>NC_072895.1:47500000-48125000 GCF_027943255.1 Anastrepha obliqua
TTAATTTTACTTGTATTTTACATTATCTTTAACAATTCGCTACATCTTTTTATTGCGCCATCCAAAAAATCCAAATTTTTGTCTGAGTATTTATTTTAGGACCAATAACAATACAAATACATTTTTTTTTTTTTGTTATGTGCTTTTTTTTAATGTTGCCATATGGCAACAAATGTTTTGTATTGGTTTCAATCGCAAATAAACTTCTTCTGCAATCTAATGCAAGTTAACACCTTACGAGAAATTTGTTGCCATATGGCAACAAGCTTAGTTTTAAAAATTAGCACAGCTTTTAAAGCTGCGAGCGAAAAAATATTTATATGCCAAATG
Organism: Anastrepha obliqua; assembly: GCF_027943255.1. Lineage (NCBI taxonomy): Eukaryota > Metazoa > Arthropoda > Insecta > Diptera > Tephritidae > Anastrepha > Anastrepha obliqua. The sequence goes on from NC_072895.1 coordinate 47,500,331, forward strand.
ACAGATTGAACATTTTTCTATATCCTTTATTCAAAAATTGTTAAAAACATTTGCCCAAAATGCTTAAAAAATCTAAAAATGCAAAATACAAATTTCAGAGTGAAGTGCTATATGCCAGAAGGCGTTCTTTAAAAATGTTGTATTACCGATATATAATGGGCGGTTATTATTTATTTTATTTCTGTTTAACCAGTAAACTTAAGTTTTTGAAAATATGTAACAAAAAAGTTGATATTTTTTACAAGAGAGTGTTGACGGCCTTTTGAAGTTTACTGTTGCCATATGGCAACAATATCGCGAAAGGGTTAAATCAATAAACCACTTGGAACGCTTCAATATAATTAAACGTATTATTATTGACCACAGATCGAGTCTAGTAAGAATTCCTATGATAAAGATTTGATCTCAATCTTGATGATGATCTTGATGTATTTACTTTCTAGTCTCAATTTAATCCATAGGGTAAAGCAAAGAGCACCCCAATGCAAAAACATGAATTCGCACATTTATATATGAAAATCGCAACTTTGGCGATGTGAGAATATCTAATTAGCTACACAAATGCTAGTATATAACATCTAAGTATATATATATATACATATATATGTATATATTCGAATTTATAAATATGTAGTATCTCTCTCGAGATAATAACATATTTAGGTATGCATGTACATATGTGTGTATGTTTACAAAAATTCGCGACGCACCATATGCATGACAAGCCCACCAACTTGGCGTGGAAAATCATTTGTTGCATGCTTACATATGTATTTATCCAATAACACATGCATACCTAACTAAATTTGAGGTCGGATCCGATGGGGCTTTTGGGGTTCACATCCTCAAACACAAAGATATATTATTTTTTCTGCACATTTGGCTACGAAACTCACCATAAGCTTAGTATTATTTTCCAATTTCTGACGTTTTCGATAATTCTCAGATTTCAAGTTCTATTTGAAGATTCCGATTTGAGAGCGATTTAAATTTAAGGTCTTTACTTGCTTTCTATTAGTAAAATTTCAAAAAGAGTTTTTTGAATCAGGTTGTTTTTAGAAATATCTTAACTTTGGATTGCAGCATGAAAAATATGCTGGAGGCATCAGGTCTCGTTTTTAAGGTTAAGTTTATGGGTATACATTTTATATCACATTTTTCAATAAGTTATTTATAATACTTACTAAGAATTTATTTAATTTACTTAAGTATTTGCCGGGGGGCACAGTGATGTATTTAGCCTTACGACTGAGTTCATCATAGAAAAGTTACGAATACAACCTTCCGTTACGACTACGAAAAATTTGCTATCACTGAACCCATGTGAACTCGAAAAAAGTGCTGCAAAACTCAAATGCCAAATTTAGATGCCTCGACACCAGCTGACACGGAATGAACAAATAAATTTTAGCTTAAAATTATTTTTGTAGCGTTATTTTGCAATTATTTTCTTTTTCTTGCGAATAATTGAGTTCTATTGGGTATGAGGTAAAAAAACTTTTAGATTAAAAAAGGCAGCAAAGTTTAAGAATATTTCAAATTCAGCGGCAAACATTGAAAGATGCCTTCGACCCATGAGAAAAGGATGAAACTTTGTAAGGAAAATTTTTGGTAGCTAAAATATTAAATTTTGCAAGTTTTAACTTTCAGGTTTGTTAAAAATTTCCGATTAAAAACATCACTATTTATGCTTGTGCTGGAGGTGCTAAAATATGATACCCCAAATGTTGCGAGGTCGTCGTTAGTGAATGAAAAACCTCGTTTCTAAGATTTCTTGTTATCATCTAAGTGCAAGCAAATTTCTTAAAAAACGGCATTTATTAAATTTAATAACTGGCAAAATAAAAGTCGTTTTTTTCTGAATTTTATTTTGAAACTTTTCTCCGACAACCAAAAAGCATCATACAAAATTCTTAGAAAAATCTACAAAATTTATGAAGCCACTCTACAAATTTCCAATTTGCGACGTAGCCACTCGAACTCAATGATGTTTTTTCATAGAATCTACGAAAAACTCACTATCACTGGATTCAGTGATAACACTGGTTATGTGACAGGCAATGATAGATCTTCAAATGTATTATATATATAATATAATATTGTATTCCTACCAAGAAAGTTTTCCATATTAATCATCCACCCTTGAGAGACGACATAAAATTGTATCAGAGCGCATACCACAAATCGGAAAAGAAGCGTGGCCTAAGCAGCTATCAAGAACACGAGTGCTATAATTATTACATATTTGCAGTGCTAATTTATTCACATACATATCAATGTTTATTGTTGTTTCAAATAATTAATGTTTAATTAAATACAAAGAATGATCAAATGCAATATATAAAAATGTTAAAGGAATGTTTTAACAATTCAATATTTCAAAAGATATTATGTGTATTCAAAATTGGTTTAAACGATTTCTTGGCGGCTTGGCAACTGCTAGAGAAAAGCACTACTTCGATTTCTTACTTCGGCGGCTACTTTACCACTCGACTCGTTTTACTTTCGACAACTTCGATAACTTGACTACTTCCTTGGGGTGATTGAACCACTGCAGACTATTTAACGACCGATAATGTTGCCACCTTTTTACATATGTACATGTATACCAATTTATATATACACATGTAAATGCTGATATCCTAGTATTTATATAGGTAGGTAGGTATAAATAGTGGTTGTCGATTGACACACCCAGGCCTGCTGTAGGCCCATTGTGATACCACCAGGGCTGTCCCCTCTCCTCACTCTACATTGTCCTCATTGAACCAACCTGTGGCTTTAATATATCTAGCAAGGCTTGTTATTTTTATATTGCCTACTGCTGCCAAGTTATTCAGGATAGAAAGTGTTCCATAGTCTCTTCTTCTTCAATGTCCTTACACCTTCTGCAATAATCGTTATACTATAGAGTGCTCCCAGTCTACTGGCATGCCTGAGAATCAGGCAATACCCGGTTAGGACCCCGAGAAGATTTCTCACAATTTTCCTGTTTAGTTTCAACAGTCAGTTTGTGCGGCCCATGTTCCATTCCGGCCACGTCATTCTAAATACTAGTTGCACAGGTCAGGGACTGAGACCACAGCCTGTTGGCAGCACTGATAGTGTGTTTATCTATACTCATCTTACAAGTTGCTAAAGGTATAGGTATGTTCGCTTTGTCTTGTTGGATCCGTAATGTGGTACCCAATCTCGCTAGTTCATCTGCTTTGCAGTTGCCTTCTATGTCTCTATGAGCCGGCAGGTTTATTACAAAGTACTGTGTTAGTTCTGTCAAAACATCGATACATTCGTTTACTGTCTTCGAGTTAATATTAGGCGATTTTAAAGCTTTCAGGGGCGATTGGCTATCTAAATATATATATGTTTATATCTCTTGTGGTGAGGATACTTTTATTTAAGGCTAGCAGGCCTTCCCTGATAGCCAAAATTTCAACTTGAAATACACTGCAGTGATCCGGAAACCGGAATGAGATGTTGGCATTCATTCATTCAGAATGAAGGCCTCCCGCCTACTTCATCATTTAGTTTGGAACCATCAGTATAGATGCTGATTCCGCTTCTATTGTCCATTACCCCATTGTCCCAATCTTCTCTCGTTGGGAAAGTTGTGGTAAAGCATGTATTTAAATGCACCTCTACTGTCTTTTGATGTAGGAAGGGGTATTCGTCTAGTATTCTTGCGTGACCCCTTCTGTTAGTGGCTAAATTAGAAGATTCTCTTAAGTATTTATATATAATATGAGCACTTATTGATTGAACCCCCATATTCAAATATGTTATATAGCGTTTTTCGCCTTTCGTCCAACAAATCGTATGGATTCTATTGTAGTTTAATTAAAATTGTAAATTAGTCAGACACCGCATAAACTCAAAGTATTAAATATTTATTCCCATTTAATTTTATTGCATTTCATTAACACAAAAGCAAAGGATTCGTATGCAAATGGGCCAAGCTTTAGGTTAATGAGCTATGCTGCGGGAAATGGGTAGTATGGGAAGTATGTAGGTAACGAAGTTTATTATACTCGCATTGCTTACTATAACAGCGCTGCAAATGTTGAAAAAAATAAAATAAAAAATTTCAAAAATTATTATTCTTTTTCTTTTAAATGTTCTCTTCACGAAAAATTCGCTTGATGGTTTATTGTTGATAAAAAATTGTCTTTTTCTCAACTTTTTTAATAAATTTTTTTATTTAAAACTGCAAAAAGTTACTTTTTTATGTTAAAAATTAGTTTTTTTCTTAATTTCTTGAAAAAGTCGCTTGCGGGTTTAGTATTACTCAACAAGTTTTTATATTAAAAATTAATTTTTCTTTAATGTAGTGGCACTGTAAATTTTTGAAAATCGAAAAACAAAAACTTCAAAAATTATTTCAATTAAACACTTTTCTCTTAAATATTTTTTCTTGAAAACTCGCTTAAGGCTTTATTTTTATTCAAAACAAATTTTTTTTCTTAATTTATTAGTTAAATTTTTATTTAAAAGGGCAAAAAGTTACTTTTTTATGTTAAAAGTTAATTTTTTCTTAATTTATGTAACGCCGTAAAATTTTGAAAATCGAAAAACAAGAACATGAGAAATTATTTCAATTAAATGTTTCCCTCTTGAAAAACTCGCTTGAGGGCTTTTGGTATTTAAAAAAACAATTTCTTAATTTATTAGTTAATTTTTTATTTAAAATGCTAAAAAGTTACTTTTTCATGTTAAAACTTAATTTTTAAATCGAAATTTTTGAAAATCGAAAAACTAAAACATCCAAAATTATTTTAATTAAGCATTTTTTCCTTAAATGTTTCTTTCTTGAAAAACTCACTTGAGGTTTACTGCTTAATATTAAAACTTAATTTTTTCTCAATTGCTTGAAAAACTCGCCTGAGGGTTTATTGTTATTCAAAAAATTGTTTTTTTCTTCTTCCTTTATTTAGTTAAATTTTTATTTAACACTGCAAAAATTTACTCTTTTATGGCATATAAATAGTTAAAAAAATGCTTTACTAATAGAATTTATATTTTTCACACTTGCAATTATTTTTAAGCTTCATATTTCTGACTAAGGCCAAAGAGTTTGAAAAGTATTTAAAAGTATGAAAATTTATTTAATGTTTTGTGCTGTTTTTGTTTTTTAATATATGTGCATCTGTATAATTTATCTTTAAATTGCTAGCCGTTCCTCAAAGCACTGGAACATATATACATACAAACGTATATGACGATGCTTCAAACTTTTTCAAATCCCACATATGTAAATGTTACAGCAATTTTTTTTATTTCTCGCAGGTTTTTTTTCTATATTTAGAAAATTTATTAATAACTTTTATTTTATTTTCAACGCCTTATTACTTTAAAGAGTATATAAAACAATTTATTTTCACTGCTTTCGCACATATGTATGTATGTAGGTACATAAGCACCCAGCCAAAATGTATATTTTATTTTCGTTTTTCGTGTATTTTTATTTAAATTTTGTTTTTGTTATTTTCGTTTCCGACCGGTTACCAAGAAAAACATTTCTCATCCACCCAATTTCTTTTTTTCGTTTTGTATATCCCCAACAATCACGCTACGGTCACATCTGCTCCTAACATGTCACCCTACAGATAATTCTCTTTTCAAATATCAACACCCATATGAATATTTAAAACGTGGTTTATTATTTTAGTGCTGTTTATTACCTTTTAACTGCTAGTTTTCAATTAATATTTTACTGTTAACTATTTCTTTCATTCACTAAATTAAAATATAGTTGTATATATAAATTGATTGCACTTTGATTTCTACTAAAATATTTATTAGTTTTTTTTTATATAAATTTATTTTCCGTCATACAAAAATACACTGTACACTAGTGCTTAAGGTGCCGCGCCAAAATCACATTTATATGTTTATTTTTTCTAAAATTAAGTGTGTTCTATGTTTTCGAACTAAAACAATCCGAAACAATCGGCACCAATGCACAAATTCAACTGAAAATTTCTCAACATTGACGTGCCTTTAAATTTGCTCACTCTCCACACCGAGGAAACGAGGCACATATGTGCAGCATACACTCACAAATAATATCCGCAAATGTGTACGTTTTGTACATTTGACTATATACAGATGTATGCGTATGTATGTATATATATAAACGATTTTTCGTCACGATACTCGCACTCGTGGGTTGTTTGCTTCAACAGCGCGATTTGTTATTTTCTTGTCCGTTGAATTCTCGTATTCCCTCTAACTTTGGACGCGAAAAGTGTATATGTAGTTGTATGTGCACACACTCCTACTAAGGTACATATGTAAGTCTGTATGATTTGTTGTAGGGCCATTGCGTTGTTGCGTCGTCTCACTGTGGCGATCCTTATTAACCCTGGACCGTCAACCTTCGGCAAAACGACGGCGCATATTCTTATTTCAAAGCTTTCGAATGTTTTCGTCATTTGTTTTGCTCTAATTAGAAGTTGTAAAAGCGATTTTAAGATTTGTATTTCATTTAATTTTGACTAAAAATTGTATTTTAATTAACTAAAAATAAAAATAAAATCCATTGTGGACAATATTTATGTACTACATACATATGTATGTATGTCCTTTTAATACTTTTACTATTGATTTGTAATACGTCACGCAATAGGATGACGTGAATGCACAAAACCTGAGAAAGACTTTAGAGGGTTAAGAAAATGTATTCCGTTGGTAGTTGATGCTCTTCAAACTTCAAATGCATTTTCGCACATCCAATTTGAGAAAAGTGAGAGAATTGAAATTCAATTGAAATTGCATTGCAAAGCCCGTTCTTAAGCAAGAATGATTATTCTTTCCATCATGGTTCTTATGTATGCATGCATCTACAAGGTGGCGCAAAATTAATCACCCTATCGCAGATTTATAATTTTTGCAAATGGCTTCATATTTCACTTTGGCACTTGCGAAGTAGACAGCTGCAGTATACATTCTGTCAAAAAAAATATCGGGAATTGTTCATTTAAAAAGCGCGCGCTACGCATATGTCTAATTTTTTTTTGCTGGCATGTTGGTACAACTGTCCTCTATAGTGTCGCAGAGTTTGAGCTTGATCTGTCAATTAGCTTGTTTTTTGGCATTTAATTATATCAGTCAACCGCAGGTGTGTTCTGCGATTTTCACTATGGATAAAAATATCAAACAAAGAATTTGCCTTAAATTTTGTGTTTTAAACGGATTTTCGCTGAAAATGTTGGAAAAAGCTTATGACAAGTGAGCTTTATCAAAAACACGGGTCTACGTGTGATATACGGCTTTTGCAGAAGATGACCGCGAAGCCGTGGAAGATTTGCCCCGATTTGGTCGCCAATCAACGAATGCAAACATCGACAAAGCCATGAAAATGGTGCTGGAAAACCATCATTTAAGTTTGATGGAGGTAGCTCGTGACCTTAGCGTGTATCACGAATCAATTCGCAAGATTTTACACCATCAATTGGGCATGAAACGCGGAGCTGCTCGACTCGTTCCAAGCGACTTGAATTTCTTTCAAAAAAATCATCGGAAGAAGATCGCTGAAGACTTGCTTAAGCAAGTGAATTCGGAACCAACGAGACGTGGGTATATGAGTTTGACATACAAGCCAGTCAACAAGTGGCTGCATGGAGCTATCCACATGAACCGAAACCCAACAAAAGTGAAAGTCATGCTACCCGTTTTCTTTGTTTATCATGGCGTTGTGCACTCGGAATTCGTTTCAAATCGTTCTACAGTAAATAAAGAATATTTTTTGGAAATTATGCGACGTTTGAGAGAGAATGAGCATAGGAAAAATTCCAATTTGTGGAAAGATAACTTATGAATCTTGCACCATGATAACGCACCGTCTCACAAGGCTCATATTGTGAACACTTTTTTCACCAAAAACTCGACAAATATCATCGAGCAACCACCGGATTTAGCCCACTGTGACTTTTTCCTTTTCCCATTCCCCCAAAACTTAAATTTCCACTCCGCGCTCGCTGCTTTGAGTCGATAGAGACCATCATTAAGGATTATTCGCTGAAGGAGCTGAAGGAGATCGCTTCAAATGCGTTTAAAAGGTGCTTTAATGACTGGACTAATCGTTGGCTTATGCGTTTTGCTTCGAATGGAGCCTAGTTTTAAGGCGACAAAATAAATTTTGATGATTAAACAATTATTTTGCGTTTTATTGAACAATTACCGGGACTTTTTTGACAGAGTGTACAAACCGGCAAGCAGTGGAGTATGTAAAAGTCAAAATAAAGATTTCTATTTTTTTTATTTAGTAAAAAAGTTAAATTAAGCTAAGATTTTTTTATTTAGTAAAAAAGTTATTCAGAAACAAATTTGAATGATTAATTTTTAATCTCTGTATCTAATTTTTATGTATATCTTAAGTACATTTAGCCACCCAACTGCACGTAACCTATCTGTATAACTGCCAAATATATACATAAATATAAATTTTTTGAGAATAAATGGTTTGTTGCTTACAATTCTCGTCGGCCACTTATCCTTTGATTTATCTATTATAATTGTTTTTTTTTTTAATTCGGTAGTAATTCGATTTTTAATATCAGCGATGGTAAACAAAATTTCTTCTTTAGTAGAAAGACGCATTTATGCTGCCTTCCGACTTCTCAGAAATTGCATACACACATACGTACATATATACATTCGTAGATGCACGTGCAATCAATCGCACAAATACATACATAAATGTTTATTTTTCAAAATGTTACAACGAAATGTTGTTGTGAATGACGCATTTTTAAGCTCAGCTATTACTAACAGTGCTATATAATTTTTTAAATGAGTACACACACACACATGCATCCATATGTATAAAACTGCAATTAAAATACGTGCATAGCTATACATAAGTGCAAGTACATATTACATAAAAAGTTCATTTTTTTATGGAGAAGTTTTCAAGTTACTTGCAATTTACCGTTACTCAGCCAAAAATAAAAGTGGTTCCACTACATATCACTTAGTATATCTTATAAATATATATACAATTGCGCTTACACCCTTTTTAGGTGTTCGGCCGAGCTCCTCCTCCTAGTGCATTTTAACGTTGTTCCACTAATAGAGGGGCCTACAGTTTTAAGCCGAGTCCAAACGGCAGTTTTTTTTAAATACCCAAAATAAAAGAGGTCCCACTATTAATCACATAGCATATCTTACGAACCAATTAAACAATCTTAATATGAATTATAGAAAATGAAAAAAATGAAATTCCACATAAACAATGTGTACTCTACATCACTTTTCGGTAGGTCGAAGAGTTTTTAAAAAAATTTATAATTATTTCAGATTTTTTTCTTACGAAAAATTAAACAATTCAAACTTTAATAAGCCAAAGATTAAAAAAATATCAAATTTTCACGCTTCATGGCAGTAACTCCGTGGTCAACTTTAAACTACCCTCAAGCATAACTCCTTATATGTATAATATATCGTGGATAGGCGATACTACTGCCGACTTTGCCCGCAAAAAGTTTTCCATACAAAATGCCGAGTTAAAAAAATTGCTGTCTAATAAAAATTTATTTTTATTTTTCTTTCTTTCTTTCTTAGTCAAGTGACAAGAAAGCTGATTTATTTTCTTTTGTAAGCAAAAAACATAACGAAAACAAAAAAATCGCCGAAATAAGCTAAGTTGTATACTTATTAGAAAGATTTCACTTTTGGGTATTTAAAATGCACTCTCGGAACTCTTCCGGAAACATATTGGAAGCTAGAGTACACTACTGTAAATGTGAATGAGATAACACTAAGGGCCGTGACCTAGGGTCAGTGGCTGTCTGCACGGCTCAAGACTAAATAATAAGATCGGGAATGGCATCCACACAGAAATGCTGCAGCTGAACCTGAGTCTACGGCTACATCACTACTGTAGCGTCTCTCAAGCTCAGTTAATTGCAATTTTATAATGCTTGATATTAATTTATTAATTAACTAATTGGGATTCAAGAGAAGACATGGAAAGTAATATCAAAAATACAAGGTGAAGTCCAAAATAAACAAAACTGAGCTAAAATAGAAAGGACAGGAGCTTTGTTCTCCTAACTTCGAGTTTATTTATTCAAAATAGTTCCCTCTGGCTTCGATACACTGTTTTGCGCGATCTAAAGGCTTTTCAAAAGAGTGTTTCAGGTCATTGACGGTAATGTCCTTCGGATGTCGGTTCAAGCCTTTTGGATGGCCTCTACGGACGCAAAACGTTTTCCTTTTAAGGCCAAAAGCAATTTTCCGAATAAGTAGAAGTGACAGGAAGCCATATCAATTTATATTCAAAAAATCAGTCACAAGAGTGGATCGATGGATCCACCTTCGTGGTATTCGTGGGCGAATTCGACGAATGCGATGCAACGAACGCTTCAAAACGCCAAGATAGAAAATTACATTGATGGTTTGGCCCGTTGGCACGAACTCCTTGGAATCGTAAAAATAAATAAATAAGCACCGACTGGATTTTTGACTTTTCCCAACTATTTTTTGGGTGGTGGGTCGTCTGGAGCCTTCCATTCGGCACTTTCACGCTTAGTTTCAGGTTCATGTTGAAAACACCACGTTTCATCACCAATTACAATGTTGTACAAGAAATTTTCGCCTTTTCTCGCCTCTTTAATGTGGTCTTTGGAATGTTGAACTCTGAGCAATTTTTGCACCTCAGTTAACTAGTGCGAAATGAAACGTGCACAGGCCTTTCGTATGCCCAAATGATCAGTTAAAATGTGATAAATCGATGTTTTGAAGATATTCAACTCCGATTCCATGAATTTCAACGATTATTTCGGTTCATTTTTGATAAATTTACGAACAATTTCAATGGAGTTTTCGATAATTACTGATTTCGGAAGACCCGTATGTTCACTGTCATTTATGTCCACACAACCAACTCTCATACGTGACACGAGATAGACAATCATCGCCATAAACTTTTTTCATCAATTCAAATGTTTCGGTAAACGTTTTACCGATTTTAAAACAAAATTTGATATTAGCTCTTTGTTCGAAACTCATTTTTGTACAGATGACACAAAAATATTGACACTTTAGACGCAAAAACTCCGCTTTCACTGAACCGAATGTCACCAAACGTTTACTGGAAGTCAGCTAGGGATGTAACTTCCAACGCACTAACTCATTAAAAAGATGGCGCCATCACAACCATTTGTTTATTTTGAACTTCACTTTGTATATAATAATGATAGTCGCAGGGTGCCAAATTAGATGAATATAGTAAACTAGCAAACCCGGCCCCCTTCGCTGGGCACACTAAAATAGAATAGATATGGTTTAGAACAGAAAATATATGGTTTTCATATTACTTATTTCTTTATTCTTTATTCAAGCGCTTTGGCATAAACAATATTTTTTGTTTTTCTATTTGTTTTTGAGTAAATATAAAATATAAATTGAAAATCAGGAAAAACGAAGATTGTTTTTAAATTTCAAATCAACGCATAAACAATCGTCTTTTTTCCTGATCATCCATGAATTTTTCGTTTCAATTTATATGTTTTATTAAGCATTGGAGCTTTTTTAACCATTATCCATTTATATTTTTCAAAAAAAAAAACGAAAAAAATTGTTTTTTCCACGAACACATAAATAATTTCATTCGGATTTCACATTAAATTCTCAAATTTCGTAAGAAATTATTCACTGTTCCAAAATCCACTCCACAAAAATTCACAAACAATTTTTACATGTTGCACTTACGTTTTTTCCTTATGGCATCCAAATCAGAAAGAAATATTGACACATTGTAACTCACACTGTCAATTTGACGGTTCAGTTCCGCCCCAAGCGTTAAAAAAGTAAGAGACATTATGGCTGGCTCAAAAGAACGCTGTACCCGTAGCCACTGCTCCGAATTACAACCAAACTATACGGAAACCATCTTCAATACCTCCTTAACAATGTGTGTAAGTTTGGTTTAATTCGGTGCAAAGACACGGCGGGTCCACGTTTTGGCATATATTTCGAGACCCTAGTCATCAATAGGTATGAAAATTACCCGGTATTAAAGCACTTATCAACAGCTTTCATTTGATACCCATATTGTACATACACAACCAAAGGTTACCCGGGTCCACGTTTTGACCTATATCTCGAGACCCCAGTCACGGAGCGGCATGAAAAATACTCTGTACTAAAGCATTCACCAACAGCTTCAATTTGATACCCATATTGCACATACACATCCGAAGGTTACCCGGGTCCACGTTTTGACCTATATCTCGAGCCCTATCCACCAATAGGTATCCAAACTATACGGAAACCATCTTCAATACCTTCTTAGTAATGTGTGTAAGTTTGGTTTAATTCGGTGCAGACACGGCCGGTTAGCGAACACACACAAAAAGTTGACTTTATTTTATATATAAGATTTTTTTCAGTTTGTGTCCGAAAAATCCAAATATCTTACGGAACCCTATTTTTTTCCAAAATAAAATGTAATCCATGTTACTCTTGGATAATGTAGTTTTCGAATGGTGAAAGAATTTTTAAAATCGGTCCAGTAGTTTTTGAGCCTATTCGTTACAAACAAACAAACAAACAAACAAAGTTTTCCTCTTTATAATATTAGTATAGATAAAGCAACGAAATAATTTATCTTTTTGTCAGAAGGTTACTCAAAACTCTTAAAAGATGAATCGATTTCTGCTCGTCTAACAGATGGTGTGGAAATTAATTAAACTTGCGCAAACCTAAGCAGCACTCGTTCAGAAAGTCTGACACGATAAAGGAAGTTTCAAGGGAGACTGGAAACTAAGCCTTTCCGACTCCCATTCAATTCAATCGCGCACAATCGTCGTGATGGACAAACTGAAGCTTTAGTGGGACTGGAAACTAGGCCTTTCCGGCTCCCAGCTACGAAAAATTCGAGACTAGAAACTCTAGTGCATAAGTTTTGTAAACTTATTGTTAGTTTCTTACAAGAAAGATTCAATAAATGAAGAAAATTAAAAAAGGTAGTTTGAGGAACTACCAATTTAATTTCCAGGATTTTCATGAACCATTTTTTATTGTTTCTACTGAGATTAAGCACTTTCTGAATGTTCTCTGGGATAATTCACTCTGTGGTGGACCAGATTTTTCATTGTCTGCAAGCGTTTCTTTACTCATTAAAATCATATGTAAAACTCTATAACAGAAACGCACTCGGCGTTAGTAACTCCGTGACTAAAGACGCACGATCTCTAGTAGGAAACCACTTTTTCCACAATTTCGTAATCATTCATTTAGCATTTCCAAGCTGGTCGAATGGCAGTCAAACACGAACCCCAGTAGGACAGAATATGTTGTTATACAGGGAGATTTTTTAAGAGCTACAGGAAAGTTTTTCAAAAAAAAAACACGTAAAACTCAGAAAAATGCATGAAATTTATTTATTTAAATCGATAGTACAGTCCACATAATTTAATGTTTGAAGATTATTTCATGTAAATGTTCACCGGTGGTCCATCCGCTTAGTCCAATTTTGCCACACTCTTCCCATGTTTATATCGCACGATCTGGGTGGCCAGTTAACAGGTCCCGAACGTGAAATAAAATGTTCACCGAACTCACCTCTCAACAAGTCCATTGTTACGCGCGCTGTGTGGCATGTGGCACGGTCTTGCTGAAACCACATGTCATGCAAGTCAAGCTCTTGCATTTTAGGCAAAAAAAAGTTGGATATCATTTCACGGTAGCGTTACGATTCGCAGCATCTTTGAAGAAGTACGGTCGAATGATACCTCCAGCCCATAAACCGCACCAAACTGTGACCTTTTCTGGATACATTGGTAGCTCTTGTAATTCTTCTGGCCGAACTTCACTCCAAAATCGACAATTCTGCTTATTTACGTACCCATTGATCCAAAAATGAGCTTCGTCGCTGAACACAATCTTTCGACTTTAAACTTTCTGAACAGAACACGCATTTTCATAATAAAATTCAATGATTTGCAAGCGTTGTTCGTTTGTAAGACGATTCATGGTTAAATTATAGACCAAACTGAAGATGTTTGACAGTGAAACAAAACACGAAACGTGCGTCAGTTGTTTAAACCAACTGTTTAAAAAGTTAATAGCTAAAAAATCACTCTTTATAAGTCTTCTCTGCATCATGTCACAAGCCCACTCAGTTGATATTTATGGCAGAAAAGTGTGTACCCTCTTTTCAGTGAGCTGAAAGACTCATCTCGCTCAAAAGATGGATAACCAGGGTTGGGCAATTTGCACTACCACTAATTTTTTAGCGGTAGTTCAAATAAGGGTTTCATTATGACTAAATCTTCAGTTTTTCAGTGTTTTAACTGTCCGCTTATTGCATTAATTATTTATTGCACTATGCCAAACCCTGAAATTAGCTCGTGAAAATTTTCATGCGATGATTTATTACAATTTTCGACGTGGACTATTGGGACAACACTGCATTGATTAACTGACTTAAACTTTCAGCGTTGAAGCATTACATTTAGCCTCTGTGAAACTTTAGTACAATGAGTTCCTACGGGGCCATCGATCCTTGCAAGATAAATTTCGTGAAAGCCCTCCAAAATCAGATGTTGTGCCAGAAAAAATCGATGCTCTGCGTCAACTGATGACGCAAGATCGTCAAGTGAAATATTGCAAAATAGAGACATTAGTGGGACCAGCAAACATTCAATATTGCATAAACATTTGGTCGTCAAGAAGATTTGTTCTCTTTCAATACTGCTTAATTTGACAATTGTCCGAAACCGGACTCGTATCGGTTGGTGTAAGAAAATGTTGGAAAAATTCAGCTGAGGCGGTTCAAATCACGTCTACGAAATCGTAACAGGCGCCGAATCTTGGATCTCGGCCGGCATCAACAAAACCATAATCGAGACCAATGTGTGTTAGAAGATAAACTTAATGCAACAAAAGGTGTTCGCGAAAGGCGCACCTCCACAACCTCATTTTTCGGAAAATCTGGTCATGTCGCAACTGTAAACTAGAAACTAAAACAGTCAATTCAACTGAGAAACTAAAACAGTAAATTCAGAGCGGTACCCAACCATTTGTTTTCCAGCAGTTTTCGGAGAATTAAGGAAAACAAATCGCCGAAGACGAATTATCATTCTCCAGACAATGCGAGCTCTCACGTATCACCTCACACAACGGAGCTTTTGAACATTCGAAAGATGGGATTAATGGGTCATCCGCCTTACAGTCCAAATATGAGACCTAAGGATTTCTTTTTGTTTCCGAAAATAAAAAAATGCGAACTTAACATTTTTCAACACCTGAAGAAGCTATTGAAGCCTTTAAACAGCTCGTTTTGGAGGTATCCACCTCTGAGTGAAAAAGTGTTTTGAAAATTGGTTCAAGTGAATGCAGAAGTGTTTTGATTTCCAAGGAGAATATTAGGAAAAACCATAAAGCCATTTTCATTATTATTTTATTATTTATGAATTTTTGGGCGCAAACTATAAAAGGCAACCCTCATATGCCGATAACTCGATGCAACTGCAAACATGTCAGCAGAGAATAACGTACCTGCAACTAATACTAAATGGATCCCCTTCCACATATGTTTTTACACAAGTGTACATATGTATATATATGTGTGAATGCATATTTTTGGTGAATTCAATGCCATATTGTATACTTACCGGTATGTGCGACTGCATTTCCCAGTATCCAGCAGGTAAAGAGTAAGACATTTTGCTAAATGTATGGTTTTTATTCAAAGCTATCAATTCAAAAACAGGTAATCACATTCAAAAATTATAAATGCGCCATAAATACGCACAGTGTGTAATGCGTACGAAATTTACAATGTGCGATTGAACAAATGTTACTGCACATTTGTACAACGGTAAATATAATACAATAAATCTGATCAATTAATTGAATATGCCAAAATAAATAATTTTGTATCCTTACAGTTATTGTCAATACAGAGTTGCACTATATATGTACATATGTACATACTTATATATGTATATTTCTGCATTTTTACAACAGCATAATTGGCAAACATTCGCAGAGTACGAGTATACAATTTCAGATAATTAAATGATTATTCACATTTTCTGTTAACTTTTAAATGAGAGTGTAAAGAACTACCTGTAGGCATATCGGTCTAACGGACAGAGAACGACAAGGCGAAAGAGTGTAAGAGTATTTGTGAAAAAATGCAAATGCCATACTCACTTCGCACCTTAATGACGAGGCAATTATGAAACATCATCTGACCTGAGTAAAATTCCAACGAATTGATACTCAGCTTGGCCATTATATATGAACGAATGGCGATCTCGAAATTATTTAAAATTTTCGTTACACATGCATTTGTGCATTAGGATGGTAGGATGGTTCAAAAGAAATTTTTTTTTCTTGATGCTATCAACTATTATAAATTTAAGCTATGGCGAAAAAATTAGAAACTTAAAAAAAATGTGTTAGTATTTTTTTTATTATTTACCCATGCCGTCAACGCTTTGAAAGTTACCATGGAATTCCCATGGGAATTATTTTTTATTTCATCTCTTCTTTAAATTTCACCTCACAAATATCCAGAAAATATCTTTGGGATTTGAATTTTAAATTTAAATTATTTGATCTTTACATTTTGCGGGGTTTCCGGGGTTTCATTTCGGGTCTCATTTCGACATTTTTAAAGTGAAAATAAAAAAGAGATAAATAAAATTGATCTATAATTCGACCGCCGTAGCCGAATGGCTTGGTGCGTGACTACCGATCGGCACTCGAAGAACGTAAGTTCGAATCTCTGTGAAGCACCAAAATGAAAAAAAGTTGTTTCTAGTAGCGGTCGCCCCTCGGCAGGCAATGGCAAACCTCCGAGTGTATTTCTGCCATGAAAAAGCTCCTCATAAAAATATCTGCCGTTCGGAGTCGGCTTGAAACTGTAGGTCCCTCCATTTGTGGAACAACATCAAGACGCACACCACCAATAGAGGGAGGAGCTTGGACAAACACCCCAAAAGAGTTTAAGCGCCTTTAGCGGGTATAATTTTGCCCATAAAAGAAATTTAGTTAGTAGTATTAAGAATAAACGATTTTTTGGGCCATCCTTTGAAACAAAAAATAGTAAATATTGTTGAGAAGAATTTTTTCACTGGTTTATTTTGAATTTTCATTGTGTTTTTTTTATTTGAGTCCACAGGACAGATTTAGCGTAAATCACAACATAAGCTGAAGACGATTAAGAACTTAGAGTTTAACAAGGATATCAAGTCCTGGAAAAAACCTTGTATTTTTTCGGAGAATGATTATTTATAGGCATCGAACAGGTACCACATTGTGAGGATACGCCAAGCAAAGTTCTTACAACAAGTGTAAGATCAGAAGAGGCTTTACCTTTTCGGGGACGAATTTTTTAAAGTGGAAAAATGTTAATTTTACTTTTCAATTTATAACGAGTTATTCAGCTTATATTTATAACAATTCAGTAAAATAAGAAAAAAAAAATAGAAAATAGTCCATCTATGAATGGAAAGATTTCAAAAAACCTAAACGGACACATATGTGCCGATGTCCCTGAAGAGGTTAAACATCTCATGGACACACTGATAATTCTCACAGGAATACTTACCGGCCAATGTAGACTGTGGTATTATCTGAAGTAGCTCACAGACTTGCTTCTCGGATGCGATACCACAGCGAGTAGAAGAAGTAAGCATTTCGACTTGATACGTCAAGAAGAGAGATATACGCTCAGCTCAGCTCAGTACCTCTTACCGTCTTAGGTTTAATGAAAGAACCAGACCTGGATGAGTTATTGTGATGAGTAGAGGTCGCAATTGTTATTAAAGTCGAAGTGTTAACCTCTAATTACATACTCGTATATATCGAACTGCTACCCATAGCAAAAGAAAAATATTGTAAAGAAATAAATAAATATTATAAGATTATAAACGGAATCACCTCTCTTCTTGATCAGATTATTATTGAAAAACTTTTACTTAAAAGCCATATGATATTCGGAGGCTGTATGAAATTGTTCAACTTGTAATCCTGGCCTCCATTCCAATTTCACTTTTCTTGACAAAATACTAAAATTTTCTCATTTAAGCTGGCCGTGTTGAGAGTTTGTCTAAAATTTTGTGTTTCCAACATTTTGTCTTAACATTCATAACTTCAATCGCAGCTTACGGAAACTTGACAATGTCAAAGACTTAAGCATACGAGTGGTACAAATAGCCCAAAGAGAGATGTAACCGTACGGCAATTGATTATTTGCCGCGTTTCCATTGTCCACCCAACTTCGTAACTAACCAGAATACCGAAAAATGTAAGAAAATTTCACTCGAAGGTTGTCATGGAGTCATGGGAGCTACAGGGATATACAGCCAGTATTGGTTTCTCACTTCAATGGCCGCAGAGCTATATAAGTGCTGCTTTGGGTATGAGACGAGATGAAGCACGTCTTGTATTGGGAGCGCTAAAGAAATGACTTATTTTGCATGCTGTCAGTGTATCACTACACGGAACGCTTTAAGAGCCTTAGAATATGACATCGAAACAAATCTTGGCGGAATGTTGCTTCACAAATGTGGGAAACCGAAAAAACCGCAACAAAGTAGATCAAAAATCTAGGTTTTTCTAACCATGGATTTAATGGGAATGTTCGAGAACAAAATGCACCGACTTACGACTCACACTATGCGACTATTTGACCAAAAATTATGCCAATCGCATTCTGCAAAGCACCATATTTACTCTGCATGGCCGCGACTAATTTGTTCCTTTTTCTACGAGTCAAATTATAAGTATGATAACTATGCGGACACCGTTTGGTGATGATGATTGAGGCAATGAAGGGCAATTCGCATAGGCACCTGAAGACGATTCCATAATCGGCATGTGCAAAGAGTTTTTAAGATTGGAAGAATCGTGTATGGGAGATTTGTTGGGAGAAAATAAAATAAATATCAGTAAATAACAGAACAGAACTGTTTAGTGGTTGATATATATAAACATACACACATAAAGGGTGATCAATTTAGAGGTATTGGATTCTAAATTGAAATAAAACAACGAAATTGAGAACTATTCATGAGATTTACTTTTTAAAAATAATTCTTTGCAAAGTTGGCCGCAACTGCGCCGTTATTCGGCCATTCGTAGGAGGAGGACTTCTAGCCCATAGGCCGCACCAAACGCTTGTTTTCAATGGATTTAATAGCTGTTCTTGAATGGCTTCGGGTTGCTTTTCAGTCCAAATGTGGCAATTTCGCTCACTGACGTAGCCATTGAGCTAAAAATGGACCTCATCGCTGAACACCATAAGTTGCCCTTAGCGCGTAATGAAGAATTTTCACAGAGCGTCTGATTTCGTAATTCAATGGCACGATTTGTAAACGTTGTTGAGGTGTACCTGTAAGTCTCTCCACGATGAAATGACAATGAATACTGAAAAAATTATGTATTTAGTTTGACAGTAGTCACGCGTGATCGGTCAAAAAATCCCTATTGGAAAAGTACCTCCTATCTGAAAACCCTTTACATATGGATAAAAATCGCTCGTTTCAAGTGTTAAGATATTATTGCATGCATACTTAATTTTTCCCCTTTTTTTGTTTTTGTTTTGTTTAAGGCCAATCCATTGTCTGCTCTAAAATTCAACTGTTTCACATTTTATTGAATTTCAACAATATATTTTTTATATGTATTTTAATTAATAATAAAACTTTCGCTTGAAGGAATAAATTACGTATTGCGTTTAAAAATATCGTTGAAATGAGGCCAGGGGTACAAGTTTAGTGTTAAAACTAAAAATAAAAGTGCAATTATATATCTGTAATAATTTAAATTTTGCAAATTATGCATATCACGTAGATATCGTACCGACGTGGGAACGTCAAGTTGATAGTAACAATTTAATACCTTCATTTCCTGATTTTTATTTTGATTTTCAATGAAGAATTGCAAATGCTATAGTTATTTATTATTTGTTAATTTAAATAGTTCTTTAATTTAATACAGGGTAGGCCAAATAAGGCCCACTAATGTTAAACACAAATAACTTTTGCAATAATCATTTATTTTTGTTAATTGTTTTTATACATTGAATATATTTTATGGAAATTATGTATGAAATATTACATAAGACAAATGTCCACAATTTTGCTCGATACAAAGATTGGCTCTTTTTAACGCGTTTTCCATTACGCCACATAATGTTTCTGGTTGAAGGCTTAGTATTTCGTCTGGAATATTTTGCTTCAGCTGTCTAATGTCTTGAAACCACAAATTAGGATACTGCTCCGTCATTGGCCGCAAAAAGTTTTCAATCAATGTTCTGTAAGAAGCTCCTGAAATCGATTCCGGCGTTTTATCCTCATTTTCGAAGAAATATGAACCGATAACTCTAGTGGCCATAACACCGCACAAAACAGTACATTTAGATGGGTGCAACTGATGTTGGTGTGTTGCCCTTGGATTTTCAGAGCCCCACAATCTACAGTTTTGTTTGTTGACATAACCACTTAAATGGAAATGCGCTTCATCCGACATTAAAACATTATTTAAAAAATCAATTTGTGTGGCTATTTGTGTAAAACGAATAGCGTATTGTAGCCGTTGTTGGTGGTCTTGCGGTAGGGTTCTATAATAAATTTCCAACAATTCTATTATACCCTACAAAAAGAGAAAAATAAATATGTCAAAAAATAAAAAAGTTATTTGTATTTTATTTGTGCAGGAAAGGATCCGCATATTGTTTCTTCATACCGCCCAATCTTCTTGTTGCCACAAATTTCCAAACTACTAGAAAAGCTCATTCTAAATCGCTTAAAACCAATAATTGAATTTCGCAACCTGATACCTTCACACCAGTTTGGATTCCGCTGTAAACACTCCACCATAGATCAGGTGCACAGAATTACAGCTGAAATAGAAAAATCGTTCGAAGAGAAAAACATATTCTCAGCAGTCTTCCTGGACGTCGCGCAAGCATTTGAGAAGGTTTGGCATGAAGGCCTTATCAACAAATTGAACTCATGCCTGCCACTTCAATATAGTGCATTTATGAAATCGTATATAACGGTATTTTCGCGTAAAACAAGGGAATGAGTATTCCAAATTGCAGAAAATAAACGCTGGCGTGCCGCAAGGAAGTATCCTTGGACCCCTTCTTTACCTTATACAGGGTGGCTGATGAAAGCCGCTACCAAAAAAAAAATTGAATAACTTTTTTTCTTTTTAAGTTATCTGTTCCATTTTTGTTTTAATTTGGATAACTGGGACACGCAAACAAGAATTTGGATAGTCCGCCGCTATCACGCACTGGAGTCCGTAGTTTTGGTACAGAGAGAGTACAGGCGGATGTTTGGCGGCGATCCCCCGAGCAGATGGACCATAATGAGACTGGTGAATAATTTTGCTGAGCAAGGAACAGTCGCAAGAAGGCCTTATCATCGAAACCCACCAGTTCGGACGGAGGAAACGATCGCTGCTGTAGCTGCAGCTATACAAAGCAATCCAAGGGTTTCAACAAGAAGCTTATCTGCTCAATTTGGTGTCAGCCGACAGTCTTTGCAAACAATAATGCACAAAGATTTAGACTTATTTCCCTACAAAATTCAAATTCAGAAGATCCTGCAAATGGTGGAAGAAGACCAAAACATGTTAAACTGCCTTCTCATGTCTGATGAGGCCCATTTCGATTTAAACGGCAATGTGAACAAACAAAATTGTCGAATATGGAGTACTTCTAACCCACAGATACTCCACGAGACGAAATTGCATCCTCTTCGCGTGACAGTGTGGTGTGCGGTTTCTTCACGCTGTATTGTCGGTCCTTATTTTTTTGAAGAAAATGGTCACTCCGTTACGGTTACTGGAGACCGTTATTTGAAAATGCTGAAAGAATTTTTCTATCCAGAACTACGCCGAAAGAGAATTCCTTTCAACTCTGTGTGGTTTCAACAAGATGGGGCAACGTCTCACATAGCCCAGACTGTTATGACAGAGTTGCGACGAAAATTTCCCAATAAACTGATTTCAAGAAACTCCGAATTTCGTTGGCCCCCCAGGTCGCCTGACCTTACTGCACCTGACTTTTTCTTGTGGGGTTTATGTAAACAAGAAGTTTATAAAACAAAGCCAACAAATTTGGATGAACTAAAACAATCCATTCGGGCAACAATTGCGGCTATTCCTGTCGCAACTCTCAAAGCAGCAATGAACAACTTTTTACTAAGATGCCGCACTTGTGTCAACGAGCATGAGGGGCATTTAAATTCAATTATTTTTAAAACTAGTTAAGCTACATTTAATAAAATTTAATGACCTTCAACTTGAAAGAAAATAAATGAATTCCATACACTAAAAAAAAAGTTATTTGAGTTTCTTAATGTAGCAAAATTCATCAGCCACCCTGTATATACGAAAGATATACCAATACCTCCAAGCACTATGATCGCCACCTTTGCTGACGACACAGCAATCCTCGCAACAGAAAAAACCGCCGAAGTAGCTGCAACTAAACTTCAAATCGCTATAGACGCAGTAGAAAAATGGACGATAATTTGGCGAATAAAATTAAATAGTAACAAATCAATTCATGTGACCTTTACCAATAAAAAAGTAAACCATCACCCAATAATGCTACTAGGCGCCCCAATTCCATACGCAAATACTGCCAAATATCTTGGTATAACCCTCGATGCTAAGCTACGTTGGAAGGAGCATATAAAAATAAAACGAAGCGAACTTAATTTGAAAATATTAAAAATGAACTGGCTCATTGGACGGAATTCAAAACTCTCCATATATAGTATAACAAAATAATGATATACAATCAAATTATCAAACCCGTGTGGTCTTATGGCGCTCAAATTTGGGGCTGTGCCAGTCAAAGTAATATTAACATAATTCAACGATTTCAAAATAAAATTATCAAAAATATTGTCAACGCACCTTGGTACGTTCGCACTGCAGATATTCATCGTGACCTCTGCATTCCCACGGTCGCTGAAGTTATTAAAATACAAGCAGAAGCCCACTCTATGAGGCTCCAGAGGCACATTAACGAGGAAGCCAGCAAACTTCTCAACACCGCAGGCCTACCCGACGACTCCAGCGAAAAAAACCATATGATCTTATCGGTAGTTAATGTAAAGAAGAGATTTTAAAATTCTCTTCATAAAAACCCCACATAATTGTTAAAATCATACTGCCTGTTAGTATCCCTTAAACTACAATAGTTGTAGTGTCAACAAACATTGTATACCTATATATAGTTAAATGTTTGTAATAAAAAAAATAAAAAAATAAAAAAAATAAAAAAAAAATTGTGTTTAACATTAGTAGGTCTTATTTGGCCCACCCTGTACTTTGAAAATTTAATACTAAAATATTTACATAACAGCTAACGTATGCTTCATCGACATGGATCCTAAGTGGCTTACTCATTTTGACATATTTTTACACAAACAGCGGAGTTTTCAAAAAATTTTCCTTAGATTCAAATAAAATGCATGAAACACTGCGCATTTGATATTACACTTAAGTGCACGCGTCGTGAAAATAAAAAAAAATAACATTTCTTTATTTTGGCATAAGATTTGACCAAAAACCTGCATCCGGGGTATGAGCTGAAACAACCGAATCTAGCCAAACCCAGCTCCTCAAAATCCTTAAACAGAGGCACATATGTTCAGCGCTGCTTAGTAACCTTTTAGTTGTATTAAAAGAACTGAGTCTGCATGAGATATTGTGAGCAGTAGAGGACAGACCTTAAGGCCAAAATGCAAGTTTATATATGAGCGTCCTTCCAAGTCTCCATATACGTAACAGTAGACTTATTAAAAATGCACTTAAAACGTTTGCTAAAATTAGATTTTCAATCTCGCCATAGTAAAGCGCACCTCCTTTGAAAAAAGTGGGACGTTTGCCTATTTTAAGATCTACAGTGCAATCAATGCTCCATCTTCGATTGCTTTTTTATTATCAGGCCTATTAAAAATTGCCTATGTACCTAACTGCTGTTATTTTTAGCTTACTCTTTTGTCTCATGCTGGCATTTCAAATGAACATTGCGAGGCATCGTTAACTGGACGCATGCGCAAACGCATTAACCGCCGATTAAAGTGTGTGGCATATAAGGTTAACGTGCTTCAAGCATACTGCAGCCGTGTTGCGCTTCAATACTATTTTTATACGTTGTAAAATACAAACATACGATGTACCTGCAGTTCAAACATACATATTTATATGCTCATGTGTAAATATGTATGTATAAACGCATGTATACGTACATAAATACTACTCGTATGTATAATTTACACTCAACAGCAAAAATCTGCATACAGGAGCAAAAATTAAAAAACTAATGAAATTTTTTAAAATTAAATATTTCGAAAAATAAATATGTGATACAAAATTAATTGATAAATGATTTTTCTAACATTATTTAAAAGAAAACTGCAACTGCCTATGTGCTGCAATATGTGAATTTGGTATCCCCGCAAAACTAATACGACTGTGGAAAATGGCATTGCTAGCGCCGTCAAAATTGGGAAGGACCTTTCTTGATACCAAACGAGGTTTCAGACAGGGTGACTCGCTGTCGTGTGACTTCTTTAACCTGATGCTGGAAAAGATCATGCGAGCCGTAGAACTTAATCGCTCAGGCACAATTTTTTTATAAGAGCGTACAATTGTTGGCATATGCCGATGATATTGACATCATCGGCCTTAACAACCGCGCTGTTAGTTCTGCTTTTTCCAAACTGGTTAAATAGGCAAAACGCATGGGTCTGGTGGTGAACGAGGGCAAAACGAGGTATCTCCTGTCATCAAACAAACCGTCGGCGCACTCGCGTATCGGCACCCACATCACTGTTGACAGTTGTGATTTCGTGGTTGTAAGATATTTTGTTTATTTACGAACCAGGATGAATACCGATAACAATGTCAGCCTTGCAATTCAACCGAGGATCTCTCTTGGCAACAAGTGCTACGGATAGATACATAGATCAGCTGGAAGCAAAAATCGATGACGCAGCAGCAAGGGTGAGGTTATAGTTGGCAAATGCCGGATTGAAATTGGCAGCCCAAAAAACTAACTGCTTATCAGTGCGCGGAGAAAAAAGTAGGAAATAAAACTACGTATCGGCACCCATGAGATACTTTCTAAGGAGCCCATTAAATACCTAATAAATAGGCGACTTAGCTACAAGTAGCACTTAACTGCGGTAAGCGCAAGAGCTGATGCCATCAATAGAGCGCAAGGCAGCAGAAGACGCCTCTTATCGACGGTTGTAGACTCCGTAGTCTTTTACACTGCCCCGATATGGGACGGAGGCAAAACGTCCAGCATACAACAGGTACAGGTACTTCGCCGGAGTGCAATAAGGGAGGCTTATACATACAGCACGGTCTCAAGAGACGCAATAGGCGTTACACGGGCAAACTTACCAGCTGGCATTCAGGCAAAGAATTGAGCCGTCTCTATGGCAAGCGACAAGCTAAGCCTTCGTTGGAAGAAAAAGTTGAAGAGAGACCGCATTCGATAAAAGAATGGCAAAGCAAATCGGATTCGTCAACTAACGGACGCTGGACTCATAGTCCTATTTCACATATTAGTCAATGGGAGAACAGATAACACGGAGGTGTTAACTACTATCCCATTCAAATACTGAGTGGCCACGGTTGTTTTTTGGAGTATCTCTATCGGTTTTATCTGGAGGACACCTCGTTCTGTCCAAACTGCAACAACGCGACAGAAAGTGCGATACACGTATTCTTCTACTGCGATCGTTTCAGAGAGGAGCGCCTAACGCTTGAAGCACTTCTGGGGGGACAATTGTCCCCGGAAAATTTAAACATTAAGGTGATCGCACCCAAACACCAAAATGAAGAAAAAAGTTTTTTCTAATAGCGGTCGCCCCTCGGCAGGCAATGGGAAACCTCTGAGTGTATTTCTGCCATGAAAAAGCTCCTCATAAAAATATCTGCCGTTCGGCATCGGCTTAAAACTGTAGGTCCCTACATTTGTGGAACAACATCAAGACGCACGTCACAAATAGGAGGAGGAGCTCGGCCAAACAGCCAGGAAAGGTGTACGCGCCAATTATATACATATATATAAGGTGATCACATCAAATACTCGCCAACAATTTTGCAACAAAGATAGTGCTATATCTTCAACGCACAGAGTGACAATGCAACATGCAGCATTTGACTGGAGTTGGACTACCTACGCACTGACGACAAATCTAAGAAGCCTGAGCCTCGTGCTCACGACAGTATCAGACCACGACATGTCGGTAATACTTACGACATCTTTTCCGATGTTCCACTTGCTGCAGAACCACTTATGAAGTGGAAGCAATGGATACTATCGATAGCGTATAACCTCCTGGTGCCTGTTGTGTCAATAAACATAAACGCGCCTCCACCTTTATGAAATATTACCACGGTCACCGAGGGAAATTCAGCCGATAAAGAGGATTGTTATAATGTCACACGTACCACTGGTGCGACGGCACCTTTGATGATGTTTCTGACATTTTGATTTTAACCTCCCTAATAAAACACAAAACACTCTATAGGGCTCTCATCATGCCCGTCCTAACGTATGGCGCAGAAGTTTGGATAATGACAACATTCGATGAAGCGTCACTTGAAGTGTTTGAGAGAAAGATTCTACCGAGATTTTTAGACCTTTGAGTATCGGAGGCGATGGAACAATGAGCTGTATGAACTTTACGACAGCATAGACATAGCACAGCGAATAAAAGTCCAGCTGCTTCGTTGGTTGGGTCATGTCATCCGAATGGATACAAACGCTCAGGTTCTGAAAGTATTCGATGGGGTATCAGCTGGTGATAGCATTTTCTAAAAAAATTAATAAATATAAAAAAATTAAAACAGTTATAAATAAGCGTGGTTAAGTATAAATTGGTTTTGCTAACATTCAATTGTGTTGTTCCTATACCTAAATTATCAATTGTTTTCGGGACTTGGAGATCATTTTATCCGGAACTTAACGCAAGGGTCATTTTAAATTCACAACGAAACGGTGATGCCATTTGCAAAAAATGCGAAATTTCAATAGTAGCTTTAAATTTTTTCGAGCGGCACAAGGAAATCGATGTATAAAAGCAGCGTACCTATTTCAACGACCATATGTGTATGTATAATAACTGCACACGCTTAAACTTGCTTGGTAGTTGACTTTTGTTGCTGACAATATGTATGAGCCAAATGTATGTGTAGGTATGTCTGAATTTATGCACATGATCAAAACTATTGCGAGTAAAAATGTATGCTGCTTTGAATGCAGCACCACTAATTTAAAACGATAGTCGATTCATACTACAATTATGATCAGCAAAAAAAAAATGATAATACCCAACCAGATAAGAAAAAAAAAACACAAAATATATAAAAAACACAAAATGTAAATAAACATAAAAGCCACATTCCGATGCTGCACCAACGCGATGCACACTATGTATTGCTTTAAAAACACACACATACACTTGCAGGTATGTAAGTAAGTTAGGTATCCATTGCCCGTCCACTGACCGGCCGTTAAAGCTGGTTACCAAGCTGCCGGCCTGCGCCGGACTGCCGCTGTGCAAACACACAAACATGCAAACTTTTATTTGTACGTGCACACATACATAAATATGGGTTTATTGTAATGCATACATATGTATGTACCCATGTGTGCTTACTTGTATGGGAGGATGGTGTGCGCTGTTCAATAATAATGATGATGACGACGCCGATGCTATGACCAAAGCTGAAATGTGACGAGCCTCCTTCAGCTCTGATTCAGAGCTCTTCGGTGCCCAAATGTGCACACATATGTAGGTATCTGAATGATTTTGTGTATGTATTTACGTGTGTATGTATGCTTGCAATGTGTACCTCTTTGCGTACTGCTCCACCAGTTTGCACAATGCGTCTCCGTTCTAATTTGCAAATGGAGAAAAAAAAGAGTGATCACAACATCAGTGCCAGCAAATTCCAGCATCTAAAAATAGCAGGGGCACCTGCAATAAAACGATTTTTAACCCATTACACCTTGTCCACCTCCTTTACTGGGTGCAATCAAGTTGCCAATAGTGTTAGTAACTGCAACTACTAATGCAGTAAGCAAGCAAGTCACTGATGTTACCAACTTGATAAAATAAATAGACGCTTTTTTCGATCAGGAAAGCGCGAACGACATTTAGTTTAGATTATGAATTTAGTAACTTCCAACAAGATGTATTATAAAAGACTTAGTCTCACAGATACAGCCTCATTTAACAATAAATAAAACAAATAAATAAATAAAAACCAAAAACCAAAAAAAATATAGATTTTTAAACTTCCAACAATAATCGTGGTAACGAATCGCGATATTTTGACCAGTAGTGACGAAATTTCTTTTTTTTTTTTTGTTAATTTTCAATAATTTTTTATATATTATAAATATATTAGGTGCGCAACTATGTTCTCGCTGTTTTTTTGATGAAAATACAGCTTTATTCTAAAAAAATGGTTACAAGTGAATCATTGAAAGTATTGCCCATCGCTG
Organism: Anastrepha obliqua; assembly: GCF_027943255.1. Taxonomy (NCBI): domain Eukaryota; kingdom Metazoa; phylum Arthropoda; class Insecta; order Diptera; family Tephritidae; genus Anastrepha; species Anastrepha obliqua. Next base: position 47,528,847 of record NC_072895.1, read on the forward strand.
GCTACTACGTTTTCCCATCTTTCTGGTAGATCTCTTATATTGTCGTCGTAAATTTGTTCACCTTTTGAGGCTAGCCACGGATCAAGCCATTTTTTGATGTCTTCATATGAATGGAACTGCTGATGAGCTAAGCCATTGCTATCGATCGGAACAGGTGATAATCGGACGGCGCAATTCTGGGGAATATGGCGGGTGGGGTAGGATTTCCCATTATAGTGTTTCCAGGTAGGTTTTAACGTGAGCCCGAGCGTTGTCATGCTGTAGAATCACTTATTCATGCCTCTCCGCGTATTGCAGCCGCTTTTCGCGCAGTGCTCAGCTCAATCGCATCAACTGAAGTCGATACCAATCCCCAGTGATGGTTTCGCTTGGTTTTAACAATTCATAATAAATAACACCAACTTGGTCCCACCAAATACGTAGCATAATTTTCGCAGCGTGAATATTCGGCCGAGGCGACGGCGTAGAAGCATGACCGGGCAGTCCCCAAGACTTTCTTTTCTTTGGATCGCTGTAATGAATCCATTTTTTATCACCCGTCACGATGCGATGAAGAAACCCCATCCTCCCTTAATTTTTTGCCGCTGGAGCAGTTGTTCACAGGCGAAAAACGACGTTCAACATCCCTTGGTTTTAACTCATAAGGAACCCAAGTCCCCTGTTTCTGAATCATTCCCAATGGAAATGGATTGGCGGGTACTCCAAATACTGAAGCAAGCTCTTCTTGCGTTTGACACGGATCCTCATTGAGCAATGCCTCCAATTCAGCGTCTTCGAAGGTTTTTGGCCTTTCTTCACGCGGACGGTCGTCAATACTAAAATCACCGTCTTTGAAGCGACGGAACCAGCACATTGTTTCACTTAAAGCAGCATCTCTATAAACTTTTTGTAGCTCTCGATGCGCTTCAGCCGCCGTTTTTTTCGAATGAAAGACGATTATTCGGCACAAAATCTGACATTTTCACAAAACCAAAAGTATATGATACCAAAACAAAATCACTAATGTGTCGAAGCAGTTTGCTTACCATAGGTCTAAGCTTGGTTTATGACGTTTAGATTATTTTGGAATCGACTAGCATACACTGCTGGCGGCATCTATTGACAAACAGCGGGAACTTAGTTGCGCACCTAATATTTTAATTTACCACAAAATTTGACAAATTTTCATCACGATTTATGAAGTTATTAAATATTTTTAGTCATAATTTAGAAAAACAACTTGGGTATGCAGTGCTACAGCCTATTGAATTTTAATACAACAAAGTGCAAGTTTCAAGTATCACGTTTATTTTTGACAATTTTTTTATTTTTGCTGGGGATCTTGTGCATTTTTTCCATATGCCGATGCTCGAAATTTTTTCTATGTGGGAGAAAACGCACAATACCGTCAGCAAAACAAAAAAAATTCCAAAAAAAGGGGGTTTTAGTTACTTAAAACTTGCATTTTATTATACTAAAATTCAATGGTCTATAAAGTTTACCAAAATTTTCTAAAAATTCTGATTACTATCTGAACTATATTTTCATAAAAAAGTTGCTAAAATGAAATGGGAAACAAATAAATAGTCAAAGGCTGAAAATGAGTCTCTGTGTCATAGTTGTTTAACGCAGCGTGTTTACAATTGTAGGGATAACTGTACAAAAGGGCGTTGGATGCACAAACGCATCCCCACTCCAAGACTTTGGCTAATGAGGCCACATGGAGAAGTGGACTTTTACCTGACCCATGTCTTGTGTGGACAGGGCTGCTTCAAAGCTTATTTATACAGGGCAACCTCTGTTGCGACTACTGCGACGAAAACTTTATACACATATCCTAAACATGCTCGCGCTTCCGTTCTGCAAAAGAAAAACTACATAGAGCTTTTGCAGAACCTCCTTTGCCGGGAAACAGTCGTGCAACATACGTAGATACCTATGAAATGAGACGTTCAGCTATTAGTCCATAGATGTCGCTGGGAGTACTTTTAAACCTTCCCAAATGTCTTGTTTTTTTCGTCTGTCATCTGTCAACTATATTCAGTTCATTGTTTGGGGCATGAAAAATATGGGCATGATTTTAAAGGTCGGAAGATGGGTGCCGCATGAACTGACTTAATGACAATGCACCGCCACATCGAACAAGAGCGACCCGGGAATTGGAGGAGACGTACGATTGGGAACCGCTGGTGCATGCGGCTTACTTACCAAACTTAGCGCCTTCCGATTATCATTTGTTTGCATCGATGGGCCACGCACTTTCCGAGTAGCGCTTCAATTCTCACGAAGAAGCCAAAAAATGGCTCGATGATGGGTTTGCGGCCAAAGACGGCCAATTTTTTTGACGCGGCATCCACAAATTGCCTAACAGATGGGAAAAATGTGTCGCTAGCGATGATAGCAAAATAATAGATTAAATTTGTAACAATTTTTTGTTATAAACGTTTCAAAATTGAAAAAAAATGTCTCATTTCATAGGTATATACCGTACATATGCTGCGCTCGAAGGAAAAGTGGCCGAGACTAGGAAAGCGATAGGGCGTCCGGAGACAGAGTAGCGGTGGCTGGCTAATCACTTTCCTTCTTTGCGAAGTAATACTTGACCGTAGTAAAAAAACATATCATACATATGTAGGTATGAGACAGCTGCTCTGATGGCAGAAATGCACTCGGAAATTTGCCATTGCCTGCCAAGGGAGAGCTGCTACAAGAAAAACCATTTTCTATCATCTGGTGTTTCATGCCCAATTGGTTACTTAAGGGGTTAGGGGTAGTCAGAGGCTCGAAAAAATGATGATTTTAACGAATTTTTTTTTGCTACTTAATTAATTTATTTAACAAAAATAAAAACATAGCATAAAAACATCATGTTTTAACTTGACTTCACCAAAATTTAAAAAAAAAAAATTAATAATTGCAAAAGTTATCGTTGTTTGTGTGAAGCCCGTTTCTCCAGAAGTCCCTTGCGGTGAACATCACAAGTCCTTGCAGATTCATCTAAAACCAATCGGACAAGAAAAATTAGTTTTATTAATAGATAATCTTGTGCCTGATCGAAGCTTTTTTTTTTTTTTCAAAATGAACAAAATGGCGGCCTCAGAAAATTTTTTTCCAGATTTTCGGGAAAAAACCAACAGTTAATTGTTAAAAAAAAATCGAAATTTTTGAAAAAAAAAAAATCCTTCGATCAGGCACAAGTTTTTTATGTTTTTCAAAAGCTGTATAAATTTTATTGAAATCTACGTAGCGGTTTTCAAGTTACAGTGTTCACCAGTTTGAAAAACATAGTTTTGAGAAAAACGCATTTAAAGTTTTGCTATCGGCTCCGGAGCGGCCGAGCGCCCTTTGTTAATTGTTGAATAACTTGAAAAGTATTTGTCGGATTCACTTCAAATTTTTACACAATATTTTTAAAACATTATACTTTAAGAAAATGCAAAAAAAAAAAATCGATTTTTTGAAAATTCTGACTACCCCTAACCCCTTAAAGAACATTATTTTTGAATAATCTTCCCCATATGGGAAGCTTGACGATATTTACATTCGTACTTTGAAAAAAAAAATTCAAGTTTCAGTGACGAGTTAAATTTTGAGTATGAGTAAAAACAAAAAATGTCAAAAAACGATCACACGTAAAAAACACAAAAACCAGTTCGAGAAAATTATACCGATTGGCTGTATATTTATGCGTATAGTATTACTTGTATATGTATACATATGTATGTCCCTAATAACAGGATCACAGCAATCAAGCTATTGTGCAGTACATTTCAATTAAAACAAAAACCGGACCACGTCAATTACACATAGCGCACAAATTAAAAGTGATTTATGCAAAAAACAATTACATACAAAAGTTTATACAAACTATCTAACTTGGCGTTACTTTGTACGTACAATATTTTGATTTGAAAAAAATATAAGTGGCTTATTCAAAAAAGGTGACTTTTTAAATTTCGCGGAATAGGTGCATTCGAATAATTTTTTTTTTTTTAGTGCTTCAGTCCCCAGCATAAGTTGACATTATCAGCCTACAACGAGCGTCGTCTGAAAAGTCCGAGCAAAGTCAGAGAGATGGCACTACTGGCACATGTCGCAGGTTATATTCAGTTAGTCGCATCTCTGGGAAGAACACACACCAAGTTTCAGCCAAATTGGTATATTTCTTTGTACTTATAAATATTTGGCATTCGTTTGAATCGAAAAAGTCGTGTGATTTTCCTTTTCCATGACGTCAACGCACCAGCTCACGCTTCAGCAGTTGTGGTGGTAAAATTAATGGAAATAGTGTTCGAAAGAAATAAAGAAGAAACTTTTGTTTGCACGGACTTTTCAAACGAACCTCGTTATTGTGTTTCTAGCTCGTTTTTTGGAAGACATGAAAGTTAGACGGGTTTTAGTGTGCTTGGCGACTTTACGAAATTGTTATATATTGATAAAAAAAACTGCAGCATGAGCATCGCTCAGACCAGAGACTGGTGACGAAACTTGGGTACACAATTATGTCGGCGAAACCAAACGCCAACCATCCTAATGGAGGCGGCCAGAAGTGTCAAAACCGAAAAATCACACCAAGTTCAGTTAAATGTGAAGATTTTGCTCACTGTTTCCGGCGATTTCGACTTCTTGTCAGAAAGTCGTACGGCTTAAAAGGAACATAACATTGAAAGTATGCATTGTTTGCGTGAAGTAGTACGACAAAAATAAAAATGTTCGGAATTGTGAAACAACCACAGCCACACGTCATTACTTGTTCGTGATTTTTCGATCTAAAACAACACTTGTGACATTTTTCCTGTTCCCAAAACTCAAGTTGCCTATGAAGGGACGAATCGAGATGATATAGAACGCCTCGCTGGAACAGCTTGTGGTTATATCAAAAAACACACATCAGAAGTATGATACTTTGAGCATTGGAAAAACGTTGACACAAGTGAGTGCATATGAGGGAGATCACTTTGGATGGACAAAATAGAAATTGAAGAATAAATAAATATTTTTCGAGAAAAATAGAGTCACCTTTTTTGAACAAACGTCCTATACTTTATTGAAGTCAGAATATTGTACAACCTTACAATTCAGCATTTAGCTTCCACTCAAATATGAACGAGACGTTATCAATAAAACGGTCCGGGGATGACATATGGCAAAAATAAATTTTTTGTTGGATGGTAGGACTGTTATAAGCTTACATGGCAAAATTTCAGCGTGATATGTTTCATAGTTTGTTTTCTGTGCTACTGTAAACAAGTCAAACTCGAGTGTGTTCTTCGAATTTAACGATGGAAATTCAAGTTGAACAAAGAATTTGTTTGAAATTTTGTTATTCCAATAAAATTTCGGCTTCAGACGCCTTAAAAATGTTGCAGACAACCTATGGGGACTCTGCTCTATCGCGTGCACGTGTTTTCCAGTGGTACAAATCGTTCAAAGAGGGCCGTACATCAACCCAAAAAATCACGCCAAAGTCGCTCAAAAATTAAGGTTATGCTGAATGTTTTTTTCGATTACGAAGGTGTGGTGCACTCGGAGTTCCTTCCGCAAGGCCGATCGGTTAACGCTGAATATTGTTTAGACGTTTTAAAGCGTTTACGCGAGAACATTCGTCTTAAAAGGAAGGAATTGTGGGACAAGAAGTCATGGTTCTTGCATCACGATAATGGACCAGCTCACACATCACGTCTTGTTCGCGATTATTTGAACAAAAATAATGTTAATATCGTTCCGCAAGCCTGATATGGCTCCATGTGACTTTTTCCTGTTTCCCAAGCTCAAGTTGCCGCTCCGTGGAAAACATTTTGAGACAATTGAAGTCATAAAAGAGAATTCGAAGAACACACTCGACCTTGACTTGTTTACAGTAGCACAGAAAACAAACTATGAGACATATCACGCTGAAATTTGCCATGTAAGCTTATAACAGTCCTACCAAAAACCAAAAATTTATTTTTGCCATATGTCATCCGCGGACCGTTTTATTGATAACGTCTCGTTCATATTTGAGCAGAAGTTACATAGTTTGTACTCACGTATACATACATCCACGCATAAAATACGTATGTATGTGTCCATATACTAGCTATTATTATAACTCCATTGACGTAATTTGCAGTTTCTATTTGTTTTTCATTTAACAATTGGGTTGCTAGATCAGTACATTTGTATGTATGTATGTGTATACAGGGTGAATACATTATTTGAGAACTTGCATATATGATACTTAGTACTACCATGAGTTCTGTTACAAGTTAAGACCGTTATAGATATGAAATTAGAATACTTTTTTAATGAAGCTAGTTTTATTTAATCATGCAAATATAAAAACATTAAATTTTCATTCGTAATGGTTGCCATTTGCTTTTACACAAGCCTTCAAACAATTAGGCCATTCAGCTGATACAGCACGCACGGCTTCCATGAATATTGACGTAGTTGTTCGAACCAAAAATTATTTGAGACTCTCCAAATTTCTGTGAGCTCTTCAATAGTCCATATTCTCCAATTCTGACCACAAAGTGTAGTTCAATGGATTCAGATCTGGACTTTCAGATGGCCAATCCCCTGCGGCTATGAACCCAGAATATTGTTTTTGGTTGGTTTTTGCCTTATGGACTAAAGCGAAATCTTGTTGGAAGATCCACCGATCTCCATTGAAGAGAGTACTGCTCAACTGCTTCACCACGCCGTCTAAGACATCCTTTTGGTACACTTTTGCCCCGGTCTTAGCCCCCTTTTCACAGACATGAACGACCCCAGTGTGTTTGAGTCTCTGATTGTTTGCCTTGAGCATCGATGGTTTCCTCAATAACAATATTTGCGAGGTTTCAGACAGGGTGACTTGCTGTCGTGTGACTTCTTTAACCTGATGTTTGAGAGGATCGTACGAGCCGCAGAACTTAATCGCTCAGGCACAATATTTTATAAGAGCATACACTTGTTGGCGTACGCCGATGATATTGACATCATAGGCCTTAACAACCGCGCTGTTAGTTTTGCCTTCTCCAAACTGGATAAAGAGGCAAAGCGAATGGGTCTGGTGGTGAACTAGGACAAAACGGTCGGTGCACTCGCGTATCGACACCCACGTCACTGTTGACAGCTATGATTTCGTAGTTGTAAAAAACTTCGTATACTTAGGAACCAGCATTAACACCGATACACCAGACACCAGAGATAGAATCTCTCATGCCAACAAGTGCTACTTTGGACTAAGTAAGCAACTGAGCAGTAAAGCCCTCTCTCGACGAACAAAACTAACACTCTACAAGGCTCTCATCATGCCCGTCTTAACATAAGGCACAGAAACGTGGACGATGACAACATCCGATGAGGCGACGCTGGGAGTGTTTGAGAGAAAGATTCTGCGCCAGATTTTTGGACCTTTGCACGTTGGCAATGGCGATAATGGCAGGCGATGGAACGATGAGCTGTATGAGCTTTACGACGACATGGACATAGCGCAACGAATAAAGATCCAGCGGCTACGTTGGCTGGGTCATGTCGTCCGAATGGATACAAACGCTCCGGCTGTGAAAGTATTCGACGCGGTACCAGCTGGTGGTAGCAGAGAAAGAGGAAGGCCTCCTCTGCGTTGGAAAGATCAGGTGGAGAAGGGCTTGACTTCACTCGGTGTGTCCAATGGGCGCCGGTTAGCACGAGAAACAAACGACTAGCGCGCGTTGTTAAACTCGGCCAAAATCGCGTAAGCGGTTATCGCGCCGATTAAGAAGAAGAAATGCAGCATGGCATTTAGAGCCAAAGTTGGCGTTGAGCGCCCCAGCAATCCCCAGAAATGAACGAACCAATTGTTAACAAGCAATATTTGTGTGTTAAACGCAAAATGTAGTCAGGTGTTCGTTCATAAAAAGAGTTCAAGCAGTAGTAAATATCAAGAAGATCGATTTAGGCGCGCAGAAAGAATATAAAAGACGAGAAGACAGAGAAGAATTTGCATATATACATACATATGTATGTAGATAAGAATCAGTAACACTGTAAATTAAAAAATAAAAAATTAACAATTTTCGGCACCACTCATAGGCACATGACACGATTTATTATGTACATACGTATCGATTTAGTTGACGCGTGTTGTGTGCTAATATTTCTACACCTTTTAATTCTCTTGGATCTTCAGTTTTACTTTTTCCGAAATACAAACACATGCAAAAGCACAGTTAAACATACATATGTGTGTATACATTTACATATATTTCTTTTTAAATTCTATTTTAAAATCCGCCCGAATAACAAGCCTCTTTTGACGTCATATATGTATAGTGTGCACGTGTGTACATATGTACGCACCTAAACAGATTTTCACTATATGCGCATTTTTGTATAAAGTGGACAGTGTGACGTGCCTCCAACTCTTATTTGCCCCTACTTTTTTATATGTATTTTTTATTTCTATTATTAACAACTCGTGTCAAGTCTTAAAAATATGTGTATGTATGTATACTTATCTATGTAATGTATTCATTCATGCCATAACATGTTAATAATTTTTTCAACATCTTTTTAGATGTACTATGTTTTTGAATAATGTTGAGTAATAAATGCTTTTTTATAAACAATTTTTGAACTAACTTTGTAAATGCGCATGTTGTATTGCGCACTTTGCACTTTATATTATGAAAATATTTTGCAATACTTATTTTTTAACATTTACAAACTTATGTAAAACAGATTCTATACATATTGTACATACTCGTATTACTTGTCTGTGCTCTATCAGACTTCTAATCTCATAGAACTATTGACGCTATAGAGCGTGTGTATGTATTTAGTTAGCATTTGTTGTGCACTCGTTCAAGTCCAAATGACGCATAAACGCCGGAACAGGGGATTTAATTAATTCTCAATACAAAAGCACCAGAAAACCTTCAAACTTACAATAATTCAAGTCAGATTTACATGATTCAGAAATTTTTTACACAACAAATTTTCATTTTGCAATCGCATACATAGATGAGTCTTAGTTTGGATGAACTTTATCTGTATACTCGACGAATGTTTTAACTTCAAATAAACCGTATTTGTTTCGCCCACTTCGCCTATAAGTACTAAGTTACGTTAAGATGCAGTCAAACTCCGATTACTCAAATCACCATTATGCTAAAAACCACCGTTATGCTAAAAAAAAAAGTACGGCGCATACTTCTACTTTTTCTCCCAAAATGTTGCATGCATTTCTCCCAGCGTCAGAGCTACCAAATTTTTATTTTCTTTTCTCAAACAGTTACCAGGCGCATATGTGCAGCCTTTTCTACCGTTGTTCAGTTGATTTTTTTTATCTCTCTTTTACGAACACTTTCATTGAGGTATCCATATAACTGAGAAGAATAATGCGAAACTATTGACTTTGAGTGCATGATTCTGTTGTATAGTAAATCATAGGCGCATAAAAAGTCGAAATAAGGAGCGGCGTTCCACAGTACTCGGTACTCGGGTCATTGTTATGGAATATAATGTACGCCAGTGTTCGAACAAGGTAACGAAACAATTGGTCTTACAGCTGTGGTGACAACTAAAAATTGAGGCAATATATCCATATGCCGCCCTGAGCATATAATCTTGGCTAGCACAAAATATATTTGGTACAACAAAAATCAGAAGCCGTCCTTATATTTATGCGAAAAAAGCCAGAAGAGTTCACTTTTTCAATGTACGTATAATTTCGTGGTTTACAGTCTGCCTACCAGTTGAGGGAATTACGCGTGTGTAGTGCGTTTATAACTGTGTCCGATGCTGTAGCCCTCGTAATATCGGGCAAGTACCCTTTAGACATACTTCCAATGGAAGCTGAACAAATAGCAAAAACGTAAAGGCCCAGAACTCCAACTGCTCGTAAACCGCTAACAAAAAATAGCATCGATGAGTGGCAGTCAAAGTAGGATAACGTTACAAAAGGGCGTTGGACACACAAATACATCAACAATTCAAAGCTCTGGCTAATGGGGCCACAAGAGAAAGTAGACTTTTGCCTGATCTAGTTCTTGAGTGGACACGGCTGCTTAAAAGCATATTTATACAGGTTCGACTACGACGGCAATCCTTACTGTGACTACTGCGACGAAACGATCTGGTGGTCCAGACTATGCAAGATTTGAAGCATCTGGAAAGACTAAAGCTGCAATTAGTGGTGCCATACCTCAGCCATAACCGTAACCAAAACAATCAAATGTTAACATATGAGCTGTTAACGATTATAAGTACCGCACCATAGCCGTAACCGTTGCCTTATGTATCCATAATTTTTGGGTTTCCCCGTAACCGTAAGCAGCTATGAAATACCTGACATTTGTTTTGATACTTGCTATAAACATCTTGAATATTAGAAATGAACAACGAAAAATTAATTGACCTAGCGGAAAAGGTGCAGTAGCTGTGACTTATTGCCTTCTCTCTCCCGCATTGTAATACTTGACTGTAGTCCCGTAGGGAGAGTATATTATAAAAAACAGGCTTAGCGTGGTTTCAGAAGACGACCTAAGGGTAGCGCGCTACCAAGCATCTATGAAAATAAAAAAGAAGCGCTTTAATTATTATAAAAAAATTTAAGTAAATCATTCCACTTCATTATATTCAATAAATATATTAATTTGAGGAGAAATAAATCCATACGATATCTCGTAAACTATCGATCAGGCAACTTAAATTTTATGCTCGTTGTCAAGGTGACATTTCACTCTAAAAAATACTTTGCGATTTTCTGTTTGTTCCATTCAGCCGTGAATTACAGGGTGTTAACAATGGAAGTCAAGAAACAGAAAATTCGGTACATTTTATAGTTTTTCTTTGATAAAGGCAAAAATGCAAGCCAGGCCACTGAAATTGTGAATGGTGTTTATTAGGGCGGGTCGATTCAAAAATCGCTCATTGCTCTGTGAAAATCGTATTCTAGTATCAAAATAAGAAACTTTGCCGAAGGAACCATACCTCTAAAACGAATTCTGAGGTCTCCCAATTTGGGTAGAACGAAAAATCCCACTTTGACCCATTTAGAGTGCTCCAATCGAGTCCAAATGTATGACCGACCCCCACTAACTTTGGACGGCCGATCCACCCATGCCAGTGGCACACCCCCTGGAACTCCCCTGGGGGGTTCCCCATACAATCATTTCAAAATATCACCATTTGTGGCCTTTACATGAGAAAAGAAAGTAAAAAGTTCGACCCAAATTGGGGGACATCAGAATTCGTTTTAGAGGTATGGTTCCTTCGGCAAAGTTTCTTATTTTGATCCCTAGAATATGATTTTCCCAGAGCAATGGGCGATTTTTTTGCCTCCCCACAAATCGACCCGTCTAAGTGTTTATGGTGCCGATACTGTAAAAGCTAATTACATTAAATTTTGATTTCGTCGATTCCGTTCAGGCATTTTTGATGCTAAAGAAAATGTCGATAAAATGACAGAAATAATCGAAGTTGGCCGCCAAGTTAGTAGTCATAGCATCGTCCAGGAGCTAAAGACCGACCATAAAATAGTTTTAAGCCATTTGCGCAAAATTTAAGAAAAAAAAACTTTGAATAATTGGTATATTTTTCCGCAACTGGTATTAAATATATTATATAATTTGTGGAAGTGTTTAGTTTTACTTGTTCCTTCTCATATAAAATACGCAATATTTTCAAAAGGCGTGTGCACGATGTAGAAAATATGTACATTTGTACATTTCGAAAGCCGCTACTTTATTTTTGGCAAATTTGGCAATTGAGTGTCGTCAGTACGGAAATTGAGAAAGCCTTTGTGTACAAATGTATGTATGTATGCACGGTTTATTCAGGGCATGGGAAGGCTCAACCTTGTACTCTATCATTCTTGTGGAGTACGGAAATATTTCCTTAAAGTCGGCATATTTACATATTGCGCAAAAGAAAACACTATTCGTTTTCCCCAAATAAACCACTGAAATACCAAGTACAGGTAATACTAAATTTAAATAATCAGAAATTAGTAATTTCAAATCTACTTTTTTTTATTTTTAGTAAACCAACATATAATCTTGTACATTCAAAGCTTTAAAATGCCTATCAGTTTTAGTATCACACATATGTACATATATATATTACTTATATGTATAGGTTCAAAGGCCGAAAGTAAGCTTCTATGCTAAGTAATTTACTTCACCAAGCCCCCGCCATCTCTTTCCGCGAAGCATAAAATCGGAACCAAATAAATTCGTTATCTCCTGCAAAGCGTTGTGTTCAAACTTTCTCAACTCAATAATTAACCGGAATATAATCTTGTTGAATGGGATATTTTGCTAATACACAGTCAAGTAAAATACTTTGAGCATTTTTCACTTTATTTTTGGGATGAAATCGGCATATGCAGTTAAAATTATCCAATTTCATAATTGCGCGATTCAACAAGACGTCGTCTCTATTGATAGAAAACTTGGCCAGTTCATTTTCACAAGGCACTCTTGTAGCCTGTTTTGTATCATTAAGAAAATTTTTCTAATGCTTAAAAAGCATTCTGGTCGCTTCTGGTCGATCGTCTCTTCTTCAATCCGGTCGATTATTAACAGCAGAGATCCGAATTAAATGTTCCAGCTGATGGAAGTAGCTCATAGCGGATTATTCACTTCCCATGCCACCAAAACACAGCAAAATCTTCTTGTCCCAGTCGGCTCACCGTACTCCGTGATCGTAGTGGTGCTGAAGAATCTATCGAATAACATATTATACATCTAAATCAGCTCAGAGATTCACTGCTTTAGTCGTATTATTAATAAACTATTAAGGGGGAACGCCACTGTGGCGGGTCAAAAAATAGTCGATGTTTGGGAATTTTTTTTTGTAAGTAGGAGTGTTTATTCGAGGATCGGACAAAAGGCAATTTATTATATACATATTAAACTATGTTGGTGTAAATTTTTCTTAAAAAATATTGAAAATTGACAAATTTATGTAAATAAAAGTAACGAGTTAAAAAAAAATTGACTTCATCTGGTGGCAGCGATACAGCAATGAATAATCATCTAAAATCCAAAAACCAAAAATTTTATTAATCTACACAATAGTGGTTATCGTTGTACGTAGCCGTTTTTTCTTTTTTTTTTTGACAAAATGGTGGTGATTTGAATTTCGATGAATGTTTTTCATAATTTTTTTGATTTTCAACAGGCCCAAATAAATAGTTATTTTCACAATTTTGAAAATCGGCTACCTACAACGATAGCCAATGCGATAACAAAAATTTATAAAAAAAGAAAATTAAAATCGGTTCATTAGTCTTCGAGAAATCGTTGCCACCGTGTCAAAAAAAGTCGTTTCGAGAAAAACGCGTTTGAAATAAAGCATCGTATCGTAAGCGCTACGAGGCCGAATCGACGGGCGCTCACTTAAGTGCACATAGAACCGGGAATGAAGCGAATTTTGCTTTAAAATTTTTAACACATTTTCTTGAGTAGTTATACTAACAATTTATGCAAAACAAAATCGATTTTTTTTTAATTTTCACAGTGGCGTTCACCCTTAATAAAAGTTTATACTAAAAAATGTATATACATTAGGGTGGTCCAAAAAAAATTTGTAGGCTGCCGCCCCCCAAAATAGTAAAGAATGAAAAATAAAAAGACCCGTATTTTTTTTTTTTAATCAGACCATATTTAATGGTGCCGCCGGGGCTTTGAAATATCCCATGTATTTTGCATGGGAAAAAAATACTTTTTCGTAGATTTCATGTAAAAACCTGGAAAATGAATATATTTTAAGCGGATAACTCAGTTTCTCTTCATAATTGGTCAGGGAATAACAACCAATTATGACATAATTAATTTTTTTTGTATTAACTATTTTCATAAAAGTAATATAAAATATTGTTTTTCGATTTTTTCTTAGATTTTCGTTTTATGGGGGCTTTTTGGGGTTCTATAAAAAATAGTTAATACAAAAAAATTAATTATTTCATAATTGGTTGTTATTCCCTGACCAATTATGAAGAGAAACTGAGGTATCCGGTTAAAATATATTCATTTTCTAGGTTTTTACATGAAATCTACGAAAAAGTATTTTTTTCCCATGCAAAATACATGGGATATTTCAAAGCCCCGGCGGCACCATTAAATATGGTCTGATTAAAAAAAAAATAAATACGGGTCTTTTTATTTTTCATTCTTTACCATTATGGGGGGCGGCAGCATAAAAATTTTAATATAAATTTTTTCCCATGCATTTTTGGACCACCTTATATACATATATATATAATTGACGCGTACACCCTTTTTCGGTGTTTGACCGAGCTCTTCCTCCTATTTGTGGTGGGCTTCTTGACGTTGTTCCACAAATGGCACACAGCGCCGAGTACTCAGATAGAAGTAAAAGAAAGAAAGAAAAGCATCAAAGCATTTTTTTTTATGTTAGCATTCATGTCACCTTCTTATTACATATTACAACGTATTTTTTAAGCTGAAAATTTAGTTTATAAAATAAATATTTATTAAAAATTCGAAAATTTCATTGACTGATTTATTAAGGGGGCAGATACCTGTAACCGGCCATATTTTCCCTGATTTTCATTAAAATTATATAAAATGAAGAAGTCAATATTTTTTTTCAAAATTGGCATACAGTTTATTTATACATTAAAATAATATTTTTTTTATTTTAATCATTTAAAATGGCGGATGTACACTCAATTCTTCCAGGAAGATCGCAGCGGACTTCTCAATCGGCGGGCATTGTAGCATAGGCGTCAGTGATCTGAATACAAAAAACCAAAATTTTGTTTGTTTATTCATGTCATAATTTCTATATGAATTAACAATAAATGAAAAAAAAACTCGCGGAATAAAATACTTAAAAAAATTAATTTTGGGGCGAATTTTCCTACTATTTTAATTATTTTTTCGAAAAATTTTCGAATTGTAAATCCACATAGAAATTAATATCATAAAAAAGATGTGTGCAAAATTTCAGGGACATCGGTCAATTACTTTTCGAGTTATCGTGTACGCCAATTCGACAAATATAATATAGTTTTTAGAAAAAACGCGTCTAAAGTTTGAATACAACGTAACTATAACTCTCCCACCGCTCGAACGCAAAGAATAGAGTCGTCAGATCGTCGGTTGACGATCTATAATAAATATAAGAAATACTTAAATTTACGTTCTAAAAATAGTTTGACACATTCTTAAAGGATTATAATAACATTTTATGAAAATAAAAAAAAAAAATTTCGAAATTTTACAGCTATCTGTCCCTTTAAGTTACGAGTACACAAATTTTCAACTTTTGATTTTATCTGATGTGGCACTATGTGATTATTATTGCCGCAATAGGCCACCGGAATCGAATAGGTTGGTGTGTGACTACCGTTATGTAGTGCTTCGGTTCGAATCGCTGTTCATGAAACACCGAATGATAGAAAACGTTTTTTCTAATGTCGATCGACCTTCGGGAAGCAATAGCAAACCTTCGAGTATACATATCTCTGCCACGAGGAAGGGCCTGATAATAAATCATTTGCCTTACGAAGATAACACAAAACTATAGGTCCCTCCATTTGTGGAAAACATTAAGACACACACCACAAATAGAAGGAAGAACTCGAACACCAAACAACAAAAGAGTGTAAGCGCCAGTGTCAGTATATACAGGTACATATATACTTATGTACATATATCGGGTATTTTTAAGAGCTTGAGATTTTAAAATGTTAATACAAAACAGAAATATATTTGGTGTGCATTCTTTGGTTTTATTGTTTATATCATATCCGACATATATCCGCCGTGGATTTGAGTTGCATTCGATGAGTCAATTAGATAATAAGTCTGATCACACGCTATCAATTGTGACTTGAATCTTGCAATAAATCGATTGTTAAGCGCGCTGTATAGCAAGTTACGCCATCTTGTTGGAACCACATGTCGTCAATGTTTAGCTGATTAATTTTTGGAAAGAAAAATTCATCGAGCATGGCTTGATGGTGCTCGCCATTCATCGTAACGGCAGCTCCTCATTTCGAAAGAAAAAAGGGCCGATGATGCCGCCACTAGTCTATGAACTTCGCGAAAAGATTTTTTTTTTTTTCAAAGTAAATTTCTAGAATTTGGAAGCGTGCTCAGTGACTAAACTGAGGTTACATTGAGCTCTCATATATATAGACACCGTAAAAATTTGTACGCTTTAGATGTTAATAATACAGGGTGAACGATATGAAGTGTTACCAACTTCACACTGCTTGTATCTGTAAAACAGCTCATGACATCAACGTCAAAATTGTTCTAATGACAGTTCAGTATATTGTTTATAAGCCATCAAAAGCATTTGCGTCTCAGTTTTGTTAAATCTTTTCTTTCTGTGATGGAATTCAAACGTAATATTGTGATTCCGTTATATTTGGCTGAAAAATCACAACCAGCCATTGTTCGAGAGCTCAGTCGCCTCAAAGTGAATAAAATGTTTGTGTATCGCACTATAAAACGTTACAATGATACTGGTAGCATTGCAAAACGCTATGGAGGTGGACCAAAAAAACCGCAACAACGCCAGGAAAAGTTCGAAAAGTGAAGGCTCGACTTGAACGAAATCCACGTCGAAGTGGAAGAAAAATGGCCAAAGAACTGAAAATATCGCAAGACAGCATTCGACGCATATTGAAAAATGAGCTCAAGGTCAAGGCTTACAAGTTCCAAAAAGCACACGATCTTTCACCTCAGCAAAAAAAAGTTCGGTGCGAAAGAGCAAAGGAGTTATTGCGCTTTCACGAACGTGGCGAATTTCCTAACACTGTTTACTGTTTTCTGATGAAAAAAAAATCCCAATTGACCAGTTCATAAACACTCAAAATGATCGTATTTACTTGACCGAACGCTCATACGAGAATTTGAGCCTACGTATGGACACTCGAAGCAATTTTCCATCGCAAGTAATGGTTTGGCCCGTAGTGACCGCTGATGGACGCTCTCCAATCGTTTTTATCGTGCCTGGTGTCAAAGTGAATGCGACTTATTATCGGGAAAATGTTTTAGAAGCTGCTTTAGAGCTGTGGACACGCAAACATTTCGGTCGTAGACCATGAACGTTCCAACAGGACTCGGCACCGTCTCATAAAGCTCGTGTGAACCAAGAATGGTTAAAAAATCATGTTCCACACTTCACTTCGTCCATACAATGGCTTTCGAATTCGCCAGACGCAAATCCGATGAACTATTACATCTGATCCATTTTGGAGAGCAAAGTGAGGACTAAAAAATATGCCAGTATGGATGCGCTGAAAAAAGCGATTATACGAGAATGGGCCAAAATACCTCAAGATCACATTCGTACAGCATGCAACTAATTTTTTGACCGTTTGAAGGCTATAGTCAAGACAAAAGGTGGTCATATCGAGCTAAAGTGAATATAAGTTAAAATTGCAATCATTTTTGAACAATTTTGTCTTTGAAATCAATAAAAACTAATTTCTCACAAAAAAGTTATGGTGTTTTGAATAGGTAGCACTTCATATCGTTCACCCTGTAATGCGCTTTTTGCCAGTTTTATTATACACTGCCACTGCATTATTTTCTCAAAATATTGCACTCAAACATTGTTGTTCAGCTCATTTTAATTTATCGGTGTAAACAGTTTCATCAAAATAGTAGTGGGAAAACTTTAGAATAATTTTAGGGCTTGCACTTCGACCTAAACGTCGTTGGTATGAAAACTTAAAACAAAAAATGGAAGAAAGTGGTTAAATTTTATTTTATTCAATATATAATTTTGAATTTTTCTATACTGCATATTCTCATATGAAGTGTGCAACATTTTCGCAGGGCGTATGGCAACATTTTTGTAATATCCGCGCGTAACTATGACATTGTTGTCGAGAAAAGAAAACATTATTAATCAATTACTGATTCTCTCGCCTGAAAATAGAGAATATGCGCAGCTGGCCTTAACTCCATCTTTTACATTTCAAATCAATTAATGAATATCCACATTGCAAAATTGCAAACCAATTTAAACAAACACCGGAAATTTTATTAATTCCTATATTCTAATATATTCGTCTACAGCGACGTGCATTAAAAATGCACCAACATGATTATTAGAAAGTTTTTATCAATAGAATTTTTTTATTACTGAACAAAATTTATGATATTTTGAATAGCAGCGCGGGACTTAAAAATATTTTATTAATTATAAGCATATTTCATCAAAAAATCGGGCTTATGAGATATAACAGATTAGTTAGCACCATCTATAAAGAATTCTCTCAAAACCCAAAAAGAACCATTGTGGAGCAGTAAAAAAAATTTTTCAAACACTCATCTTAAAACAGGCCCATAACCATCCATGACCATAAAAAGATGGGCACCAATAAACTCCCATGAATCGGATTCTTCCACTGAAAGTCGCATTTGAAAATGTAACAAACCTTTTATTCATCAGTTCGGAAAGTTAGTGCCGAAAAAATCAGAAAAAATATGTGTACTTTGCAGAGTCATCGGAAAATTAGGTATAAAACTATTGGTGGAGTAAGTGTTCGGTAGTGCACGGACTCGAAACCCTCGGCTAGCAATGGCGAACCTCCAAATGAATTTCTGCCATGGAAAATCTCCTCATAAAGACGCAAACACTAAATAGGAGAAGGAGCTCGGCTAAGCAACCAAAAAGGGTGTAAGCGCCAATTATTATTGGTAGTCGAAAAAGTCTTTTCGTATTTTGTCAATAGATGTCGTTGGAGTCATCTATCCCCAGACATTGTGTCATATCATATGGTGTTAGAAAGGTGACATTTTAAGCTTCATTTAACCAAAAAAAATTAAATTCGGAGAAGTTGAAAAAAAGTTATAGCTTTTCAAAAATGAGTGAAAATAATGGAGAAATTCGCTATATTTTGAAATTTTTGTATAAAAAAGGGAAGAATGCCACGCAAGCCACCAATGAAATTTGTGAAGTTTACGGAGACGATGCTGTATCAGTTCGTGTAGCTCGGTTCCGTTCTGGAAATTTCGATGTGAAAGATGCACCTCGCTCCGGTTGACCTATCGTTGAAAAAGTCGATGAAATTATGGAAAAGATTGACCGTCACATAAGCTGCCATGACATCGCTAAGGCACTAAACATTCATCATCAAACGGTTTTGAACCATTTAAAAAAGGCTGGTTACAAAAAGAAGCTCGATGTTTGGGTACCACATGAATTTTCTGTGAAAAATTTAATGGACCGAATTAACATCTGTGATTCTTTGCTGAAACGAAATGAAATCGAACCATTTCTGAAGCGAATGGTAACAGGAGACGAAAAGTGGATCAAATATGACAATATTGTGCGAAAAAGATCATGGTGCAAGGGTGGTGAAGCACAACAAATGGTCGCAAAGCCAAGTTATGCTGTGTGTTTGGTGGGATTGGAAAGGAATCATCCACTATGAGCTGCTCCAGTTTGCTCGAACGATTGATTCTACACTTTACTGTCAACAACTGATGAGATTGAAGCAAGCAATCGAAAAAAACGGCCAGAACTGATCAGCAGAAAGGGCGTCGTCTTCCATCAGGACAACGCTAGGCCACACACATCTTTGATGACTCGGCAAAAACGGGGAGAGCTTGGCTGGGAAGTTTTGATGCATCCACCATATAGCCCCGACATTGCACCATCGGACTACCATTTGTTTCGGTCAATGCAGAACTCCCTTAATGGAGTAAAGTTGGCTTCAAGAGAAGCCTGTGAAAATGACTTGTCGCAGTTTTTCGCCGAGAAACCACAAAAGTTTTACACTGATGGAATAATGTCTCTAGAAGAAAAATGGCAAAAGGTGGTCGACCAAAATGGTACATATTTGGTTTAATAAAGTTCATTATAAATATAAAAAAAATGAGTTGAAGTTTGATTAGAAATACGAAAAGACTTTTTGAACGGGTATACGAGGGGGCTCAATAAGTATCCGTGTCAGAAATAAAGACACCATTTTTCAAAAAAATTTTTTATTTCCCCTTATAGAAAGGTACACTTCTCCCAACGCTCCGGCCATTTTTTTTTTCGCTCTAAAAATAAGATTTGTCAAGCTCTCGAAAATACGCCTTTGTCTCGGCGATGACTTCCTCGTTTGAACTAAATTTTTTCCCCATGAGCCATTTCTTCATGTTAGGGAACAAGAAAAAGTCGTAGGAAGCCAAGTCGGGGCGCGGCAGCAATTCATAACGTAATTTATGCAGTTCGGCGGCGACAACTCCAGATGAAAGTGCTGGTGCATTATAGTGGTGAAACAGCACCTTTTTTTCGCCAAACGCGGCTGTGTCTCCTGTGAAAGCGGTTTTTCCTTTTTCTAAAAAATCTATGTGGATGACGCAGAGCAAATTCACCGGGAGAAATCCATTGGCTTGATTGTTGCTTAATTTCTAGTGAGTAATGATGAATCCAGGTTTCATCGACGGTGACAACTCGACGCAAAAATTCCTTCGAATCTCGCTCAAATTGCTCCAAACACTACTTCGAAGTTAACAGCCGCATCCGCTTGTTGTTGCTTGTGAACAATCGCGGCACACATCGGAGGGAGAATTTTTCCATCGCCAACTTATCATGTAAAATATTAATTGCCGTTCCGGTCGTCACACCTATGGCCTCTGTTAGTTAGCGCACTTTCGTTTGTCGATCAGCGAGAATCATGTCGAGTACTTTTTGGATTGATTTTCTCGGTAACCCCGTCTGTCGGGCGTCCCGGTTGCTCCTGGTCAAAAATGGTAGTTCGCCCACTGTTAAATTGTGGTCAAGCTTCCACATAGACAGAATCTATCTTTGCTTTTATCTCCTCGCAATTTTTCCCAAATTTCACAAAAAGCGAATTACCGAACGATACTGTTCTTCATCCATCTTAACGAAAATCACGAAACACGTCTTACTGGAATAACTACCAAATCCAAACTAACCTATCAATGAGTCTGAAATTTGTTTTGCCGTCGTTTGATGGTTGCACACGATGCTAACACCAACTTCCCTCAGGAACGCACTTTCTCATCAAGTACGGGAACTTATTGAATAACCCTCGTACAACGTGCATTAGGCCGGGTCGATTTGTGGGGAGGCAAAACAATCGCCCATTGCTCTGTGAAAATCATATTCTAGGGATCAAAATAAGAAACTTTGCCGAAGGAACCATACCTCTAAAACGAATTCTGATGTCCCCCAATTTGGGTCGAACTTTTTAGTTTCTTTTCTATAACTCACTTAAATTAATTTTTTCATTTACATATGTTCTGACTAAATAAATTTCTTAAGAGAAAAAATAGATATTATTATAAATAAATAATAAATATTATTATAAATAAATAAAAATAAAGAACAAACATAGCCATTTAGCTGATTTTTTCATGTAAAGGCTAAAAATGGTGATATTTTTAAATTGGGGCACATCAGAATTCGTTTTAGAGGTATGGTCCCTTCGGAAAAGTTTTTTATTTTGATCCCTAGAATACGATTTTCACAGAGAAATGGGCGCCCTAACGTGCATACTTATATACTAGCAGCATTGAGGAAAAACAGCCTGGCAGAGGTGAGATAATTGTATTTAAATGCAATCATTCCGAAAGTCCGATTTTGTGAAAGATAATTTCTCATAAAGACAGTTAATTATATCTTATCTTATAAAAGGTCTTCCAATAAGAGGTGTTATTTTGATATTCACAGAAAAATGCTATTTTTTCATATAAATGGTCGGATGTTTATTTCATTACAAAGAGGAGGTATGCCGTTAATAGTGGAAAATAACATCAGGCGAATGACAACCACGGCCACGCTTACACGACAATATCCTTTTCAAGAAGTTTTCCATAATCGAATTGCAAAGTGGCTTCCCTATGTCCTCGATAGCCTCACGAATTTGAATCGATCCTGAGCTGTTGGCGTAGACCTTCTCTTTCACGTGGCCCCAAAAAAAAAGTCACAAGGTGTTAAATCACAAGATCTCGGTGGCCAATTGTGATCACCTCTTCGAGAGATAACACGGTCCGGAAACTTTTCCCGTAAAAGATCAATGGTTTCGTTGCTTGTGTGGCACGTAGCACCGTCTTGTTGAAAATAAACGTTGTCCAGATCAATATGATCCAATTCCGGTCATAAAAAATCATTAATCATCTCTCGATAGCACAATCCATTCACCAATAACACCTGTTTTTGAAAAACTCTATATAAGTCGGAATAGAAAAATACAGTTCCTCGCTTTGATATATTCACATATTTGACATCCCAGTACCCACGACCTCCACATATTCGCATTTTTTTTAATAACATTTTGATAAATAAACCTATTTAATTTTCTCTTTTAAGTTAATCGACAATCGACTTGTTAACCAAAACAGTTGATTCTGTTTTATCGATTTTTATTAAGAAATGAGTTATCGATTAGCAACATCGTTAAAATCATGGTTAAGGAAATTATAACCATGTTAGTGAATTTTATCACTGGTCACCCTATAGAACTGCTGTAGTATCGCCTTAGCTCTAATTTTCTTAAAACTGGTGTCATTTTATTGCTCGCAAGTGTATATTTATTTAAATAAATGCAATTATTACATAAAATGTTTGTGCATACGGCCTTACCAATGCATACACACATACACATCTTGTTTATCTATACGAGTACACCAATAATCTCATATTTTTATTAAAATTTATCGTTATGACTTCCAACAAAGTAAAGTGGAATATCAATTAATAAATGCGCAAATTGGCTGTTTACACAAACTCAGTGGATTTTTGCTTTTCTATCCAAGAATTGATTAGTGAAAAAATTCCAAGTTCATTTTAATAAAAATTGAGCAAAACTCTTGCTTGTTCAAAACTGATTGAAAAAATATTATATACACAATAAAGAAAATTATGCATGTATTTCTGTTTTATTGAGGACAAATAAATAAAATTTATGTATTACCTGAGTGATAAGCGACTCCACTGGAACCAAACCTACAGTATCAATGAAAGTTGGGCCCCGTTGCGACCAATTTCAGTGCCAAGGGCAGAAACATAATCATAATTTTTTTTATATATCTATGTATGTACACCATAT
This sequence comes from Anastrepha obliqua, assembly GCF_027943255.1. Lineage (NCBI taxonomy): Eukaryota > Metazoa > Arthropoda > Insecta > Diptera > Tephritidae > Anastrepha > Anastrepha obliqua. The sequence goes on from NC_072895.1 coordinate 47,551,834, forward strand.
TTATTGTTATATAAATTGATGGAAATTGACTGAATAAACGTCGCATAACTTCTAAATTCCAAGTCACATAACTTCCAACTTCCAAACAAATTCCGAGCGCACAAAGAAAATGGGCACAATCAAAGAAAACGAGTAGCATGACTTTCACTTTTGACCGACATTGACGTGGTTGCTTGGGTTTCGGCTCATATGGATAGCGCCATTCAGCCGCCTGTTGACAGGTTTGCATACCAACCTCATATACCCACCCTTGGGTTCAAATTCACTTGCTCAAGCATGTCTTCGGCCACCTTCTCCGGATGAATTTTTTAAAAGAGATTCATGTCTCTTGGAACGAGTCGAGCAGCCAAGCGTCTCATGCCCAATTTATGGTGTAAAATGTTGCGAATTGATTCGTGAGACACGCTAAGGTCACGAGCTACCTCCCTCAAACTTAAACGATGGTTTTCCAGCACCATTTCCATGACTTTGTCGACATTTTCATTCGTTGAAGAGGTTGATGGGTGACCAGATCTGGCAAATCTTCCAAGACTTCTCGGCCCTCTGCAAAAGCCTTATGCCGCTCGTAGACCCGTGTTTTTAATAAAGCTCACTCGTCACAGGCTTTTTTCAACATTTTCAACAATTCGACTAACGAAGTCCCGTTTAAGACAAATGCTTTGTTCGATATTTTTATCCATAGTGAAAATCGCAGAACACACCTGCGGTTGACTGATGTAATTCAATGCCAAAAACAAGCTAATTGACAGATCACACTGACACTCTGCGACACTATAGAGGAATATCAGATCGTTAACCGGCTCTCAAGCTCCCCAGTTAATTTGAAAGAATTAGCTGATTGGCTGACGTAACCGGGGTCATGACAGTGGTTTATATATGAAAAAACTGAGATTGTGTTGGTGATATACGAAAAAATGAACTCAACCTCCGCCCATGTTGCTTCGTTTCCATCTGAACAACTAGAGATTGGACGAGTGTGTAGTTGTTGTTTCATGTTTTTTTTTAATTGCATATTAAATTTAAATAATCACAACGCCATAGTAATAAATAACAGAACGTACGGCATAAGATGTCAGTCGTGGGTATAATAAATAAAAATATTATTTTGGCATGTAGGAACTTTTTTTTTGTTCTTCAACATTACTTATTCAAAAACTAATACAAAAATGAAAATAAAAATTAATTACTACAACAAATAATAAGCAGATTACGAGAATTCATTAAGAACAACCTCCCTGTACTTGAGGCAGCTAGATAAGAATTTGTACAGAGCTTTATAATCTCTACCGTTCAAAATCATGTTTATATTTAAAAGGTCCCATGTCTTTTCACCAAAATGCTCACAACAAAAATTTGTATAGACAAGACAGGTACCAATGATGTGCTGGATATTTTCTGGGTCATCCAAGTTACAAACTGGACAAGCCGTAGAAGCTACTATTTTAAAAAGCCTTGCATTTAAATTAAGAAGCCATCCCCGCGGCACGAAAGATCAAACTTATAGCATAAGCAGACAAGTCCTCACTGAAATAATTGATGTTTGTAAGTGATAGACCAGGATACAAATCGTGAGATGTAGATTTTATGGCTGAGTTTAAAAATACCGAGAATTCTTTGCCATTAGGTTTTTCTATAAACTGCGGAATATACCATATATCCTCAAGGAAGCAGAAGGAAAGACGTTTAGAGACTCCATATTCAATGTTTTCGATAACCTTTCAATTTTTAACCCAGTGTACACCAAGGCGCACAGTCTCCTTAGCAGGGATTTGCCTTCCGCATTTTATCACCTTAGCAAGGATACGCCTGCTGTATGTCATTTGGCAGAGAAAAACAGGGCAAATCATAATATTAGGATGGGGGATAAGATCGTAGCATTTTTACCGAAAACTTTTATTTAAACAAAAATTACAATAATTACATCAATAAGTTAACAATTATATATTCGCCGTTGCTGTTAACAACCTCTTCCCCTCTCTCGAACAATTTGTTGATGCCGTTCCGCCAAAAGGCGCCTGGTCTGATGTCAGTGAAGTTTTGAGTACGTTTCTAAGGACCTCTTTGTTATCGAAGGTAGCGGCCCTTCATATGGTTTGACAGGGAGTGGGAAAGATGGTAATCGGTCGGTGCAAGGTCCGGAGAATATGGCGGATGCTGAAGGACCTCCCAATCGAATTCTTGGAGTACGGCTTTGACGACTTGGCTTGAGCATGTCGATCAGGGCTTTTCAGTCGCAGTCGAATAGCATCATTCACACGGTGTAGCTGGGCAATGTAGAGCTCCTTGTTGACCGTGGCATTCTTTTTGAGCATTTCTCAGTACACCAAGCCCTCCCGGTCCCTCCAAACACATATCATGGTCTTCTTTGGATGAAGATCCGGCTTGACTCTCGCTTTTAGCGTATCTTCTTGAGCCACCCACTTCTTTCTTTGCTTCATATTGATATATAGGCACTATTTCTCATCTCCCGTAAGGATTCGGTACAAAAAGCGCTGCTTATGACCGGACGAGATGCTGAGCAGTAATTTGAAGGCTTTTTTCGTTGAGCTCGTGAGGCACCCAGGCTCCCATTTTTTCAATAAATCCCATTGAATGAAGGTGATTGAAAATCTTTTTATTATCGCAGTTCATTTTTCTACCAATTCACGACTAGTTTGGCGACCGTTCTCCTTCAAAAGTGATTTGAGACATTCTTCATCGAATTCAGAAGTCCTACCGCTGCGGGACCAGTCATCGACATCAAAGTCGCCATTTTTGAACTTTGCAAACCATTTCCGTGCTGGAAACTCGCCTATGACACCTTCTCCATCTCGGACTGCTTTGGCAGCTTTTTGTTCTCGATGAAAAGCAAAGAAGGGCAGGTGTCGAAAATGTTGAGATTTTGCCTTCTGGGTATTCTGTTTCTAAGCCTCAAATCTGATAAAAAATTAAATAACCCAAAAATACAATTAAAATAGTTTTGTAGATCAGAAAGCGTTGTATCTAATGATTACTTACCCTTTGCCAAACAGCAAACAAATCATTGTAAAATAAAAGAAAATATAAAAACCCCACCCAATACATATGAGCTCCGAAAGCATATGTTTATGTTTATCATGTAATTCGGCGCGTTTGCAGGCAAAAATATTAATATTAGTTTCTTAATAAAGAAACTCAAAAGTCTCTCTTCTGGCTCATATTTTCTACACTCCAAACCTGTGCACCATGAAACATAATCGATCTTGAGCACACATCCAAGATTTTTATTGTTTACAAATGCAGTTGCAGTTTTAGAGCCGATAAGCTTTAAATTCAAATGTTTGGTGTAAGACAGTTTGTAGTTAATCAATACGTCAAGATATTTATATTCATTGACAGTCTCTATATTTTCATTGCCAAACTTCCAACTGTATGAAGCAGAAATTCTGGTGCTCTCCCCAAACATGATTCATTTAGACTTGGACAAATTAACTTTAAGGCCCCATTCAAAGCTGTAATCTCGTATTGCATCGTCAATATCCCGTAGGTCAGTCGGAGATTGGACGAGTGTGTGAAAACATGTGAGATGAGCGGACAGAACTCTGCTGCCCCGATGATGTAGTAGCCGAAGTTATTCCGTCAATTTCATTTTTCACCATAGCTGAAGGCCAAGCCTGCTAATTGTTCGTCTTTGATTTGACACGATAGAGCAACGCGTGAAAACTATTGAAACTTATTATAAAAATGGTCAACATATCGCAATGATTAAGTGAGGATTGAATGATTAAAAATGATTTTTTTGGTGGAAATAATCGTCCGAATGAGTCAACAATGCAAAGGTTGGCTGGAAATTTTCAGATTCTTGTTCTGTTGATGATAGATAAAGGACTCGCAGACCGCAAACTGGACGTACTGTTGAGAACATTGCTGCTGTAACGCAAAGTGTTGCCGAACAACCTTCAACATCGACGTTCTCAACAATTAGGCATTCATGAATCGACTGTTGGGCGGATTTTACTTATAGACCTGTAGTGCTCATAGTGAACATTAAGGGAGTGGTAGGGTTTAGCGCTAAAAAAAAAACACTTTTTTTTGAATTTTTTACAGAAATATGGCTTAAGATACTTTAATAAAATCAGTTGCATGTTATTGTACATCTTTTCAATAAGTTTTTAAAAAATATTAATAATAAAATATTGACAAATAAGCCCATGACAGAGTTTTTTTGGGGATATGTTTTTCGAGAGGTGCTCTGCGGTGCCAATCGGCATTCGTCGTAGAATCATCTGAAACTAAAAAAGTCGAATTTTTCCCCCCCATTAATAAATTTTTTTTTTTCATTTTTGTATTGTAGTTCTGGTGGCAAAAAAACGTAAAACGAGCATTTTTGGCGAAAAATTTCGCCATATTTGTAAGTGAAAAACAACCTTAAAAAAAAAAAAAAAAAAAAAGAGGGAGGGGGGAGGTATTTTTGATTTAGAAAACGTGTGCCAAATTTGAAAAGAATCGGTTGAATAGTTTCGGAGTTGTGATTGGCACCGACTTTTAAGAAGTCGTTTCGGGAAAAACGCGTTTGAAAAAATGACTCTGAAAAATTATCGATGCTCCGCATTCGAGGTAGAGTGCCTACAAAGGCTATACCTTTGAGAGTTCTGCTCCGATCCACTTAAAATTTTGACACAACATTCTTGAAGTGATTTACTATAAGATGAGTGAAGAAAAAAAATTTCGATTTTATGACCCTACCCCCCCTTAAATTATGCCATTTTTCACATATAATTTTTAAGGGTCATACTGTGAACAAAAATAGTGAAACCTGGATGAATCTAAATTTTTGCATGCTTTATTTCAAAACAACTCTTCATCACGTCTTTTGAAGCACCCTTTATTTGAAATACCAAATATTTGAATAAAATTGAGTCGATCGAATCGCTTTTTCATGCTTGTTGGAAACCACAAATGTATTTTGGTTTGTTACTTAAGTCTTTTGTTTTGCATGTATAGTACAAAAAATTAGGTTGGTTGAAAGATGTTGTTGGGCGTTTGTACATTTCATGGGGGTTAATGAATTTTGAAATCAAGATCTTTTGGCCTTTAAAAATAACTTCGATTTTTTATACAACCAAGACGGCTATGATGATATCTACTAAAGCAATAATAGCAAAATACGCCAATATCATTTCCTAAGTTGTATGTTTAAAACTGTATCTCATAATGGAGACTATTCCGCATTTATTTCTGGTACTTTGGTAAAGCGCAAAATCCTGTTCTGGGCAAAATGAAATAATTATAAGATCAACAGCGTGATTTTATTTTAAAAGTTTACAATGTAAATTATTACGTTAAAATTATTCTAAAGGGTTTTCCAATAACAGGTGTTATTTTGAATAGCTCGCTATTTCGGTAGATGTCACTTTTGAAGCGGTGATTTTTTGATATTTGACAAGCAAAAAATATGCGTAAACATGCTAATTGGCTCAAAATCCAAATCAATTTTTTTTAAATTAATTAAATTAACTTTTAATATGTATAATTAATTATAATAATAATTTTTAATTACTGAAAAATTAAAATATTCTGGCAAAGTGCATGTGTATAAAAAGTACAAAAAATTTCTGTTTCGAAAATTATACAATATTATGTTTTGCTTTAAATTTATAAACCCAGATTCTTCATTTGTAATAAAAAATGTTTACCAAAAAACTTATCTGAAGTTTAACTTAACTTAATGGCTTATTGAGTGTAAATTATTCATAAAAAAACATATAAATTAAAAAACCACAATAATTTCATATTAGAAAAAGTACTTATAAAGTTACTATTTGGAAGCCAGGTTTTTTACTCATTTGTAAATATAAAATTTTGTAAATTTGTACCTTACAAAAAATCATTTAATATTGAAGTCAAACTTAAATATTTATTGGATGTAGATTATTTATATACATACATAAGATATTTATTTTAATTCCGAATATGTGGTAGCACGACAAAGTGGACGATCATGACTTGTCGTAGGAATGTATCTGAAACGTAGTTCTGTTTGACAGTGTTGCAACGCACTTATTTACCTTAGCCTGTAGTCAGATACTTCTTAGCTATGAAATCAGCTAACCTAACAAACGATAAGAAATTACCCTTAAGAGTATTTAAATATTTTATTTACAATCTTCAATATTAATTTTTGTGAATATTTAAAAATGTCTACTCTTTTGCCTACAACAAACGAGTGAAAAAGTACTCTCTGCATTTACCAACAAGCTGGTAGCACAACAACATAGAAATGTATATGTTCGCATTAAATTTGTTGATTTGCTCTCAGTGTTTAAATGGCCGATCTTTTGTGGATGTTTTCAGTGAAAATTTTACATGTAAAGTAAAAAATATATCATAAATAGTAAAAAATCCGTTTTAGTACAGAATAAATTTATTTAATTTCATAAATTATTTAATTTTGTGAATAAGCAGTGTTGATTTCGATGTACCAACAAATGGCGATGTTTGTTTGCGTAGACGCAGCAAAAAATCAAAACCGGAAGCAATTTTAAAGACAGAACGAGAGAGAACAAAAAACAAAAACACAAAAAGAGAAAATATATATTAGTTGAATTAGCATTTCTCTAAGACGCTAATGTATGCGTGTTTTTTTTGTATTTTGTTTTTTTTTTTGTGTTTGCATTTGTGAGTGTGGGAAGTCAAATTGTCGCAATACAAATTTGCTGGTTGCAAAGTTGCCGATTGTGCGTGAGATATATGCAGAGAGTGAGTTGTTGTTAGTGAATACATGGGCACACTTACTTACTGGATATATGTAGTAGTAGGTAAACGATGTCAAGCATCTGCCTATACAAATTTTTGTTTAGACTCTATACTTTGGAGTAACTAGAAGTAAGTGAAGTGAAAATATTCAAATCGCTTTTGGTGACATTACAAATGCAATTATTAATCAAATCAAATTAAATATAAAATAAAAAAATGCATATACAAAATAGTGTTTAATGAAATAAATATACACAATAAGTACCGCCGATTAGAGAGCTCAATTCGTTAATGAAACCATCTAAATGTTGTTGAGCTATGTATGTATGTATGTATTTACATTTATTTCATTTCGTCTATTAAGTCTATGGGTACAAAACTTTACAGACTAGCGGTACAAAGTGACTTAATGATAGTCTTAAAAGTTAAGACTTAAAAGTTTGATAAATATAAATTTACACAAATTTGATTAAAATTTACGAAAGATTGGTGAAAAAGTGTGAACGGATACGTTAGTGGTAATAAGAAGCATGTCATAAAAAACTATATGTATAATTTCATAAATGATCTCCATTCGGAGAAACTAAGAAAGTGTAGTGACATGGAAGTATGAGCGACATTTTTATTTCTATATATGTATGTATATATAATTGGCGCGTACACCCTTTTTGTGTGTTTGGCCGAGCTCCTTCTTCTATTTGTGGTGTGCGTCTTAATGTTGTTCCACAAATGGAGGAGCCTACAGTTTCAAACCGATTCCGAACGGCAGATATTTTTATGAGGAGCTTTTGCATGGCAGAAATACACTCGGAGGTTTGCCATTGCCTGCCGAGGGGCGACCGCTATTAGAAAAAACTTTTCCTGCATTTTGGTCTTTCACCGAGATTCGAACCAACGTTCTCTCTCTGAAATCCGAATGTTAGTCACGCACCAACTCATTCGGCTAGGGCGGCCGATAATACGTGCTTAAAAAATACATTTTTGAAAAGTTTTTTTACTGTGGGTGCATAACTACATAAACGCGTATGTGTGTCAAAGCAGCAACTTGGCGGCAAATCTGAAAGCAGAAACATTTTTATCATCGTCGAAAATCTAATGACATTTCATATACTCGTATTGCTTTAAAGTTGCACGACAACTTTGGCAGACATTCACTGAAGTGTAACACTTTTCCTTTTGATAGTGACACATCCATGAAAGCACATATGTAATTACATGCTGATATGTATGGGTAGATACGCCTAAGCCTTCGCCGGCCTAGCATCAAAAAATATATGCATACATATCATACATACATACGTGTGTGTATAAGTGCATATGGCGTACTTATGTAAATATTATGAATCCAATTAGCATCTCAATACTTACTTATATTTACTTTCCCCAGCAGTTTTGTTTTGCATATGTGCCATATTTTAAGTTTTGTACCCCGCCGAAAGCTTTGTAAAATCTTCTATAATAATAAATTGGAATCTAACTCGATAAACTCGTAGTAATAACTATCCAATATCTCTCTGTTATTCATCAGCAAAAACTTTCGAAAACTCACTCCCAAAAAACGGTCATCTTACCATGTCACGATTCGGCTATGCAGAGATCACGATCATCCATTCGGAATCCTACTTCGATCAGGTCGTACATATTTGCACGTTCAATTATCACTGAATTTTTGGAGATACACAATTTAAAAAATTAATTTATTGTTCCAAACTGATTTGCGACTACGTCTTTTGGAGAACATCCATTATTTGGTACCACTCTTTCCAGCGTAATGGGCCACAACTCGCTAATAACGCACCGAATGTTAACTGTCAGATGTTCAATTGTAGCTGGTTAAGCAGAATAGATCACTGACTTGACTTACTCTCATGCACCTACTGTGCCAAACAGTGAAATCATATTGCCACATTTTAAGATCACTCGGTTACCAAAAAATCGCTGTATGACTATGTAAATAATACTCATAATTAACTCCACTTCCATATTTGGAAGTGTGTGTGTCAATGATGTGTCCGGAATGCAAAACACATCAAATAGTAACTTTCGGTAATTGAGTCTCGGAAGTCCCGTTGCATTTATTTTCACTAAAAAAGCGACTATTTTCTTTATTTACATACATATTCGGTTTAAATTCCCATTTGATTTTCTGTTCATTCCCCGATCGTATAAATAGATGATCCAAAGTCTTCAATTCATACAAGCTTTTAAATAATTCATCTACATATAAGATAGAGTCGTACCATTCTCCAATCAAATGCAATGTCAACACGCGCTCTGGTGACTTATCAACTAGTTTTTTTAGTTGTATTTTGGCATCATCTCAGTACAGCCATTTGTGGAACAACATCAACACGCACGCCACAAATAGGAGGAGAAGCTCGGCCAAACACACAAACAGAGTGTACGCGCCAATTATATATATATATATATATATATTAGGGCGGGTGAATTAAAAGTCGCTCATTGCTCTGTGAAAATCGTATTCTAGGGATCAAAATAAGAAACTTTGCCGAAGGAACCATACCTCTAAAACGAATTCTGATGTCCCACAATTTGGGTCGAACGAAAAATCCCACTTTGACCCATTTAGAGTGCTCCAATCGAGTCCAAGTGTATGACCGACCCCCACTAACTTTGGACGGCCGATCCACCAATGCCAGTGGCACACCCCCCGGAACTCCCCTGGGGGGTTCCCCATACAATCATTTCAAAATATCACCATTTTTGGCCTTTACATGAGAAAAGAAACTAAAAAGTTCGACCCAAATTGGAGGACATCAGAATTTTGATCCCTAGAATATGATTTTCACAGAGCAATGGGCGATTTTTCTGCCTCCCCACAAATCGACCCGGCCTAATATATAAAATATACATAGGTATATAAATATAAGTACCGCCTGTTTTTCAGCTGTGTGAGTAATCTTGGAATGGTAAGATTCTTACAATGGTTCAGTTGTTATTTCTGGTTCATCTGGTCTTGGGTTCAAACACGACAAAGCATGTAGTACATTCTTGGTCTTCTTCTCTGCTGATTTCAAACACTGCTTGGACTAACGTTATACATATATATAGTACATACGAGTTTATGAAATGTCTGTACTGGCGATCGTTGATTATTAGATCTACCTCTAGGTCTCGATAATAACTGAGGGGGTTATTCAATTAAGAGACCCACATTCATAGTTCAATCAGCTGCCATCCTATACTATTAAAGTAGATTTTCACGACTTGCTCTTACAAAATTCTACTCTATTTCTTTACTACCCCATCTGCTCAAGGATGATAGATTGCAAGGTTTGACCATCTGAAGCAAAATTGTGTGAGTAACTTCGGCTGTCCCGTCCTCGGGGACTCAGCAAAGATGATAGATTACACGTTTTAACCATCCAAAGAAAAATTGTGAGAGAGACTTCGGCTGCCCTGTCATCGGGGATTTGGCAGTAGAATCCGTCTGCTCATTTCACACGTATTCTTATGCACTTCCAATCAGTAGTTGTTCAGATGGTAACAAAGTAACATGAGGGGGGGCTGCGTTGATTTTTTCTTATATCAACAACACAATCTCGGCTTTGTCGTGAACAAACAGCCGTCACATCCCCGATTACGTCAGCAAATCAGCTGATTCCTTCAGTATCGCTGAGAGCCCGTTAACGGTCTTATGTTGGCCACATATTCCAAACTCGCTCCACCAAGTCATCTGCTCTTGGCTCTGAATTTCCTTTATTTTCATAATACTTATTATATTTTTTTTAATAAAACAATAGAATAGAATAAAGAATAGAATAGAAGAATAGATTATTGCCAACGTGCATATGTTTATTGAAATACTCGAAAATCTGAAGCTTCTAACTTCATTATTGTTTCTTATACAAAATTAATATTTTTGTTTTTGTTAGTTACTTACGTCATAAAAGCACACCTCACTTAGTTCCCCACTCCAGTATGGAGTATCTTCTATTCCATTTCCTCTTCCTTTGCTCTTTATCTAATCTTACATAAACTGTAATTACAAATAATTGCAGTGAGTGACTCTCGAGAGGCCTCAATGTCATAAATAACAACATTCCCCATTTTATTTCTAGATTTGCTAAGATTTATTCGTATACAAGAGATTCAAGAGCAATTTTGTACCAAATATTTATTCGGTTAATTATATCAATCACAAAGCATGAAGCGTATAAAACCGATTGTTAAATTTAACTTTTAGCGGAACTTATATGCCAGTAGTTTAAGTCTGTAACAAATAAAAAATAATATAAAGAAAAGGTAGACATTTTCAAGCAATTTACTGAAAATAAATTTACTTTCAGTATAGGTTTTGTAATTGTTTTTCAGACGGCGACGAAGTATTATTATCATCAAATAATATCAGTGTCGTTGTAAACAAATCACCGTCACATACCCTGCTAAGTCAGCAAAACAGCTGATTCCTTCAAATTCGCTGAGAGCGGGTTAACGGTGTGATGTCGGCCACACCTTCAGACATCATGACACCAAATGAACCAACGAAAAGCCAGTGCAAAATACTGCGCTAGCATGTGTATTCGTATATTGCGTCCGTTTACAAATCGATCGATACACTGTATTTTTCACAGGTTCGCTGTACGTATTTGAATATAACGCGAACGGCTATGGGAATTTCGCTATGAACTGTTCAGGAATTTCTGAACATAGTCTCAACTATTACGAACAAAATTGAAACAAAATCTTAAAGAGTTGTTTCTCGAAAATGACTAAAGACAATTTTTTCCAATTAATTTGAACCAAAAAATTAGATTTCATTCCAAGTTTTTGCATTAATTTCAAAAATAATTTTGCAATAATTTCAAAGTGCAAAACAAGCTTAAAGGAAATGCACCCAATTGACCACTCCATATGTGAATAGGTTAAAATTCAAATTCAAAATTCAAAATTAAAATTCAACACATACTGTCGACTCTCCTCTCATAATTTTTCTTGACAATTTGCTTCAAATATGCTAATTTTACTATTTGAATCCAAGTCAGTGCCAATAACTATATTGATTTGAGCTCTTCCGTTTCACACCTAGGGTCAAATGGAGGCACTTATGATTGAAATTTATTAAAACTACGGTATTTATGTAAATTTTGAGCTACCTAAAAAAACTTATTATCGAGGGACGCAAAATAAATAATAAAATTTAATATATAACCTCAATGCGTTATGGACAATGAACTTTTTTTTTTAATTCGAAAACTATGTATCCACAAATATTGGATTCGAAATTTATGAACTTTTTTCGAAGTATAAGTTCATAGATAATTATATATTTTAAACATATTTAAATTTTACCAAAACATGAAAAAGATTACAAATATAAAAAAGTTAAGGAAATTCAAAATGAAATAAATATCAAAATTCTATTTACTCAATTTCTAGACTACACAAGAATGTCTAAAGGCGAGCAAAATCAATTGTAGATTTTGGGGTCAACAAAACCCTTCTACTACGTAAACAACGGCGATTGCTTCAAAAGCAATGACTAAGACGTCTAATAAAATGTCTGGTATTACTAACATCAACAACAACAATAATAATAATAATAACAATAATATAAACAAACTGAGTGAAAAGTTTTTAAGTGCAAATACAACAAAAAATATAGAAGCGTGTAACACGTTGTCATCTGGTGTCAACACCAACACCACAACCAACAACAACAGCAGCAACGCCATCTCCCTTAATAACCCGAAATCGAATAGCAACGACTGCGACAAAATAACACAACAGCAATTTTCTGCTACGATTTCAAGTAAATTACAAGCCCCACAATCACGTCGCTCGCTTCCAGCTCCCAGCACAACGCAAGCCTTGGCGCAACGCTCACTCCAACAGCAACACCAGAATCAACAGCACAATCAGCAGCAACAGCAAAGCGTGACGACAAACTCATCGGCATTGCCTTCAGTCAACACAATTACAAAATACTCTAGCGGCGCCACATTACCTTCGCACCAACTCCAGACCATCGCCACCGTACACCATCATCACTCGCAACAGCAGATAGCAGAGCCAACAAGTGCTTCGTCAGCAGGCGCACAACAACCACAACAGCAACAACACCCAACACCCTCGAATAACTTAAAGGATCACCCGCACTCACGTCATCATCACCACCACCAGTCAACATCTAAGCATTTAAGTGGCGAAAGTGAACGCGCGATTACAACAGCTGCTACGTCCGTTAATTCCGCCACGTTACAACAACAGCGAAACGCATACAATCTGCAGGCGCTTAAAGCCGCCAATCATCTAAAGGCGCCAGCACATTCCATACCACCACGCTATCAGCCGCCACCCCAACCGAGCAACCAGGCTGGCATATTGAAGCATATAAATACGTTGCGCGGCGGTGTTGCTGAGAGTGGAGAAACGCTAAGTCAACGCCCATCTACAGGCGGTAGTAAGCATCACACCACGTCAAATTTTGATACAACGCATTTCAATCTTAAATATCCACCGGATATACCACAATTGTCGCCTGTCAACATACCGGATTCATTGAAATTACCCGGTGGCAGCGGTCGCTATTTGCAATCGCATCAAACACTTTCACAAAGGCAACCCACACGACTTTCGGGCAGTGCCACAAATCCGCAATATTTTTACAATTCCCAACAACAACAACAATATAGACAGCAACAAGTGGAACAACAACAGCATCCACAAGATATGCTTAAATTTGTGCGAAAAACTGATCAGGATCATCCATCGCCGAATGCTTCGATCACATCTAGTGCTGCTGCAGTGCCTACTGGCACTCGCCTCACTGCCGAGCAAAATCGACAATTACAGGTACTAATACCACTAATACTCCTAAGTATAAGTATTTGTACATATGTATGTGAGCGTATATGTGTAGATAGGCTTTTCGAGTTGTAGTTGCTATATAACTAAATCTGTTTGTGTTCTAAGTCGTTACAACACGTCCGAAATTCGAACAGGAAGTCCAATATTATTGATCTCAGAGGATTTCTCACATTATAAAGTGCAGAGATTCATGTGCATTTTTTTTTAACCAAATTAATTATAATTATATTATTACAAAATATTGTATTAAATATATTATGTGTATAATCCCAGAATCTTGGCGGGCGCCATTGCCGAATGGTTGGTGCATGGGCTCGAAGCCCCGGGCATGAAACATCAAAATTAAAAAAAAAAAAAATTTTTCTAATAGCGGTCACCCCTCATCAGGCAATAATGTAAAGCTTCATGCCTTCTTGCCATGAAAAAGCTTCTCATAAAAAAACATCTGCCATTCGGAGGCAGCATAAAACTGTAGGTTCCTCCATTTGTAGAAAAATATCAAGACGCACCCCACAAATAGGAGGAGAAGCTCGACCAAACACTCAATTAAGTGTGTAAACGCCTATTATATATAAGTTACGGATTTTGGGTGCGTTACACTAAAAAAAATTAAGGGCCAGCTGCCCAGGAAAGAAACACTTATAATTCTTTTAATATAATAGTTCACAATTATTTTTATTCTACACAAATTACTTAATCTAATACAGCTATCCCGGAACCCGTCTCAAACTCCACTAACTGGACGTGGTGACGGTCGCTTACTTTACACCTTCATTCCCCAGCTGCGGCGCAGTCGTTGTGTAATTTGTCTGAGACCGGACTTGGCCTTGACTTCCCACGGGTGCATTATTGAATGTAATTGTGCAACAGGTAACGTCTCCTGTTGCGTTGCATTGTGAAATTTAAATATGCTGACACTGCGGCACGTGTAGCGAGCAGCCGTGGGAGCGTCGCAACAAATGCGACTGCAGCGTGTTAACTTATATATATAATCTCAGAAATGTTTCAACCAGTCAGAAAGTTTGCGAAAGCTAAGAGTATTTTTCGATTATCGAAGATGTCCAGAACCACTTCGAAAGTACAGCGTGGATCTTAATTTCCTCCCGGGTCGAGGAAATGCGCGGGAAAACATCTGATACAGTACTTAAGAAAATGAATCCAAGCTCTTTAAAGTTTCCTGCTTTCAAACCTTGAAGGCTAAAGCTGCAACAGTGGTTGGACTATTGTGGACACCAACTGTTCGTTTTGAAAGAACATGGAACTTATTAAGAATCGCAAAAACAAAGGTTTTATTTGTAAACACAGAGTTAGAGTTGAACTGCACGTTTGAATCAAAAGTATTTGAGAACACGCAAAGGCAGTTCTACTGCAGATTTCTGCAACCAGTGCAGGAAATCCATCATGCAATGCAACTAGTCACTGGACCATTTCTGTAAGAAATATATAGTCATCGATTCCTGTATGAATAGCCTGTTCTTCGATGAATACGACCCAGATTAATGGAGATCACTTATTCGAAGCAGAGTATCGTTAAAGAGTCTGCGTGGTCACGACAGTAGATTGGGATTATTTAAGCACAAGCAAAAACAGAATTGGAAAAATGTTTCTTTCCTCAACTCTTCGAAATAAACTCGTCTAATTTAATCGGAACTAAAGGTATCCTAAGGAGTATCATATACACCCGAAGCTCGACTATCGGTCTCGGAAGATAAGTATGGCTAAAACTACATCGTTAACGCAAGGAATATTGGCAATGATATAAACTCCATTTACGAAATCTCTCATTAGGCTCAAGAATGAAAATTAATTAAAGATAATCGTGTCTTTAATTACCAATTCCAAAGTGCTACGAATGCCTGCCCATTAGAATCGATATGTCGTTGACTCACTTTTGACGCTCATAATTCATATACTTATGTACATATGTAGATATCTAAAATATATTCTATCCAAATAATAAGAAAAAGTTTACAATAAATGCCCTCCAAAATCCCTAGGGTCTTATTAACGAGCTCCGAGTCTTGAAGGAACAAAATCAACGTTTACTCGATGACAATCAGGAATTGCGAGACTTATGTTGCTTTCTCGATGACGATCGTCAGAAAGGTAGAAAGCTCGCGCGCGAATGGCAACGTTTCGGCAGATATACAGCCAGTGTGATGAGGCAGGAGGTGGCGGCCTATCAGGTAGGTTTAATGCGGTAAAATGTTTAAATACAAATACAAAAATATCTTTATATAATACATACACAAATTAAATGAAAACAACTATTTATTCGAACGAAAGCACAAATTACGCCAACTCGATGATAAACAACAAGAGTTGATTACCGATAATCTGGAGCTGAAGGAATTGTGTCTGTACTTGGATGAAGAGCGTACACATATTGCCGCGAATGCACTTTGTGCCAATTGTGGCACCTCGGTGCGCAATCCGCTACGTGATGATGGCGATGGCAGCAGTTCCAGCACAAATGCAGAGGAAACACTTTCAGCGTTGAGAAATTATGAGCGTCAAATGCCGGTAGGTACAAATATAATTTCAGTATTAACTCTAAATTTTTTTAAATTTACAAAGCTTTGAAATTTAATTAAAAAAGTTTTTGTTATAGAAAGAACTATAGTTTTATACAAAATTAACGAAAAAATTTAGCATGAAAACTATTGCGAAGATTGTTAAAAGATAAAGTGAGCGCAAGTGTACATATGTATATTAGGATGCCTCACCAAAAAAAAGTCGCATTTTGTCCCCCAGAATTATATGTAAGATGTATTACGTTTTACGACTTCCGCCAAAGTAAAGGTTGTCAAAAAAGTCTTGGGGTATTTCCGCAAGCTTGTCTTTGCAAGCGCGTAGTTCTAGTTGTATTCGTCGCATCGGTTCACGCTAGAGCTTTTTGGAAAGCTCTTTTCACGTGCTAACACGTGTTTGATTAATTGTTGTTTGCTTTTAGTCGTTCGTGAGTTATAGCGTCGCAAACAAGGAGCAAAATAAAGAGAAAATACGGCATATTTTACAGTACTACTACGATAAAGGCAAAAATGCATCTCATTCTGCCAATAAAATTTGTGCAGTTTATGGACACGATACAGTTTCCATTTCCACCGCACAACGATGGTTTCAACGTGCAGAGGTGATCGAAGATGCGCCACGGTCCGGAAGGCCTGTCGTCAAAAATTGCGATAAAATCGCTGAATTGATCGAAAGAGACCGGCGTAGTAGCAGCCGTAGCATCGGCCAAGAGCTGGGCATGAGTCATCAAACCGTAATAAACCATTTGAAGAAGCTTGGATTCTAAAAGAAGCTCGATGTATGGGTGCCACACGACTTGACGCAAAAAAACATTTTTGCCCGTATGGATGCATGTGAATCGCTTCTGAATCGCAACAAAATCGACCCGTTTTTGAAGCGGATGGTGACTGGCGATGAAAAGTGGGTCACTTACGACAACGTGAAGCGCAAACGGTCGTGGTCGAAAAGCGGTGAAGCTGCCCAGACGGTGGCCAAACCTGGATTGACGGCCAGGAAGGTTCTTCTGTGTGTTTGGTGGGATTGGCAGGGAATCATCCACTATGAGCTGCTCCCCTATGGGAGCACCTGTACTGCCAACAACTGGACCGCTTGAATGCAGCACTCATGCAGAAGAAGCCA
This sequence comes from Anastrepha obliqua, assembly GCF_027943255.1. Taxonomy (NCBI): domain Eukaryota; kingdom Metazoa; phylum Arthropoda; class Insecta; order Diptera; family Tephritidae; genus Anastrepha; species Anastrepha obliqua. The sequence continues at coordinate 47,569,030 of NC_072895.1, forward strand.
TCTTTGATTAATAGAGGCCGAATTGTCTTCCATCAGGACAACGCCAGGCCACACACATCTTTGGTGACGCGCCAGAAGCTCCGGGAGCTCGGATGGGATGGGTTCTTTTGCATCCACCGTATAGTCCGGATCTCGCACCAAGTGATTACCACCTATTTCTGTCCATGGCGAACGAGCTTGATAGTCGGAAGTTGTCCTCAAGAGAGTCCTGTGAAAATTGGCTCTCCGAGTTTTTTGACAATAGGGAAGCGAGCTTCTATAAGAGGGACATTATGAAGTTGGCATCTCGTTGGGAACTTGTCATCGAACAAAACGGCGCATATTTGACTTAAATCGCATTATTATAACCAATTTTATGAACAATTGAAAATTCAATAAAAATACCGCAAGACTTTTTTGACAACCTTTATTTCAGAAAACAATAAGATTTTCGTGAGCTGGACCGATTTGAAAATGCCTCCAAAAATTTGATGTTTTTATAAATATTTTTTGCAAAGAATCACCTTAGTTGATAGATCAATCGAACGAAGGTGCGCTGATATTTGCAAAAAAAATTTAGTTAATTTTCTAAAAATTTAATTGATTAAGAAAACTTTTCCAATGGTAGCCTAACTTTAAATTTGATTTCGTTGGTTTAATTTTTAAATATTTTTATGCAGACTTTTTAAGTTTAAGCACTTCTGTTTTCTGAGACTAAAGGTCATAGAAAGGTAAAATGGAATACCCAGGAGATGCACAAGAACGAAATTACGAAAAAGAAATACAGAGAATCTTTGGAAACAAATGTAAATAATATTGTAAACGAACCAAATGAAAGAAACGCAGTAAGTATCGATGAACACTGGAACGAACTAAAAAATCTTATTATGAACACTGCAAAAAACATAATCGAAAAAAGGAGATGAGGATTGCCGCAAAGCAAATATTATAAAGCAGCAAGCGAGAAAAGCATACGTCGAAAGATGTTCGAGAGCAAACTTTCTTGAATACCAAAATAAGAGAAAAGAAGCCGAAAAGATAATAAGACAAAGAAAAAAATTTATTTTAAACAACAAATTAAACAAATTGAAGGAGACTTCGCCAACAAAAATGTCAGATCCATGTACCAAAACATAAAAAGGCAACCAACAGCTTTCCAAACAAAAACCAACGTTTGTAGGGACAAGAATGGAAATATTATTAGTGACAAGCAAAACGTGATAGAAAGATGCGAACAACATTTCACCGAGCTCCTCAACGAAAGTCATAGGAATGATAATGATAATAACAATGAAAGAGAGGAGATCCATACAGCTGAAATGTTGATTGATGGGCCTAGCATAATTGAAGTAACCACAGCAATAAATAAATTAAAAAACAATAAAATAGGTGGTGAAGACGGAATCTCGGCAGAGCTCATAAAATATGAAGGGCAAGCCTTGCACAAGCAAATACACCATCTTGCAAAAACCATTTGGGAAAATAAGAAAATACCAAATGAATGGCTGACAAGTGTAATGGTGCCAATACATAAGAAGGGCAATACGACTGAATGTCGAAATTATCGAGGAATATCGCTATTGAACGTTGGTTACAAAGTGTTCACAAATATTGTGTACGAGCGTATCAAAATTTATGCTGATGAAATAATAGATGAATACCAGTGTGGCTTTAAAAGCAATCGATCAACAATTGATCAAGGTTTCCTGGTAAACCAAATTTTTGAAAAATTTTTCGAGCAGAACATATGTAGATACATATATTCTGCCCATTTATTGATTTTAAACAAGCGTTTGATAGTCTAGACAGAAAGCAAATCAAACAGTGTTTCCAAAAACTTGTCATTCCGTTGAAACTGATTAAACTGATACTCTGCACGTTGAAGAGTACTACTAGCAAGGTGAGAGTACAAGGTGAATTGTCTGAACCCTTCCAGGTCCTGTCTGGTGTTAAACAAGGGGACGATTTGTCCGCTCTGATTTTCAACCTTATGTTGCACACAGTTGTAAAAGAAATTAACTTGTCCGGAACAATATTTGACAAAGATTTTCAAATATGTGCTTATGCTGACGACGTTCTCATCATGGGAAAAAACAAAAACAAACTAATTCCCATATTCAAGCAGCTAGAAACAAAAGTAAAAATTATAGGACAGAATGTCAACGCCGAAAAAACTAAGTTTATTCTTCGCTCGCATTCATTCCCAACAATCTAGCTATAGATGATTTTGTTTTTGAAGGTCAAATACTTAGGATTCATTCTATCAGCGTGTAAAGACACATCAATTGCAATAGATGAAAGAATTAAATCTGCTAATAAGACGTACTATGAAAATATAAAATTGCTCAGATCAAAGATTTTATGACGAATGAAGAAAATCAAGATGTATAAAACTTTGATACGTCCAGTTCTTACTTATGGTGCTAAAATCTGGACATTGAAAGCTAATGATATAAAGCAGCTATTACGTTTTGAATCCTAATGAGAAAAAAAGCTACGGTCCTATTCGGCTTGAAAACGTACGTGCGCATCCGTTACAACAACGAAATTAAAAACCTTATTGGTGGTGAAAATGTAATACGTTTTATTAAAGCGCAAGGGATTAGATGGACTAGCCACATCATAAGAATGCCCAACGAAAGAATCCAAAAAAGGGTGTTTACTTTGCGTCCAATTGGAGGAAGAAAGAGATGGCTTGAAGACGTAGAAGCAGACTTAGAAGCGTTGAACGTTCGTAATTGGAGAAATAAGGCAAGAGAGAGACTGAATTGGAGGAGGATTGTTGATGAAGCTATGGTCCACCACAGCCTGTGAAGCTAAGAGAGAAAGAGCTTTTTTTTTGAGATTATTTCTTGAAAAAAAAAAGTTTGATTAAACTGGCTTTATTTATGAGAAACTCAATGCTTGAAGGTATATTCAAATCAGTTGAGCTAACGTAAATCTTACACGATAGAACAACGCGATCGAAAATGGTCGATATTCAAGAACAACATATCGCAAAATTCGTGATTTCGTTAGTGGAGATAATCATCTAAATGAGTTGTCAATTCAAAGGTTGGTGAAAAAATTTCAAGGTTCTGTCAAGGATAGAAGAAGAATAGAAGTGGAAGTTCTGTTGAGAATATTGCTGCTCTAGACGCAAAGTGTTGCCAAACAACCTTCAACGTCGATATATCGACGTCTTCTTTTTCTTTCTCTAAATTTGTTCTAGGGCCACACAAATTAGAAGTCTATTTTTTTGTTTTTATTTAATATTTATTTATCCATTTGTGAACAAACAAATACCCAGAAAGGGTGTATGCGCCAATTATATAATACATATATATATTTATATACATATATCACTTTTTTGTTTATTTAGCTACAAAGTTATTCAAAAAAAAATTGGATGAACTATTTTTAGATAGCACCATGCATTTTTTACACAGCATCTAAGAAGAGCTGATGGTAATTTCTGCATACTTACATATCTATGTAATTATTTTCTTTTGTTATGGCGCTCTTGCTCATATAACTCAAAAAATATTTATTTATGCCAAAAACAAACACGAACTCTTTTTAATACCTTTCAATTGTCAATTATCATAATAAACTATATTAAATAAGACCTTAATATTTATAATTTATAGGATGCCACATTACGCACAACGCTTAGTGATCAAACCGTCCAGTATGTACGCTCTTTGGAACGGCGTATAAGGCAATTGGAAGAGGAACGTGTTGGTGCTACGACACCGACAGCTAATATTCTAGTTTCACAGCACTCCCAACCTCAAGCGCAAACGCAAACTCAACCCCAGCAGCAGCAAACACAACAGCAACAGCAAATACAGCAGCAGCAGCAGCAACAATCTGCACAAAATCCGCTTAACGATCCAATATCGAGTAGACCCGAAGCTGTCGTACGTGCACTGCAAGTACTCGAAGTACGTGAACAATTGGAGCGAGATCGTCTCAGTGGTCTCATTGAGAATTCAAGAGATCAAATGGATGACGGTGAGAAGGCTTTGGTGCGAGAAATGTGTAATGTGGTGTGGCGTAAATTGGAAAGTAATGTTCCAAACGTCTCTAGTAGTATGTAGTAGTGTTGTAGAAGAAACAAAAAAAAAAAACAAAATATTGCCAACAACAATCATTAAATGATTTACTAATTTAGACGTTTAACTGCATATGAATACATATACATATATACATATTTTATTTCAAGCGAATGAGTAGTTTGAGAGCATTTTTACATCACAGCCTCTTATATTTATACATACCCACATACATATGTATTTATAAGAAATAATAAAGCGTGTTTTAAGCAAAAAACAAAAAAAAACTAATGAATTCGTATATTAAAAATGAAGTTTAAAGAATTATCGAGTTATTTTAATCAGGGACCTGCACTTGCGTTACCACATACAAACATCATTTTCTACGTCGTTCAAGTCACGCTGATTGAGGAAACAAATTCGCAAAATGTACTACGATACACAGAAGACCAGTGATTTGTGCGGAAGACGACTTTCGGTCGTATTCGGAAACACATCTTCAAAACGAAGTGTGATAAAACAGGTATTAGTACCCATTACCGCATAATATATATTTCTCTAAACTGTTAATTTTTGTTTATAAACTTTAAAATTCTAGGGGTCAAAAGCAAAAAACAAAAAATAATTACAAATGCTTTCCATTTCAATTCAACCGGGCTATTCGGGTCATGTTCTTCGATTTCGATGTAACTGAAATATGTTGCTCTCTGGTCAAAATAATGAGACACGTATTTTTTTGTTCGCCCGAAAAAATTTTTTTTCAAGAGTTATCGGCAATTTTGTTTTTCGGCTCAAAATCGATTTTTTTTAATAATATAAGAAAATTTTGTTTTTAAATGCTCATAACTTAGTCAAAAATGAACCGATTTTAATAATTTTGGGTTCAAAAGGATCATCATTACTTACACGAGCGATTTCATGTAGAAACAATTGCAAAAAAGTAGTTGCAAATTTTTTATTTTGCAAAAAATAGGGCGGGCTAATTTTTCTTTTCAACCTTTCTAGCATAAAAGTTTAAGAAAAAAGTCCACTAAAGCATAGTTCTGAATTCAATTTTGAGATCCTGAATTTAAAAAGGTTTGAGGTCTTTGGCACTGATGAGTTAAGGGGGTAGTATGGTTAATTCGGTGTAAAACAAGCATATTTTTCGAAATTTTTTTTGTCGACACAGTTGATTTATTCAAAATTTTAAAATTACTTCATTATAAAGTCATATTTAAAGAATATTGTGTGAAATTTTCATTGATTTTTATGAAGAAATGAGTTGGTGGCAGCGAATCTTCGCGGACGTCTCATAAAAAAGTTTTATTGCGGTGTCCCTCAGAACTCATTACTGGATCAACTAAAATCAAAAAACCAAATTGATTTCATCAGCTAATAAAGTTTCGCAGGTAACAACGTCGAATTTTTTTTTTTTTTTTTTTTTTTTTTTTTTTTTAAAGCTCTTTGAAGTCAAAACACCGATTTTTCATAAAAAAAACTTGAAAACTTTGTTGTTTTAAAATATGACAAAATTTAAAAAAAAAAAACTCGACGTCATTACCTCGTGAATAAAGTAAAGAAACAAAAAAACCAAATTTGAAAAGAATCGGTGCAGTAGATATGAATCTACAGTGGACACCGACCGTAAAAAAGGCAAGTGTGAGAAAAACGCGTTTAAAGATTAGGTAGCTATTTTCGGCAGCGTGAAATCCGGTTGGAGAGGTAGATACTTAATCCTTTGTGTCTTTGTCAATTTTACTCTAATGCACTTCAAACTTTTACACAATAATCTTAAGATGTTATAGAATAATTTATAAAAAAAAACAAAAAAAATGAAAAAAAAAAAAATACCATACTACCAAGCGACCATCTTGGCTCCTTGGCACCACAAGATCTACTCAGATTTCTTCGGAGATCGGGTAGATTTAAAGAAAATTAAAAGGAAATCCAAGTGTAGTACAATGAACTGAATTAATGTCTGAGTGCTGCACTTGCTACTTGTCCCGACACAAAAAAAACAAAAAATGCAATTTTATATGTACCTCATTCAATTTTAATTTGAAAGTACAAGTTTCAAGTCGAAAATCACACTGATTTTTGAGATTTTTTTTTCGATTGCGGTCTTGGGCATTTTCTCCATATAACGACTACTCCATATTTTTTTATGTTGAAGAAAACACTCAACACCGTCAGCAGAAAAACTTGTTAAAAATCAACGCGATTTTACAACCACTTGAAACTTACACTGTATTGTACCAAAATTCAATAATATATAAAACTGCGTACATGAAATTTTTCTAAAAATTCTAAGAACAAAATTGGAAATATTGTTGAAAATTTGCCGAATTTTTACAAATTTTATACAAACTTGTAACTTTACTTTATATGATTCTCGTAGTACATAAATAATCAAAACATTTTCTTGTGACGCTGACAGTACAGGTATGAAAACATTAATTAATTAAAAAAAATACAGGGTGGCTGATGAAAGCCGCTACCAAAAAAAAATTGAATAACTTTTTTTCTTTTTAAGTTATCTGTTCCATTTTTGTTTTAATTTGCAGATTGATCTTTAAAATTTATTAAAATGGATAACTGGGACACGCAAACAAGAATTTGGATAGTCCGCCGCTATCACGCACTGGAGTCCGTAGTTTTGGTACAGAGAGAGTACAGGCGGATGTTTGGCGGCGATCCCCCGAGCAGATGGGCCATAATGAGACTGGTGAATAATTTTGCTGAGCAAGGAACAGTCGCAAGAAGGCCTTATCATCGAAACCCACCAGTTCGGACGGAGGAAACGATCGCTGCTGTAGCTGCAGCTATACAAAGCAATCCAAGGGTTTCAACAAGAAGCTTATCTGCTCAACTTGGTGTCAGCCGACAGTCTTTGCAAACAATAATGCACAAAGATTTAGACTTATTTCCCTACAAAATTCAAATGGTTAACAAACTGAATGCAGCAGACTTGCCGATTCGCTTGGAATTTTGCCAGAAGATCCTGCAAATGGTGGAAGAAGACCAAAACATGTTAAACTGCCTTTTCATGTCTGATGAGGCCCATTTCGATTTAAGGGGTTAGGGGTAGTCAGAGGCCCGAAAAAATGATGATTTTCACGAATTTTTTTTGCTACTTAATTAATTTATTTAACAAAAATAAAAACATAGCATAAAAACATCATGTCTTAACTTGACTTCACCAAAATTTCAAAAAAAAAAATTAATAATTGCAAAAGTTATCGCTGTTTGTGTGAAGCCCGTTTCTCCAGAAGTCCCTTGCGGTGAACATCACAAGTCCTTGCAGATTCATCTAAAACCAATCGGACAAGAAAAATTAGTTTTATTAATAGATAATCTTGTGCCTGATCGAAGCTTTTTTTTTTCAAAATGAACAAAATGGCGGCCTCAGAAAATTTTTCCCAGATTTTAGAAAAAAACCAACAGTTAATTGTTAAAAAAAAATCGAAATTTTTGAAAAAAAAAAAAATCCTTCGATCAGGCACAAGTTTTTTATGTTTTTCAAAAGCTGTATAAATTTTATTGAAATCTACGTAGCGGTTTTTAAGTTACAGTGTTCACCAGTTTGAAAAACATAGTTTTGAGAAAAACGCATTTAAAGTTTTGCTATCGGCTCCGGGGCGGCCGAGCGCCCTTTGTTAATTGTTGAATAACTTGAAAAGTATTTGTCGGATTCACTTCAAATTTTTACACAATATTTTTAAAACATTATACTTTAAGAAAATGCAAAAAACAAAAAATCGATTTTTTGAAAATTCTGACTACTCCTAACCCCTTAAACGGCAATGTGAACAAACAAAATTGTCGAATATGGAGTACTTCTAACCCACAGATACTCCACGAGACGGAATTGCATCCTCTTCGCGTGACAGTGTGGTGTGCGGTTTCTTCACGCTGTATTGTCGGGCCTTATTTTTTTGAAGAAAATGGTCACACCGTTACGGTTACTGGAGACCGTTATTTGAAAATGCTGAAAGAATTTTTCTATCCAGAACTACGCCGAAAGAGAATTCCTTTCAACTCTGTGTGGTTTCAACAAGATGGGGCAACGTCTCACATAGCCCAGACTGTTATGAAGAGTTGCGACGAAAATTTCCCGTTGGCCCCCCAGGTCGCCTGACCTTACTGCACCTGACTTTTTCTTGTGGGGTTTATGTAAACAAGAAGTTTATAAAACAAAGCCAACAAATTTGGATGAACTAAAACAATCCATTCGGGCAACAATTGCGGCTATTCCTGTCGCAACTCTCAAAGCAACAATGAACAACTTTTTACTAAGATGCCGCACTTGTGTCAACGAGCATGGGGGGCATTTAAATTCAATTATTTTTAAAACTAGTTAAGCTACATTTTTAATGACCTTCAACTTGAAAAAAAAAAATAAATGAATTCCATACACTAAAAAAAAGTTATTTGAGTTTCTTAATGTAGCAAAATTCATCAGCCACCCTGTATTTTTCAAAATATTTAAGTAACCATAATATTTTCGATAAATACCAAGTTTCCAACCCCGTTCGCAGCCATACATCCACAAACCATCACTGAGCCCCCTCCATGCTTCACCGTGCCGGTGATATTGTTTGGATCCAATTCCGCGTTAACTTTTCTCCAAACGTTTTCACGGCCATCGGATCCATAGATACTGAACTTACACTCATCAGAAAATTTGACTTGGTTCCAAAACGTTTGGTCATATTTTTCATGATCTTTTGCATATGAAATCCGCATTTACTCCGATTGACACTACTCACAAAGGGCTTTTTCCTAACACTGTGCCTAGGTATGATAACCAGCACTATGCAAAATAATTTGGGTGCTAAATTGTTTTGCAGTCTCATTTTCAACTTCAGATTTCAATTTTGGGGCATTTATTTTGTGGTTTGTCCTGAGTTTCCGTGCGACTAAGCTTTTTTCTCTGGGAGGCCCACAACGCTCTTTATTAGTGGTGCTTCCCGCACTTTTATATTTATTCACAATCTTTTGAACTGTAGCTAACCTCCTATCTATCAAACGGCCAATTTCTCGCAATGCTTTATGTTCCTTGTGATACATACTTACATACGGTGAATGCTGCTGGAGTCACAGTCCTTGGCCGGATATAAATCCGGGTCGTTTCGGTAACGTAGAACCGATTGTCGTGGAAACGAGCATAGATTTTGTCGTTTTGCTTCTTAAAAACGACTTCACCAGTAAACATTTTCTCATCTGTAAGAAGAATATTTTCATGGCTGTTGACCGCGTGCCACCGAAGAAGCTGTTTGCATCTGTCGAGTCTAATTTTATTCAAGCGCGTAGTCAAAAGATTTCCAGTTGAGCGACGGAGGGCTTTCATGTGAAGATCATCACTAATTAATCTTGGCATGGATCTGGCCGATACATTAATTTCCCTGAACATGATTTTCTGCTCTCCAAGGGGATTTCTGTGAATTCTTTCTCGAACGGCTTTTATGGCTGTGCTGGTTCGAACCACGCGAGGACCACCACTTCTTTTCATAGCGTTCACCTCAGACGTTTGGGAACAACTATTGAACGTGCGGTAAACAAATAGTCTCGAAATATTAAGTTTTTTCAGCAATTCGTAAACCTCACTTGCCCTTTTGCCAGACTTTTGTAATGCAATCACTGTAGTGCGATTTTCTTTAGCTCCCACTTCATTATTAGCAAGCGAAATTTGCCACCAAACTGAGTATAATTAATGAGTACTCAATGCAAACGAAGAAAAGCAAAAATAGCGGAACTTTTTTCTGCTAATTTGTTCTCGCCATATGCATTGTAAAATTTGTCACAGAATTTATGGCTAGCCTAAATATATTACGCTTGAGTTTCTTAAACTTTATTAGTGATAAACTGCCTTCGTCTTAGATAAACGCGATTAGAGCCACTGTTTTTTGCGCCCTTTTGATTATGCTTCTAAATTTATTGAAAGTAATTATATTCTTCTTAACTTTTGCAACAACCACTTTGCTTAATCATTACACATTTGTATTAATGACAAAAAAAATTAAAAAGTAATTAAATTAAATTTACATAAATACAGACATATATACATTTTGATGGCAATCATTCATAAAAAAAGATATGGAACAATTAAGCACATGCTCTACTGTACACGTTCAGTGTGGCCGTCAAACAAGTATTTCTCGCTACTTCTTCTCATTCTTGGTGTCACTGCGAGTACGTCTCTTTAGTCCTGATATACGACAATTATTTGTGCTAGACATGTAAATAGGTGAGACGCTTGGTGGCTTACCATACATACGTAGACGCTCAATACGTTGTTTGGGCGTCGGATTCGATGCCATTTTAGTTATATTGCTAAAAGACAAATTAGACAATCTACTCGTAGTATTCGGCGAAGAAACACTTCTATCCAAACTCTCATTTTCCCATTCGATGCGCTTTAATGATACGTCGTTTGTGGGTGTAGCAGTTGCGACTGCTTCTAGGTCATCCTTTTTTCTTGCACGTGTACGTATGTGTGTTTGCTGTCGTGCTGGCGGATGTGGTGTACTGGTACTCATTGATGCCGATGCAAAGAATTCCCGAAGATTTGGTGTATCAGGTGGTGATTTGGGTTCAGCGGTAATTGGTGGAATATGTGAGTTTGTAATTCGTTTTGTTGGTGTTTCAGCCACACTAGAATCCTCCTTCAACTCTTTACTCAGCCGCAACGACCTTGCACTTAATTTATTACGTTTGTTTAAGGAGAGTAGATTCTTACGCGCTATTATACCATGGCTAGCTCTGTAATCAGGCGGTGTCTTTACTGCCAATTCACTCAAGCTGGAACGTTTCAATGTAGGTTGTATATGAGTCAACGGACTTCGTTGAGTGTTAACCGATTTACACACTGATTTTGGGGTACGCTGCGGAGTTTTAGGTTCTTCGCCGTTATGATCAAAGTCTAAACCAAGGCGTTTCCTTTTATTCGAGCCGTTTGATTGTTTCTCTTGTTCACCACCAGAGACGTCAATAGCCTCCGCTAAAAACCACTCAGAAAATACCACATTATTGAGATGTTCGGGTTCAGAATCTCTTTCTGCGCTTTTGCATATAGATTCTGATTGTACTTCAGCAGGCAGTTTTGGTAAGTTTTCGAGAATAGCGGCAGTTTTTTGCTTGGCTGAGTCTGATACCAAAATTAGTTTTTTAGATGATGTGGCAAAACCGGGAGAATTCGCATTACATACACCTTCGATAGCTGTCTGTTTCGCATTAATATCGATCTGTTCTACCTCTTCTACCGGCCACTCACTAAATTGCATATTTTCTAAGCACTCTTTGCGATTATAATCAACATTTTCATCTACCAAGTCTTGTACAATTATTGCCGCACGCTTTTGTGCCTCTTCTGAGATTTGTATGGCTTTACTCGATGCAGTTCGAAAGCCTACATATGAATTAGCACTCGGCAACGTCGTTTCCGTTCCACACTTAGTCGCCCCTAATTTCTGTTCTGCATATAATTCTGGCAATTCCTCTAATATTTTTGATGCACGCTCTTGTGCCTCTTTGGATACTTTTATTGTTTTACTTGAAGCAGTACGAAATCCAACGAATGTTTCTTTATTGGTTGGCGCAGTGGTTGAGCGAGGGTCTTGCATTATGCAAATATGGTCGTGCGGTAATGGCGGCAACTGTTCAACAATTTTTGCAGCTTGCTGTAGCGCTTCCTTGGAAATTATAATTTTGTTACTTGAAGCCGTTTCGAAGCCAGCAAAACTTTGCAATCCATTATTTTCTATTCTAGAATTTCTCAGTCTATCATTTGAACTAGTTGGTGTGTTTGAAGAATTTTCAATAAAACCTTCTGGTTTGGGTATCGATACTGTTCTATTCAGATCAGGTTGAAAATCTGCAGTGTTTTCATCTTCCGTTACTAAGTCGTCTGTGTAGCCACTATTTGTTGGGAGTGGCGGTAGCTCATGAAGTATTTTCGAAGCATATAATTGAGCCTCTGCAGATATTATCACTGCTTTATTAGAGGCAGTTCGAAAACCTCGTACAACTTCTACATTTTCTTCCAAAGAATGATGCGGACTTGAATTCTTTTTATTAATTACTTCAAACATCTCTTTTTTTTCCAATTTCGACGCTGACGCTGCATCTAAAGCTACTTCCATATCGAAATTCGCAAAAAAATCGCATTCATCATTCCATTCGTCATCGTCATCCAAACTTTCTAGATCGTATACTATAAAAAGAAAAGAAAAAAAGAAACAAATTGGAACATATAGATAGTCGACGTCAATTGGATAACTTACCATGAGTTTTTGCTATATCACAATCTTTATTTGGTATAGTTTCTATACCAACGCAAGTGTTCTCATCCTTACTCGGAAAACCTTGAAATTCCTCATCAAATGAAATATTTCCACTCCGACTAGTTAGACATTGTTCCTGGGTATGTAATTCTACTTCCTTCAGCAAACTATTTGCCTCTTCTTTTATTGCCGTGTAATATATACTTGAACTTCCTTCTGATGATGTTAATATTCTATTTGTACTTTTGTTTCGCATTAATTGTTGCGTCGTAGATTCCAGAACCATTTCTTGTTTTTTATCTGATCCCGACAACTCAGTAAAGTAAGCACTCAAATTTTGCAAATTTTCACACAAATTTTGTGAATGGTGTAAATCGACGACTTCTTCTCCATTTGTTGTAGATCTTAGCTGAGTAGGATCTTCTTGGACCGACAGATCAGTTGACGAATCATTGCTAAATAAATCATCATCGACGACGCATTGATTCCCACTATTGGTAGGTTGGCCATATTGCTCAGCAATATTTTGACGTGCAATTGTGTGTTTGTGCCGAAGTCTGCTGTATGTACGCAGCGGTTTGTTAGCAAATCTAAAAAGGAAACTACTTTCCTCTGATGAGTGCTGTAGATCAGGTGAACTACAGAAATCTTCAAGTATTAAATCCACTATTGTTTTCGTTTTTTGCTTTGATTCTGGTGTTGCAGGTACCTCATTTAAATCCAGTTTTTCTTGCTTTATATTATTAGTGACAGTGTTTTTTTCGGTTTCCACGCAAGCTTGTAGCAACTCCGAATCTGTGATTTCAAATGCCTCTCCTTGGATACTTTTTAAATTATTACTTTTATCTGAAGGCAGTTCTGGTGATTGAAGTAAATAATTACTACAAAGTTCAAATTTTTGAGTAGCTACAAAGTTGGTTGAGCTTCGTGGAGGAGCTCCGCAGTGATCCGCAAGCACGAGAAGGCGTTGCTCCGCAAATGGATCAAAATCTACATCTGCTTCAAAACGAGGTCTTTCAACGACTGAATGCAATTGTACCACATTTGTTTCATCTTCCTCATTCTTCTCCGAGTCATACATTACCAACAATGTGCAGGATAGCTCCTCCTCGCTAGTCCTATCATTATTTGCAGGGAAATTTGTTACTTCGCTACAAGGCGGTTTTGTTGCTGTTGTGAATGTTGCGTTGAGCCTTCTGTTCTTTCGATGCAAACGCGATCTATGTATGGAGCGATTTACCTTTTGTGGACTGGAATTAATACTTTCATCAGCCATTTAAGATCAAACTAAACCGCAAGAATATAAAATCAATCGCGAAATAAAAACAATTGCACTTTCAAAATTCTACCAACTTGGAATATGTCAAACTACACTGCGCGAAATTATCAAAACAAACAAAAAATTTCCCCGCCTTTTTCTGATAAATACCCAAAAGGGTTTAACTTTCTGTACTACTTTTTCCCTCCAGTGCTATTAAAACTCTTTTTTCTTTGGTATAAAATGTAGAAATGTCTGATTAAAATATACAAAATATTATAAATAATTGTTAAAAAATCTTTTTATTTTATTCGCTGTCTTCGATGGCGATTGTGGTAGAGTTCGCTATTCGCTAAGCATAGACGATAAATAAAATATTTGTAATCTATATCAGTCCTTTTATTTAAAAAACACATAATTTTTTTACTTCATGTACAAAAGTTAAAACAATTCGACAGTCGTTCGAAAAAAATACTTAAAAACGAAGCAATAAGGCAGCATTACATTTTGATCGGTTCCATATTACCTTCAATACGATGAATTGGTCCAACACCGTTCCATAAAATGCAGTCCCACACCATTATTGAGCCTCCCTTAATGGGTGTCGGCAGCACTCTTCCCAGGATCCTGTTTTGGCAGTCTAACAATCATCCCATCAATCTGGCCAATAACCTTTCGCACTTTTTTTCTGGAAACGTTTGCTACTGTTTTATACTCAGAAAATTGATGTTTTATGCTTAGAATATTATTTCAAAGCATTAAAAACCATCGTTTTATTGTGTTGAAATAGCACGGTGGGACTATCTGGGATTTTGCAACTGTAGGATTGCTCTTCTGAGCAGTGCTTATCTTTCGACATTATTGAATCGCTTAAACTAAAGTAAAGTGCTATAGGAATACTCCAGATACTTTATTTTTTATTTACTTACCAGTTACAATATAAAACGGAAAAAGATTCACAAAATTTTGGACGAAGACCGAATCGTTCTTAATTATATTTATCACAAAAATATCAGCGCTCCTACTAAAGCGAAAAAAATCAATACGAACCCTTCAAGAGAAATATATACAAGCACAAAAAATGTGATTACCAATGCATCGTTATTAAGTATTTTTCTACCTATTTTAATTTTTTTCAATAGATATATATACATACTTATCTTACTTTTCCGGTTTTATATTGCTTAAATTTAATTTTTTGATGTTGAGCAAAACTGATATTTATTGTCAGTGATTGATGCATGTTAACGTGCTCTGTGTGAAAACCCATTTAAAGAATTGTACGTTGGCAACACTTTATCATGTAGAAATCCACGTCTAGTGGCCACAACGTTACACATTTTATTTTGTGGCCATTTTCTTTGCTCGCAAGCAAGTTCGTGGCTCTAGTCTGCAAATCGTTTTTTCGCATCAAAATTTAAAAAAAAAAGCACTTAATATAATAAATATATGATAAATTTAAAGAACTAATAATTTCATGGTGCAGAAGCTGAAGGTAGTAAAATAAATACAAAACATTTCAATTTGCTGTAGAAATTAGACAAGAAAAAATGCAGATAGAATAAGAGCTAAAGAGCTAACGAAAGTGTAAAGAGTAATTGAAATTTTGAGAGATAAAAAGGATAAGAAGAAAGGAAGACAAAGCAGTTAAAGAAATAAAGTAATCAAACAAAGAAAAGTGAAGTGAAAGAAGATAAAGCAACGAGCGGAAAAACGATTTTTTGCAAAACGCACACGCAAACGAAGACGAAAGGCGAAACGAACTAGCGAACGGGCAAGTTGTTCAAGCAGTTGAAAATTGTTAATGCGGTCGGGAAAGGAGCGCACGATAAAAAAGTGAAAATTGTTTGTTGGGATTTCAAAGGTTCATATCAATTTTTAGGTAGCTTTTCATATTAATATTCCAACTTCTTATTCTGAATAAATTTTTATTGCATATCGATTTCGTGAACTAGTGGATTGGAGTACGTGTCGAAATATAGACAAAGCAAACTGAGAAATAAGCGAGTAATTGAACGTACGCCGGTGCTCCACTAAAAAGCGTCAAAATTCTTAGCTACGGCAGCAATTCCTACAATAACGCTTATAACAGCTCCATCGCCGCCGCCACGCTCCACAAGCAGCCCGCAGTGCCGCCACTACCACCCCCAATTATGTTTGTCAATTCGATGACGTTTCGCGGCAATCCCGCCCCCAACCATCACTACGCAGGCCACCCATTGGCCACAGCACATCATCCGCAGCAACCGCAATTGCATCACCATGCCGCCACAGGACAAGCTGGAGGTCCAATGGCACACCATCCATCGGCAGCACATGGTACGCATCCAGGAGCCCATCCAGGCACGGGCAATAACAATATTCATCATGCCGCCTCGGCTATGAGTCGTCACGCACCGCATGCGCCCATGGGCATGGGTAGTGGAAATATTACTTCAATGTCGCCTCATATGCCAAACAATGGAAGCGGCATGCCCGGTAGTGGCAATGGTAGCGGAGGCAGCTCTAGTTCCGCAGATAGTGGTAAAATTTATATCAAGAATTTGGAACGTTCCATTGACAACAAAGCTGTCTATGACACATTCTCCGTATTTGGCAATATTCTTAACTGTAATGTGGCCAAAGATGAGGATGGCAATTCACGTGGATATGGTTTTGTGCATTTCGATTCCGAAGAAGCCGCTCGCACTGCCATCGAAAAGGTGAATGGTATGCTGTGCAATAATCAGAAGGTGCACGTAGTGAAATTCATACCACGCCGTGACCGTGAGCAAGAGAAAGCTTCACAATTTAGGAATCTTTACGTCAAGAATCTGAACGAAGATTTTACTGATCAGCATTTACATGAAATGTTTGAACCGTACGGACGCATAACAAGTCACAAGGTAAATTTCGATAAACTTATTAATGGTGTAGGTAGTATATATTTAGTGAATGGGCATCACTGAGTGTTGCGCAAGTGTCCGATAGTAAAATATACAGAGTCGTTAGGTGAAATGTGAGTTTTTACGATTTGGGGTTATGCACTAGCATACCTGTAAAGCTAAATCTGCTGTTAGCTTTGTTTTATGGCTTATTCTCTTCATGCATCATCTCCTCTCTCTATTTCTCCCAGCCTGAACTTTCCTCTGTATCAGCGTTTTCCTGTTATACAATTTTCCCAAAATCTTTCTATGCTGTGGTTTGTTCTGTTTTGCGTTTGCTTCGCAGTAGAATACCGTTGCGCATGTCCTTGTTTATGCCTTGTGCTTTGGTGTGTCTCCCCAACTGCTACCCTTGTTAACACCCGTTAGTTTACTTAATTCCATACTACATTGTACCTACTTTGATTAAACCTTGGCTTGACAACTACTGCTAAGGCTAATAATGCGCATACGATACGCTTAAAGATGAAAATTATATTTTTTATTAAATTGAAATTCAAAACAAACAAAAATATAACTGCTTGATTACTTTCACGTTTGCAACAGTGTTTGCTTAAAATTTATACCTCTCAGAGAGAAGTTTACATAAGTATTTGTTTATGAAACACGCAGATGTAAATATAGTTCATGCTGATATCGCTATACATACATACATATATTCGTATATTGGGTTTTGTGGCAAAGTTTAGAAAAAAATCTTTTAAGGGCCAAATGAAGAGTGAATTGGTTGGTTTCACACAGACAATTTGGAAGTCTCACTATGCTTTATACTGCATAAGTTCATATTTATTTGGTATTTGGGTCTGTTTCATGGGCCTTTATGCCGCATATTTTCTGTATTCTAATTATGACGTGAAATTTAATGCCAATATCCAGGAACTACTAATAGCAATATAATCATTCCCATGGCAGCCGGTTCTACGTACCGGAATGACTCGGGTTTTTCCCGACCAAGGGGTGCCGCCCCGGTATACTAGCCCTGTCTAGTGAAACCTGGCACAACTACGTTCTGGATACTGTAGCAGGTTAAACTCCTACATATCCAGAATCGACCCCGAAATACCAAACACATGTCGGGCATGTGAAGGTACCCCGCACGACACTAACCACCTCTTCACATTCCCCCTTAAACCGACTCATCTAACCCCCCTCTCCCTCTGGACCCAACCTGTCGAAACAGCATGTTTCCTGGGCCTACCCCTAGATGAGCTAGACGAAGACGAACGATGATATGCCTACACTGACAGGGCTACCTATGCTGTTAACAACAACAACAACAATAGCCATATAATCGTATAAAAGTATATAATTCAAAAACTATAATACTTATAGTTGATTCAACTAACTCAAAATATTTTATTTTAGGTGATGCTCGATGAGGAAGGTCGTTCACGCCGTTTCGGGTTTGTTGCTTTTGAGAGCCCACAATCAGCTTTAGCTGCAGTTATTGGCCTAAATGGCAAGCAATTGGGCGACAATAAGTTTTTGTACGTTGCACGTGCACTCAACAAAGTCGAACGCCAACAAGAGATAAATCGAAAATTGGAGGAACGCAAACGACAGAAGGCAGGCCAAGTCTTTTACTATTAAATTGAAGAGCTGGTTTGAGAGAAATTTAAAAAAATGACATTTAATACAACAAGAAATGTATTGTAAGCTAAATATTGTTTACAAGAGATGAATTAGTGGTGAATATTATTGTCAAGCTCATAAAGTGGTAAGTATAAGAAGAAAGTTTTCATAAAGCGTTAGTGAATAAGAATAAAAACAGTGTAGTTGATTCATCTAAGTTTGAAGAATTTGAGAAAGATAAGTAAAAAATTTCCCAGGTGAATGCCGGAGCAAATTTATTAAAGGAAGTTTTCGAATATACATACATATATATTTAAGAACTATGAAAAATTAAAAAACAAAAATATTAAAAAAATACAACATAAATACGCATACATACAACAAATACATATATGTACATGTAGAGATGTAAACTTTAAAGCAAAAATTATGGAATATCCTTTTTTGATTTCGATGTTACATAAAAGTTTACATTAGTGAAAAAAAAAAAAAAAATATCTTAAAAAATGCTTATTGTTAAACCTTAAATAATTAAAATATTCAACCAACAAAAACAAAAAGCAAATGGAAAATATAAAAACAAAATGAAACGTTATATAGAAACACATTGAATAACTAACTGGCAGTTTAACGTTGATTACACAGTAGATTTTATGGATGTCACATTGAGTAGAACTCAATGATTTGCAACTAAAATTAAATTTAAACTCAACTTCAAATTAAATGGCATATTTATGTCCCTATCAATATATTATGTACTATTAAAGCTATTATAAAAATTATTCATGCACCCCTTGAATACAACATAATGAACACAAATCAAACAAACAAAGAAACACAAACACACTCACTTATTCATACCTAAACACATAAACAAACTTTTTTGCTTCGATATACATATGTAAAGTTTATATTTTTGTCACAAATCGGCAAAAGAAAAATACCCACAACACTGAAACCGCGTGAATTATATGGGCGTCATTATAAATTACAAATACAAGAATATGAAAAATATGCTAATGTAATCATGAAAAATTACATTTATATTAAATTACTCACCGTGCAAAAGTAAAGAAAAATAACAAAACCCATTTACGCATTATGTATAAGAGTATTTAATTGTATGCAAGAAACAGAATCGAAACACTAGAAAAATGGAGAGTGCGCGAGGTAACAACAGCAGATGTCTAAAAAGCATAAAAATAACAAAAAACAAACCCAGAAGAAAAAGCAACCAATTTTAAGCTTAGTTGTAAAATTAATGCAAGAAATGTGTATTTATTGTAATTAAAAAGCGAATAAAAAATAAAATGGCATAAAACTAAAGAAACTAAAATGGTTTAAAAACAAAAACTAAATTATATGTAAACAATGAAAAACAACAAAATGAAAAGGACAAAGGTAAACAATATGAAAACATTAAATTAAGCAAAGAAAAGCAAACGCAATGCACAGAAATCCAGGACATGAAAAAAGAATATGCATAACAATAATTTATTTTATTCTAACAAACACCCAAAAATACTGGTAATAGGCAAAAATTATGATTGATATGATTATTATAAATGTTCCCAATAAATTTTAACATTTAAGTTCTTAACGTAGAGAAAATGTATAGATATTACAAAAAATGAAAAAACACTTACAAATGAAGAAAAAAACTGAAAGTAAACGAAAAACCAGAAAGATAATGAATACATTAGAAAAGGATAATGAAAATGAAAACAAAAGATATGCTAATAAATGCAAAATAAAAAGATAAAAAGCAAAAGAACAGCAGAAAAACTAAAAATTTTATTATTAAGAAATTGAAAATTTACTATATATTTTTACTAGATGAGACGCAAAAGCAAATCTCTCCATTTAAAGAACTCCTTCTCCCCTCCTCCCCTTCAGAAACTACAATTACAATATGATTAAAATAATGCACATGATGTATAAAGCTGAATTTAAGTAGTAATTCTTTTTTATTGGAACAAGGCATTAAAAAAAACTTAGAAATACAAGAAATACCTTAACAAACTGTATGAAAATGAAAACATACTAGAAATGCAAATAATTTAGAAAATAAAACTGGCAAAGTAAACAAAAACAAGTATAAAGAAAAAACAACAAAGCTAAAGAAAGACAAACAAAATAACAATCGAACGTTAAAAACTTGCCTAGTAGCTCAATCATAGCGGTAAAAGCAGCAAATGGCCCACAAAATATAAAATTAAAAAAATGAATTGTACACTTTTACATTTTAACTTCACGGGCAGCTGGGGAGAGGGTGAGACTTTTTCCTCTTTGACCGCCACTGCCACGCCAAGAACGGCATTGCTGCCATTACCGTATGATTTTGCTATACATATTTATATTTTAACAAAAACAAATGCATGCAAAACAGCTTAAAAGTGAACATATTTGAATATCACTAAGGGCCATGTCCTTTTTATTGCACTAAATTTGTGTATTGAAAAACATCTCGTATTTGTCTCGTATATATGCAATTGGTCTCGAAGATATTAGGTTATACATTTTTCCACACCTAACTTTTTTCAAATACATTTATATTGGTTTTTTTTTTATATTATACATTTACTTTTAATTGTAACAAAAAGTTATTCGCCAATCAAGAATTAATTTTTTTATGGTTTTTTGTATTAGATTTGGGTTAAAAAAACTGTTATACAAACTCAGATAATAATAATAATAGGAGTGCAAAAGCATTGATAAATCGGCAAACAATAAAGCGTCTTATAATTTATTATCTTAAAAAGAATATGACATACATTAGAAAAAAAGAGAACTATCCGAACGAACTGATCTACGTATGCAGAAGAAATACATTTGTAGGTGCATCTGAAACGCAAAGAGAAAAACCAGTAAAGAAAGTATTATACCTAAGGCATAATGCAAAAGGGTAATGAATAAAAATACGAATGTGCAAATGTAAGGCAATTAATAAAAACAGCAACAAAGAAAACATAATAGGAAAATGTGGAAACGCGTCACGTCGACCGATATCGAAAGTGGTTTGGTTTTCTTTGCATTTTATGCACAATTTTAATGGATTGTAGCCTCGTGTTTGTCTGTTTTGCAATTGCAATTAGATGTTTCAGAGTCTCCCAAAATACACACATTGACTCAAATATACAATCATTCCCTGGCATACATACCCACAAACACAAGCACACATACACATACACCTACACATACAAGTTATTCCCATGGTGAACGCCTAAAAACAGGCACAACAAAACAAAAATACGACACATTTACATGTCGATCTGTACACTGCGTAAATATGCCGTTAATGCACGTTTTGCAGAAAGCAAAAAATATAATATTAGAAAACACAAATATGCAATTAAATAAAGCAGCAACAAATAAAATAAATCAGAGCAGTCAGTAGTGAAATCTTTTTATCTTTTTTTTTTTTTTTTTTTTTTTTAATAAATTGACACACAGCGAAACACATATTCACACACATATACACACACACACAACACTAAATAATTCATGCACTGCAAACTACAATCCGGAAATGTACATTCACACCTGTACCAGATTTATTTATCTATGACTATTTATGTGCTCATATTTGTAGTTTGTGTGACCATGTGCATTTGCGGCATTGCAATTTGTGTCGCTTGAATGTGGCGTCCCTCGCTGACGTCCATTATATAGAAGTAAATAACTTATATACACACATTCATACATATTAATTCCATCAACTATCTATATAAATATAAAATATATAAATATATATATATATACTTACTTGAAAGTGAAACAAAAAAAATATAAAATAAATAAAATGCTTTTGCAAAAAGTGTTTAACAAAAAACGACGGTCTTTGATTGTTCCAAAGCGGATTGATTGATTATGTGTGGGTAAGATTAGGTTAGGTATGTATAGACGTATCGGGCTGAAGAGAATAGATTTCACACAGGCCAAAAGGGTCCGTAGTGTTACCTGTGTAGTTGGGATCGTGTTAAACATAGTTCGTGATCCATGTATTGACGAGTTTTAATAAACAGTTAAACAGTTGGGGTGAGTAATATAAATCAATCAGCAGAATCAATTAAATTCTATGTGAATTTATATTTTGCGCATGGCTGCCAGCTTGGTAGAATATCCCAAAAAAAATTTGTCTGCAATGTTTGGCATCATAAAAATCTGTGATGAACAATTTGCGTTTGTGATGTACATCAACAACTCGATGCATGCATTGCGGAACTTCAAACAGTTACGCATCATCGACCTTTTTTGTTTAAGAAAATTTCTCTTTGCTCTTATGCAGCGCAGCTTACATTTATGAAGTCAGCCTATATTTACATATCCTTTTTTTTGTAATTAAACCAATTTGGATAATTTTCTTTTCCTTTTGACTAGCATCTGTATATATGTAAATAGTATATGCAATGCCCGTATGTGATATTAATGTTAACGTTATACATATTCCACCTGTAAGTTTAGTGTAGAAACTGATTTTTAAGCTGCTATTAATATTGTATCATGGATAACAATTATGTCAAGAGATGGACGCTATTATCAGGAACTCTTGCTTGTGAAAACTGTAGATTGATGGTATTGAATATAAACCCTCAAAATATGCGCGTATAATATACTCTTTGTTGTTAAATGTTCGTTCAAGCTTTTCCTAATATTGGATTATTGGATAGAAGTACATACATTTTCGTCACATTCCGAATTTTTTCTTGCTACGTTAAATTTTTATCAAAAGATTTTAATACTTAAAAAGTTTTTCTTTTGGTTTGGCAGTCTTTGGCCAGTGTATTTTTGGTTTGTTCGGATAGCGTATAATGCCCAACTGTTCCAGATTTATTTTATCCATTTTACCCTCCCCCCTTCACAATGCAATTATTTATACATTAAGTTGTTTTCCATTTTTTATTTATTTAAAACACCTTTATATTTTAGATCGGCCGGCGATAAGATTTCAACTGATTGTGATCATAATATTTATGTATCGTATCGTATATATTGGCGAAGAAAAATAGCAAATTATCATATTGCCCATTATAGGGCGCTTCGCGAGCTATATTTGTTGGACAGGCATCCACTAAGCGTGCAGTCTCGTAAAAGCCTTGAATGATTTCGAGATTATCCAGACCACGATAATGTCTATTAAGACCCCACGCATTAACGTGCACTTCCAACAGGAATTGATGTACGGCTTCAACTGTTGCTAGATACCAGCGAGGACTTCCACGCTGATGTCGCCAAAATTGTGAACACCGGTTTTGCAATACAACAGTGGGTAAGCCCTTTAAGCGGGCATCCTTATAAATACCACGACTTTGGTTCCAAGTGCTGTCAATGAATATCGCACGCTTTACAGGCAGGTTTCCATATGTATATACTTTTTCTGTTGCAAAATCTTCACCCTCTTTTGGCTCCTCTTTTACTTCATCAATACGCCATCTCAGCATGGTTCCCATATTGTGTCCCTTTGGCAAACCGTAATTGTTTTCAGTCTTTAGTCTCACGCGTTGATCGAAAAGTTGTGGCACAGTAAGACTTTTAGCGCCTGGAAAAATAAGTACAACACCATTCATTTGTGAATAGTCCGGCATATCGGGGTAGGCATACACGTTTACACGATCCTTAGCCAATACAGCCGCATGTGCAGATGTACTTTTACCATCAATTTCTTTTTTATGCTTTATGATATCTATGTCAATGGGTATCTCTACATGTGGTATAAAATTAGTAACGTTTCCAACCGGCACATAACAATTGTAGCAATAAAATTTCCGGGACCTATTGCATTGCGGGCAGGTGAATCGTCCTTCAATAGCATCTAGCTGGTGTGTGTCGTCTAGGCGCATTTCCGCAAATGGATATTTCCTGGGTACTGATACATTTTCCACTACGTGGGTCATTGCAATATTAGCACTTTCTAAAGACATGCTGATGATAAATCATATAAAAAACATTTTTATTTGTTTTAAATAACAGAATTCAAAACATATTTACGAGATAGAAGACATTTGGCAATACGTCAAAGTAAGAAGTCGGCACAGAGGTGATTTTCTTAAGGCTACATTTTGGGTTATCTTGTGGCTGCTTTTCTTTATTCATTCTGGTTACTTATACGTTAGAAAGTTTCGTTCAATATTTTGAGTATATATTCCAAAAATTGTGATTTAAAGTCTGATTATGCAAGATGTCACGTACAAATCTATTGAATGAATATTGAATATGTCTAATTAATTAGCTCAACTTAGCAGTTTGTTGAATTTAGATTTTGCTTTATATTAATGATACATGTTTAATAAATAAAATTTTTCAATTTAGGGAAAAAGTAAAATTATAAAAAAAAAATCAATTCAACTTCACTCTCGTATTACTCCACCTTGTTGATGTGCCTTGGCTGGTACGTATCTCTTAGAAAAATAGTCGCTATTATTCCTCGTGTGAAATATTATTCCTCTGAAAAATATTGCAAAAAGTAGTACCAAAACAAAATTTAATTGTATTTTGATTTTGCAATTTGTTGGTTTGAATATACGTATTTTTAACCATTTGTTATCAAAGTAATTTTGACAGCTCTTTCTCATTGACAGAACACCTCCGCAGATCGAAATTAAACGCCTTACGCATACTTATTTCCAAAGTCCAGTTAAAGTCAAGAGCGGGTAAAATCGTCGTTTCTGATTATGCGGACTTTCAGGTCGGTGGCTGTGTTAATAAGCATACTTCTGGGCATCGAAAAATCCTCTTATTATCGTCGATAAGTCAATGCACCCTTAGAGCATAACAGCTTGGTGCGGAGTTTGGATCAGTGACATCATTGGGCAATTTTTTTTTTGACAATGCCTCTGGAAACGTCATTTTGGACGAAAATTGAAGACGTGCAATATCTTTAATTTCAGAAGGATCACTAGCTATACCACACAGCCAGGCAGCAATCGATGTCAATTGGTCCGGAGCTGCAATTTGTCGCCTTTAAACTGGTTTTGTAAAGTGCCGTGAAGGAACGTTGTTATGCGAACAATTAATTAACGATTCAGGCCCTTAAATCGAATATCGGGCAAGCCATCCGTAACAGGATGCGCTTCTGCGAAGTCAGCCGAGGCATTGAATTCTATAAATTGAAATCTAATAAATAATGTTTTTTCTTTCGGATGAAGCAATATTATATCTAAAAATACAGATTTTTATTAATTTGTAAAAAGATCAATATATGTACCACCCTGTATTTTTGTCTTGGGTTGTCTTGCGCTATTTTCTGAGCACGGAATAACAGGCATCAGCCTTGTATTCTGTACATTGATCTCTTTCAAATGGGTCAATACGGAGATAGATGGTTTTCTTGTATTAAAGATTTTAATAATAACTGGTAAGTACAGATTTTAACTCGTTGATTAACACTGTGACACATTTAATAAATAAATTTTAAATCTGGTTTTTCTCTAGATATATTTGTATGGTTTCCAAACCTCTTCGAATCCATATCCCATGTAACAAAACTGGTCGTGTTGCTTCTGTAATCGGAATTTTAAGACAGTGAAAAGTTTTGCATGTTTAGCATTTGCTGCCTCGAATTCAAGATTTACTCTTTGAACATTTGCGACTACATCAGTTAAATAAACACGATAGATATAGTTCTCATTACTATTATACATTTATTTTAATGATTATTTAAAATTCCAGCCACATTTTGAGACTCTATTTTATTACTTTTCTAATAGATAACCAACGAATATCTGCAATATTTAGAATACTTTTAAATTATTATGGATTATTTAGTACGTTTTTAAATGGTGGTGCTTTTGCATTGTATTAGAGCTCAGAAAAAGGCACTAGGCACATCCAATTTTTTGGGTGTTTAAATTTTCAAAAAGTATTAAATCTACTGCTTAAGCCAGAGAGTGGCAACTACGGTCTCAAGTTTGTTATTTTCCTTTGCTTCTCAAAACGACGCACACATCGCAAATTTGTGATAATTTTTCACAAATCCAGCGAGTAAAAAATTAGTGAAAATATTGTGAATGTAGAGGGAAAACAGAAAATAATTAATACGTGTCAGATTGCTGTGAAGGCATCAAGAATCAGAAGTTTGGAGGAGCAATAGGAAAATCACCACCGCCACTAATTCATTCCCTACAGCTACATTTAGAGCTGTTGTAAGAGGTAAAAAAAATGTGTAAATAGAAATAGGTGTTCCGCATATATGTATGTAAATTCATACATATGTACTTCTGTGCATTTATTGGTTACAAGAAGGTAGCGAGGAAAGTGCAATCATCTGCCATCAAAACTGGTTTTATATAGCTATCGTATTGTTGCAGTATTGTTTTTTTTTAGGGAAATGGAAAAGTAACTTCGGCAGTGAACTATTGGTGTATCACTTGAACGATCCAGCTATTCTAAATATATAAATATGTACAAATGTATGTATGTATAAGTATGTATAAACAGCTGACTGCATAGTTGACTTGTAACATCATTTAGAAATACCTAAGGCGAATCTTGAATGAATGCACCTTGGAAATACCCCCTAATAATATTTGTGAGAAAACGATTTTTAATTCAATTTTCTTAGTGGTTAAAAAATTTGTAAATAAAGTTATTGTGAATTTTACAAAAGCAAAATCTTATGTGAGAATTTCTAAATGATGACGATACATACATGTGTATATATATTTGCATATGCATATGTACTTGCAAACATTCATATCCACATTACACGATGTGCTACAATATGGAGGCGTGATGTTATAGCTATTTGAGTTGCTTATCTTATTCAATTGGCATACAACAGCGGCGACTTTATTTTAGTTTCATAAAAATTTACGCTAAAATGCACTAGCGCAATCGGACAAACGTTATTGTTTCCAGTTCTATGTTTTGTTATAAATTCTAAGCTTCGCTTTCAAAGGTCGCAGCTAAATAATGGTCTTCGAATAATTGGCTTATATGTATATGAGTTTGCATGTATACAAATATACTATATACATATGTATGTATGTGTATGTTTGGATTAGTGTTATTATATGTAGAGCAAATGAGCGGCAATCAGTTGTAAATATTTAGAGACACCGAGTCTTATAATAATATTCAAGTACATATCAATAAAGTACCTATTGTATTATTGATATGAAACACCCATTTAATATTTGATGAGCAATTTTGCTGTATATTGCCAAATGGCACATTATTGGCCAATAATTTAAACAAAAATTGAGGCGTATTTTTGTGCTTTCATTAAAAAGCACATCTACATACATAAATAATTATATAATAGTACTTCTGTGGTGGTTTATTGCGTCATGTTATGTGCTAACTGTGAAAGTAATTATTACAATTTTTCAATGAATTACCAATGAAAATTGTGTTTAAGCTACTGACTACTCGGTTTTATATCTACTGAAAACAACTACGCTGCTCTTCAACCTCAATTGTCCAGCAGACTAGACGGAGTTCTAATTCATCGAAATTATGATCGAACGATCATAACTATACTTTTGTGCATTCATAAATGACAGCCTGTATTTACAGATAAAAAGAGGTTGTCTGTAAAGTCGGTTTACTGACGATAGTTTTAACGTGACAACGTCATAAGAAAATACTGATGGAATCGTTGAATTTTTCAAAAGATAATTTTAATTTTATTTGTTTGATAGATATTTTGTATGGATATAGAGAAGGAGGTAAATGGAATCGCAATGGAATTGATCAAGTTACTTTTACACAAAAGATATGTTCAATTTCGATTGTATATCAGACGCTAATAAGTCAACAACACTAAGAGGCACCATTATCGATTTAACTTTTTCAAGACACATTACACTCGAAACACTCCCTTTCATTTCCTACTTTTCCTATCATCGACCTATTCTTTCCTATAAATTAATAATAAAAACATTCAAAACAGGTATTATTTACAAGTAGTCGTCAATAATTATAAATTCGGTAAGGATGATGATGACACAATTGGTTTTATTTTAAATTCTTCAAGTAAATCAAATTAATAATCCTCATAGAGAAATAGTTCATTACCATGTACACAAAAAGAAGGCATATGTAAAACAAATATGTGAATTTATATACATATGCGCATATACATACATACATACATATATATATATGCTCACTGAAGTAGGAGAGAGCCAGATGTCGAACGTTGCCGAAGGCGGGGGCCGATTGTGCCTCTTTGTCGTTCGTTCCGCGCTCTCGTTTGCAGTTCAAGCCAGGTAACGACGCATGAGCAAAGACCTACCTTTTGGGTACGAAACATTTTTTTTAAAGAACCGCCTCTTTGCGAAACATAAGATAGGAGACGAAAAATTTATAGCGAAAAGACGTATTCGTGGTTAAGGACATACTCGAACACAACAATTTACAGGTTTTACTGGACGATGACTTCGATGACAACACTTAGTAAAACTGATAAAGTGACATCAACACTAACAGTGAGAAAAAGAAAATTATGTATTGTCGAATACCAAGGGGAAACTACATCATATCTCATGTTGCTGGTGTAGCAGCATAAACAGTCCTTGGCCGGATATAAATCCGGGTCGTTTCGGTAACGTAGAGCCGATTGTCGTGGAAACGTCATTATATCTCATGGCTTAGTCCGCTAGTACGATTCTACCTCTTCTCTTTTTGTATACGTACATATGTATTTGTATATGAACTTCAATTGGAAATTCCTGTTTTCTAACTAAATGGCAAAAATTTACACCCACGCCTTTCGCAATTGCTTTGTTTTGCTTATCTTTCGTTGAGAAACCATTAAATAAAAAATAAAGCGAAAAAGTAAACCAAAAACAATGAAAGTACAAATTTCTCAAATAATAAATACAAACACTTGCCATTAAATAAGGCATTTTTACAATATTTATTATGGCTTTCTGCGTGTGTGTGTGTGTGTGTGTGTATATTTATACAAACATGTGGCCGATCGGCATTCATCAGCATTATCAGTAAAACGGGGAAGTGTATATTCGCTACAGGCGTGAAATAGAGGAGCAGTAGCTTGTAGGTACATATGCATTTTAATTACACGACAAGGGACAAGCAAGCAACGTTTAGAAGCTTCAATCATTTAAGTAAAGTTTCACGGTTTGGTAGCACTTGATAAAACACCAGAAGTACATAGAATATTGTGTGTGAATATTGTATTAATACGAAAAAAGTGTTGAAAGCTGTTGATTTTGTAACAGTATAAAAAAATCCCCATACATTTGTGAGGAATACTTCTGAGGTGGACATAAATCCGTGTTGTTCTGGCGGCATCGGACCGATTGTGGGGAGAACGCTGCTGTTGTTGGAGAGGCTTGTGTCTCCACGGATCTAAATCCGTGCCTTTCCGGTAGTATAGACCACACTACGGTTTAATATACATAAATATATTCTAAAAAACATATTTATTAAGAAAGGCTCTGAAGTGGCAGTACTTGGCCGTAGAGAAATCAGTGTCGTTCCGGTAATATGACGTGTCTTTATAATTTGCTTTACTCTTCTTACTTATTCTGATAAATGGGATACGTCAGTCATGTAAAGATAAACATTTGTTTTAAAAACTGAAACCGCAAATTGAATAAGCGTTTCGCAATTGATTCTTTCGCTCGCCTCTTGCTTACCTACATGCATATATTGTATAAATGCGCATATTTTTTGATTGATTTCGTCTTTCTTTTGCCATTTTGTAGCTAAACAAGCAACAGACACCAAAAATCTAACGCACAACAAAAATGGGTGATGAGTTTGATGGTTGCGAGTGCGTTTGGTCGCATGAGTTCGCTATGCAGCGGCTTTTGGCGATGGTAAGTTTTAATCTTCACCTATAATTATTATTTGTATTAAAATAATTAACAACTGCCTTCAGATACGTCAGAGTCAAAATCATTGCACCGACGTAGAATGCATTGACGGTAAGCTGTTTTGAATACTTCTTAATTGAATATATGTAATTGGAAATCTAAAAAGTTTTTCTTTTTCCCCCGTAGTATCTGGTCGTGTGCGTGACACTACCACTGGGAGTGGTAATGAAGAGTCCACTTTGATTATGACGACAATGTTTATGCTCTTCGCTGTGCTTATGTATTTTATAAGGCCCGAATCGATTAGGAAATACACAAAGCGACATTCACAAAGGCAAGATTCTAATGGCGGTTTGCCACCACCGCCGCCACCACCGGCACCGCCAGCAATCAATTAATATTGGCATTTGGATGGGCGGAAACCCTTAAGCATATACTTTTTGTCTGTCAATTGTAATTCCACACGATTAAGTTAACGCTCTTTTCTTTATTTTCCTCCAAGTCTAGTTTCAAATAATATTTTCCATGCAAAATTGTTTTTCCACTGTTTATCTGTAAGTTATTAGAAGTCGTGACTGGAAATTTGCCTTCGCATACAAATATTTAGAAATATTAAATTAATTACATTATTGCATTCTGTTAATGCATCGAAAAATCTATTGCACTAGCCAGGCGAGAGCAAAATAGCAAATTGTCATAAGCGATTTATATATACATACTGAACCTAAAACAAAATTCTTCATATCTGAAAATTGATTACTGTTAAGGCTGGTGCAAAACCATTCCATAAAAGAGTTTACTAAACAAAATGCTAACCAATTTGGGAATGTAAAAATATAGCAATGAGTGTATGTATGTACACATATGCACGTGTACATTTTATTTGATTTGTAAATACGACGCATTTGCAGCTATTATACATTTGTTTGAAACGACGAGAAAATTTTACAATCACAAATACACAAACCCAATTTAAGCGTAATTTCAACAAAGTCAAACAATGGCCACTTATTAAACGCTGCATTAGTATTGATTATATGCAACATGAATACTATATATAATGGATAAATGGTAAACACATATATTTTTTTCGATGTTTTTTTTCAGACGTTTAACATATACATGCAATTCCTTTTCAATAAAAAAATGTATACCCAGCTATGTTTGTTATGAATCGTACGCTAATATGCACGATATGTATGTAGGCTCAGACATATTGTTATTGTTGTAGCATTACATATTATTTTTGTTAGATGTTTGGCCGAGCTCCTCCAATTTGTGGCGTGCGTCTTGGTGTTGATCCACAAATGGAGGGGCCTACAGTTTTATGCCGTCTGCGAACGACAGATGTTTTTTATGAGAATCTCTTTCATAGCAGAAATACATTCCAAGGTTTGCCATCGCCTGCCGAGGGGCGACAGGTACTAGAACAATTTTTTTTATCATATCAATTTTTCTAACTCCCCAGTCACGCATAACCCCTTCGGGTACAATGACCCCCAATACAGTTGGGTTGTAAAAGAACGATCGAGAAGTCTTGCAAAGAAAGTAAATACATAAGGTGATTACCAAAACTACGCTGGAGTGACAAATAAGAATTTAGTAGTCCAATTGGACATACGAATACATTTGCGAAGCAAATCATACTTTGTGGTTTATAATTCAAAAATACATTTTTTTTAGTTATTTGCACTTTTCTGACATATTTCCACTCAAACCGTGCACCACAAAAGAAATTCGGTAAATGAATTAATTTGTTAATAGCGTTTCTCGAAGTCCTTATTCATATAATAATATTTCTAGATCAATTCTTTCTGCCTAATATATGTACATACCTATATAAAATGTTTATTAAAAAATTACAATTCATGTCTGAAACAAAATCTACTTGCTTGAATATTTCCATTCAAATTTTATTGTTAAACTTGATAACACCTGCTTCAACTACAGCATGGATTTCATAGCTCCAATTTCTCAAGGGAAGTTTAACTTGGCTTTGCAGTTAAATTAAGTGCAACATTAAACTCAGTTTAAAAATTCAGCACAGTTAAACTAACTCTGAAAAAACTGGCCCTTTCATATCATAATCAAAAGACTCCCTTAGTTTTGAAGGTAAAGAAAAATCTGAAAATAAACAATATAGCTACGTTTCTGTTTAATTATATTTGTATGTAAAATCACCATAATTTATAAAATTTCTTTTCGAATTCTGTCTTGAATAAGAGAATTAATTGTTAAGTTTCATTATATACATATACATATATATTAATTTCTAATGTTCCGCGGGAAAGCATAGGGCCACATATACATACCTACATTTATAGTATTTAATTAGAGTTTTTAATAGGTACTGCAGAATTACATTGAATTGAACTGGAAAATCGATCAGGGTTTAAGCTTTGGATAAATAATATAATATATATTATTACGTGTGAGAATTATATTATTTACTCAATGGTTAAGTTAACCCACAAACACACTCACATATTCACGCACAAATTTCCACATCATTAAAAATCAATTAAAAGGTATATATAGTGGAGCATATGCAAACTCATTATTCATTAATCATCATCATCATTGTGCAGTTTAGTAATGATGTTACGAACTTTTTTAATGACCGTTTTCATTTGCTCATATTTGCCAGTAGAATCAGGTAGATTTTCAAAATTGATAACATCGCTAACACCTACTTTAAAATTTTCTCCAGATGGTAATTTTTCGTATGGGGAAAATTGTAGCACAGGAGTACCCATGTGCGACTCCTTAATAATGTCTGGTGTACGTATCGACCCATTTGCGATAGGTGTCGCCGGCTCACTTTGATCTATTGACTTTTTGGGTGTTGGCAGTTGTGTCGTTTGATCAGCATATACCTCATTACTGTTGGTTTCAAGCATGAGAGCTTCGTCGTTACTTGTACTCTGAGATGACTCTGCATCACATAGTCCCGCCTTTAATTCGGCTAGTAGCTTTTGCTTGCGCGTTTCCAAATCATCCAATGTTGGTGAGTTGCTACGTTCGTTAATGGCAGGTGTGTTAGTTGTTTCAGCTGGCGGTGGTGAAGTTGGTGGTGGCGGCGGAGGTCTAACATCACTCGCTGGCTCCGGTGGTGGTGGTGGACGAGTAAACACAACATTTCTTTCTATCGCGACATCATCTTCGATTTCCATATCAGCCGTGTCCAATATGCTAGTTTTATTTTCAACCGCATTGGCGTGTACAGGCAAGCTTTTAAGCTTTTTTTGTTTATACCCCTTTATAATGTTACTTCCCAAATCTTTAACGAATTCTTCTTTTAGCTGATGACGACTAAATGGCGGTACGTTATGGTGCTTATAATCCTTGAAAAGTCAGACTTATTTTTTCAATCGAAATTTATGTATAGAAACTCAACTTACATCATAAAAATTCGGACCCGGATCTACGTTAAATCCTGGAAAGTCGATTAGTTTGGAAATGTCATATTTTTGTTCATCGCTTTCCTGCGAGTTTTCATTCTCTGAACCCAATATGGACGTTTCCTATAAAGAAGATATAAAATAAAGTTTTTTTAAATTCAACGTATCTCGTTGCTTTTACTCACATCAGAGTTAATTAGTGATATGCCCGAGTGCACCACTTTAGCTTCTTCTAACCAACCAGGTGGGTAACCAAGTTTCCTCATGCGATAGAAAAAAAATGGTAACTCTCCGCGCTTTAAACCAAGTGCTGCCTGCAACTTTTCGCTTATTACGCCAGGGCGTAAATGCCCAAATCTTTGTTCAATATCTATGTGGTATCGTTCTTGTTTCCGCGCCACTTTCGCACGATTTATTCGTGCATTATTTCGCGGTTTAGGGCAATCCCGTAGCGAGTGCCCGCCGACACCACAATTGAAACAAGCTTGCGTACTCCGCACTCTATGGCATTCATTTTCTTCTTTCTCTAGTTTTCGTCGCTTAGATTCCCACGATTCCTCATTTAAAACATCTTTTATACTACGCTTATACGAAGGAACACATTGCGTGTCTAATTTACTCGAACCTGAGGTATCAATTGTGAAAAGTGAACCCAAATCTAAAATTGGCGAATCTTCGCGTTGAGCTGATTTGGCACGCTCTGGATGATCCACTTTATCCACTTCAGGTTCCTCACCATCACTCAACACCATAACATCCATTGAATCCATATTTTTTTGTTCTACCATATATGCTTTTATAAAAGTGCTTTTGTCACTTTCGCAGGCATTCTCAATGCCGAATTCAAATACTGCATTTTGTACAACCCCGGCCGTGGACACATTCAGCGCTTTATCAAGTGTATCCAAAATTCGGTGACCATATTCCTTAAACACACATTCGTTTGAAAATTTTATTTCAAATGCCAATGGTTGTTTACTAGGTGAGGGTTCACATAGTTCTAAGGCTTCTTGTGCCTCCTCCACTTCACCTTCTTCGACATCATCATCGACTTGTGCGGCTGTTCCAGCACCAACGGCCGGCAATTTCGTCTCACCAGTTTCATTCATACCGGAATCTGCAGTCAAATCAACTATGCAGTCACCATAGCTACCTTCATTCGGTTCCTCAGAATCATCGTCTATTTTAATTACATTGGCACTCGTATCCATAGCGATGGCATAAAACCATAAGTTATTTTGTTCAGGACTTAAACTCTTTTACACGCCAGAAATTTGTTGCAGAATATTGGGAACGGAAAAGAATTGGAACAGTGTAGGGTAGTAAGAAATACAACTACTAAAAAGTTGGCTTACCGGAATACTCCAATAAGTTTGAAATGTTTTTGTTTGTCAGGTTTGAAATTGAAATGAATTGATTTAACTTTTTGCAATTACTTAAAAATCATTAATAAAAACGTGCGTGTAGCGTAATACACATAACAGAAGTGAAACTTTAAAGGCACACAAATAAAGAGGGAGAGTCCCGAGAGAGAGAGAGAGAGAGAGAGAGAAAGAAAGAATATATATCTAAATAAATACAGATATTTGCAGAGAATACAAATAGACAAAATTTACAAGAAACGGAGAAAAGTCGGCCGGTGTAGGTAAACGCCGGACATGAACCGTGGCAACAACGCGTACTACTCCGAGCACAAGCGTACTATCACCCGCACAAACGTAGCGATTCCAGGACCGCATCAACGGCACAAAATACCGCAAGGCAATATCAAAAAATCCTACGACGGAATGGATAGCACTTTATAAAGGGTTTTTCAATAAGGGCGGGTAGATGTTGAAATGGAATAAAATGGCGTTTGCTGTGTGGCACGTAGCGCCGTCCTGCTGGAACCACATGTCGTCTAGTTCAATATGGGCCATAAGAATTTGGAAGGGCCACCACGTCTACCGAAAAATGGGCGCAATGCGCGCAACGTTTGCGCTAATTAACACTCATTTTAATAATAAAGTTTTATCATTTGAACGTGCTGTTCAATCATGTAACTTGCCATGATGATTTGGCATAAACAAAAGATTTGACAGATGTCAGCAAAACAAAATGGCTGCCACAGGGCGCGAAAATCGACCGGCGCCAATTGAAAAACCCCTTTAGTACGCACAAGCACTAGACAGGAAACAGAAATAAGCGCCAAAAAGTAGGCATGAAAAAAATTCAAAAAAAATTGGGACCAAAAAACGCCCCAAACAGTAGGCACGAAGGAAATATAACGCCAAAAAGTACGCACCAAAAATATATTTCCTACCAACAAACAAGCGCCAAAAAGTAGGCAGTGTTATTACTCACTAGAAATTAGCAACCACAAGGAAAAATAGCTTAAAGTGAATCTAAGAAATATATAAAGTATAGCTCTCTCTCTCCTTTTCCTCTATGTTATATCTTTTTTCTCTCTCGCGTAACGTAAATGCACAAAACGTTGTATGGCCTAGAAATTTTACTCTCTCTTCTCGTTACTTTATTCGTTATTTATTACAGTTACTTTATTTTTCGCGATTTCTACAAGTCTGACGTCAGCTCCCTTTCAAATAGAAAACAAACAAAAGGAGGAGAAATTACATGTTTGTGAAAATTCAATGAATGGCTTGATAATATTGTGATGTGAGAGATTTCAAACAAACTAATGAAAATGAAATGCCACGTGTTACATTGTGAAAACACAAATTAATATGAAGCCACCAAATGCAGTTTGCTTGCGTTTTTATGCGAAAGACGCCTAGGCTAGAAAGTATGCTTGTGCGCGTATTATTTCTTGTGTTTGGTTGTTTCCATTGTATTCGCCCACTCTTCTTTTTCACAAACAAGTAATTCCCCTTCCTATTGCTTGTTTATGCATGGACTCTTACGACATGGAGAATTCGAATTGTTTAAGAAACACGTTGCGACCGTTGCTTCAATCTCAGTATTGTGTGTAACTGTGGTGCAGGAAAGGTACAAGCGGACGATACGTAAAATTAAATTTTTTAAATGATCGACGAAATGCGTAAAATTACTTCTCTTATTATAATTGACGAACTTTTGTACGAAAATGAGGAAGAAGAGATGCAACAAAAGAGAAAAAAAATCTGGTCCAAAAATTGGCTTTTAAAAAAATCGAATTTTCGAACGAGAGGCTGCTGAAAGAACTGAAGGAAAATGGGCCAGCGGACTATAAAAATTACATGAGGATGGACGAAGCCCTGTTTAGAAAATTGTTGGACTTCGTAAAGGCCAAAATAACGAAACAAGATACCATAATGAGAGAGGCAATATCAGCAGAAATTAGACTGGCAATAACTTTGCGGTATCTTGCAACAGGAAACGCTTTTGCGGACTTGAAATTTTTATCAATTTTATTGTATTAATTTTTTAATTGTTCGTATGCTTTTTTTCTAAAATTTTTTATATTTTTCACTACTTATATCCCACAGCTTTCTCAAATTTGTATATTCGTTAATAAAATTAACATAATTTTCATTATTTTCAATTGCCATTTTTTCCTTTTTCACTTTATTTTACTCCGCACGAACCTTCTTCTTTGCTTGTGTTCAACGAACTGAACGAGTAAAAGCAGTAAACAATGATACACACGAGGCAACGGTTGCAGCAACCTATCCTAAAAATCAAATTTATTTGATATTTCAGGCAACGGTTGCAGCAACAAGAAATATTTGTAATATTTGTAAATGTTCAGTGAATGGCTTCGTAATGTTGTGATTTGAGACATTTAAACTAAGTAAATTAATGAAAACGAAGTGCAGTGTGTTAAATTGTGAAATTATAAAATTATAATTATAAAATTTTAATCGTACATAACTAGGATGCGGCAGCATCGCGTTATATTTTAAGTGCGTGGACAATATGCGCATCAAATTTCATAAGAAGCGCTGCACTTTTTAATTTACTACACGTTTTGAAGTGATAAACAAAGTTCTTGGACAATGGCTCCGTCTGGACAACTAAAGATGAACACCAACTGATTGTTAAATTGCATGAGGAGAGAAAACTTTTAGAGAAATTGACAATTTAATGAACAGGCCTCCTTTTACAGTGCAATACATAATAAGAAGATACAAAAGTCACTCTTCGATTGTAAATAAAATCCTCCTAGACCAAGAGAAGAGACTTAATGTTCGCAAAGAGCGCATGATTTTAACTGAAGTTAAAGTTAGAACTTAACAAAACATGAAAGAAAATTATAATAATAAAGTAGTTTATGATAAAATAGTTCGAAATGTGTTTAAAAAATAATTTCACCAAAATTTCAGTTACTGCTTGCGTTATTTTATTACACTCTTGTTAAAGGACATTTTATAATTCTTTCCTTTTTTTGTAATGAATATTTATGCCCGTATTTAACGCTTGAAATGTTATTTTAAATGTTCTATTTGTTTGGATTTGTACCTGGTGATTGGAGCTGTGCTTTCAGAGTATACTATGATCTATTATATTTGTTTGGGGTCCTTATCTTGCTGCAATATGAATGATCAATCGATGCTCAATTTTATAGCGTTTTAGATTTTTTTTTCGATTTTTGAATAGCTATATCGGTGCATAATATTTTCCATGCACACCAAATTCCCCACCCCGTTTGCTGCTATATATCCCCAAACCATCACCGAGCCACCACCATGCTTCACAGTGCCGCCCACATCGTTAGGATTGATTTGATTATGTGATTTTTCTTCATACTTTTTCTCGACCAACGGATCCACTAATGTAAAATTTTTATTCATATGAAAATATGACATTGTTCCAAAACGTTTGATCATACTTTCCATGACCTGTGGCAAATGCAAACCTTTTACGCCACTCACTACTACTCACGAAAGGTTACTTTCTAATACTACGTCCATGATAACCAGCATTCAACAATACTCGACGTTCCCCCGACAGCCGTTTCTACGTAATCGGAACGTCCCGGATTTATATCCGGCCAAGGACTGTCACTTCAGCAGCCTTCCCTGTATACATACATATGTATAGAGAATGTTTATGATGCTACAACAACAACAACGACAACTCGACGAATATATCTGAGTTCTACACTGCATTCCAATCTCACTTTTCACTTCTGATTTCAAATTGGGGACACTTATTTTGCACTGGAGTAGTTTTTGCCTCACTTTTATATTTATTTGCGATCTTTTGAATTGTAGCAAAACTTTTATCCACTAAACGACTGATTCGCGTCATGATTTTTTCAAAACATCAGAAAGTTCTTTTCCTCTTGGTGCCATCGCTAAAACTAACTTAAACAATTTAAGAAAAAATTGTATTTCTTTGAATTTCATACTCACTTCAATTTTTTTAAATTACTTAAATTTTCTAAACCAAAACAAAAAAAAATCGCTTTATATTCACCAAACAACCGCCCACTGTATGTTAACTTTTGAATTATTTTCGCTCGCATCAA
This sequence comes from Anastrepha obliqua, assembly GCF_027943255.1. NCBI lineage: Eukaryota > Metazoa > Arthropoda > Insecta > Diptera > Tephritidae > Anastrepha > Anastrepha obliqua. The sequence continues at coordinate 47,607,700 of NC_072895.1, forward strand.
AGAACAAGCGAAGCGTGCCTAACAGGATTTCAAATTTACAGCCAAATACGTACATACTATAAGTAAATGCTGTGTGTAAAAATGTCTAAATACATACTGCAAAATGCGTTCATTTCAATCCTTTCCAAAATCCGAGCAGGTGTATACTTACTCAAGTGACTAACAGCAGCTCCTTAGGCCCACACCGGGATGCTTGGTTGAGAGAGTAGAGAAAGTTTTGCATATGGCGGCACCGCTACTCGGATCTCAGTGAGTTTGTAAAACAATTTGTTCTTCTTACTACTCTCATTGCTTTTTTCTTCCTTGTTCACATTAACAAAACCTAACACAACAAAATTTCGTTATTTAACATTCTCTTCTGACTGCAAAGTTACGTTCATTTTTCCCCCTTAAAACTGCGTAATTTTGTGCACATTCTGCCATACTTGCTTCAGATGTGTCACGCAAATAAAAAAACTATTTTCCTAGAGTTTGAATTATACAATCTTTATTTTACGACTAGATCCAAAGAAGTTTCAATTTAAAAGTAATAAACATAAAACACAAAATAAAAAAAAAACCAAAAAATTACAATAATAATTATAATAAAAACTTAATACGCAACATGATATTCAATGTAAAGTGGAAAACAAGAGCGATAGTTACATTTGTGCAATAATACTCACTTATGTATGTGTCTACATAAATATAATTAATGCATACAGATGTGTTATACATGTACATAAGTATATATCGCGTATTTTCTGTTGGCTACTCTCCGTCATTTGTGGTCTATTGAATATACATATGAGTTTATGTTGGTTTGTTGGTGTTTTTTTTTTGTTGCTATCTTCTTTTGCACAGTATAAAAATCATATATGTATGAATGTAGTATCGATAGTTCAATATAGGTATAAAATTTATATATTTACGGTATTTAGTAAAATAATCTAATAATATTATTGCAAAAATAATTTACAAATTAGAAAATACTTTTTGTTTTTAATACAATTCATAAGGCATGTATACATGTATTTGCATGCTTTTATGTATTGTTATTAAAGTGTAAAAAATTAAAACCTCACGATTTGTTAGCCACTACTTATAAAATATAATTAATAATTAACGATAATTATGTTTAAATGTAATAATAAGTATACATATTTATATAAATATAATTACAAATTAAAATTAAAAATTGAAATTAAAAAAAAAAAAATAAAAATAAATCATCTATATACATCAGACGTTTAAAATACTTTTTTGTGTGTGTTTGTTTATTTATTTTATTTATTTTACTTGTTTTTTTGTTATTGTTGTTCTTGTTGGTTTCGACAAAAGATCGATTGAATCGATGCTATGCATTTAAATTAAATTTCGATGCAATCAGACTTCGTCTACATATTTTTTCGTTCTTTTATTTCGGTGTGTGATTTGAAAAATAAATAAATATCATATTATATTTTTTTTTTTTTTCTTACTTTATAGTCTATGAATTTAACCACTGGAGACGGACATGGAAATCGCCGGCGAACACTTTATACACATTGCATATTTGTTTTCAACTCTAATTTTTTTAATTAACAATTTTTACATTTAACATTTTTGTGCATAAATTCAGAATTACTTTTTTGAAAAATATATATGAATATTTATAATATTTAATGTAGTTTTTTTTTAATTTTTTTATTTGCCTTGCTAAAAGACACCAAAAAGAAGGAAACAATACAAAAATAACGACCAATTTTAAATTTAAAAATTTTTCTACTATGCCATTAATTTGACTTCTTTCATAAATGTTTATTGATTATATGCAAGTGTTTTCTTAGTTTATTTCTCTGATAATGTTGTATATATGTATTAGTATATATATATTTTTTAATTTACGACTAAATAAAAAATGGTTCCAATTGTATCTCCAGATTCAGTATTCATGCTTAGCTGCCAATGTCGTCAATCATCATCGTAGTCATCATCATCCATCACCATCAACATCATCAGCGTCATTAACATTACCGTTTTCATTATCATTATAATTAAACATCACGTTTAAGTTTTTTTTTTGTTTTTTTGTCCTAACATTATCAGTGTTCCAGTCCTAGTCGTTATCTTCATAAAATGTTAACACCCCCGCGCAATTTTCGTTCGCATTGCAGCCCCCGCATGTTCACTGTTTGTTGTCAACGATCATAGAAAAACGCTTTACTTCTTGCCGAGAGTGCCGCGCCATTCATTGTATTTGTCCATCTCTTCGTGCAGTTGAAGAGCTTCGACGCAAGCGCTGAAGAAGGCCGAACCGAAGCACTCTTGCCTGTGTGTAAGATTGGAGAAGAGGTATTATTAGAATTGAAATGTGTTGAAATTTATTAAAAATATTTTGGAAAAATTGTGATTTGATTGCAGATCAAAAATTGCGCAATCGGTTGGTTCCAAAAATGGTGGAATTCCACACAAAAATTCTTTGGAAATATGTCAAAAATGTTGATGTTTACTGCTATGCAGAAAATTATATACATACATAGATACGTACATGATATACATACATATATTTATATACAATATATTAACTTCACTTCGATTTTTAATATAGGTTTTTACACCTTTAATACTTTGTACAAAATATGTAATGTGTAAATCCCTTTAAGAAGAAAAAGAGGATTTTTTGTGTTTTGTTTTTGCATAACGAATAAAAAAAAATGGCAAACGGTATCTAAACATTTTTTAAAAATCTCCAAAATTAAAAAATATATGTTTCTTCGGGGCACTTGTATCAAAAATTGTGTTTGTGTTTTATACTGTAACCCCATTCCGGTGATGACCGCTACAAAAACTAAAAAAAAAATTGAGTTTAGTTAACTCAAGTTAAAGCTTCTTTCGTGGATGAAAAAGAAGTAAACAAAAAATAAAAAGATAAAGGGAGAAATTATGAAGAAATGTCGTTTTAATATTGACTAGAAAAATTTCAGGAAGAGTTGCTTATAATCAAGTTTTTTACCATTTCTTCTTCTTCGATATTTTTTACACGCGCAAAGTTGCGGGTATATTAGTACAATTTTAGTAAACAATAATTATAAAGGAAAAAAATTATGAAAACAGGTTTTAAATATTTTTTCTTGCTTAACTTCAATGACAATTTTTAAGAAATAATTCTGCAGTTGTTTTCATGCAAAAAGTTTTTGAAAGGTTCATTTTTGTTATGATTTATTTCTTAGGCTGAAATTTTTAAAATCTGAATTAGAAAAATTAAAAAAAAATTATTTCAGATCGAGAAATTTTTTATATTGCTTTTATATTTCAGCATAACTGTTCTCCAACAATTTCGGCATATACAATACATTATTTGATTTTGTTTAATTTTTAAACTTTTTGCTGCTATTTTTTAAATTCAAAAATGCTCCAATCAAACAGAAATTAGTTTTTCGTACTTTTCGAAATTAAAGAATAAAATTGAAAAACTGGAATATACTATTAGATTCGCAACTAAGTTCTCGCTGTTTTTTTGATGAAAATACAACTTTATTCTGAAAAAATGGTTACAAATGAATAATTGAAAGTATTGCCCATCGCTGACTACTACTTTTTCCCATCTTTCTGGTAGATCTGGTATACGATACGAGTCGCGGTAAAACTGTTCATCTTTTGAGGCTATCCACGAATCAAGCCATTTTTGATGTCTTCATATGAATAGAACTGCTTGTCAAGTAGACCATTGCTATCGATCGGAACCGGTGATAATCGGACGACGCAATACATGGGGAATAGGGAGGCTGGGGTAGGATTTCCCATTTCAGTGTTTTCAGGTAGGTTTTAACGGGTTTGGCAACGTGAGGCCGTGCGTTGTCATGCTGTAGAATCACTTTTTCATGCCTCTCCGCGTATTGCGGCCGCTTCTCGGGCAGTGCTCGACTTAATCGCATCAATTGAAGTCGATACCAATCCCCAGTGTTGGTTTCGCTTGGTTTTAACAGTTCATAAAAAATAACACCAACTTGGTCCCACCAAATATCATACATAGCATCACCTTCGCTGCGTGAATATTCGGCCGAGGCGACGACGTGGAAGCATGACCGGGCAGTCCCCATGACTTTCTTTTCTTTGGATTGCTGTAATGAATCCATTTTTTATCACCCGTCACGATGCGATGAAGAAAACCCATCCTCCCTTAATCTTTTGCCGCTGGAGCAGTTGTTCACAGGCGAAAAACGACGTTCAACATCTCTTGGTTTTAACTCATAAGGAACCCAAGTCCCCTGTTTCTGAATCATTCCCAATGGAAATGGATTGGCGGGTACTCCAAATACTGAAGCAAGCTCTTCTTGCGTTTGACACGGATCCTCATTGAGCAATGCGTCCAATTCAGCGTCTACGAAGGTTTTTGGCCTTCCTTCACGCGGACGGTCGTCAACATTAAAATCACCGTCTTTGAAGCGACGGATCCAATCTCGGCACGTTGTGTCACTTAAAGCAGCATCTCCATAAATTTTTTGTATCTCTCGATGCGCTTCAGCCGCCGTTTTTTTTGAATGAACGAGGCAAATCAACACTTCCCTCAAATGACGATTATTCGGCACAAAATCAGACATTTTCACAAATCCAAAAGTATATGATCCCAAAATAAAATTACTAATGTGTCGAAGCAGTTTGCTTACCATAGGTCTAAGCTTGGTTTATGACGTTTAGATTATTTTGGAATCGACTAGCATACACTGCTGGCGGCATCAATTGACAAACAGCGGGAACTTAGTTGCGCACCTAATACTAAAAATAATTTGTATATAAAACTCTTTCAAAATACTTTTCAGAGAAATTTTATATTTTAGAGTAAAATCAAAACAATCTTATTAAAAAATGTGTTGCAATTCTCAAAACAGCAAGTTATTAAAAATTTAAACTGTTTTGTACGAAGCGCAAAAAATTACAAGAAAAACTACTTTTTGTAGCTTTTAATATGATACAACAGCCTCCAATAAGACTGTGCAAAAATAGAAACAAACTTAAAATGAAAATGAAATAAAAAATTAAAAATAATAACGTACCGAAAAATCAAAAGTTCAACATTGTTGTTATTGCACTGGTACAAGTAGTTGTGGTTTGTGTGTATTACACAGGTCTTAACAGTTCAAAGGCCTGCAGCGCGCTGTTAACAATGTACATAGACATGTTGATCTGCTATGCTTTACATTCAGTTAATGCCATTCCTTTGCTGTTGTAATGCATCTTCTGCGAATAGTTATGTATGTATATAGAATTTAGCGCAGTACTGTTGGCTTTATCAATTTGTGACAGCTGCTTCCGCTTTCCTATCGTCTTCAATGATGCAAATGTCGGCTGTCAGATGCTTGGTTTTTTCAATTGCTTGCTTAGCGGTGTGTTGTTGCGTTTATTATCTTTTTTACATCATCTTCCTACTACATATTTATTCTTGCTTGTCGTTCTACTACTTTATCACAATAATTTCAGTAAATATTTGCTAACAAATTTCTTCGACATTCACACATGTACCCAACAGTGTATGTATATGTGCATATGTGTGTATGCGATTCTTTACCATAACTTGATGCCATCTTTTTTTGATTTTAAAATATTTCGAATTTTTTTTCACATTTTTTTTTTGTTTTTAAATATTTAGTACATAGTTTTTGTATATAATCCTAGCATATATTTTTATAAAAAAAAGTTTAGAAACTCTTAAAAGTGCTCTAACTGTCTTATTACATTTAAAATGTGCATACATACATACATATGTACTTACGCATTATATTACATATATGTATATGTATGCATGGATGAGTGTGTTGGTCTAATTACAGTATTTAAAGTGTGTATATTTTTGTAAAAATGTGGGTGTGTTTTTTTATTGTAAATGGATTTTAGTGTGTTTTTCACAAATTGCAATTTTATAAAGAAATATTTTCATTTGCTAAAAAATTTAGTTATTAATTTTTTTTAAATTTAAATTGTTAATGGAAAAATACTTAGCATTTACTGCAATATAGTTTCTAATTTTTTGCGTGTATGAGTGAAACTGAATTAAAAAAAGCACAAAGTTGTTCTTGGGGATTTTTTGCCTATAAAAATGGAAAAATATCATTAATACAAAAATCAATACTTTTATTTAAATGTAAATTTTCCCGAGACGTGTTTTATGATTGTTCCTGCTTAAGTGATGTTGAATATGTTTGGAATAGGATAAAGCAAAATATGTGTTCCCTTATGTTTCACGAATTTCCATCATAATCTGCATTATTTTGCTATAACGGTATGTTTGCCACTTTTTATTGGTGCAAGTTTGTATGTATGTAGAAATGTGTTACTTAACGTTTTGCAATTGACGCGATTTCTAACTGTCGCATTGCATTTCACTTTCGCTATTTCCTTTTAGTCTCTTGCACACAAGCTCACCAATCGTATAGCTATCGATCTCGCTCTATCTCATTAGTACACGTCCACATATATATATGTATTAATTAATGTAAATATTTTGCTATCGCTATTTCGCTTTTAACCTTAGCAATTAATGCTCGACTTCTGCACGCTCAAAACTTGAGTTGATAGTTTACAATTTCTTATTAAAATTTTCCTTAACTCTCTTTTTGTATAAAGTACAATTACTTATAAAATAAATAAGATTATACATATTTTGAATTTCATTCTTTTTTTTTTTGAATTGCATGTGTGTGCATGCTTTTGTTTATTTTAATTAGCTTTTAAGATTCTGATTGTTACTTTAAAATAAATTAAGCATATATTAAGCATAAAAAATAATTAAATATAATTAAAAACGCAAAAGAGAAAACAAAAATTAAAAACAATCGTAAAATAGAATAATAAATAAGTACAAATTAATTGGAAATTGGAGAGTTTTGCATCTATGTAAACTAAAGTTATGTTGGGACCGACTGTGGGAATGATATTGGAGAACCATTAATAACTTTGATAAAGTGCTGTAACTTCGAAATCTCTTCCGATGGTATTAATAGCACTTTTAAGCATTCTCCAAACCATTTCGAATCGAAGCAGTTTTTCCTAAAAATAAAAGAGAAAGAGAAACAAAATATATAATACAAAAAATTAATAAATCAAATTATATCAACTAATATGAGAACTTAATAGTAAATAAAGTTTTTGATTTTAAAACAACAATTTAAAGAAAAATTAGTATTGTGAAAAAATTCATTAAAATAAAATGAGAAATAAATGGCGTCATATTTTTTGTGTTTTTTTTTATACATCGCATAATTTGTGATTAGTTTCAAGGCGCTACATTCGAATTTCGCGTCTGGATTTGAGATGCCTATTGGGATGACGTGGTTGCGGCAAAACATTCATGTGTTTCGCGAAAATATTTAAAATTTTCTTTCGTCGAATTTTCTAGGATGGCAAGAAAACTAGCTTTTTCAACTTGTTCCATATAACATAACAGGTAACATTACGTTAACAGCGCCAGCTTTATTTACAGATGCATAGCCTCAGGCGTAGTCAGAGTCCTGTACAGGAACATAAATATGACAAACAGTATGCGGTACTGAATTTCGCTCGGTGTGGTTGATTTTTATAAAAGTGCTTACTGTTTAAATTGTTATAACATAAATGCAATAATGAAAAAGTAAATACTTCACAACATGGCAAAAAAAAAAATGCTTGGTAGTAGACAAATAACATCTAGAGATGTAGATTCACTTTACATGGAAATCTAGAAATGTGTGCATATAAATACTCTGCGAAACCTGCCCGATGGCAATGCGGGAATAGTTTCAAAGTCAGCAGAGTTCTTAACTGCATTTTGGAGTTTGATATTTTTATTTAGTATGTTGGAATTTTCAGTACCATAATAGTTCGCACATGAAAATGTTGATGTACATTTATGTTAACACTTTTATGTTGCCCGTCACTGTTAAGTGTGATGTTGTCGTTGGTAAAATTTATTACTATATTTTAATTAAATGTATGGAACTGAAAAAAGTATTGGCTTGATTTTCAGATATTGTTAACATTTTTGTGGTTTTGAAAGAAAATTTGAAATGTCACTTCTTAGTGACAAATTGATGTAGTGTAGTACTACTTAGCGGTTTTATTTATCCATATCAAAAATAAACCTATTAAAGTAAAACTTTATGTATTATATAACGTAAACTACGAAGAAATAAAAAAAAACAAATTTGCAAAAAATATAATGTAGAGAGAGAAACATACGCGTAAATACAAACATTGAACGAAGTAGCAGCAGCAATGGCAATTCGTTTTTAATTGATTTATGTTACATATATGATAAAATCAGAATATTTCAGTTATGCGCTAGAAAATATATTTGCATGTTTTTGGGTTATATGTTTATTTTGGTTTTATATCTAATTAAAATGGGTTTTCCGCATCTCTTTATTGCATATTTGCTATAGCAAATGGCATTGGCGAACCATTTATAACCTTAACAAAATATTGAAGCTGAGTAACTTCTTCTTCGGGTATCATTAGAACTTTGAGACATTCGCCAAATGTCTCATGTGTAAAACAATTAAGCCTGTATAAATGAGAATAATATACGAAAAAAATATTGTAGCATAAAATACGAATATGTATGCCTGTATGTTTCTTTGCTGATATGTATGTACGTATGAATTTCCTTTTTGAAATATTTAATAAGACTTCAATATATGTAAGTATACATACGATATGGTACCTCAGAGATAAGAGGGGAATATAGTTTTGTTATATGTATTATATGTGAAAAATAAAATATGCATAAACAATAATTACCTATTATAATAATACATGCATTAACAACTATAATAATCAATTTATTTTTGAAGCATTTTTTATTACAGAAGCGCCTTCCTCAGAAGGATTGTCCGACAGAGACACAAAAATGAGCATAAACATGACAAACAAATTTTAAACGATGGAATGTAAACTTCTGTTCCATTCGTTGTACTACATGCCTCGATTGATGACCTTTGATCTGGCTGCCCAGTGCATCTGTTTGCATAGATATGTAAAGGAAGAAGGTCAATTGATGATTATCTAGGAAAATGAGTATGCTCTTTCCACGAGGTACTCGTATGGTAACCAAAAAATTGGAGCAAGAATAGACTATACGAGTAGTCAAGGACACCGTGTACTTTTTCAAGTCACCAACAACTCAAAAGTGTGTACTTTATTTGAAGATATTTCCGTAGCGTTTTCTTTTGCGTTGCGATCGCTGATGACTTTGTTTTTAGAAAATTTAGGTCACTGTCATACGCTAAGTATTACTAGAAAAACGATTTGTATAGTATGTAATTCATACGATACCTTTCCTCCTTACTTTGGTAAGGATATATAATTTTTAATAATTTAAGTTATAACTAAAATTTATTTTTCTAATATATTGGAAATAATTTTTTTTGTATATTAAGCATTAAGGAGTATATTAAGCAATTTCATGACAGACTCAGAGGAATGTAATACTAACTACGAGCATAAGAGTAGCACCTGTGCGTGAACCTATGCTTTTAATCTTTTCATAAATTTGCTATTTTTATGTAAATAATTTCAGTACATGAATTTCATACTTACTCTAAGCTATAAGTAACAAATAAACTATGTAATTTAATAACACAGTGGAAACGAAATCAAATCGACTATTATTAGTTTAGAGAAGCGAAGAGAGAGAGTGACGGTTCCAAGATGGAATCGGGAGTCGGAGCAAGGGTTTTCTCTAAATCGGCCAATTTATCTATCTCCTTTAAACTGCCGAACACCGCTAGTGTTTTTGCAAGCAGAAGCCTTGCGATATTGCATGGTGCAGAGCGACGACGCCATGGTGCAGAGCGAAATTGGTAAACTCCTGTAAAGAAGAGATCAAATCTCTTGGGTGTGCAGGTAACATTTCTCTGATTTGGGTTCCAGGACATAGGAACATAGAAGGAAATGAAATTGCTGATGAGCTTACCAGGAAGGGGACTGTATTGGCCTCAGAGACCTCCTACCCGGTCATCGGCATCCCCTTGACAGTTGTTAAAGGGGGACTGCAAAAATTATTTCTCAGGAAAGCGCTGAAAAGATGGAGCTCCATTTCTTCATGTGCTATTTCGAAAACCCTTTTCTCCAATACGCACACACGCGGAAAAGCTAGGATTACCATTTAACTTCCATTGCAGAAGTTGTGGGGACCTTTCAGAGAAGGAGACTGTAGAGCATTTTCTTTGTAAATGTCTGGGTTTGGCAGCTAGAAGACTAAGGTCACTGGGAGCTCCCTTCTTCGACAGCCTGGGGCAGTGCACCAACCTAAATCCAATCAATCTTCTCCATTATATCAACAGCTCTGGTTGGCTGTAGATATATGCCTGTTGGAGGTCTTATAATGGTATCAAAACGGCGCTTTAGTGCTATTTGAGGAGTGCCAGGTGCACTTCAACAATTTCACCTATCTACCTACCTAGTTTAGAGAAAAGGAAATCCATTATTTCAATGTAACATTTTTGTGAAAATAGTTTACTATACAACGGTTTTATTGCCTTTAGCTGCTGGGCGATGCTACGACTAGTGACATGCCGGTGAACTTCTATTATTTCTGTGATTTTATCGACATTTTTTTTATTATCGACATAGGTATTCTTTAACATCAAAAATGCCTGAACGGAATCGATGTATATAATTACCTGCTATAGTACCGGCACTGTAAGCAACATTCACAATTTCAGTGGCCTGGCTTGCATTTTCGCCTTTATCAAAGAAAAATTGTGAAATGTACGGAATTTTTTTTTCGAAACGTGAGGGTGGCGTAACCTTCTAACTATTCAGAGCCAATGCTGACTTAATCAACATATGCTCTGCTTTTTATTGCCCAGGATTCCCCTGCAATAAGTTCTCACCATTTCCACATTTCGCGCCTAAGCCAATTCATCTAATAGCCCTGATCAGCTAACCGGCCTAGGAAGGATTTTGAAAAGTAGATACAATAACCAGGTTAAACTAATTCGAGTTGGTAATTATAGTCGGTTTCGATATTTTTATTGTCATCTCACTACATATGGGATGTAACTAAAACTCGTGAGAGAAAATGCTTCAGAGACGTGCATCCATGCATTCTAGCTTCCACTGTGTTTGCTAGTATACAATTCAATTACTCTGTGTATAAATTTTGTAGCGACAACTTACTTGCATAGTCGGTGTATACTCGTCTCGCGGAAGAGTTGATAACAGTCTTCGCAAATGCGATCCAAGCGGAAGAACATGGTTTTGTTGAAAATTCCTTTGCACTCTAAGTCGAAGAAATTGCTTCGCTTTGACAAATTGTGATTGTTGTGTGGCAAGGCTGTGATAAGTGGAATCAAGACAAGAAACAGCACCACCGAGATCTTAATGTTGCGGGAACACATCTGGAAAGAAATTCATAATAGAGATATTGTATGATTAATAAAAGATTTAAGAAGAAAATGGTGGCTTAATAAAATGATAAATAATAAATACCTTAGAATGTACAGAATTAACATAAAATTCTTTTTTTTAGAAAAATCCTTAGCGGTTTTTTTTTTAATTTCTCTCTTCAGCGGACAACTCTCCGCTCCACAACAACCCTCCCATTGTTCCCTCATAAGCGAAAAACTTACAATCTCTGCCTTGGATTTGTTAAAATCTGTGAAATTTGTTAGATTCCCCAAGGCGTGGAGGCAAGTAGGTCCACAGGCAGTGAAAAATTGTTTAAAGAAGGCTTATTTTGGGAAAACAGACTTCTCTAATGACGATAGTTTCCCATTATCAACGTTATTAATCTACGTTCTACAACGTTATTAATCTTGGTCAGACACCATAACTAGATACTGAAGTCTTCATAAATTAAGAAGATAATATTATAGGTTCTCAAGAATCGTTAGGCGTTGGCCAATGGCGTTGGCCAATGGCGTTGGCTGAAGATGAACAAGAAAATGAGATTTGCCATAAGTTAACATCTTATAAAGAGGCTTTTTAACTATAAGAAAACAGGAAGGTTTTTCGTAAGATCACATCAACATCAAAGGTTTTGAATTGGTCATTGATCTTCGAATACACCTCCATGATATTGAAATGAAAAGAAAAACTTGCCACACTAAAATTTAAATTAGCGTGAATTACACTACTTTAAGATATTTTCAAAGCCAAGCTGCACATACTCAAAGAAGAGGAAAAATGCTTACTCAGATTTAGGAACCTGAGCATCATAATAGAGCTCATTAGCCAGCTCTAAAAGCGTAGGGTCCGGTTCGTCGCGTATCTTAGAAGCCCATTTTATTGATACTAATCTTATAGTGAAATATGGTACGAGAATGTGGTGAAATAGATCACGAATTGGAGATATTGGATAGGGCGGATTTTTTTTCTTTGGACTACTTGAAGACTCAATACAGTTTTACATACAAAGTCTTCGTGAAATCTAGTTCATTGGGATATCGCCGGATGTACAAGCTAGTCGGGAAGGAAATATTAGCTATGAAGTAAATTGGGTTTCGTGCTGGTTGCTGGAATTCTTGTGTAATGAAAGAGTGTCTAATGAAAACGATGAGTGCTCAGATTTAGACGACGTTCTCCGAAATACTTGGAAAATCGAAAAACTTGTTCTAGAAGACACACTTTCAGATAAGAAAAAAAAAATTAGCCAAAATGGTTACGATATTATCTACTTCCATTTCGAATATTTTCCGTGACTACCTTGGTATGTCTAAGGTCATCGCGAGGAAGGTCGAGGAAGATCAAACCACTTCAGCGACAGTGTGGAGCCTAATGCTCCAACAAGTTTTTGAATTTTTGTAGCCTGAAAGGGGCTGAACTCATGAACAATATTATTACTGCAAAGGAAACTGGGCATTACTATGAAAGTGAGCTAAGAGGAATCTATGCAATGACACAAAAAAAAAAATGTGCATCACCTGCAAGACAATGTTTTATAAATTTTGGGATTCGGAAATTATCGTATTGGTCGATTATAAAGAAAAACTGCCACTATCACTGCAAAATTCTAAACCTAAACCTAAAAGATGAAAAGGAAATGAAGGTGCAAATGGATTTTAGAGATACTCCCTTTGCTCGACAACGTGCCTGTTCTTAAGAGTCATGTTGATGAAACCACAGGTGTCACTTCGGAACACTTGAACTTATTTCCAGAAATGAACAAAGCTAGTCGAGCAAAAAAATTGACTGGCCTATTTATTTAGGCCTTCCAAGAAACCTTTGAACTCTTTTATTCTGAAATGTATTATGCGGTAAATACACATAAGCAACTTTCGAATATCGACACTATCGATAACACTGTGAATTGTGTTGACGCTCTATTTTTATTTCGTTTCTACCACTCCACTCTAAGGCTGTGCTCCTTCTCGCCGCTACCCCACCACTACTCGCACTCCATATCAGTCGCGGGCGTGATATTTATATGTCTGCTATTTTAGTCGCCGTTCTTTTTTTACGCTGTGTCTGTTTATGGCTCGCTATTTTTAAATTGAGTCTGCCTATAGTAGCATTGGTTCGATTTGTTATTTTTTCTGTTGTACTTGCTTTGTTTGTATATTTGCATGCATGTGCGTTCTGTCTGCTGTATTTAAAGAATTGGGTAAATGGATATGGGCCAAGTTGAACCTTGAATATTTCGTGACTGCAGCTATTCGACTGCTGACGCTTCCTTTTGGCGGCATAATCAGTAGGCTAGCGACTGGCTGTTATGGCCGATAAATAGGCGGCGTTTAATAGTTGCTGCATTGAGCCGATTGCGGCAGACCGATTGGCCAACAAGGCGGAATGTAAGCTTGAGCGCGCCTCATGGTCTGTATACTCGGAGGCAATGGCATACAAACATACATAAGTATTAACATATTGCATGTACATATGTATATGCACTCGTAAATATTTTGTATTGTCTACGCTCTGTGTAACTCGTATGAGTACTATGCAATTCTAAAAATAGAACTTTTATAATGTGGTTCGTACGGTTCCAATGGGTGGCATTGCATAAAATTGTATGCCAGAGTCAAAGGCGTTACCGACAACATATTATTTTTACTTGTTGCTTCTATATTTTCGTATGTGTTCATTGTTTGTCTGCGGTGCTCTGCCTGCATTATTTCTGGTTAAGTGAATTGATCGCCAGCCCATTGAAGGTGCCGCCAGACGATGTTATCTCTATGCAAAAAGGATCATACAAGTCCGCACGAGTACTACACTATAAACATACGAGTATTAATACATATGTATATGGATATGAAGGCGCGGTAAGGTTACGGTTAGTTGATACAAACAAGCGTGCGATCTGCGATGGTAGATCAACAAGTGGGTAAAAGTTGTGTTTATGGCGTCAGTGGTGTCTAAAAATAGTATAACACTTTGTATTGCAACATAAAGCATAGGGGAGTCTTAGACAATACGTATGTGCATAAAGAAACTTACATATATATGTATCTAAATATATACATACATGCTTATTGATTTATAGTTTGGGTACACGCTTTAGCCTTAAGCCATGTATTACTTACTAATTTAATATCAATGAATGCGATAAAAAAATTTGGACAGGAAAACTTTGTTGATTTTAAATATTTATTATTTTTTTATTCTAAATAAAGAGCAGAAATTACAGCGAAACCTTACTTAAGAACATTCATTTTACTTGTTCTATGGTCTATGGAACAACTATTTTTTTTTTATTTTTTATTTATTAATTTACATAATATCACAGTTTTTATTATCACCGAAACACATCACCACAGCAGTCGGAAGGAGACTAGACACAACTAATGGAAAAGTCGGCAAAACTGATCTTACGGAAGCATATCGCGTTGAGACGTATCCGAAAAACGATTTTTCGCAAGCCGCCCGCGAGTCGCCGTTTGTGTGTTCGTGCGTGTCCGCGTAAGTCGAAGCGCGCATTCTGGCACAAAAAAATTAATTATAATTAATCCTTTTCGAATTGCACGTATTTTTTTTTCATACATAAATGCACAGATGTTTATTACGTTAATATCCTTAAAAAATTTTCATCCCAGAGGCGCAGAAATTAGTTAAATTAGTTAAATTTTTAATTGTTTATTAAAAAAAAATTATTTACAAAAACAAAACATCAAGTTTCGGAACAAAAATAACGTTTTTGGAAAATATCATCCTTTATCAGTCTGCAGTTGAAAAATCGTTGTAATCGGATACTTACTTTACGAGAAATGTGATAATTATTCAAGCGCTGCAAAAAACTTCGATAGTTAATAAAAAAAAACTATTTAGAATTTTACAACAAAATTTTCTGAGTGTGCTTCTGGATGATAGAACTCAGTCCTGGCTGAATTTCATCGCAAAATATTCACTTTGGTAATTTTGATGCCCACTTGAGAAAGCCTTACCCATTATTTACTTGAATTCATCATTGAGTTCCCATGAGAAAGATGCCCTTCCCTAAATTTGGTATAAAATGTTTAGTTTCGCTTCACAAATGTCGAAAAAAAAATTGTTATGTATAAATAATTAATTAATTAAAAAATGATTTAAACTTGTTTATCCTAAAAGATCTTAAAGGTCACAGTGTTACAATTTCAAGCCTTTCTTATTTGTAAAAATAAAATTTGATAGCGTTTACTTCAGGCCTCTTCTTTTCGCCAAGCGTTAGCAAGTGGCGATTAGAGGAAACAAATGATTTAAAAAAAAACATATCCTATAAATTACATGTGTTTGTAAAATAGTGGGTTATACTAGTTTTATTAGGTATGTCTGTATAAGCATACTCGCTAGCGGTGAATCTTGTTCGATAACTTTGTTGTTGGTTTCACATGCACATTTTTCCGTCAAGTGAGCCGAGCAGAGAGCTAGCGAGCAGAGAAGTGACGAATTGAAGGGGAATTTTAATTAGAAAGCTTGAGACTCTGGAATTCCACTCAGCCGATTCTCGTGAATAAAATTCAATTCTCAACATGAATTATTGGGAATTGAAAGGTGACATTGCTTATATATTCTATACATATATATATATATTCATTCTCATTCATGAGCCAGTCTTTACAATATTTTTTTATTCTCCTTTGTGCTTTTTGTTCACTTTTACGTGATTGAAATTTTATTGCACTCAAGTTTTTGATTCTTTATTTCCTTTGTAGAAATGTGAAAAATGTCCTAAAATTAGGCAAAAAAAGTGCCAAAAGCATGCAAAGAAAGTTAAACAAACTTGGAAGTACAGAGGTGCTTGTACGCTCCCTTTATCCTCACACTCGTTTATCTTATGTAAACATCAACTTAAATTTAAATTAAGATCCGTAAAAATATATTTATGTTTACACATTGCACAGGGAAACAATTTTTAAAACATAAAATATAAAAAAATAATTTGCATTTACAATTTATTCGGCACTCGATCCTTTTTTTGTTACCAGAATTAAAAAATAAAATATTTTAAAGAATTTAAAACATGTTTTTAACTCTTCACTCGGTAATCGATACTGTTTTTGAGAATAGTATTCATAAGAAAAATATTTAAAAAAAAATGCATGCACAATTTAAACACTTCTTTTCGATACGCGATACCATTTATCGAGACTATGAATCCAGTAATAAACATTCGTTTTTACCAGAATTAATAAAAAAAATGAATTTCTTGTTTGGATAATCGTTATTATTTATCGATACTATTTATTCGGTAATCGATATTTTTTAATACAAAATTTAAAAGGAAAAATATTTAAAAAAATGTTTAATGGTTTTCGTCTTTTCGATACTCGTTATTACTTATCGATACTATTTAGTTGAAACAGAATGAAAAAGAATTAAATTTAATAAAACTATTTTAAAAACGTTAAAGCTTTTTTCACGATTTCAGATTTTCTTTTCAAACTTGTTAATATTTATTGATGCTAGTTAAAAAGGACTTGGTCCTGTTTTTTTCATAACCGAAGCAAATGCGGCCGAAAATCCCCACCTGCTTCCAGTTTTTAATAAAAATAATTGCGCACTACTTAAAATGAATATTCCAGAAGCTATTTCATAAGTTGAAAATTAAAACAGTTTTCTCTTCAGTTTCAATTTTATCTTTCCGGTCAATCAGTTAGCGAAAAAGATGCAATCATCAGCTCAGTACCGCGTGCAAGTGGAATAAATATATAATATGTATATAAATATTTTACTATATAGCAACGACTATTACTATATATTTTTAAATATTACATATCTCATAAGCAAAATACCTACAATAATTTTTATTTAGAGATGAAGTCATTCGGTGGACGCTTGCAAAAAACCAAAAAAAAGCAAACATTAAATTAAATCAACAAATAACAAATCGATCAACGCCTATCTATTTATTGCTATGAAATATTTAATTTTTTCATTCTCATAAATATTAGACTTCATTTATGCACAAGGCGTACGCGTGCCGCATTGAAATTGGCATTTGGAGCGCGGACAATTTAACAGCACAGCACAGAAATGGAAATTAATGAATGGCTATTCGACGCGGTTTCGACTGTGTTTACAAGATTTTTAATTGGAATTGCATGCAGATAATGCTGATGCCTCATTTTTAATTTATTTATTTTATTCTACACCAAACAGCAAAATGTCGACACTATGGCTGGCTTTGCGTTTAGGCTAATGATGATATGAGACTACGGCCGCTGCTGCTGCTGCTGCTGCTGCTGTTGATGATGATGATGGCGATAATAATATTTGTTTAAGAGATAATGGCTGATGATGCATCATCGGTATGTCGCATATTATTTGCATTTTTAAAAGACGCAATTCATTTATGGGCGCGGCAGGCATGTCTGCCGCATAGCGTCACATATGTATGTATGCGGCGTGCTGACAAGCCCCCTGTATAAAATGCTAAAAACGTAGAGAGGAGGGTATGACATTATGGCAAGTGTGAATGCGCGAGTGTCGTCAGCTTCGTGTGGAGCCAAAAAACAGGCACGCATTCACACATATTCTCGTATGTAGATATTTCTACATACATGTGTATGCATGTGTAGCGATCGAATGCAATACAATGACAATGGGCATAGTCCGCCTAATGATGCGCAGCGGGGGTGGCGGAAGCTTTGCGTTATAAGCATTGGCTAAGCAAGCGAGTATAATTTGAATTGCGCGCGCTACTCCCACCAAGCATTTCAAAATGCGCGCGCAATGTTTGTAAAGTGTACGAAATTAAAAATACCGTACACGTGCAATCGCGTCCGCACATGGTACATATGGATGTATGTATGTATGTTGTATGCATGTTTGTAATCTGTAACAAATATGTAGCACATATTACAACAAAATGTTCGTGCTTTCCCCCACATCCACATTTGAGCTATTTTCAATTCGTTCTTTGAATTCTCATTACTGCAAATGTAATTTACGAGTTGCGCGCCAGACTGCAGTGCGCCGTCGAGTGGCAGTCAAGTGCGAGTAGTAGCGAATTGATGTGACAATTTCTCAATGAATATTTTGTAGACATTGTGTCTGTAACCTATTTGCTTTAAATACATTCGTATTCTCTGAAAATGTACAACTACATATACATGTATGTATGTATATGTATGTATTAACATGTATAAGTATATGTATAATTATACATATAAAGATATAAATAAATTTATAGTCTTGCTTGCCAACTAAAAAGAAAAAAATATGAATTGAAATTTCGTTGCACAGTGGAAACAGTTTGAAAAGTTATTTTTTGTTTTTCATTCCCTGATAATTATCATATAATTATCTATTATAATAGATAGCATTTTTAAGAAGAATTAAAGAACTACTATAAAAGACCAACTCGCTACAAATATTTTCGCTCCCAGGGAATAAGTTCATAGCGTGTTTATATTTTCAACGATTTGTTTGCTGTTTGGCAAAGGGTAAGTATTCGTTCGATAGAACTCTTTCTGCGCTATAAAACTATGTTAGTTGTATAATATCTTTGATTAATTTAATTTTTTAGTTTTGAGCCTTAGGACGGTATGCCCAGGAGGTGAAATCAACATTTTCGACACCTGCTCTTCTTTGCTTTTCATCGAGGCCAAAAAACTGCCGTAGTAGCCCGGAACATTTGCTACGTGTATGGAGAAGGTGTCATAGAGAGGTGTACAGCACTCAAATGGGTTGCAAGGTTCAAAAATGGCGACTTTGACGACACGTACCGTAGCGGAAGGCCTTCTGAATGCGATGAAAAACGTTTCAAATCACTTTTGAAGGAGAACGGTCGCCGAACCAGTAGTGAATTGGTGGAAAAAATTAGTGGCAATCATAAAACGATTCTCAATCACTTTCATTCAATGAGATTTACCGAAAAATTGGGAGCCTTGGTGCCTCGCGAGTTCATCGAATAAAGTTGCCTTCAAACTGCTTCTTAGCATCTCGAACACCATTGAAGAACACGCGGCCATAAACAGCGCTTTTTGTACCGAATCGTCACGGGAGATGAGAAATGGTGAGTGGCTTCAGGAGATACGCCAAAGCCGAGAGTCAAGCCGGATCTATATCTAAAGAAGATCATGATATGTGTTTAGAGGGACTGGGAGCGCTTGGTGCACTGGGAAATGTTCGAAAAGAATGTCATGGTCATCAAAGAGTTCTATGCGTGACGCTATTCGACTGAAAAGACCAGATCAACATGGTCAAACCGTACTCTTTCACGACAACGCCAGGCCTCAGGTTGCACAAAGCCGCACTCCAAAAGCACGAATGGGAGGTCCCTCAGCATCCGCCGTATTCTCTGGACCCTGCAAAAAAGTCCCTCACTTCTGCATTTTCTGGAACACAATTTTGATGAAGCTATCAGTGACTAATAGATGGCTATGGACTCTGGTGCAACTAGTGACTACAGAAACTAGTAGCACTGGAAGTTTTTTAATATAAAGGGTGGTTCAATTTCAAGGACCAATGTTGAATGTGAAGCACACCTAAACGTCAGCGACACCGTTGAACTTCTTTCTTTGGAGTTATTTGAAAGAAAAGGTATACGTCGATAAATCAGCAACAATTCAAGAGCTAAAGGATGAGATAATTCGGCACATTAACGGCATAGAACCTCAATTATGCCTCAGCGTCATCGAAAATTTAGACCATCGGATGGAGGAGCGCCGCCGAGGCCGATATTTTGTTCCGTACGTAATTGAGCCATACCAATATTATCATAATAAAGAGAAATGACAATAATTTCTTAATAAAATTGTGTTTATTCAAATTCAACACCGGCCCTTGAAACTTAACCACACTTTATATGAATATTGGCCCTTACACACTTTATTGGCTGTTTGCCCAGTCTCCTACCCTATTTGTAGTGTTTTTCTTGATGTTGTTCTACAAATGGAGGGGCCTACAATTTTAAACCGACTCCGAACGGCAGATGGTATTTTATATTAAGAGGAGCTTTTTCATGGCAGAAATACACGCGGAAGCTTGACATTGCCTGCCGAGTTGCGATCACTATAAGAAGAAAACTTTTTCCATCATTTCCCGGATATCCAAACCTGGGCACTTCCGAATGGCAGTTACGCACCAGTTACGACGCGCGCAGTGAAACCATTTAGGGACATACAAATTTGCGAAAACGATTAGACATTTTTTTTCATCCTAAACAATTATTGTTTATTTTACTTTTGGCCGTCAAATTGTAAGTATGTTTTTCAATAAGTGGAGCTCAAAGCTGGAATTTAAATAAATCACAAAATTTAATATTATTTATTTACTTCATGTCTGATCAACCAGGTTGAGCTTAATTTATTGAAAATAAAAGTTAAACAATCTATAAAATTTAAGTTGTATAAAAATTAGGGTATACAAAAGCTTCGCTGCAATAATGATGCAATTATTCAAGTACTATTTAGCAAGCTCTTTTCCGAATATACATATATTAACGGTAAACGTTAATGTATTCCGAAATATTATCTTTATCTTTACATCTTTCTCTTGTAATAACGAATAGTGGCTGCTAAGTGAATTTCAATGTGCGACCAAAGAGAGGAGAAGAAGATCAGGTGAAGTAAAAAATAGCAAATTGCATTCTATTTATTAACAACACGTCGCCAAATCACGAGTTCCCGAAAAAAAAGAAACTTTCCGCGTTGGACGGACTTAGCGGATGTGCCCATATGATGTAGAACTTATACACATACATGTACATATATCCATGTATATATATGTGCATATGCGTTCAACTAAACAATATCGAGATTTTTATTTTACATTGATTTCATTTGCTTGTCAGTACAATTCTGCACATTCTCACATACACACATGCACGTATATTTCTGTACATGTCTACAAACTCGTTGCTGTTCTTAAGCATAAGTGAATGCTATTCAATATAAAAGTCTGAGTTTTTTCTTGAACCTCAGCAAGTTTCTTTTTTTTGTTTTTTTGTGTTTTTAATTGAACACTTTTATGAGCTTGTTGATGCCTTCAATTAAGTTGTTTAACAAAAATTCTATTTATTGTTCATCGAACAAATGCGAATCGCTCTTGCATTTCAAAGGCAGTTCATTAGAATAAGAGTGTGTTCTTTTCAGTTTTCGTATCTGGCATTTTGAGGCACGCGATTTGTTTAAAAAATATGAATATACATACATATCTACATATGTATATATACACATATATATAAATATACATATATGTACACATATATATGTAATATATTATATTAAAGAAAGCGTGCCTCCCACGACTTCGGCGCTTGTGCTTTTCTGGCAAATTACACCGGTCAACATGAATTTCACCTCAAATTTTGATTAGGTTTGTTTAACCAGGGTTATATTCATAAGTATAAAATGGCTCTCCTCTGAACATGAAGAATTTACATCCTTAATAAACAAATATTGGATATAGGAACTCCCCTCTCTTCTTCCAGAGTTCTTGACATCGCAAAGCAGCTGCTTAAGCCTTTTTTCTCATGCCTTCCGATAAAGATACTTTTTAACAGCTCCTTGGCTGTGAATCATGCTCCTACGCTCAGCATGAGAAATTTCTATGGCCGCCTTAAGCTCGCCCAAATACGCAATAAATGACGTATGCGCGAAATATATACAGGGTGAACGATATAAAGTGTTACCTATTCAAAACACCATAACTTTTTTGTGTGAAGTTAGATTTCAAAGGCAAAATTGTTCAAAAATAACAAAAATTACAATTTTAACATATGTACATATATTCAGTTTAGCTCGATATGACCACCTTTTGCCTTGACTATAGCCTTCAAACGGTCAAAAAATGAGTTGCATGCTGCACGATTGTGATCTTGAGGTATTTTGGCCCATTCTCACATAATCGCATTTTTTAGCGCATCCATACTGGCATATTTTTTAGTCCTTACCTTGCTCCCCAAAATGGACCAGATGAAATAGTCCATCGGATTTGCGTCTGGCGAATTCGAAAGCCATTGTGTGGACGAAATGAAGTGTGGAACATGATTTTTTAATCATTCTTGGTTCACACGAGCTTTATGAGACGGTGCCGAGTCCTGTTGGAACTTTCATGGTCTACGACCGAAATGTTTGCGTGTCCACGGCTCTAAAGCAGCTTCTAAAACATTTTCTCGATAATAAGTCGCATTCACTTTGACAGCAGGCTCGATAAAAACGATTGGAGAGTGTCCATCAGCGGTCACTGCGGCCCAAACCATTACTTGCGATGGGAAATTGCTTCGAGTGTCCATACGTAGGCTCAAATTCTCGTATGAGCGTTCGGTCAAGTAAATACGATCGTTTTGAGTGTTTATGAACTGGTCAATTGGGATTTTTTTTTCATCAGAAAATACAATGTTAGGAAATTCGCCACGTTCGTGCAAGCGCAACAACTCCTTTGCTCTTTCGCACCGAACTTTCTTTTGCTGGGGTGAAAGATCGTGTGCTTTTTGGAACTTGTAAGCCTTGACTTTGAGCTCATTTTTCAATAAGCGTCGTGTAAAATTTTTGCGCAAGTGGCTTAAAACTGTTTTATAGTCGATATTTAGCTTCTGGGCAATGCGTTTTCTCCAAACTATTTAATATGAAGATTAATACTGACCAAATCATTATGATTTTTGTTTTTATACTTGAGCATTTTTTGGTACGAAGAATTTATTTCTGATATCTAGCTTTTATTTAAAGAACCTCTAGCAGGCGCTACAAAGCAAATTATAAGTAATTTGTTAATATTGTAATAGGAAAAGTGACTGTATGTAATTTTTTTTTAAATGTAAGTCAAACTACAATTTGCAAAAAACCAAAAACCGGTAAATTTTTAAAATTTTCAAAAAGGAACTTTTACAATTACCAACGTACCATTATTTGGGTTTTGGGTCCTTTTTAATTTCAACAGGAGATGTATTTTTACTACCGCCAGTCTTCATTGCCATAATTTTCTATCGATTTCCATATTACTCGTACTTAAAGACAGCTTCTTTTAAAATTAGCAGCGCTCGAAATTAACTTTAGAGCGAATGATTTTTTTTTCTTAGAATTTAATGTAGAATCCGAATATGCCAGGAACGATGTCGAAAAAAATCTTATCATGCAAATGAACTCACCCTAATATTATATAAAAATTTAATATAAATAAAAACTGAAAATTTAGATTTGTCTTAACATTCGTTGGTCTTCAAAAATGTATAGACAATAAAGACATTACTTACATAAGAACTAAGTGAGTGAGGGACTCCAAAGAATTGATGTCTGCAAATATCGAGATTTCGACAAAATTGCCGAAAATTTTTCAACAGTGTAGCCTCATCACAAAACGGGCAATTGGCTGGTTGTGTGCCTTGAAGTATGATAGAGGGGCGTGTGCGTGTGCGAAAATTGTGTGACCGAGACGTGGGCGGTTGAAAGGTTTTGAGGTTAGCACAGAGCTACATATTCTTCTTTGCAAACTGAACATTTAAAAAATTATTTATCCTTGTAAAAAACATTAAAGCTTATTTTATATGGAAAATATGCAAATTTATTTCCTATGTATAGAATGAAAATGTACAAGGTGTGTTCAAAAAGTATCGCGAATGTTGAATTTTGGCAGGTTACGTATATTCGAATTTCGATTTTTTTGTGGCGATATGTTGGTACACATGTCTCTCACTCATGCCGACGAGTTCGGCCATTTTGAATGTTCAGTTATTTATTGACAGCTGCTTTGCTTGCATGTGTTTCGGCTCGTCTTCGATTTTTACCTGTTCAAAAAGATGGTTCAAAGAACCTGTATCAAATTTTGTGTGAAGCTACTTTGGACCAAAGCAACGTTTATCGGTGGTACAAAATTTTCTCAGAAGGCCGAGAAGATGTGAACAACGAAAAGCCTGCCGGACGCCCGAGTACTTCAACAACAGACGAAAAAATTGATGAAGTGAAGAAACTGGTATTGGCCGATCGTTGAATCACTGTTAGAGAAGTTGCTGAGGACCTAGGCATATCGATTGGCTCGTGCCATTCGATTTTTTTCAATGATTTGGGCATGAGACGGGTCGCCGCAAAATTCGTACCAAAACTGCTCAATTTCGACCAAAAGCAGCTTCGCATGAACATTGCTAATGAGATGTTGGATTCTGTCCGTGACGACCCAAATTTGCTCCAGAGGGTCATA
This sequence comes from Anastrepha obliqua, assembly GCF_027943255.1. Taxonomy (NCBI): domain Eukaryota; kingdom Metazoa; phylum Arthropoda; class Insecta; order Diptera; family Tephritidae; genus Anastrepha; species Anastrepha obliqua. The sequence continues at coordinate 47,632,186 of NC_072895.1, forward strand.
ACTGGTGACGAATCGTGGGTTTATGGTTATGACGCGGAAACCAAAGCTCAATCATCTCAATGGAAGCTGCCGCACGAACCAAGACCGAAAAAAGCGCGCCAAGTTCGGTCGAATTGGCTCTTGCCTCACGATAACGCCTCTGCTCACACATCGTTGCTTGAGCGCGACTTTTTGGCCAAAAACAACACACTAATGATGCCACAGCTACCGTATTCCCCAGATCTGGCCCCCTGTGACTTTTTATTGTTCCCGAAACTGAACAAGATAAAAAAATTATTTTTTGAAGTGCTTCGAAGATAGGAAAAAACGTTGGCACAAGTGCATAATATCTCATGGGGATTACTTTGAAGGGGACAAAATAGATATTAATGAATAAATAAATAATTTTTGAAAAAACACCAAATACGCGATACTTTTTGAACACACCTCGTATGCATTGCAATTGGACATTTTTTTTGTTGAACTGTGTTAATTATGCTGCTAACATTTAATATTTTAATTTTTATTTAATTTATCTTCTCATAGTGCGCACTAATTATTATTACTGTGTATTTTGCTAGTCAAAAATATTTGGAATATTTGTTATAGTAAAATACATGCACACAAGTATACATATACATACACACATATGTATGCATGTACAAGAAATGAGAATCAAAACAAAACGCATACAATTTATAAATTTTCTAGACATCTGTTGGAGATACATACATACATATGTGTATATTTTTAGTTGAGCATTTCCAAACTTTTAATTGCGCACTAACCGATTTTATTCTTAATAAAATTTAGTGCAAAGGAAATAGCTTAATATTTTATGATCGTAAATTTTCGAACAGCAAAAAAATGAAAAAAAAAAAATGGCCAGTGATGCCTTTCTTATTTCTCCACCTCTCTCCATCCTATTGCATAGCCACAATTAAATTGCGAATTGACACTGTGGCGCAAAAATTCGTATTGGCGCAAAATCTCGGCTTCCATTGGGCACAATCGTAAATTAAACAAATAAATTAACGTGGCGAAAAACCAATCATAGACATAAAAATTTAAAATTGCAAAGAAATTAAAGAGCGAAATTTGCGTACGTATGCTTGTGCACGTACATAGGTTAGTCCAAATGTATGCATGTGAGGCGACAAAAAACATGCCGCCCTGACAGTTATAAATTGCCATTAACCATTAAATTGCCAACTAATCAAAGCAATAAATTACGCGCAATATTCTCGTGGTATATATACGAGTATGTATGTATATAGGGTAAGCCTTTGAGTGATTATTTTTTTTTAAATGCTCTAAAAATATCGTTTAATGTTGATTTGTTTTATTAGAAAAAGTCAACTCTTCGACTCCATACAATAGGAGGGATACGATAAAATACCGCATGCCGCCTTGACTTCGAACCCGCAAGGAATGAGAAAAAAGGCAGACCACTTGGCTTGGCTTGGCAAAGGATTATACGCAATGTAACTTGCAAATCGTTTAATGAACTGAGTCTTTTGGCTATGAAATAGAAATGTTTGGAAAACTTTTGTTGAAGTCCTTAAGCTCCTAAAGGGCTAAGAATAAATACTAATGATGAGAGATTTATAAAATGTGGTTTTGGTTTTCCGGAGGGGACTTTTTGCTTTTCAGTTGCACTTGCCCGGTAGTGATATTAAATTTCTGCCACTTACTTGAATTAGTGTCGGAATAGCTGCCAATTTATATTTATGGCATGAATGCTCTTTTTAGGAGGACGCTAGCGCAATTTAATACTTATTCTTTTTCCTTAGACTTTTAATTTTTCTTACTCCAAGTCTAATTTTAATAAGCCACTCATACGACTCTCGTCATAAGACCTTTGTTTGTATTTATCTATCATATAGTCAGTAAGCATCCTATATGTTGATTAATAAGTAACTAAAGAAATAAATTTAATTTAAAAGAAAACCGGCCGATGGCCTACCCTTTACATATGCCAATACATATATGCTACAACATCGTTGGCAACGGGAACGGCAATCGGCAATCAGATCAGAGCAACAGATAGCAATAAGCAACAAGCAACAGATGCAAATGATCGCAAATGGAGGCTTGGCGCATTCACTTCAATTGCTCCACTTCAAATGGTGTGACTGTCTGTGCACATGTGTGTGTGAGTGCGTGTGTGGCTGTGTGTGTCATAGAGTCGCTTTGCCTCCAAACGCAGCCAATAAACCAATATTGTGATATCATGCGCTCCAATGTCTGTTTTATGTACGCGTGCATCACATACATACATACACAGTAAATACTCCTACATACATACGTATAAGCATGCACGTGAATTTGTATGTAGTTGTATAAATACACATATATACATAATGATCACGTTGCGATTTTGACGACTATATTATTGCCATTGGCAGTTTTCGAACGCACACACATACACCCATACATATGTATATGCATAAGTAATTAAATTGCCGACACGCAAATTTGTACCATGACGCCATTGCAATAAAAATCTGGCATGATCACATCATATTTCCGAGATTTCGGCTTCCAGAGAGATTCAGTATCTCGCTTCAGTGTTAAATATTTTCGATCGCCTAAATTGATTTGAATGGTATTGAATGTCATGTGGGAATACCAATTAAAATTTTCTCAAATAAAATTATATACATTTTTTGGTACGATATTCACTGGTTTTCAATTAAAAAAATTGCATTAAATAAAATCTGAGGGCAATCAGCCTTAAGTCTCATGGGAAATTCCACTGAATGTGTTGAAATTGTAAATACAAAGGCGGAAATTTGTTTTATAGTCTGAGCATTTTTATGTCAACTGTCAATTTGACATATGCAGGTGCCTTTTTGACGTAAACAACAATCACATTGGCGCATATTGCTGTCACTTTGACGCATGCATTTATTAGTGGAATGCCACGTCAATCACCCGACACAGATATTCAATCATTGGCAATGGTTGCTTAATTAGAATAAGATGATATTGATGAGCTTTTTCCGGTAAGAACTGGAATTGTTCATAGTTCAATTTAAAAAAAGCTCTTTTGATATTAAACATAAAATATTCCAATCCTTAACCGCATATGCATATTCCCAGCCCTTTTGAGTATTATTTCGTAGATGTTCGATGAACCGTGGCGCCAATTGTCTAATTGGAATCAAATCAACGTATGCTATAGGTATTCTTATCTTCGCATATCTAGTTTTTCCAGCGGCGAATATTTAACTTTGACTGAAGTTAAGCAGACTACTGCAATACTCAGACAGTTTATACTCATAATACTTCATAGCACCCGATTTAAGGCGGAATACATATCGCTCGTTTGTTAGTAGGACGTCAAACTCAAAATATCAAGGATATGCGGAAAACCGCTTCAATGTAAAGTAATGACGAGATAATGTTAATAGATATCGCCATGCATATTACACAGCGTAAAAGAAGAGCTGGTGGTTATTTATTTAATTATCTATATGTATGTGAGTCAATGAATAAGCTACTTGAAGTTAATGCTAAGACTTGTATAATAAAAAACAAGAAAAATAATAATAAAATATTAACAGTAAACCCTAATCCCATGTCGATGGATCGTTCGTGGCCGGCCAATTCGTTGAGAAATCATGAATTTTTTATGAAACAACTGCACGGTGCATGTTTCATACCATTTTTGTATAATAAAATATTGTTATACAATAATAAAACATTTTGAAAAAATCTCTTCGGATATGTTTAGTTAAAACTTACAGAGAAGATCTCTTATGATTTATTTTCTAATTTTCTGTTGTCGAACGACCCATCAACATGGATTTAAGGTGCCAAATGGGACGGCATGGATTAGGGTTAAAAAAGCGTTATCTAGGAAATTGCAGAAAGTCTCTTTAGAGAGTGGGAAATCAAGCACGACAGAATTCGGAATCTCATTGCATTACCGAAGTGCATGCGCGAAAGGGGCATTTACAGCGCAAATAGTTTGACAATGCCTGAATGGAAAGGATTATAACTATGTAGAGTCCTCAGCAAAGCGAGAAAAACAATGCACTGCAGTAGAGATGAACAGTCAACGGTTCCATTAATAATACCCGAAAACAAATGAGAGAGAAGCAATTTCTGCATACTATCTAACAATGTTTATCATTATATTGCTAATCACTACTTTTCCAATAAAAATTCTACACTTTTTTTAACTCATTCATTATTTAAATACTTAGCATACCAAAGAAAAGAAAAAAACTTTAACTTTCTATCTTATCGATTTAACGAGAACGCCTTTGCTGGCAAGCGCAAATTTCGCAAAAATGTCTTTCAACGAAATATGAAGCAATTATTGCAAAACACAAATACAGGAATGTATGTATGTCTGTCAAAAGAAACCCGAAGCATCCGAGCAGAATATTTAAAAATAAACTGTAATAAATTTTGCAATTGGATGCCAATTAGACATTTGGCGGGTCACGCCAAGAGGAATATGCCTGTAGCGAAACCCACGAACACATAAACAATTATAAGTGATTTCATGTATTGTATATATGTATGTATGTATGTGCAGAATTGTTGTTTTTTGTAAGATTGTGGTTTCGGTGCTCCTTGCCTGTATGGCGCTGGTGGTAAGGGCAATACGATGCCGCGGCCGTAGTTGCCAGCCGTCTTGTGGCGGCAAATAACTTGAGAATGCCTAGGCAGCAGCAACAGTTCACATCTGAAGTGCATACATACCTACTTGTGGTGTCCCGGAACGATAGGAGGAGCTTTAAATATTCGTCAAAGAACATTCAAATAACAAAAACAAAAAAAAAACACATTCATATGCACATACAAACACATACAGTGTTAAGTACGTGTACACACGCATGCATTAATGTGCGATTTTATTTCGTTTTTAGCAGAAAGCAAAAAAAAAAAACAAAAAACAAAAACACACAAGCCTTGTAGCACATCAATTTTTAAATTGTCAGCTAAGGTTGACTTTGATTATGATCAGGGTTGTGGTGTGTTGCGCAGCATCTTTGCATAGTCCACAAAAATAGCAACAATCTTGAAATTTTCAAGCGTGTGATATTTCTTGGAATGGGAATTTGAGGTCATCTAACATATGGAATATATCAAATGGGACGAATTTGGTGGAAGCATAAAAATATGTAGATAGATAATGACAAGTTTGCGCATTTATTGATTCAGCAATTTAGGTAGAAGCGGTATTTATGTATGTACGCACAAAAATGTGTACGTATGTATAGGCTGATAGTTTCATTGAATTTCTTGGAAGCACTAAATTCATTAGAATCAGACATTCGGTAAGATTTCGGCACAAGCATACCCTCCACACCTTTTTCAATAACACTTCAGTGTCGTCAATTTTATTTCAGTAACCGATACATAACTTAACCACTTGACGCTCGGCTAAACAAAAACGTAATCAAAAGCAGAATGCTCTTTTTTTTTGTATTTAAGAGGTTTGTATTGTTTAAAAATAAAAATAATTAAAAATAGAACGAGTAATAGTTTTATTATTTCAATATTACATATAAACAATATAAATAAATAACTAGAATAATAAAAATTAGTAAGCTGATTTTGTATGGTATATATAAAAATATGGCTCCAAACATAAACAAACATAAGTATTATATAAGTTTTGTAAAATATAAGAAAATAACCCATATGCAGAAGCCGGCACAAAGGACAAGTAGCGACTGGCAAGCACGATTCGCTCATATGTCGTATGTAATACGAAGATGTCGAAACCTGCGAGCAGCACTCGGGTTGGTGCGTTAGAGAATGTCCACCGTACGCGAGCGCTATGCGTTTCATTTCAACAGTACTCAATTGTTTTCCAGAAACTTTTGAATATATGTGCATACATATGTATGTATTTCAGAGCGCTTGAAGTGTACTTTAGGAAAATAAATATAATCAATGCATTTTAAAGTATCCGAAATAAATTTTTATTCATAATACACTAGGGCGGGTCGATTTAAAAATCGCAAAATAAGAAACTTTGCCGAAGGAACCATACCCTTTAAAACTAATTCTGATGTCCCCCAATTTAAAAATATCACCATTTTTGGCTTTTACATGAAAAAATCAGCTAAATGGCTATGTTTTTTCTTTATTTTTATTTATTTATAATAATATTTATTATTTATTTATAATGTCTACTATTTTCTCTTAAGAAATTTATTTAGTCAGAACATATGTAAATGAAAAAATTAATTTAAGTGAGTTATAGAAAAGAAACTAAAAAGTTCGACCCAAATTGGGGGACTCAGAATTCGTTTTAGCGGTATGGTTCCTTCGGCAAAGTTTCTTATTTTGATCCCTAGAATATGATTTCCACAGAGCAATGGGCGATTTTTTTGCCTCCCCACAAAAGACACTAAAAGTTCGACCCAAATTGGGGGACATCAGAATTCGTTTTAGCGGTATGGTTCCTTCGGCAAAGTTTCTTATTTTGATCCCTAGAATATGATTTCCACAGAGCAATGGGCGATTTTTTTGCCTCCCCACAAATCGACCCGGCCTATTATACACTAAATTTTCTTAGAAACAATATAGCCTCTGAAATATATTTCACGCATTCTGAAGTACATTTGAGAGTTTCTAAAGCACCCGTATTTATATTTGAAACATACTATTTAACGGTTTCTTAAATAAAACCCTGATTTACTTGTATGTACAGTGGCGTGCAAAACTGAGTGTATGATGATTGCTTTTTAAAGTTCATAATGGTTTTTGAGTCAACATTGTTTTTAAGTGTATTTTTAAATAAAGAATGGACAATTATCCAAAACCATGTGAATCAATCTTTAAAATTTTTCATAAAAGTGAATTCAATAAATTTTTCTCTAAATTTTGCCCCTTTGATATTAAATTCAGATTCCAATTGCGCAATTACCCAAAACAACCTCTAAGGTATGTAATTAAATAGAAGTTCGTGATTGGCCTATTCATTCTCTTTATTTTATCGAAAGCGTTTGCAAAATCGTCACAATGAAAATCTATCGGAAAAATTTGAAAATCTAGAAAGATTTATTTGAAGTAATAAAAACAACGCAATGATGAATATCGCAGGATGTCTTTAACCCTAATCCCATGCCGTTCCATTTGGAACCCATGTCGATGAGTCGCTCGCGTCTGGCCCTTATTTCTACTATATAACGTCAACAGAAAATTAGAAAAAATTCATAAGATGTCTTCAAAGCTTTAACTAAACATATCTGAAGAGGTTTTTTACAATTTTTTATTTTAATAATATTTTCATATTATATTATCATAAACAAACGCTACGAAACATGCACCGTGCAGAAGAAAAATGATTTTAACTTCTTACTTATAAAACGTCGAATTTCTTGTGTTTTAGTTTTTCACTAACACTAATTTTTGCTCAAAAATAATAATAGAGCACAAGATTACACAGATTGATAAATGAGCGTTGCTTTGCACTGATCTATGAAATGAAGTGCAGTTGTACTGCGATATCCGCAACCAACTGAATCCTCTCGACCATATTTTATATTCAGAAACTCTCAAAAATACGCGCCAAGACTTACATCTCCAAATCGGACACAAATGTAGCTAAGAGCTATGTACAAGGTATATGTATGTATGTATTTCTACATTGTTAATTGCATGCAATCAAAGTGTTTATTTCTCAATTTAGCTTCCGACAATTTCCTTATTTGTACAATTGACCAACACACAGGTATCAATAGGCACGTATGTATACCCACACAAACTTATTTATGAGTAAACATTTGAAGGTAAATTAAAAAAAAACACACATACGTACATAACTTGCACGTCTTGCACAGCAACTGATTGCATAAATTGTTAAAATACTTTATAAAACCGCTAAAATAAAAGTACGAAAAAACTAATTTCGCTCAATGCGGTTCTTTTCGGTTTCATTAAATTGACCAATTTTTGAAGGTTAATTTAAAAATCAGGCAGCCAAGTTGCCATAAAATACACTATAAATACTCAGATATAAAAGTATGAACATGTATTAATACGCACACATATGTATGTATGCATGCGTGTATGAGTTTGGATGCAAAATTAAGTAAGATCGTTGGTGTGCGTGTCGTAAGCGGTGATTTCTGGATACAACCAATTTTTGCAAATCAACGCAACAATGCGGCTTGTGGCTTCAGCGCCACCATACTCGTATCTACAAGTATGTATGTGTGTATGTATTATTGTGTATGCATAGGGCATGTGACACATAGTGTGGCATTTAGTGTCTTTTATCATTGAATAAAACGGCAAGTTCATGCCTACATATAATACTTTGTATGCAATGGTATTTTTGTGTACCGCTATGTGAATATGCTGTTATGAAATTAGCCATTGTGCGCGCAAAATTTTCTATTTTCTTATTTTGTTTAGCTTTTTGCAAAAATGTAAACTTAAATGAAATGAGCAGTGAATGAATAAGACCAGTATGCGAAACTCAACTGAACTTTGAGATTGTAATTGAAAAAGATTTCAAACGGCAAGCGAAAGGAGAACTAATTTGTTATTGTATATGTATGTATGAATGTGTGCATGTATGTTGTATATTGCGCAAAGTTACTATTGTTCAATGTTTCATCTTTTATAGTTTTCAGTTCTAACAACTAGCTAAAACATAACAGCTTCTCTACAACTACAGTAACTGGCCGAATAATGTCACACATACGTATGTATGCATGTGGATGATATAGAAGAATACACATACATATGTACTCCTAAGTATATATAATACAAGAAAGTATTTACTAGTGCCTTGCTTGCATGTATCATATTTTCATTGACTTTTTTCATTTTATGTTTTTTTCTTTATTTAAAAGCAATTTTCTTCCCTTTTGCATGCATATTTCCAACAGCGAGACGCTTTTCTGCATAAATTTTATGCTCCGTTATGCATGTTGTAGAAGTAATGCGAATACTGAAATATTTTGCAGTAATTTTTTGTGGACTCAGTACACCTGTTGATCAGTCTGTGTACAATCAAATGAGAGTGGCCACTGCAACCCAGTGTACATACTTGAATGTGAAATATACCGGCCATTCATTGAGCACGAACACTACTTTCTGTTGGTTTACAGCTCTACAATCTCAGCTACTGTTAAGTATACAGTGTTGTTACAGTAACAGCTCTGAAATCCGAACTACTGTTAGATGTACAGTATTGTTAGCATTACGAGTACAAAGGGACAACTCCAACTACTTAATTTTAGATTTAAAGCTTTCTGGCTTTTGCTCTTGACGTAATCCCTGAATGGGAATTCATTTTCGAAATAGGTATGTATCATAAAAGCTGCTAAAAATATTAAAAAATGATTCAGTCAAAGTAGGGGGTGCAAATAAGTAGGATTGCAAAAGGTGATTTGAAAAATTGAAACAGAACAGATTCTTAATTATTGTAGATGCTGCTATCGAGTGAGCCTTGAATAAGTTAAAAGAAATTTTTTTCACAATATGGCGACTGTTTTAAAAACAAGTTTTTTTGCATATTTTTTTAACAATTCCGATTTTTTCTTAATACTAAATGAAAAGTTATACTCTCGTGCTAGGGTCATCCAATGAAGAAATGTATAAAGAACATCCTCCCCAAATTTTAAGCACATCCTTCCGTTAGAACTCGAGATATTTTTACCGTCAGCTCGAAAAAATTAGTTTTGAGAAAAACGCGTTCAAAGTTTTTTGATAAGACGGATCGGAAACGATGCCATGTCACCAAAAAGACTATAACTCATGAAATAATAGGAATTTTAAAGACTCCTCATAATGACATATTCTTAAATTTCTAAACTGTGAAAATATGCAAAAAAAAAAAATCGAATTTTTCAAAATTCAACACTAGAATACCCCGATTAAGAGATATATGTACATATAAGAAAACTTAAGATTTTTTTGAAACTTTACAAACAAAATAAATTCATTTCGTGTTGCCATATACAATTACAGCATCTACTTTTTAAATATAAAAATCATTTAACCTAATAGCCTGCAAAACTTTGTATGTTTATTATATTTATTCAGCTTGTAGTTGTCGCCAAATTTTTGATAAAACGTAAAAACAAGAATTTTGTTGTCAATAAACTTTGTCCAAAACTGATCTCTAGAACTGATTTTCGACAAAATTTTTCATTATGTTTAATACACCGCACTTGGATTATTCTAGTTTAAAATTCGATGATTATAATTCTTCATCCAGCATCATAATGCTTTTAATTTTACCACTGGGTTGCTAATTTATCCATCGTTTAACGCCACATGCAACAACATAGAGTAGCTAGAAAATGCGAGACTGCTTGGTACCAACGAATGCAACGAGCATAACAAAAAATAAAGAAAAAACTATGGCAATGTTAAAACAAATGGGAAACGACAGCAAAATAGAAAAACGTGCAGAAAAAAATCAGCAAGCTTATGCTGCATGTGAGCCAACGCAAAGGAAATGAGGCGAACCCAACCGGTTTGAGTATATGAAATTATCGGCAGTAAAGAAAAGAGGGAAAGATGTAAAAGAAATGATAAAAGTAGGCAGAAGTTTTACTATCTTGCACATCTACTATACCACCATTATCAACACTGTCTATAACAACACACAGCACAGCACAGCACAGCACAACAATTAACTACTTTAGTTTTGTGTATGTGTGCATGGATGTATGTAGACATACAAGCAGCAATAAACTTCATTCAAATAATGATTATGAGCATCATAATCACCTGTTGCCACTTAAGTAGCCAGCAATATGCAACATGTGTTGGCGCACAATTATCGCTGTTGATACTTTTTATTGTTGTGATGATATGTAGAGTAAACGACTGCGAGTAGGCTACTCACGCTAGTCAACGTCGTTATTATACATTTTTTATAGCAAATTATTTTCTACCCACTGAAAGTAACTGCGCTTAGCTCGATCTCAAGCAATTAATTTAATAAAATTAAACGAATAAAATACGTATTTTAAAATAAAATTGCAAAAACTATATAAAGCAGATAAGTGTAGGCAAGAATATCGCCAATTTGGATGCAATATATGTATGCACAACAATAAAAAAATGGAAAAGTTAAAATTAGCGGAACAAGTAAATGCTATCGTGCCGTCGCTCTCTGCAAGCCAGTCGTCCAAACCAGCTTGAGGCTACTAGTAGGCTAAAAGACCACCATTACGCTCGCGTTGCTACGAATATTGTGGCTCACTTCACTTGTAATCAAGCTTTAACCATCGTTTCGGTTTATTTTCATTAACAATGTGCGGTCGATTGCCTGTGAGTCGCCGTCCAAAGGCCGCTAATGGCTGATGATAGAGTGGTGAAGCGATGATACGAGTATTGTAAGGGGGTAGGAAAGTGTGGTGAGATCTCGTATGCTTGCTTAAGAGTTGTATTGTTGTGCTTGAAATTAATTGCCGCACTAATTGTTTGTTGTACAAGCGTCTCCGTTGATATAAATATATGTAGCTATAGTATATGTCTGTGCACCCCGTAGGGAGATTTATCAGCACATACTGAATTGATGCGGTTTAGTGATTTGAGAACCATAGCTAGCTCGTGCATCCTTTTCTATTTGTCAAATGAGCGCAACTGGTAAATCGTTCACAACATGCACGAAAGTGCGTTGCAGATATCAATGGACCTGCTGGTGGGATCATACAACCTATGGTTGCTCTCAGATTGAGAAGGTGGGTAAGTATGCCTTTTCTGCAGAGTTTGTGATTATCCGACGATGTGCTCTAGCTGAAAAGCCAAAGTGTTTATGCGAGGTTATGAGGGAGGACTATTCATCTAGTATACGAATGCTGGAATGTACTCCGATAGTAGAAATTTCAGTAATGTGGGTATTATTCGGAATAACGGAAGTCGGATGCGATTGTGGGTTTCTAACAGATTCAGTGTCTCAATACACTCAAGGACCAGTAAGGACTTACTCTCACAGGATGATTGAACCTTGACTGCCGCCTGGCCATCCTCAGACTGATATTACGAAAATTCCAGTCTAAGTTCTGTCTATCTCTGCACACAGACAGATGACTTGACATGTTAGTGCCTTTAGATGAGCCTCGAATCTTACCAACGCTGCTACTTAGTTAATTGCCTACATTTCGGGGCATTAAGGCAATGGTTTTATCTGCTTTTGAGTACGACGAGGTAGCACTGATATCGGCAGACACTGCTGTTTGATTATTCATAATTTATAAATTTACATTTTATTAACATCTTTAGGTACGCTTAACGAAAAAATAGCTTTGGGCACGTCACACTTTGAAGACAGTTGTTGATACGCGTGACTTATAGAATGAATTGGTTCGCAATTGATGGAATCACACTAGTTTTAGGACGTAAATTTGTTTCACTTGTGCAAATTATCTCTGCAGGGCTATAACACCGATTGTGCAGTGAATATAATGGTGAATATTTTTATGGTTATGCTAATCGGTTACAAACGTTCGAGACAATACGACGCGCAAAAGATGTTCAAAGTAAATATACATATAAAAGCATGTATTTAATTACTTACATAGTTATATTCTCTCATACCCATCTATATGCATATGTATACGTTGCGCACATTTAAGTGTACTTTGCCGTCTAGTACATACACATTTTTAATCGCTTCTCATCAAGTACCACACACGCCGGCTAAACGATTGCCATCAAACGGCTAACGAACTTCTATTATGAAGCACATATATATACTTATACTCGTATGTATATACAAGGGTTTACTTAAAGTTTCCGCAAACAAATTACGTACTTTATAATTAAGTACTTGTACACATTTGTCTTGTAAATAAACGGACTCTTGTCTCAATGTTAATTATCGTAAGTATTAATTAATTCTGTAATCATCAGACCTACTTATTGTTCAATCTATTTAATTAAAATGACAACATTTATTTGTGTAAATTGCGCCGTTTGTCACACTTTTCGTTTAATATTCAATTAGCATGAGCAACCAAATATGTGCCTACATACATGAACGTATACTTGTAGGAGTAGTGTGACATATAAAGTAGAGGCTGAAATTTCGCCGCCTCATGCCTATTGATTTATTATTCCGTCTCTAAGCTAATTAGTATGATTTATATTGCTATCCAGAGTACCACGTGTCGCGCACTTCACATCACTCAATGGCTAGTCAAAAGTGCTTATTAGCTTTGTTTTGTTATTAAATTGTTTTTCAATCACTTGTTTGTGATTGCGTAGGAGGAATACGAAATTTGTACCTACTTGACTAAGTCCTTAAGAGTTTTGTCACATGCTAATTGATAGAGGTGCATACATATGTAATATGTAATTCATATGTAGTTACTACCGAGTTGAACGTCGTGGTACGTCAGTGCGTATGAGTGACATTGAATTAGTTATACAGCGTCATTAGTGAAATTTCTTTCTTTATCCGCTGAAGAGTAGTGAGCCCAGCCAAGGAGAGACTAATTAGTTTAGTGTTCCCTTTAGATATTGAGAATTTAGTTGCATTTACTAGCCGTTCTAATGTCTAGATATATATCACTTGATCCGAAAACATAAGAGTTGGAATTTTACACAACTATAAATAAAGCACTGCGTTCCCTTATATGCTGCAACTTTGTACTAATTCACAATAGACTATAACCCTGTGTACCAGAAAATGTTAAGCAAATATTGATAAAAAAGTTTGAAATTTTTATGAAAATTGGTGTTTTTTATTAATTTTATTTATTGATTAAGAATTAGTTGCAAATAAAAGTTACAAACAACAAATTCTTAAAGAAAACTAGCTGCTCAGGCTTTTTTAAAATTTCAAAAACTTGAATTTGTGTAGGATAATGAACAATATTTGCTTAAAAATATTAAAATTAATTTAGAAACAAGAAAATCTCCAAAAATTGGCAATAATTATATATATTCATAATTTAATGGCGTATTTTAAGTGCTTAAACAAGTTGTAAAGAGCTATCTTGGGTTGCTCTGACATTAATTATCACAGAATGCTTGCTGGGTATTTTTGGATAGTTAGAATACTACATAGTTTGTAAGAAAACGTACTTCGGCTTCACCTTCGGTGTATTTAAGAAAATGTGGTAGCGCGCTCGCTCATTGAGCGCTTGCAGCCAAAGTTTTTTTTTTCTTAGGAAAGCAAGTATGTACTGAAAACACCTTGGTATAACAGCCAATCTCAAATGGTCATACTCGAGAAGACTGTAAAGTAGTTATGGGTGGTAATGGAAACAGCTTGTACTAAAAAGAACTAGATATAAAGACAGCTCTTTTGAATTTGAACAGTAAAATTATATAATAGAAAAAGTTTTTTTCTAATAACGGTCTCCCCTCGGCAGGCAATGGCATGCCTCCGAGTGTATTTCTGGCATGAAAAAGTTCCTCATACAAAACCATTTGCCGTTCGTAGTCGGCTTAAAACTGTATGCCCCTTCATTTGGGGAACAACATCAAGACACACACCACAAATAGGAGGATTTTTTTATTTATTTTTACTTTGAATTTGTATTGGACATTAAAGTAAACCACACAGTTTTTGGCTACCAAATGCAATCTCAATGCAACTGCGAGTCTACGGCTAAATATGGCAATTGAAGAAGAATTCTTAGCCTAGTTTAACAAAGTTTGGATTTTCATTTAATAGGACTATGAATAAGTTCGTGCGGTTTTACAACAGATGGCGTAACTTGATTATTATTCCATCGATCCACATTTCCAAACATTCATTGGAGAGCTACTGTCGTAAGGCACAAACGTCAGTATAAGTTTTTTATTTGAAGCGTAAACAACAATATTTTTACCACACTTGAAAATGTCGAATTTCGTGCCAAATAATGCGTTTTTGCGGGGAATTCTTCTTCATTATTTTAATATGAAGAAAAAAGCAGCCGAAAGTCATCGTATCTTGGTGGAAGTTTATGGTGAGCATGCTCTAGCTGAGCGAACGTGCCAGAAGTGGTTTGCACGCTTTAAAAGTGGTGATTTTGGCTTGGAAGACGAAGAACGCGAGGGTGCGCCGCCAAAGTTCATGGATACCGAATTGGAGGAATTGCTCGATCAAGATCCGGCTCAAACGCAAGAAGAGGTTGCAAAAACTTTGGGAGTTGATCAATCAACCATTTCCAAACGTTTAAAAGCCATGGGAATGATCCGAAAGGTAGGCCATTGGGTGCCGTATGAATTGAAGCCAAGAGACGTTGAACGCCGTTTTATGGCATGCGAACAACTGCTTCAACGGCACAAAAGAAAGGGTTTTTTGCATCGAATTGTGACTGGCGATGAAAAGTGGGTCCATTACGACAATCCAAAACGTCGGGCAACGTATGGATACCCTGGCCATGCTTCAACATCGACGTCGGCGCAGAATATTCATGGCCTGAAGGTTATGCTGTGTATCTGGTGGGACCAGCTGGGTGTTGTGTATTATGAGCTACTGAAACCGAATGAAACGATTACGGGGGATGTCTACCGACGACAATTGATGCGTTTGAGCCGAGCACTGCGAGAAAAACGGCCGCAATACGCCGATAGACACGACAAAGTTATTTTGCAACATGACAATGCTCGGCCACATGTTGCACAAGTGGTCAAAACATACTTAGAAACGCTCAAATGGGATGTCCTACCCCACCCGCCGTATAGTCCAGACCTTGCGCCATCCGATTACTATCTCTTCCGATCGATGCAACATGGCCTGGCTGACCAGCACTTCCGTAATTACGATGAAGTCAAAAAATGGATCGATTCGTGGATTTCGGCAAAACCGACCGAATTTTTCACAAAGGGAATCCGTGAATTGCCAGAAAGATGGGAAAAAGTAGTAGTAAGCGATGGACAATACTTTGAATATTAAATTTGTAACCATTTTACGTCAATAAAGTTTCAAATTTCGAAAAAAACCGCACGAACTTATTCATAGTCCTAATTAGCATATAAAGTAATCCAGATATTTAAGTTGGTTACTTTACTGTATTAATTGAAAATCAGAAAATGTTCCGTTCCATCGACTCGTCACTACGAGTGTCTTTTATTGATTGAATTTTTAGTTATTACAATCTGGTTCTTACAGCTAAAGACAGCGTGGCTGCGCTGTCAGCGACGCCGGCAGAGGCGCGGTCAGCTTATGTATAATTCTTTATGTATTGTTTACATAAGAACGTCTAAGGGCTGACGCGGCTCGTAACGGCGGGGAGGAGGTAATATGTTCACTTGGTTGTTGAACCGTCGGCGCATATCAAATATGCCGATGCGGTAATGTCCATGCAGGGCAATGTCCAAGGGATCGTGTTACCACAAGTGCTTGCACATTGTTTATGTGAATATTGTAGTCAAGTGCTACAATGTGTTTGTAATAATATTTATGCATTCAACTGAGTACAGTGAGCATCAGGGCAATGGCCCAGGGATCGTATTACCACAAGTGCTTGCACATTGTTTATATGAATATTGTAGTCAAGTGCTACAATGTGTTTGTAATAATATTTATGCATTCAACTGAGTACAGTGAGCATTCGATAAGTGAACATACTACATCTCCCTCCTTTAGAAAAATAACGTAATTACATGAAGTTATTTTCTTAGTGTTATTACTTACTTATGTGTAAAATTTATATATATATTTATTTTTTTTTTTTTTTTATGACTTTTAATACTAATTAATTAATAGATTTGATGATATATATATATATATATAGCATTAATTACTTATTATAGGTATGGTATTAATTATATTAATTACTTATTATAGGTATGGTATTAATTATATTAATTACTTATTATAGGTATGGTATTAATTATATTAATTACTTATTATAGGTATGGTATTAATTATATTAATTACTTATTATAG
The DNA here is from genome assembly GCF_027943255.1 of Anastrepha obliqua. Lineage (NCBI taxonomy): Eukaryota > Metazoa > Arthropoda > Insecta > Diptera > Tephritidae > Anastrepha > Anastrepha obliqua. Next base: position 47,648,993 of record NC_072895.1, read on the forward strand.
GTATGGTATTAATTATATTAATTACTTATTATAGGTATGGCCATACCTTACTTTATAATAGTAGTCAACTGATTATGAAGTAACATGTATTTAATATATCAAGAAATGAAAATCTTTAACCTATCTTTATGTACTTTTTGTTTCTTATTTTTACTGTCTTTAATTATTATATTATCGTTATCTTCTATTTTTACTACAGTATAAGGGCCTAAATATGTTTTATCTAGCTTATGGCCTGTTTCATTTTTTAATAAAACTAGGTCATCTATTTTTATGTTACTATCTATAATATTCCTATCGTAATATTCTTTATTTCTATTTTTATGTTTTTCTAATAGTAATCTAGCCCTTTTATAGGCTGATTCTAATCTAAACTTAACTTCTTTAGAGTAATCATCTATATTATAAATAGGTTCTATTTTATCTATATTTGTAAAATATTTTGGCAAGTTACTCTGTTTGCCGAAAACTAGCTCATATGGACAATAATTATGTGCCATAGAGGGTGTCGTGTTGAAACAGTATACGAAATATTGTAGCCATACGTCCCAATCTGTTTTGTCAACAGATATGTAAGAACGGATATATTCATTGAATGTTCTGTGGCTTCTTTCTACTGTTCCAACGGTCTGATGGTGGTGTGCAGTAGACGTTATGTTGTCTATCTTTAAGTATTTGCACAAGTCAGATATAATTGAATTTTTATATTCTGTTCCCATGTCCGTAATGAACGTCTTCATTGGACCGTACTTCAGAATAAAAGATTCGAATATAGCTTTTGCGACAGTTGTTGCACTTTTGTTTGCAACTGGAATTGCTACTAAGTACTTTGTCAGATCACATATTAAAGTGACTGCGTATTCATTTCCATTTTCCGTGCGTGGTAATGGACCAATTGTATCTACTATCACTCTGTCGAAAGCATATATTGGGGTTTCAGTTAGAGTCATTGGGGTCTTTGTGTGTAATGTCGTCTTTGACATTTGGCATTTGGGACATCTACGTATATACTCTTTGATATGACGAGTCATATTTTTCCAATAGTAGTGTCTTTTTATTTTAGCTATTGTTCTAGCTATTCCTGTATGACCTCCTTGTATTGGATCATCATGGAATGTAAACAGTATTGCTTCTTTTTCTTTATCTTTTTGTATTAGGGTCACCGGCTGGAGTAGCGCTACTCTTAAAGATTTCAATATTTCATTGCCCATTTTTTTAAAAGTATCTATTGAAATTAGTTCAAAGATCTTTTCGCTCGGTGCCACTTTGAGTTGGCTAATATTAAGTATACCGGCTTCCGTTTCAAGCCTTTGAAAGAACTGACCTAAGTCAAGAATTTCATTGGTGTACATATTGCTAACATCAATTCTTGCTATAACTTTATTTCCATGTTTTAGTAAGCATAGAGAGTCTGTTATTCGCAAGGTCACTACTTTTCGTACCTCGTCATTTGCAATGACTTCGTATACGTTGGGCTGAGAAGCATTTAGAGTTTGCTTTCGCAAATCCTCTTTTTCTTTTTCTTTTCCTGCGCAGGAATTTAACTGTTTACTTTGATTTCTGGTAGTGACTTTCAGAATTTTATTACTTATTTGTATGTTTTTTAAGTCCTTTATTGTAATTCTTGATAGCGCATCGGCTACAAAATTATCTTTGCCCTTTAGATATTCTACTGTGAAATTATATTCCTCTAATTCAAGTCTCATACGAGTAAGTTTCGAACTTGGATTTACCATTGAGAATAGGTAAGTAAGTGCTCTGTGATCTGTTTTGACAGTGAAGTGTCTACCATAAATATATGGTCTGAAATATATTATTGCCCAATGAATAGCTGCTAATTCCTGTTCTGTTGTGCTTTTGTTGCTTTCACCTTTTGTGAATGCTCTTGATGCGTATGCAACTGGGAGTTGGAGTCCGTTTTTGTTCTGAGTTAGAACTGCTCCACATGCTTGTTTACTAGCATCTGTGATAATACAGAATTCTTTGCTGAAATCTGGATATTGTAGGAGTGTTGGATTCATTAGTGCTGATTTTAGATGTTCGAAGGCGTTTTGGCAATTAGCTGTCCATTCGAATTTTACATTCTTTTTACATAACCTCGTTATGTGACGGGAATAATCAGCAAAATTTTTTATGAATCTTCTGTAATAGTTACAAAATGCAACAAATCTTCTAGCGCTGTCCGCATCGTGTGGGACTGGATAATTTTGGATGACGTCGTATTTTTTGTCGTCGGGCAAGATTCCTTTGTCTGTGCATTTATGTCCTAGGAAAGTGACTTCATGCATGAAAAATGAGCATTTTTCGGGATGTAACTTTAGATTGTGTTGTCTACATTTTTCAAAAACATCGGTTAAGTTTTTAAGCATCTGTTTTTCAGAACAACCAATGACTATTAAGTCATCCATATAAAGGAATGCTTGTGAAGGTTCAAGTCCAGAGAAAGCTATAGTCATCATTCTCTGAAACGAATTTGGCGCTATTTTTAAACCGAATGGTAATCGCGTGAAGCGATATGAACCATTGTTTGTTGAAAAAGAAGTAATATCTCTTGATTTTTCTTCAAGTTCAATTTGATGAAAACCTGACATTAAGTCCAGGCATGAGAAGTACTTTGCTCTACCTAGTTGATCCAAAATATCATCAATTCTAGGGAGCGGAAATTTATCAGACAACAGTTTTTTATTAATTTGACGATAGTCAATTACTAATCGCCATTTTTTTGTTTCCGAATTTGGAAGTGACTTTTTGGGTACTAATAACAAAGGGCTATTATAAGCAGATACAGATGGTTCGACTATTTTGTCGTCAATTAGTTTTTGGACTTGTTTCTGAATTTCGTCTTTGTGACTGTGAGGATTTCTATAATTTTTAATGTATATTTCTTCATTATCCTTCAATCTCAATTTTTGTTTATAAAAATTATTTGTGGTTATTGGTTCGGTTTCTAGTCCGAATACATCGCTGTATTGTTTACAGATTGTTGTTAGTTGATTATGAAATTGTGGTGGGAAATTCTTTGATAGCTGTTTTAGTACAGATTTCTCTCTATTCTCTGGAATTGTTTTAACTACTTCGTAGCTTGAAAGTGGTTCATATTCTAATTTATTTATGTTGATTAACTGATCTTCATTTGTTGTATTAAGCATTCTTATGAACGCATTTTGGGTTGTTGCTATGGTATTTGCTATGTAGATACCATGCAGAATTTCTTGGTTTGGAATAAATACACTGTCTTCTACTGAGTTTATTGTAATTTTTCGGACCACTTGTGATCTTGCTGGCAGAACTATTGAATTGTTGCCAGAACTGTATGTTATCGGAACATAAATTGGGTATTTTAAGTTATTTGGTCTGATTATAAGCCAGTCTTCAGACGGCTTGAAATCTAATTGACAGTTGTATTTTTTAATGAAATCTATTCCTAGTATTCCATCACATGGAATAGCGAATTGTAAATTTACAATGTGAAAATCGTGGGGGATTATGTAATTTGTGGTTTGGATTTCAATGGAAGTAAGTCCTTTAGATTTGGTTACTTCTTGACTTATTCCCTGTATATTTATTATATGATCAGTTTGAATGTATTGAAAAACATCTGAATTTTCTTTTAATATAGATATATCTGCACCTGTGTCTATCAAGAATACTAGTTCTTTCCCTGTGTTTATATTTGTGAAGGTTACGTATATGTTTTGGCTGAGATTGATGGTATGAATTTTATTATTTACTGCTGAGTATCTAAAGGTTGTTGGGAGTTTCCCGAAGCGTTTTGGGTCACCCTTACATTATTGTAACTGTTTTGGTTATAACCTCCATTTTGGTGGTTATTTCCTCTATGGTTGACTCTGTTGTTTCCTCTATTATTACCTCTATAATTATTATATTGGTAATTATTATTCTGGCCATTATTGCGGTTGTTGTTATTATAATAATTATTATTATAATAACCTCGACCATTGCTTCTACCATTGCCTCTACCGCGATAATTATTCCTGTTGTTATAATTACCACGGCCCCTTTGGGCTAGCAATATTGAATTGGGATTGCCTGTCATTTCGGTACTACATTGTATATACTTTGTGACGGCTTCATCCATTGTTTTGAAATTGCCTGCCTCGAGGATTGTTTTTAACTTTCCGTGTTCGCAATTTTTAACCATTGTGTTAATGGCTTCTTTAGTGCTGAATTTGTCAGCATGTTCGGCTGATAGGCCTTCGTCAATATACGAAGCTTCCAAAAGCTTTCGTAAATTGTCAATTTCTGTCGTGAATTTTTCGGCAGTTTTCCCTTTTTGCATTGTTTTAGACAATTTGGCTTTTACTACGTCGGATGTTTCACCAACTATAGTATCTTGCAATTTTTTGATTATTGCATTAATTGTCGTTTCATTTTGGACTTTGTATAGAGTTGAGCCAACAATTTTTGACTTAATGACCTCAACAGCTATTTCTTCGAATGTGCCTTTTGTCAGATTTATTAACTTCAAAGCTGTTACAAATCTTTGAAGATGTATTTTCTGTCCATTGAATTCTGGAATGGCATTCGATATGTCCTTTATGTATGCCCTTTGGGCGTTTACGTCTGTCATGATGTATTCTTCTGTGTCTGCTGAGCTTGTGCTAGAATTCGATCCTTCTTCCTGTTCTATCTCATTATCTTCTTCAGATAAAGTGATTTGTGCAGGAATTGTAAGATCTTTTAGGTCGTTTTCTTTTATGTCAGTTTCTTCGTTTGATTCAGGATCTGAATCTAAATCTGTTTCAACTGATTTCTGATCTTCTTCTCCATGTAGTGTTAATGGTGAATTTAACACTGTTGGAATGAAAATATCTAGCTGATACTTTTCTTTGACGTTATATAAATTTGAACGTAATTTGATTAACAATTTTGATATTTTTGACCAGTTAGTTTTATTTATTATACGTCTATTATCATGCACTAATATTCTTGCATCATTAAATGTTTCTACAAGAATTTTCGCATGTTTATTTAAAGTATCCTTTTGTATTGACCTATTCTGGCTTACACATTTGTAAGATTTATCAAATTTTTCTTTTAGTTCACGGATATTTAGGGTTAGTTGCTCCCATTCCATGCCTGGGATTCATTATGTATATGTGCATATATATATAAAAGTTTTTTTTTTTGTATATATAAACACATTACCATGAGAATCGTGTGTGTTTGTATATTATTTTCAGATCTTATCAAGATCGTTAGCTTGGCTTAAGGCTCTCTTTTTTATACATTTATTATGTAGGATGTAGGCTTTGTAAATAATATATGCACACATAATAATAACGATTATCAGTAACAATATGTTTGTCATTTTCATATCAGTATTTGACGATTCTATTTTATTTATTACATTTGCAGTGGAGTCCACTGTTTTGGTATCAATTAACCCCATTCTGGGTGTTATTATATATATATCATCAAATTTACTTATACTGTTTCTGCTCATTTATTTTAGTTTTGTTATTTCTAACGTTAATGTTCATTTAGGAGTCAATTTTAATTTAATTAATTTTTCCTGATTCGATCAACAGCGATCTCCTACCTAGTGGTTTGTATGGCTTCACTGGCCATACTCTAGCGGGCAATGCAGTTATCGCTTCCGCTTACAATATTTGTCTTAAATTAATTACAATATTTTTTTTTGTATTATATAACTATATCTAAATTCTGCTGCTGTTGATCGTCCATCTGCACCAGCTGGTCTTCGCCGGATCTGGCACGCTGGCGCTCCCTCGTTGACGCAAGCGGCGGGGTGCCTCTCGCGTTTGATGTTTCTAGTTGTTGTTCATCTTGGTGTTCGGATCCGCTGCCGTGCAGTGCTTGCACGTGTATTGGCAGAACGCACTGTCCAATGGTCCCTCGCAGTCGGTTGGGCACTTCTTGGCTGGTTTACTGAGCTGGGCTTTCATTGCTCCTGGCTGGTTTAATTTGGGAATAGTGTTATCAATTATTTTTATATGTCTTTGTGTGGTGGTAGAGGTTGAATGCTTATGGTTTGCCTTCTGGGCTTGATCAATCTGATCTAGCTCGGCTTGTAGTGCTATTGTTGCCTCCCAACGTAATGGTGGGTTGGTGGCAAACAATAATTTGAGAATTTCCGCCTTCCTCTTTTGGAGGCGTACTCGTATGCCGCTTCTTCCGGCTTTTTTCTTTTTAATTACTGCATTCATTGAACCTCTACTCACTCAGACAAGTTAGTTTCCAACGCTGTTCCTGCTCTTTGCCTTTTTGCGATGTAAAGTTGTCCAGCGTCCAGCTGCTTCAATACTTTGTATATGTTGTTGGCATAGCTTTCTTTCCTCCTGCTGCTTGACTCCAGGACTTTGTCACGGTCGCCATGTATTAATTGAAAATCAGAAAATGTTCCGTTCCATCGACTCGTCACTACGAGTGTCTTTTATTGATTGAATTTTTAGTTATTACAATCTGGTTCTTACAGCTAAAGACAGCGTGGCTGCGCTGTCAGCGACGCCGGCAGAGGCGCGGTCAGCTTATGTATAATTCTTTATGTATTGTTTACATAAGAACGTCTAAGGGCTGACGCGGCTCGTAACGGCGGGGAGGAGGTAATATGTTCACTTGGTTGTTGAACCGTCGGCGCATATCAAATATGCCGATGCGGTAATGTCCATGCAGGGCAATGTCCAAGGGATCGTGTTACCACAAGTGCTTGCACATTGTTTATGTGAATATTGTAGTCAAGTGCTACAATGTGTTTGTAATAATATTTATGCATTCAACTGAGTACAGTGAGCATCAGGGCAATGGCCCAGGGATCGTATTACCACAAGTGCTTGCACATTGTTTATATGAATATTGTAGTCAAGTGCTACAATGTGTTTGTAATAATATTTATGCATTCAACTGAGTACAGTGAGCATTCGATAAGTGAACATACTACATTACATTAATTTCCACTATTCAAAAGGTTAAAGAGTGGCCCACTTAGACTTGGAGGTCCATTGTAACCCCACTAGATTGGGCTCAAGTTCCCTCTCTAAATAAATTTATGGAAATGACCTGGTGTTAAGTTGTGGTTTTTTCTAAGAAAAAATAACATATTAACAACAGTTTGTGTGCGCTTTGTGATTCGCAATTACTGTCACTATGAAAAGTCTCACTTTATATGGCTTTATTTATTTTTTCTTTCATTGCACCGCCAGATTAATTGGTTTCGATTTTTAAATGCAGAACAATGCACATACAAGCCAAATAAAACTTATAAAAAAAAACAATAGTGAAATAAACGGAGAACCACAAGCCGGTCCAAGATTGGCGCTGGTAGCAATTTCCTCAATAATTTGTGTGCAAAGGCATACATGAGCGAAGGTGTGTGCGCGCCATGTGTGCATGTGTTTACTGCATTGACAATGGGATATTGCTGAAAATGCACACAAACATGCATATGTACATACATTTACCCTATAGTTGTATATATGTACAGATATGTATTCAGACAAGCGCAATCAGTCGCTTCAGCGTCAACTTGGTGGTCGCTTACGTTGACAGCGGCGTTTGCGTTGACCGTGTTGCTGATGTTGTTATTGTTGTTAGTATCTAAATTTAGCAAATTTTGCAAAAAAAGCAAAAGAACCGGTTTCGACTGGTTTCGTTACACTTTATTATGCTTTCAATTAAAGTAATAAAATTCCAATTGCACACGAAGCCGCCATACACATACATACATCCACAGAAGTGCACACATGCATATGGACAAGAAAATGCCGCGCATACCTCAGCTCGCTACAGCTGACTTCAGTACAATCAGCTAAGCGCGATCTAAGACTTTGCATAAGGCATCCAGTCGCCCAAATGGCTAGCAAACCCACACAAGAGCGCCGTCAGCCATGCGGCAAGCAAGTTGTTTGGCTTGGTTGAGCTGCCAACCGCCATTCACAACATTGAATAGATTGTGCCGCGCACTAAATCACAACGAGCTAAAATTAGACAAAATGTAAGCAAAGCAATAACAACAAATGCACACACGCACATACATACATGCATAAATACATACATAGGAACATATATGGTAAATTGAGCATTACAAAGTGATCGTGAGTGAGCTGTGGCGTGTGAGTCGGAGTCGCGGTGGTCTGACTGCAACCAATGTGTGTATATGTTGCATAGTATGTATGTATGTATGCCTACATATATTATATATATATATATATATATATATATATGTGTATTTAAGCCAGCTTGGAGTGCAGCGCATTGTGGCATGACTTTCTGATGGTGTTGTGGCGTGACCGGGTGTGCCGTGTTACTTCTCTCTTATTGTTTTTGTCTTTTCTTGTTGTAGCAGCTGCACAAAGCCACTCACTTTAAGCTATGCGCAGGTAATCGGCCGCAAGTAAATTAAGGCGCGCAACTTGTGTGGCTTGCCGCAAGCGGGTGGCCAAACCCCACATCCACTCAAGTCAAAGAGGGATAAAAAGACTACAACAACCACAATAGGAACTGTGTTAATATTAGTGATATACTGGTAGTGATATAGTTTCTTTGTACTATACATACAAACTTATGTGTATATGTATGCATATATGAAATGTATACGGCTATAGTTTTGTGCCAACAGCGTGGAGGTGTGGCTCAGGCGCAGAAGTGCCTGGCGTTGCAAACGTTAAGTGATATCATTTTTCATACAAATACTACGACATTCTATACCACATATTGAGGTGGAATACAATTCCCTAATACATTTAGATATGCAACACACATGCACATATTTGTTAAGGAGTCTTAAAAGTTCGCCTACAAATGGCCAATAGTTGGCTTTAAACTTGAATATTACTTGTAATATAGGCCCTTCGCGGCTGTAGTGTGTTTGAAAAGTGGCATTTGGTCGAAAATAGAGCACTCGTCTTCTAGAAGGTGAAGATATATTTGCGCTTGACTGACTAGCGATCGCTCCTCGGCAGGCAATGGCAAACCTCCGAGTGTATTTATGCCATGAAAGAGCACCTCAAAAACCAATATCTGCCGCTCGGAGTCGGCTTAAAACTTTAGGTCTCGCCATTTGGGGAACAACATCAAGACGCACGCCACAAATACGAGGAGGTGCTCGGCCAAACACCTAAAAAGGGTATAAATGCCAATTATATATAGATATATACATATTTTACTATACCAAAAAAAAATTTATCCTATTTTAACGCGTATGAGTGATGACCACCATGTAGTGCATCATCAGATCATCATTTGTTTTGGTATTTGCAAAACTTTTTTCACAGAATTCAATAGGGTCATGAAAAATGCACCCGAAACAAAGTTTCTTTCAGAAAACTCAAACTTTCTTTATTAATTGAATAATTGTTATACTTGAAAAATAGCAAAAGTACATCTATGAAAATGGCATACGAGTATAATTTGCTTCATACAGATCGTTGAAAACAATACCTATAGGTTTTTAACAATATAAGAGCAACAATAATAATTTTAGAATTTTATAATCCTGAAAATTTCAGTTCAATGAAATCACGTATCCGCCTGGGTGTCCTCTTCGTTCGTTAATAGATTTAATATTATGTGACTGTATACAATATTAACATGATAGCCATAGCAGCTGCGAATTTTACTTTGAACTAAACGAGTGTTACTGTTTTTATGTACCGGGTGCTTTTTTAGCTGCATGAGAACTATCGATATCGAAAAGTATCTATGGCTTGACCGCTGAGAATGGCAAACTGTGTTGAGATTTCTGTTCAGTAAGGTTTGGCAAGTCATCATGACTCGTTTAACGCCAGAGGAACTCTTTCAAATTGTGGAAATTTCATTTGGAATAAAATAAGTGTGTTTGCGAAGTTCATACAGCACTAGCGGCATCATCACCATTTGTTAGGTTGTAAGTTTCTTAATATTTTCAACACCACTATTTTTTTCATTTCGATATTTGCAATACTAAACACCGTCATTATTTACATAATTAGAATTCTCGTATTTTAATGTACTAACATTTTTACTTCTCATTTTCCATAGCATGCTTATGCAAGAGTAGAAGTCCAGCTCAAATTTGAAATTGCTAAACCCTTTTGACTTCAATTCTGCTGCCATCACTAATGCCGTCTTTTCTAGCGTTTTTAAGCTGATTTTACCTATCACTTCGAAGTATGATTTACTTTTTTTACTTCCTCTTTTAATTAGGACAAAGCTGGACTTAGCTTAGAAATTAGCTTTTATTGGCACCCATTCTGATAATAAAATGGCGCGTTAATAAAAATGCACACAAATTGCGAGAATCGATTCCAGATATGGTATGAGTTTTGAGGAGATGGTTCAAAAATAGAATCTCTCATGCGATATGACGACGCAGGATTTCATTTTTTGCACAATTTATTGAGCAGAAAAATCAGATTCGATGCACGATTTATGGAACTGAGTCGATTAAATGTTACCAACATTTTTCGTTTCATACATAATGACCATATTAGCATTGTTTTTTACACTAAAAGCCAACACAAATTTTCAAATAAATACTACGTGCTTCTAGAATTCCAAAGAAGGGGGTCTTAGTGAGACACTTTATGCGTATACCGAACAGTTTGTGTTTCTCATTTTTCGCATTATTTTAATTAGTGTCTTTAGAATGCTGATTGAACTCATTACATTCTTATTTAAATTTAAAAAGAATTGATAGTAAATTATTAAAAAATTTAATTAAATCATTATGACCTGTGTCGCTTTAAAACTATAATATAAAAATTATTTATTTCACTAACTATCAATTTTTAGTTGAATATTAATATATATATTAGATATTATTTGGCAACCCTAACATAAAAGTTTGGAGATCTAAGCTTTTGATAAAAGTAATGGATGACAGTTATGTAAAAAGTAAAAATTTATTCGCTTAACCCATTCGATCCCAACGTTGCTTGAAAGCAATTTCGCAGTACAGAGCAGTATTGATTGGGTCGCTGCACACAAGATGTGCTCGGATGTTAACTTATTTGTGAAACGTTTAGCGAAGAAATTGAAAAAATTTACAACAGTGTTGGCAGAGCATTTTGTCAGATTTCAGCAAGGCGTTTTAAATATGCAATTTTTATTTAAATATTTAACTATAAGAAAAATGATAAATGTGTGAATGAAACAGATTTAGTAAACGTTGAATTAAAAATCATTCAAAGAAAAACTATTTCGAGCTCTACTGACTGCACTTCTTTTTTAGAACAGATCGCTTTTAATATCCCCTCAAGAATTCTTCGCCGTTTGAAATTCTTTAAAATTGCTTTTTCTAGAAGTAGTTATGGTGCCAAGGTTCCCATATGAAGAACTTGTGCTGAACAAAATATAGTCTTCAATGCTTTTGATTTTGATTTCGTGCAATCAAGACCGTATTAAGTTAAATATTTAAGTATGTTTTTCTCTGCGTTACATCACTATTATTTCATCTTTGCCCATGTATTTTACTTGTATATTTGGGCATTTCGGCCGCCGTAGCCGAATGGGTTGGTGCGTGATTACCATTCGGAATTCACAGAGAGGTCGTTGGTTCGAATCTCGGTGAAAGCAAAATTAATAAAAACATTTTTCTAATAGCGGTCGCCCCTCGGCAGGCAACGGCAAACCTCCGAGTGTATTTCTGCCATGAAAAAGCTCCTCATAAAAATATCTGCCGTTCGGAGTCGGCTTGAAACTGTAGGTCCCTCCATCCATTTGTGGAACAACATCAAAACGCACACCACAAATAGAAGGAGGAGCTCGGCCAAACACCTAACAGAAGTGTACGCACCAATTATTTATTTTTTTTTTTTTATTTGGGCTAATTTTAAGATTGATCTGCATTTATGATTAATGTTAGTCCGTAGGAATATTGTACTTGAAGTAAAATAAATATATGTATCTGGTCTGTAAGGCTCTTTTAATCATAGACTCGAGTAAATAAAAAGAAATGTATGCCAAGTAATGTATTCCCAAGTAACTTTCTATGGCGCCCAAACTGAAAATTTGTAGAAACATTTCTTGTAGGATTATAATAAGATTATAAATATAAAAAAAGAGAATCGGAGTCGAAAAGGTTAAGTGAATCCTAAAACAAAACATTTCACACAAACATCGATTAGTCACTTGAAACGCATCGTGGACATTCTTTAATGGTAATGGATGCTAAATATCTTAGAAGATGCCTAAATTGTGCAAACCTCAATGTGCCCTAATCACTTACTGTTGTGCTATGTAGTTAAAACGAATTTATTTGAAAAGCGTCTCCAAAAATATTTCTCGCTTTTGCTCCATACTCGTAGTACCTATAGCTAAACGGAGAGAACAATTGAGAGTTCGAGTTGGTAATTTTCTCTTTTATGTTGGATGTGAGGAATTCTTAAAGATCTGTCTTCTATTTAGATTGAAACTAAAATTAAAAGTTCACCATCAATGGCAATTTCGCTATCGGTACTATGTTAAGAAAGTGATTTGGGAATGGAAAATATTTTCTCCTCGTCGATTGCTGGCTATTAGACCATGACTATGATGCTACGTGCGCACCTCCCTTTTCGCACTTCCCTTTCGTCGTCAAATGAACATACCGACTGAAAGGGTGTAGGACTAGAAAAATTTATTGTCTGAGTTAAATCAAAGAAAGACTATTAGATTTTATACACCGCTAGATTGTAAACGGCAACGTACACTTAAGATCGTTTGGACAGACTAATGATTTGAGCTTCGCATGTAGATTGAAACTGGATGTCAACAATTACAAAAACAGTAAACAGATACTGCAGCAGCAGCAACATTGCAATATGTAAGTGAATACACGCAAATATGCACGGACGTCAACTACATCATACATATATGTATGTATTCTATATATAGCATCTGATTACATAGTCATTGGCACAACCAGGTGGCCGGGCAAAGAGACGAGCAAATAATCAAGCCATTCAACAATCTTATTGTACCACCCAGTTAGCCAACTTAGCTCGCTCTTCAGCAGCTGCCTCGCTACTCACAGCTAATACAAATGTAAATATGTTTACTTGCATATATATGAATGAATGTACATATAGACACCTCGAAGCACGTCAGCATCCTCAGCAGACTGGGTGTCGTCGTTGACTTGTGCTTGAGTACTCTCGCATGCATACTTGCTAATAACAATGTGTTAGTAGATTTCTTTATTTTAAGACAATTTGTTGTTTGTTTACTTGATAAATGTTGCAGCTTGTCAAATCGCGGAGTATGTATGCACATACGTACATATGTACATATATACATACTTGCGTAATTTTATAAATTTGAGCCATAAATCTGTTGTTTTTATCGTACAGATTTATTATTGTACTTAATTCTACTTGCCAGCGCTTTGGAGGCAAGCTTACACAATTTTGACGTCTTTGACAGCAAATTCGCATAAAGCGTAGATAGAGAATTGGTAACTGTAAGTGTATGTAGTTGTAAGTAGTTGAAAACCCAGTTACGTGTGAATCACAACATAAAATAGAATTATGTTTTTACGGGTACCTACATAAATATATCCACTATGAATCATGACACTTTTCCACTTATAAACACGCCTACGTTCTTCTGCAAGCATACAATTTGTATGTATGTATGTTTTGTATGTAAATTGTTTGTGTAGAAAGCGCAAAACTATGCAGGTAGCAAATAAAATATTTTGATAAGTTATGCAAATATACTTGTGATTGTCGCAAGATATTTTATATCTGTACGATAGCGATAAGTCTCTACCTTTGTCTAAAGTTAACTAAAATAGAGCGATGCAGTTAAGAAAATATAGACATTGGTTTGCGAGACAGATAATGCAAATAATAAAAAATATAATTTATAGCTATTACCACTACTACTAAATAAGTATGTATTCGTATAACTGTACTTCTGTAAAGCTATTCATTTGCCAAAAAAAAAAAAAAAAAAAATCTAGCCATTTACACATCCACTTTGTTTAGCTCTTGAGTTTCTGCGAGTTATTGATTTAAGTGAATATATTTTTTCTTCTTGTTGATTGGCTCGATAACCACTTAAGCGATTTTGGCCGAGTTTAAAAAAGCGCACCAGTCGTTTATTCCTTCTCCATCTGATCTTTCCAACGCAGAGGAGAATTTCCTTTACTACCACCAGTTGATATCGCATCGAATACTTTCAGAGCCTGAGCGTTTGTATCCATTCAGACGACATGACCCAGCCAACGTAGCCGCTGGATCTTTATTCGCTGCGCTATGCCTACGTCGTCCTAAAGCTCATATCACTCATTGTTCCACCGCCTCCATTGCTCGCCGTCACCAACGCGCCAAGGCCCAAAAAGCTTCCGCTGATTCTTTCTCTCAATCACTTCTGAACGTCTCATCGAATATCGTCATCGGCCAAGCTTCTGCGCCATAAGACAGGACCCGTAGGATGAGAGCCTTATAGAGTGTTAGTTTTGTTCGTCGAGAGAGGACTTTACTACTCAATTGTCTACTTGGTCCAAAGTAGCATTGTTGGCAAGATAACAGTGTCATGTATAAAAATCAGTAAAATCGACCAAGGCATTTGACCAGAAGTATTTAAATCTTTATTATATTCGAAATTTCACACTTTTTCACCGCTCTTCGGATGTATAACATTATAAAGGGTGACTCCATCAATGATAATTTTTCTAATTGTCATATTTTGGCAGCTCCCGAAATATTCAGTAAGGTTTACCATTTCACAACGCATCGTTTCACGCTTGCATCGAACGTATGGAAATTATTAAAAAATATTATATTTGTATATATTATAACATATTTTGTATGTATATACAGGGTTGCCATGAAAGTCATCTTAAAAACTATAATATCTTTTCAACTATCCAAAATGATTGAATACTAAAATTAAAGGCGACTTTCACAGCAATCATGTACATATAAATATATCGGTATTCTGGCGAATACGAATTACTTTTACCGTGAAAAGAATTTGATATCGACGTAGGTATATATCAAATAATTTGACCGAACAAAAAGAATGCCATCCAACTAATCTTGTTTTTTTAATTTTTTAAACCTCAAAAAAAGGAGTAATAATAATTCAGCCGAAAATTAAAATTTTTTTTTTTTTAATTTAGTTTAATTTAAATTTAATTTATTTTTACTATTTTATGTAGGTTAGTTTAGGTTAGTCTGGTTGGCAACAAGCCACGCATAGACCTTTTGGTCCCTAGCGATACCAGATGCAGACCGACCTCTATGAATACCTAAAGTAGACATCATGTAAGATGTCAGCGCTTTTGGCGAATCTAAGCAGCGCTAGGAGATCCGCTCGTGAGACGTCCTCCAGACCCTCAAACAATGTGGCTCCCAGGCATTTTAAACGCGTTTTTGATGATGCTGGACAAACGTACAGAAGGTGTTCTAAAGTTTCCTCAACATCCTCTCTGCGTTTCCTGCATTTGTCATGTTAGCAATCCCTATCTTGTACGCATGTGTAGCCAATAGATTTTGCCCTGTTATCATACCTGTGATAGTTCTGCAGTCCTTTCGCGAGAGCGTAAGTACGAATTGAGTCAGTTTTTTGTCGTTAGTTCTACACATGACTTTCGCTGTTTTGCATGTGGTTAGATTAGTCCACCTAGCTTCCACTCACCTTTTCATGTAGTCATCCATTTCATTGTTTATTGTATTTAGCGGTTTTGGTATGTCGTTCTCTTGTTCAAAAGGTAGTCTAACAGCACTTTTTGCTATTTCATCTATTATTTCGTTCCCCATAATGCCTTTGTGACCAGGCACCGAATAGATATGCAGCCTACTGTTTGCGGCTAGCCTTTCTATGGCCTCCCTGCTCCGCCGAACATTTTTGGACTTAATACAGCATTTTGCTTTTATTGCTGCTTGACTGTCCACGTATATATTAATTGTTGAGTTCTTTCTTGTTCTAGCGTAGACTAGCTTGGAAAATACTGCTGTGGTCTGGCAACTTGATAGCCTGCCTTATTCCTAGTTCCGATCCCACTCCATCTGAAGTTTTAGAGCCGTCTGTATAGATGTGAAAAGTTCTATGGCCAGGCTTCATGCCTTTGTGCCATCCCTCCTCTTCAATTGTAGTGCGAAACATTCTCTCCCAACTAAAGTACGGAGTCATGTAGTCTGTGCAACCTGAGCTCCACTTTCCTATTGAGCTGTGACCAAAGGTTCTGCAGGTGAATACTCCAGCAGCCTCCAACCTCCTCGCGGATTTCGCTGGCAGGTTTTCCGCCATATTTTATGTAATTTTACTTTTTTTTGATTTCATTAATTTAGCTTAAATTAATTTAGTGTAATTTATTTAAACTAAAAATTAAAAATTTTTTTTTTCATTTTACTTTATTCTATTTAACTTAATCTTATTTATATTCATTTGTACTGTTTAATTTAATTGAATTTTGTTTTATTTCGTTTATATGTATATATACAACCTTTGGGTGTTTGGCCGAGCTCCTCCTCTTATTTGTGGTGTGCGTCTTGATGTTGTTCCACAAATGGAGGGACCTACAGTTTTAAGCCGACTCCGAACGGCTCATATTTTTATGAGGAGCTTTTTCATGGTAGAAATACACTCGGAGATTTGCCATTGCCTGCCGAGGGGCGACCGCTATTAGAAAAATGTTTTTCTTAATTTTGGTGTTTCACCGAGATTCGAACCGACGTTCTCTCTGTGAATTGCGAATGGTAATCACGCACCAACCCATTCGGCTACGGCAGCCGCTAATTTCGTTTAGCTTAAATTAATTTAAGTTTATTTAATTTGATTTTACTTTCTTTTATATCGTATAATTTAATTTAATTTGCTTAATTTAATTTAATTTGATTTAAGTTTTTTTTTTTTACTTTACCTTATTTTATTTTATTCTACTTTATATTATTTTATTTTATAATATTTTATTTCGGTATTTTTTCATTCCATGAAAATATGTATGATTAGAAAATTCTATTGTATAATATTTCGGCAAAATCTTGTTTGATTTTAACTCGTAACGTCAAGCAATTCTATGTGTCACAGGGAAAAAGGGCTAAGTCGACTTAAGTTCTTTTGTGAAAAGTGTATAGAATTATTTTCGTATACACCTATTTAATTTTTTCATACAACTGCTGTTGCTAAGACGAGAATATATATCCATTTTTTATGTTTACTTAGAGTTTTTCTTCATAATTATTTCGTAACTCATACGCAAATATGTAACTCATACTGTTTGCAACACAAAGTTTGGCAAATCAAACCACGCAGGAGAGTTATACACATGGCTGCCAGCTGGTTAGAGAAATAAAAAATATGTATGAATCTAAAGATAGGTTTAAAGTATAAAAATAAATTTGTTCAATCAGCTTTTCTGATTTACGCGCCTCTGCAACGCTCATTAGTCGAGGAATATGGAATGGGTTAATGCTATGCTTTCAAATGACCATAAATTAATATCAAGCAGATTGGTGAGAGAGAAAAAAGAACGCCAAACGATGACGAGTCATTCAAGAATGCACTTAACATTTTTTCAATACTGGAATATTTATTTGTTCGTCGCATAGGCCGGCAGACTGAGATACTCAGACATTTTTGAAAAATTTGTAAAACTTGAAGTGGAATGCAAGTTTGAAAGAAGAAATCGCAAAACCCATTTTGAATGAACATCTTGGCATGCCTAAGAACAGTGCAAAATAGGTCGAGAGTTCAAGCGAGTTTTTGAATTTGTGTAGAAAAAACAGAGAGACCATGAACCGAATTATTCCTCAAACTAAACTTGCGTTTATAACAATGAACCTGAGTGATATTGCACCGCCTAAGATGCGCAAGGTGTCACAATCAGTTTTGAAAGTTGTTAGTTACAGTTATTTCTTATTTTCGATTATAAAGGAAAATGTATAAGAAAAATATATATATTGTTTTTGACGGATGAGAATGCATTAGCAAAGCTACCGTTACAGCAACGGGTGTTCCGGAGGCTAAAAAAATCCCCTTCGTTTGGCCCTTAAGGGAAATTAAGGAATAAAAACAAGACAACTTGCTAAGAGCTCTGCCACATAAGTAGGGGGCCCTATTTAATCAATTTAGATGAATATTTATTTCTTAAATAGAAGAAAGAGCGAAGTCAGCTGGTTTTTTGATATTTGGAAAATAAAATTTACAAGGCAAGCTTCCGATTCGGTCCAGCACACGTAACTGTAAATAGTTTTCTGAAATATTCTGGAGAAGGTTTAAGAATGAATATAATAAATTTCATATTTTCGATGGAAAAACGCACCACTTTTTTTGCATGGAGAGTGATGCACCCTAATGTGGATTTAAATTATGAAATTGCCAAAAATAATGAAATTGTTTTCACCAACTAAACTTATAACTGTTACGATTCTACCGTAGATGCCTCTCAGCTCAACTTCTTCAGTCGTTCGAATTTGTGTGCTAATTAGCAGGCATTTCTGCAACGCTTTGTTCCCATTTGGAACCAGTTTGAAACTACTCATCAAATGATACTAGTCACTGTTGATACTGCTCGATATTTTGCTGGCATGCATGTGTAAGTATATATGTGTATTTATTAGTAGCCATAATTGCAAGCATGCAAATGTATGTATGTAGAACATGCATAAATATGTACATGGAAAACAACTGAAAAATATTTATGTCTGTAAAGCATATACATATCTACATATCTACATATCTATATATCTACTATCTGTATGATTCATGCAGTGAATGTACCGTAAAAATGTCACAAATACCAGCAACCAGAGATCAGCAACAAACAGCCGTCGGCAATACAACAATAATCAGCAGCGGCAACAGCAGCAGCAACAGCAATATACCATTTAGCAAGCGAAAGGGAACAGAACAGCGTACTGCACAGTGTGACACTTCACTTTGTGCCACATACATATGTACGTATGTATA
Organism: Anastrepha obliqua; assembly: GCF_027943255.1. Taxonomy (NCBI): domain Eukaryota; kingdom Metazoa; phylum Arthropoda; class Insecta; order Diptera; family Tephritidae; genus Anastrepha; species Anastrepha obliqua. The sequence continues at coordinate 47,667,851 of NC_072895.1, forward strand.
TACGTATATATGCGGCATATTGCGGCCACTAAAACAGTGTCCATCATGATCGATAGCACAGCCACAAGAAAGAGCAAGAGTAACAACAGATATACATACATACATACATACATAGTGTAATGCCTATGGTGGCTATGGCGGCGACGAATGTGGCATGTGGAATTTCTTCATTCTCGATGTTTTATGTTGCACACAACTTCATTAAAACTTGCGTCAGCATGGCAACAAGCGCAGAAGCAACACTAACGACAACGGTTACTTTAAAAGTGGAAAGACAAATTCAGCTACAGCTGCGTCAGCGCCAACATTAGTTTGGGGGCACGCGTTGGTCAATATTCGAGTGTATGAAAAAAACAAAAACACAGTTGCAATAGTGATGCTGAAAAAAGGTGTGGCTCTGTATGCAGTTTGTTTTTTGGCTAATGTTGGCATAACAGCATGACAACACAGCCACTAAAGTTAACTTTGCACATTTTGCGCCTGCGCGCCACATTTCGGCCAGTTGGTTTATTACTGGCGCTGCTGATGCTTTGGTATGTATTATTGCAACAACTACTGCATCTACCTGTTAACTCACCGGCCGGTTAAAGTGACGAGCAATTTCATGCACATACATACATACATGCATATATACATATACATACATATACAGATTTGTACGCACGTATTAATAGCTCAAAAATATTAATACCGAAAATATATGTACATTTGCATGCATCTACATACGCACGCACATATTTATATGTGTTTTTTGGTTAATCAATTGGCTCCGTCACAACGTCCCTACAGACCGACCGATTGAGTGAACGCGCGATCGTACCAATGCAAAAACTCGAAAGCGGTTTTCGGCAATGCAGCATTTTTGTAGAGTTATGCAGAAACGTACACATACATACACATGCATTTGTATATGTATCCGCACACAAACATGCATGCATGCATACATATGGAGCACGTCTGTTAACGCTGATTAACTAACTACCCGCGTGCTCTTGCATGTCTGTTGTATAAAAATAGTTGCGCGCATTTTTTTGAACTGTACGCATTTTTCAACTTACGAGTAACAATCTGCTTTAGCAATCAATTTTATTTATTATTTGTTGCTGTCGTTGAATGTCGCTTGCAAACGTGATGAAAGATTGCAATTGTCAATTTGCGCATAAATATATACGTATGTATGTGTTTCGTATGTAAGTAAACTGTAATATTTTTCACTTCAACAAACACACTCACAAGTGTCACGCACATAGGTATCCAAGCAATTATGTATTTTTTGTATGCACTAGTGTGGCGACACACCCGCAAAAGTCACTTACAAACGTTCACTGCCTGACCATGAACTCGATACGTCGCAACAAATGTGAATGCCAAGAATGAGAGCTCCATCGAAGCAAACACTATACATATGTACATGTAAATATGAATGTACGTTTATATACATACATATATATGTAAGTACGAATGCGAGTAATAAGCACTACACTGCACGTACAAGCACTAGTACAGCTAGCGTGCGGAGCAAGCGAATTGAGTTAAAAATTGATAAACCACAGTTGTATGCAGAAGAAGTCTACACCCACGGTAAAGGTCTTTGCATGCTTGAATGTTAACATTTAGCCATGAATGTAAATTTCTTTTTGTTTATACAATACATAAAAGTGTGGACTTTCGGCAAAATTGCATAAACTTGCCTGGCCTTAGAAGTTGCTTTGTACTTCTAAAGTGTAATGAAACAGTTATAGCTGTTCTTGAATGGCTTCGGGTCGCTTTCAGCCAAAATATGGTAATTTTGCTTATTGAAGTAGTCATTACGCCAAAAATGGGCTGAACAGCTGAACAAAATTCGGGCCCCAAAATGCGAATATTCATCAAGTTTTTAAAGAGCCCAACGACTGAGATTACGACGCTTTGGAAGATCGGCCGGCTTCAAATCTGGGACTAGCTGCATTTTATACGCTTTCAAACCAAGAACTTTGCGTAAAATCGCAAAAGTAGTTCCATAAGCTCCATAGTTTTTCGGCAAAACTTTCATTTACAGCCGCAATATTCTTTTCACTTGGACCACGTACGTGGTCTAATCGATCGAGTATTATCCAATAATGTAAAATTAGTCCCAATTTTGCCTATGGTTTGCCGAATAGTGCATTCGGTAGGATGGTTATATACCTCATAACACTTTTTACGACGAACACTTTCCACACAACGTCGATTTTCGTAATACAATTGCACGATTTATAAACGTTGCTGAGGCGCAAGTCTTTTCACGAATATAGGTATATCAATAAATACGGAAAAAATTATGTATTTAGTTTGACAGTAGTCACGCGTGATCTTTCAAAGAAATCCTATTGGAAGAAGTACCTCCAATCTGTTCACCCATTACACATTTTTTAATATTTTATTTAAACTTTTTTGAGAACGATACCAAAACTTTACCGTTTCACGGTGAATGTTTAATAATGCACTTAAGCCGGGTAAATTAGTGCCAGGAAATGCGAAGTCAATTTAAGTTTTTTGCCAAAAGAGATGCGATGCAGTTAAACCTACAAATTCCGAATGATTTTCTAGGATTGCCAGTTATGTACCAGAGTCACCTCATTTAATTAATTGCGGTTAATAACTATTGCAAAGGAACTTATTAAAAAATTTCGACAAGTTATTTGTTTCCTGAGGACTTTCTTTGCAATTGTATAGCCCTAGCTAAAATCAGAGCAGGTTGTCTAGGTAAATACTTTTTTAATTCTCTTACAGAACGGTCTGGCGTGGGGTTGGGATCAATACTACATTTCATAAGAGCCACAAAATGGTTCCACAAAGGAAGGTAATGAGGTTCCCGTGTAGCACAGTGGTATCACAATGGATCTGTAGGTCTAAGTGAGTTAGTCGTGCAGACCGACTACCATCATAACCTAACCTAACTGATTTGTTTCCTATTTAATTTTAATAATCTTTTTATGGATATTTAACTTTTCCGTCAAAAGCGTAATTTTTCTAGATAATTGGAAAATTATCCCATTCAAAATTAGTCGAAAAATGAAAATAAAATAGAATGTACCCAATTATCCAAAATTGAAATAAAATAAAATTAATAAAATGAGCATTAGTTTCATGCAAATAAAATAACGTAAAAAATAGATATAACAAAATAATATAAAAAAACAAAAAATAATAATAATGAAAGGCTGTTATTCGAACTTATTGATTGTTTTTGCTGCGTGTTGCACTGCTTTTGCTTCAACACCCACACAAACAACTATGAAATACTGGGCATGCCACCAAACTTTCACCTGAGCAATTTCTAATTGTACTCGTACGAGTACGTATGTCTGCACAGCTAAGCATATGTTGTGAATACATAAATAAATATAAGTATGTCTATGCATTTATTCACATATTTACATATGTACATATTTCTGTAGTCTCCGCGCGCCAAAAAGACGAAATGAAAGCTAACAAATTATAAAAAATAATTTAAAAAATGTTAATGCGGCATTGTCTCTCTTATGAGCATATTTATGCATAGCAAAATATTATCCCTTGTATATGTAAATATGCATATAGCCCAATATGCATAAGCCATAACAAAGTACACGCCTACTTTTCTTATAATTTTTCAACAAAAATTTCATCAGCAATTTTGCGCACATAAAGGCAGCAAAAAGGTGTGTTGAAACTATCAAAATTTTTGCTGCTTTGGATTTGTGATTTTACTAGAATTTCGAAAATAATGTATGTTACATATTTACACTTCAATCAGCACATTTTTGGTTTTTGGAAACTTTCAGCGCTCATTAATGCGGCCACAAGAATGTATGCAGGAAAAAGGAAGTGACTCATGCGATGCTAAAGAATATGTACGAACACATGCACACATACACACACTCTGTCAACAGTTTTCAGAATAAGGCAGAGAGAGGAAAATCAAATGCAGTCAAGAATTCTTGTGCGTGTGTACATACGTACATACATACGTACGAATGTATGTCAAATTTTGTTCTCTCATTACCAATGCCATATCCACTTATGTCGGTGTATTATGAATGAGGTGAGGTATCCCCCGCAACACGCATGAATCTTATTTTTGGAATATTCACAGAATTCCAGTTTGTTTATACAAAAACGACTCACCAAGTTGGCGCGGCTATTTATACTTTTTTCTACTGAAAATAGCAAAATTTTGTGTTGTAGAAAATGATGCATCACCTCAAGTATAAGTTCGCACCTGGTTACACATAGTGCGCCTCGCAAAAATATGTCTGCAAATATACGCGTGTACAGTGTACAGTATGTATTTGCGCATGTAGGTAGAAAAATGAATACCTTTTATTGGTTTTTACAAAAACAATTTCAACAACGTGATCTGTGCGCGTCAGTGCGATTGGCTATTGCTAGTGTAGTGGTGCAAAAGCTGAAGGCAGTAGGACCCTATAGGGAAATCGGCTTGTAAGGAAGTAGAGCATTCTAGATTTAATTAGATTTAATTTTCCTCTTCTTTACCCAATAGTTTTAAATTTGTGTCTGGCGGGAAGAAATTAGACTAAACAATTTTTCTGCATGCATCCCTCCAAGTTCACTTAAATTAAAATTTGCACTAAATTATCAGTTCAAAGTTGAAGTATTTAACCAAAAAATAAAAAGAATAATAAAGGAGGATTTGTTATGACCATCGACAATCGATCTTCATTCTAACAGTAGCAACGTAACTTAAAATTAACCACTATATGAGAGTTAACCTCTTACTAACTGAACATAAAAAGTAGCGGATTTCAAATGTGCGTCGAACTTTAAATAACAAATTATTCGTTCCGTTTGATGAAAAATCGACGGAAAAGTTTGTAAGTTTCTTTTCTATTTGTTTTTTTATTGATTTACATTCCTTTTTATTTACATTCAAAAGCTTTCGAAAACGAAAACGCCACTTTTACTTCTTCATTCTATTTTATCAGCTGATTATTTTTATTTTCATTTGTAGGTTAACTCGTCGCTGTGATATCGAAATTGAACGAACCACGGTCTTAGTGATACAAGATAACTTAGGTTAGGTTAGCGCGCCACTGTTCAATATTTATTCAATTATTATTTTTCAATAATTTTTAAATTCGTTTTTAATCACCACATTTGACATAGTTTATTTTTAGAACTAGTCACTTACCATACTAATGTAAAACTAGTCACATGTCGAAATATCGTCATTTGTAAACTGAAACAAACATTTCGTTAACTACCGAAAGTTTTTCCTACAGGAGTCGTGTTGACATTATTTACCTTTGCGGTTGTTAATTTCTTTCTGATACATCCGCTTATACTATCTAGTATTATTGAAAACCACAAACACTTAAGATTGAAAATATGTTTTTAGTATGAAATTAAATGCGCTACAATTAAGAAAATTTACTACGTTCTGCGTATAAGGTGACATGAATTGAGCCGCCTGGAAGTTTAGAGGTGGAGATTGTTGCAGAAGGTTATGAAATGATATGAGGTTTTTTTAATTAATCTTTAAACTTTTAAAGTGTCAAACAAAATAGAATGATCTGGCGACGGAGGAGCACAGAACAAAGGTGGTATGCAAGAGTTCTCTAGTATTTGGCGTTTGAGCAGGTTTGTGTTATATTTAATGCCTCTGCATTGAAAATACCAAATACAGAAGGATTAGCTTCTCTAATTGGCGCCATTTATCAGGTGAGAGAAAAAGTAGTGAACTCATTCCACAAATGACCATACCCACAGTTTTGTGCAACTTGTAAAGATAAGTAGACCACATGGCAGACACAGGGCGGCCACTTTGCAATTCGGTTAGGGAAAATTTCATGAGAAGGATATTGTCCTTTAAGCGTGGTCGTGGTGGTCATTTGCCTGATGTTATTTTTCATTATTAACGGCATACGTTCCTCTTTATAATGAAATAAACATCCGACCTTTTATATTAAAAAATAGCATTTTTCTTTGAAAATCAATATAACACCTCTTATTGGAAAACCCTTTTTATAGCATATGAATAAAATATAAGTATATATGTGTGTATACATGCCTTCGTATATATTTGTCTCGTACACAATTGTTCAGTTAATTTTTCGTGTGAATTTAAACCAGCTATCATTTCGTTGAACAATTAAATCAGCATTAATTACTTTGAACTCAACCCGAGACTCGCATGCTTAAAATAGCTTCAAATAAAACAGATATTTATGGAAGTATAGGCAGCGAAATATTATTAAAGAAAATGACAATCTTAAGTGAGAATTACGCAATGAAAACCACAAGTAAAAAAAGTGTAAGATAATTATTTCAAACAAGTTTTAAGTTTATAAATATGTCGTAAGTGAGCAAAAGCATCTGTAGGTCAAATTTGGCCACAATGACTCTTATGCACTCAAGAAATCACGGATGAGCGCATGCTCGTATATGAGAGAAAAGAGGTAATAATTTGTTATTACTTTGTTATCTGCATTCCAATCTTGTGACATCATAATTCTTGATGGCTTGTCGTCGACGTCACAATGCGTGTTAACGCGAGTGCATGACGAGGAATGATTTCTTGAGTTGCTCACATTCTTTACCTAGTAACCTTATCCAGTTGCTCAGCTTTCCACTTGCTTGTGGCACAATAGAAAGATATGTATTTCAAAGGAATTTTATTAGTCATTTTTTGTTATTAAATACATATTTTTGATCAATATCGCTGGTGAATATTTCTAATTTGTCTGCTAAAAGTATGTGTCATACGATAAAGAGCGATTATTGGGCTTGCCCGTAAACAGTGCTCGGATAACCAGAGGCTGTATACAGATTTGAGATGCCATTTATTTCCGTATTTCAGTCGGCGTAGCCAAATGGGTTGGTGCCATTTATTTCCGTATTTCGGCCGGCGTAGCCGAATAAGATGGGAGCATTCGGAAAAGCATAGGTTCGGGCACGACCAATGGAGTATTTCTGCCAAGGAAAAGTTCGTGATAAAAAGCCATGTGCCGTTCGGAGTCGGCTTAAAGCTGTGAAAAAACATCAAGACGCGCACCACAAAAGGAGGAGGAGCTGTCCAAACACTTAAAAGGTTTGTGAGTGCCAATTCTATGTACATAAATAATTTTCTTTCGGGATTTTGTTAATCGGTACTAGTCCCGAGATAATTTTTTTTTTAAGTTTAGTAGAAATTCAATAAGCCGAATATTTTTCGTAAAAGCTGGTATACTTTATAATATTAGATAAATAGTGATATTAAAATAAATTTCCTGAAACTGAAAGATATACGAGTATACTAGTCATATAGAGTGATCCAACTATTTTGGACATTTTCTAAAATTTTTCTGGAAATTAGTTTATTCATGGGCTTGAGACATAAGGTGAAAAATTTTTGAAAAAAAAAAAATTAAAAAACAAAATTTAATTTTGAGATTTATTCAATGTTGAAAATTTTGTTGGCGAGTTCTTCAAAGTCAAATATCTACTTTTCGTTTTAACATTTTTATAATGTTTTTAAATTTCTTTGAATGAAATATAATTAAAAAAATTTTTTTGAAAACAAGTTTTTATTTAATTTTTTTTGACAAAAAATCCGAACATATATATTATTTTGACAAAAAAAGCTTTTTTTTGTTAAACAAATTGAGAAAACAATTTTTTTTTGGTCTTTTGTTAAGAACACCCAGTTCAGAGTTCTTGCATATATTTTTCATTAATAGCTAAAAATGCCTACACATATGCAGCAATTACCTATAAATCCACAAAATTAATCTACCCGTGCATATATGGCAGATTACCTGCAAAATTGACAATCAGCTGTCAATGCTGTTTTTAAGGGTAGTAGAAATTGGTTTGGTGGAATATTTAATTGTTTTTGGTTTGTTTACGAATTGGGAGTTAAGTTCGAAAAAGTAGATAATCCACTTATATGCGAACGTATTATAAGAATAAGCTTAGTAAACCGTGAACATTTCATAGTGCGACTAGGGAACCAAGGAAAAATAGCCTGTATCTGCTTAGTAATGTACGTAGAGACACCTCGACTGATTTGTAAACGGGCGTAATATGCGAGCACGTATGCTAATGTTTCGCTAGAACCATATTTTTCACTGGCTTGTGTGTAATGAAACTTCGTTTCACATGATTTTTACATTTTTTACTAAAAAAAAGAAATTTAAACTTTTTCAGCACTTAAAAATACCCATATTTCGGGATTGACGGCACTAAGTGGCGTGATAAGTGCTCAAACCTTGCTTAGGATTTCACCCTTAATTGCATGCCATATAAGTACTATAATTTCATACTAAATTACATATTTATAAATTAATCACCAAACTTGATTTTCGTTTCAACATTATCAAGAAGCCTTAATAAGCAACAAGCAATAAATCGCAACAAGAAAAATAATATCCATTAGCAGCGGCATTTCTGCGAATAAATGAAATAATGAAAAACTTAATATCAAACAGGCAAAAATAATTTTAATAAATGAGTTGCACGAGAGTTTTTAATAGTCGCTTCATTAAATTATGTCAAAGTGTTAAGCGAAGAAGCATTAGCATAAATCTTAATTGATATGATTGCTCGTATTGCCATCAAATATGAGTACCTCGTAAACTACTCTACACAAAAGCTGATTGGAAGATATTAAAAATGCAATTGATTTTGCGAAAAAAAGATATTAGGCTTAAATAAATATTTCATGAGCGAAAATGAAAGCAAAAACAATGGCAGTAGATACAAACAAAACTGGAAAAATTAAACAGCGCATTAGTACTCGTATAGGCCGGTTTGCGGCATTTGGTGATTTGCTTTTTATGAGCGCTAGAAAATTGCTAAATGCGCACATGTACGGGTAAATTGTGTAAATAAAATTTCGCAATAGCAATTGAAGTATAGTGCATTAATAATGGTATATATTAAATAATACATTACTATAAATATTAAATCATGCCCGGCAACAGTCACACGAATGTATGCCAAATATGGATTAGGCTAAATCCAGCCAGTTTTATTTAGGGCTAACTCTCATTACCGAATGACCAATTTGGGGCTGGAAAGCACATGTAGGTAAGCTGCTTTATTCGTTATCGTAAATTTTTTTCTCAGTATAGGCAAATGTTTTAGAGAGCAAAATCACATATAAATGGTAAAAGCGTAAATAGTGGTAGTTACATTGCATACATACAGATGTACTTATACATTTGTGCATATAAAGCGCATGTTAGAAAAACTTTTTTATAGAAAAAATGCTCAATGTCTAATACAAAACAAAAAAACATTGGAAAAAATTAAGGGGGAACACACTGTGATTTTTCAAAAAACTTGATTTTTTTGCATTTTCTTAAAGTAGATGTATTCAAAAATATGTAAAAAAAAATTTAACTTAAAATCTTAAAAATTAACGAGGTTATACCCAATAATAATAAGTGCAGGTAGTGAGTTACAACGGCCAATGAAAACATTAAACTCGTTTTTCTCAAACCGGCTTTTCTGAACGCGCTGGCCGCGATTTCTCGAAGACTTGTGAACCGATTTTACTTTTTTTTTTAATTTTTGTACATGAATTGGCTACAGTCGTACAGCCGTTTTTAAAAATTCCAAAAATTAAGATTTTTTCAAGCCTTTCGAAAACAAAAAAAGGGTAAAAACAGAAACTCATTTTTCAAACTTGCACCATTTTCTCAAAAAAAAAAAAAAAATAGTAATAATAAAAAAAATCGCCACGTGCGACGATAGCCATTGATGTAAAGATTAAGAAGTTTTTTGGTTTTTTGCTTTCAGATGATTTTTCGCCGCTGTATCGTGGCCACCAGAGTGCATCAGTTTTTTATGACGCCATTGCATTAATATTAATAACAATTGTAATTTTTAATATTTTTTAATAAAAATGTGTGTCATATAGTTGAATATATGTTAAATAAATTATAATTTGTCCGATCCTCAAACAATCATCCCTACTTTAAAAAAAAAATTCATGAAAATCTCTTATTTTCACGCGTTCACAGTGGTGTGCCCCCCTTAAAGCGGGTTTTAATTTTATTGTATGATCATTAAAAACATAAACTGAAACAAAGCACGCGTCATTAAAAATGCTTATTTCAGTGATCTTAGTGATTAAGCTTTGCAAAAGTTTATTTAAATTTTCTGCTATTTTTATTCAAGAATACTTTAAAAAGGATTTTTGAGTGTGGTTTTGATATGTAAAATATCATAGTTTTTTTTATATTTAGTTGCATACTTTTCTCAAGATCAAAACTAGCACCTGTTAACTAATTTAATGATTAAAACGGCTTGTATTCACACGAGAAATGGTTTTTGTGATCTGAGCGTATAACGAATTCCTTACGAATATTTCGCTTGAAAAATATGAAAAATATAATAACCAATGAATTTATGAAAATTTATGAGTTAAATAATATATATTAGAAAATTGTGAAAATAATTTTGTATCTGGGAAGAAATTTATATTATATTAAAAATAATACCTAACAGTAGGCACTATAAATTGTAGTATATGAGTTGTTAATACCTAATGTCCTACATTCAAAAATATTTCGCCACGAGTAATAGGAAGCTAAGAGAAGACATGTTAATAAATAATTTATAAGCTGTTCATACTTGCAAAATTCAATTTTGTATGAACGCGCTCTTAAAGCTACCTACCCCACCTTTATCAGTGCCAAGAAATTCACAAATATAATGCTTGCATGTACCATTGGCATTTCAACGGCAAGTGGCAACAAGTTCAAGTGCAATAGAAGAGTCATTGTACACTTTGCTTTAAAATTTTGTTTATCATAAATTATGATACTATGAGGTGATGTTATAATTATGTCATATGAAATTTAACGATTCATGTTGATAAAATGCGTGAATGCAAAAAAAAAAGTAAATAAATAAATAAAAAGTAAAAAAAAAATAATAATGACATAAAAATAAAATAAAAAAATAAAAATCAAAACAAAAAAAGGAACGCGCCTCTTATCTAATCAATCTCAGTAATGAGTTGCTCTACCGAATTCCATTAAATTATATTTATGGATATATTGCGTCATAATCATAATTTTTTTCTTTGTTAATAGAAAATATTTATATGTATTTGCATAAAGTTTTATAAATGCCTGCCGAAATAGCGGAAGCCAATAAATTTAGATATCATTTAGTCACATTTTTATACCGAATGTATATAATTTGGTTGCGTGTTAATATATTTAGTACATTTACGCGTGCATATACAAATAAGAAGTTTCACAATAGAAGTGTTCTGCCTCTGAAATATCATATCATATCAGACTCAGTCTATTTATATCAGATTATCAGGTTGACAGTGTTGTCACGCATTCACTATCGGATAATTTGCAAATCACTATGTACCGTTCCACTGATCAATAACGTACATGCATCGTTAGTTTCTTTTGTTTCAAATCAAATATTATATCGTGCGTTTTGATTACTATGGTTTATTTTCTATGCGAATATGTCAAATTCAACCGCAATGGAAGCATTATGCACCTTATATTAATATCACTTTCAACGCAGAAATTCTATAAACGTTGAAAAAGTGGCGAAAAAATTGGTTTTGCCATATTCCGTGTGCCTGTAGTGAAATCGCCGAGTGAATGTAGAAGAAATCATGTAACACAAATAAAGCAATTCGCTCATCTTAGCTCTCATTCACGCATTTTGATACATCGTACTCATTTTTTACCGCTAAGAAAGTAAGTCTGTTCTCTCTCTCTCAGTAAATGATTTTTTTCTGCAATTTTACAGTTTTGCATCTCGATGCTTAACAAAGTTCTCCAACGCAGCGTCAAATTCGCAAATCATTCTTACGTCATGCGGACTGCGTTCCTAGTGGCGGGAGAAAGGCCATTGTCGGATTTATGATTCTTATTATCTCTATTCTTATATTTTGTAGTTATTGTAAAGAAACCTAATTACCTTACTTGCCTAAAGTGTTTCATTTCTATTACAGTCGGTATTTTAGTTTCTTTTTTTTCGGCCAAACACCCAAAAAGGGTGTAAGCGCCAATTATATATAGATATGCATTAGGTACATACAGGTCAATTCAACCTGTACACACACACTTCTTTACTTGTTGTAATTTTGTAATCAATGTATCATTTATTACTTCAAAACCAAAAGCCATTCAAACTGGGATTTTGTTGTCCTTTTGATTAAATGATTTCATTTTCTCACTTTACCGCGCAGCGATGAATCGGTTGAGGAAAACTTTTTAATAACAAACTTTATTGACGCATTTGAGCAACCTCTATAAAATTTTCGTTTAATTAATTTCAGAAAGTTGATTAGCATTTCTATGGCATCATTAGAACGGGTGTGAAGGGTCTTAGTCACGTGAGTCACAGTTGGGTAATGCGTCAATTAGTCAAATTAATTGAAACACTTTTATATTTAATATTCGTATTTGTTTCGTTATTTTTTTTTCTAGCTGAGAAACCCGAAAATGCTGATTGACCTCTTTTCAAACAATACATCATCAGACTTACTATATGAGACCAGCAGACGACGACGTCAATTGCTAAGCTGTTCGTTTTTATTTTATATTATTTGATTTAATTTTTTGCCTTTGTAATTCAAACACTCGCCTTCTGACACTCATATAAGTGGTACGGGGTAATAACCTTTGGCAATTTATTGCCAACACGACATACCCGTAGTAAGTAGGTACATACACACATACGTATGTTCATACATATGTCTACGTACATACACGTTGATCTTACCCGCTACCGGCGTGAATCGCAACATTTGGCATGCGGCACATGCTGCTTGCCGTTGGCCTGATGGAGGCTAATGAAATCAAAGCGTATTATATATGAGTATAGGTAATTGAGACACTCACAATTAGCCATGATATGCAGAAAAAATCAAAAATTAATCCAAAATACATACAAATACGATAAAAAATCTTAAAAACAGAAATGCGAAAATTGAAAATCGGGTTTCAGACGGAAAATCTCAAAAGAATCGATAATTGCTACCAGATCCAATTGAGTTTCAGGGATTGCTTTATTATCAGGACTGCATGTTTTACATTATTTCTATATATATTAGTGTTTAAGTGTGTATGTGTGAGTTTTTTTGTGTGTATCTTAATGGGCCGCAATTGATGTTCAATTAAGACATTTTGCTTTCATACACACACATACATACCCGCAAGCAAAGCGCAAAAAATAAGAAAAACAAACGTCTACTTACAAATGACAGCGATGCGCTGAATGAAATAAGTGCAAATCGTGGCAAAGAAGCAAAAACAGAATTACAAGATTTATTACTAAAATCAATTAAAGCATACATACAACAGATACTCTTGCATGCTTCCTCTGGCGTTCCGCATGACATTCAGATAGATGTTAACAACTCGCTCAAGGTCAAGATACATATTTGAGGGTCAACTATGTATCGTGCATAATATTTGACAGGGATTAAAGGCCTTACAAAGCTAATTTTATGAAGCATACCATAAAAAGGAGCAACACATAGAACAACAACTAAGCTTTAAGACTAGTGGAACTAAGTTTTGCTAATTTTAATATAATATTTTGAAAGTATTTTCGGGCTCACGGTTAAAATCACTCTGGGCGACCAAAAACTCACTCTTAAATTTAGTTATATATCGTAGGATTAATACTGTGGTGCTTTAAATGTGAGCTAAGCAGAAAATATAAGTTGTCCAGTGCAAAGTTGTGCGATTGAAATGCTCTAAAATAGCTTGGTACGGGCTCTGTTTCTGAATTAAAAAGTTTTCAGCGGTAGGTAAAGCAGGAAAAAGTTTCACTGCTCAGGCCTGTTCATAAGACGTCAAGCAAGCGTCCACACTTGTGAATACATAGAAGGAGTAGACTCGCAGCGTTCGGCGATTTCATAATTACATTCACCCAATAAATCTGAACGACAAAAATTAACTTTTTTTGTTATCCAGGAAAATGTCATATGCACGTGAAACCATGGAGTTTTTGATTTTCTCCTCAGTTTAATCTTTTAAGGGACAACAATTTTGACATTAATACGAATATAAGACGAAAAAGGATATGTCAAGCTATTAAAAAAAATTATTTACCTTCCGCCAGAACAAATATAGCTTTTTTATAGTACTCGTATCTATTGCGTATACCTTATTTCATAGGAAGAAAGTTCTATATTTTTTTTACTTTTTTATAAAACAGCAAGAAGGCCGGTGTTGAAAAGTTAACACATATTTTCTTAATAGCTGGATGTATCCTCTTTCGTTTGTTATCCTTATTAATATCATAACGTGAGTATAAGTGTTTAAAACCATTTTTTTTTTTTAATTTAGACTTTTGAAACTTTAAAGCCCTTTAAAAGATTGAACTGACAATTTTAATATGAAATTTTTCTTGGATAACTTTTCAAGTATTTTCTGACAGCTTACTCAAAAGCATAGTTTTTGTTTACTTTGCAACACTACGTACTTGCTTATCCATTGTTTCGCCGAACACGCTTAGTTCGCTAATGCTCAGGGTCTGTGATGCTGCTTTGGATGCAATTCGCAAACCTAACCCAATCGACAAGTTAGCGAACTAATATAAAAAAATAAACACGTTTTTAATGAATTTGATTATTTTTAGCACCCCATTTTTTTATATGTAATATTTGAAAAATCATATTTGCAAAGATAAAAAAAAATAAAAACAGTAGACTTTTGATTATTTCAGTTTCCTCCATGGCATATAGGTATGTGTACGGCAAGCAATATGTAAATGCAAATCTGTAGCATTACTTAATGCAAGTGTTAAATGAATAATTGCGAGCCGCCGTTTCTCTGCCACACACTACAAAATACACTCATACACCCACACACAGAAGCGACTACAAAATACTTCATTGACATAAAAATCGTTATCGGTTCATTTATTCACTTTTACGATTACACCATAAATACGGGAGCACACAGGCATACACATTATGAGTATGTTTGCATGTACGTATGTATATTTGCACATTGCAGTTATGCGCTACAGAATGACTTGTGTTGGCTATGTCTTTGAATTTGAACTCGAAAAATATGGTTGAAGAGTGGTGACTGAAAGTGAAATAAAAATATGAAGTGAGAGTCAACATTTTAATTAAGAATCTGATTTTTTTTTATAAAAATTCATTTATATCTCGTAAATTTACCGTAAAAATTCACTTATATCCGGTAAATTTGAGCATATACCGAATTTTTGTAACACCAGCTCAATTTGAAGAAATGAGTTTCATTGGAGGTCAAAAGGGTTTTTAACAAACATCTGATTACAGCTTTTACAATCATATTAGATTAAAATTTTTATAAAAAAATCTTTAATATATAATGGAATTTGCAAGATTTTCCTGGTGGCTGTGGCTATACGCAAAGCGCGATATTATTCAACTTGCATTTGAGGCTGACTAAATTTGCATGCCTATCTACAGATGTACTCAATACGAATTCATGCAAGGCGATGACAGCAGCAGAAACTCATTTGGTTTCTTGCGATTTGATGGTTGTAATGTCAAAGTGATTTGTTTGTTTGTTTATATTGTGATTGAAATTTTGACATTTAAACGATCAAATTACAAAAACCAATGCGTGCAAGTTCTGTTTTTATACTTGTATAGCTAACAAATTTAGGAAAATGTCTGAGATTTCATTAAGAACTCAATAGGAAATACATTTGATGTAATTCATGAACACACTATTTACGAAAACTTTTAGATACAATTTTGATCTAGTAAATGTACTGATTTCAGATTCTTGGCATGGAAAATCATGCATACAAGGGTTTCTATAAGTATTTATATTTTTGGCCATGGGCACTTCCAGTGCTGTCAGGTGCATTCTGGCGTATCAATTGGAAAGTTTGACATATTTTACTAGCGTATTCAAAGCGTTTTCATGTGGAAGGCAAGTGTAGCTTACAGTGGCTTTAATTAATCATCTCGGCAAAAAAATTAAATTAAACCGTGGACATTTTCGTGCGTTTATTTTTTACAATTTTAGATATATAAATACCAAACATCGTACAAACAAAAGGACCAAATGTTAAGAAAAAGTATTTTCTATGGGGTTTTCCAATTAAGGAAGATCGAAATGGGGTAAAAGAAAGCTGTATTTGTGGTGTAAACGAAATTCTTTTTTATTTGTTGCTTTACTTGACATTCGTTGTCTGCCAGCTTCAATACGTTTCTATTTGAGCCCTATGTACTGGTCGCCTATTAGTAATCAGTGCCAAACCTCGAGTCTATTTCTGTCTTAAAAACTGAAACTAAAAGCCATACAGATGCAGCATAAAACCATAGGGGGCTCTTTTTTATAACGACGATCTAAAAATCTTTAACATAAATTTATGGAGCACTCAGAATCAGCTAAGCAACAGTTAGATCTCAATAATGTTATAGTACTGAGTTTTATGAATAGAGTTCATTCAAATATAATAAAATGCTCCCATGCCCCATTTTCAAAATCTGGGTCAGTAATTTCAACCTCTTATTTCATTAATAACTTGCGTCTTAGCACTTTAAAAGAACTTTGAGATATGAGTGTTATATTTCACTCGAAATTTTTGTTTCACTCTGTCATTTGCACTACACCATTTCCGTGTCTTATTCGTGTGCCTTATTAGTGTGTGACTGCCAATCGATAGTGTACGGGCCTGAGGATTCGGCGTGGGTGTTTCATCCACATGATAGAAAAAGTTTAGATCGTATAAGAGTTGTACAAGGTGGCGCAAAATTAATCATCAGATTTGATTTTGAATAACTTTTTCACTATTTAAATGTAAAAAAAAAATCGTTTTCAGTTTAGCTCACAAGTGTCAAATACCCTTGGCGAACGACTCACGACATTTGGAAAAATAAAAAATCTTTTGATAGGGTGACTAATTTTGTGCCAACTTTTACAACTCTTGTATGGTGTAAATCGGAATGTACAGAATTTATATGAATACCATACCACGTTTGGCATACATCTTTTAATTTGCCTGAATGCATTCAAAATATTACTACATTTTTTCTCAAGTTCTTCGTAAAAAGCAAGGTGTTTCTTAATCTTAGCTAAGTAGAAGAACTACCTATCCTCTCACTCTCTTTGGGTCACGATATTTCGAGATGTGCTTCTTCTTGAGTCCAATTATTTTCATGTTTCCCAAAGAAGCCTTCGAAGCAATGATATGTTCTTCATGGAGTGAGTTATAACTTTTTATGCATCCTACGCTCCCGCACATAGAACATTGAAGGAATTTAATGAGCTTTCAAAATCCTTGGATTTACACAATACTTAGCCATAAGAAACTCCATATTTCTATGGAGCCTGTATGGAGAGATATTAGGACTTCTCTCGTTAAATTAATAAAGAAATAAGTAAAATAATATAAAATTTGCATAATTACATCGATACGGCATATCTTTCAAGAATGTTTACCAGTTTATTACTTTCATTTTGAGTATCTTTAACTCATCCACAAAGAATTTTCAATAAAACACCTAAATTTATTTGCATGGAATTTCCAAAATATTTCATTTTTATGCGTAGTGCTAAAAATATTCGCAATTGGTGTTTATACTAAGTCGCATGCCAGCAAATAAAATAGAAATTCCGAAAATAAATACATAAAATTAGATATAAACAGAAAATCGCTGAAAGAAGTGCGGAAAGTTTCGGTATTCGGTTGTGCTAATCAAATTATATTTATTCGAATTTTCGAATTATTTGTGTTGCATCTAAAGCTCCAGGTTTCTTTGTAGTAGTTTCAACTGAAAATTTTCCTATGCAATTTTTCCAAATTCATTAGCAAATATTTGCATGTGCTTATGTGCATACATAAATATGCACACATATGTGTAGTGTGTGTTTAAAATAGCTTGGCGAGTAAATGATTTTGCACTTTTTTCATAGAATCAATAATCTCTAGCAGTTTTGACTTAAATTATTCGAAAGTATTTATTAAAATTTTTTTAAGATGTTGCATCTACCACTAAATCAGAATAATTGATGAGTTGTGCAATAAGCAAAATTGTGCATTCATATATGTATGTTTAATAAGATGTAAAAAGTACTGAAATAAGACAAATTTGCAAATGTTTCCTGATCAGTTTTTTGGTTGCCAATAAAATATGTGGCCGTTTTCAAAGTTGTGTCCAATGGTGACCAAAAAAATTGTTCCTGTTATTCCGAAATATTTAGGGAATTGCAATAAATCAACTATTTTATGGAATAAGAGCTGAAGAAATTGAGTTTTTAGACTTTGACCAATCAACAACTAGTGGAAAAAAAATTAAAAAAATTGGTGTAAAAATTTATGATTCATAATTACAAATTTTTCAAAATTTACATAAGATCTGGCGAAAGAAAAATGTGGCAGATTACCAAACTATTTAAAATATTTTTTAATCTATGAAGAACCTCACTTATTCAAAACTTGAAGTCTTTCTTTAAATAAGGCGAGTTTTGAAGAAGCCTTTTCAGATTTCCAACAAAAGATGAGTAACGACTAACGATTTGTGTTCAAAAATGATGAAGGTCCCTGAAATCTCCTCGACTATAAAGTGGTAATTTCAAAGTCACGTCAAGTTGTAAATTGGCAAGCTGAGAAGTGCAGGAGTAAAAGATCTGAGAGGCGACTTGGGAAACTTTGGGAAATAAAGCCAGCTCAATTCTCAGTATTCCTAAGTTGAAAAGAAGGCAATAGTCACTACTATAATCAAGTGGCTTAATCTGGACCACTTCAGAATTTGGCGTACATTTGATCCACCCTCGACGAAGGAAGAGCACGAAAAGCAATCCGCATATGGCCTGCAAAATAATTGCAGCGGGACAGTGAGTAACGGGTTGACGGGTGGTGATCAACTGATCCACTTCCGTAAAAAAATTTGGTCGGTTAAACACAATTGCGATTTTCAGTTGACATTTTGTAGAGAAATCATTTCGTTTGCTTTATTTGTGAAGCAACTCGTTGAAGCTTCTAGTTACAAAATACAAATTCTTTCTAAATTTTTGGTATTTTGCAAGTATTTTTGTACAAATCGAATATTATTTGCCTCTTATTTACCTGCTGTTACTTGTGAACAACCATAAAGTCATAAAGTGATAAGTAAAGCAAACCTGAGTCTTTTACCCGTCGGAGAAAATGGAAATGAACGTTTGCCGCCATAAAAATAACCGACAACACGAAATCCGTCCCCGCCGCAATTCTGTGCAATTTCATGCTAATAAATTTTTTCTCATTTTATCAGCAGCTACCTGTTAACTCGTTACCCGCTGTCCGGTGCAATTCTGTTTAAGGGGTATTATAAAAATATTAATACGCTACTGCACTGTCGGACACATGACCGGTGGTTTCAGAGCGCCGTGGAACGATTTCTAGTTATAAAAGCTGTATAGATGAAAAAGTGACAGAATCAATTTCAGGCTTCCTGTTTAATTACACCACACTTTGAAGAATTCACTCCAGATTCTGAGGAATCATTTGATCGATGTAATCGACAGTTTAGGTACAGTCTTTTCGGAAAGGTTGACTGAATCCATTGGCAAGTTTCGGAAGCTTCGATCTTTCATAATGACTCTTTGAGATTTCCGAAGAACCTCTTCAAGTCGTCTAATCTAACTTAGAGCAACAATTACTTAACTATTGGTGCTGCTTGATTTGCGAAAAAGCTGAAAGATAATAATGACGGATAATATTTTTAATAGTTTCACATTTTAAAAATTTTTCTGAGTATTATTATTATTAAAATTTCCAAGATCATATAACTACAAGTAAACGGTGGCACAAAAATAGTCATCCAATCGGGAGATTTATAATTTTTGCAAATGGCGTCGTACGTCAATCATATTTAACAATTATGAGCTTAAAAGCTGCAGTAAACAAACACACAAATTGAACTCGTAAGTGTCAAAATCAAGACTTCCTTCCCTCAAAATCATTTTCATTTATTTAGTAGAAAGCAAAGTTTAAGTAAAGTACAACGATAGTCAAAAATAAAATTGAATAATTAATTTTGTGTCACCTTGTACTTATTTAATTATTTTAATTTATTTGCCTGTATTTTAAAATGCGTTTAAAAACTTAGAGAAAATGTTCATAGTTACATATTGTATTAGTGCATATGTATAGGTGTATTAAATATCAATCTCTTTAGAAACATGGTTTTTAATGTAAAAAAAAATATTGTTTTTACACAATTACTTACATTTATTGAGAACTTCATTGATATTCAGTTCAAGTATGTACAATGCCTTTTGCTGTTTATAGGAAAAGTGGTTCTTGTTGGTTTTTGATTTTTTGTTTGTTTTTGTTTGAAGCAAATTTATTTTGCTTTCAGAGCTCGTTTAAGTACGTACAAGCCCTTTTCTTTTATGCACTGTTTTCACTGTTATATAATATATCTTATTTTCTTTTTGGTTAGCAGAATTTAGATTTAAATTCTTTTTTACTGCTTACTTCTTTTGTATTTTATCTTCTTCTGTTTATTTGCTTTCGGGCAAATATTGATATTTTAAAAAATTTTATTGTATTTATTAAGTAACTTTTGCCACAAATCAGTTCATCAATATTTGTTTAATTTAGCAACTCAGAAGCCGGTTGCTGGTTATTATTGTTGTTTATGTTGTTGCTGCGACGAATACTGCTCAATCTGCATCAATAAGAAATTAAGCCAATTTATTTAAATTTAGCGACATTTTTTCACTTGAAATATGCATTTTTTGCGATTTATGTTTGTAGAGTGATTTATTTGTACGACGCGCCATAACTGGTGCTGTGTCTTTATAAAAAATAAAATATATAGGAAAATATATATGAATGAAAACTTCTGTAAGTTGCTTCGGCGATTGCTACTTCGCCGCTTGTTTCGGCTTATTTTTTATTTTTATTTTTGTTTTTATGTACTAACACAATAATTTTACAAGTTCATGAATAGAGTTAGTCATATTTAGTTAGTCATTTGATTTTCAAAAAATAGATTTTATAAAATATTTATTTAAATGTTTAACCCTTACGGACTTTTCTAAATTGTCCGAATATTAAAACAAAAATACAATGTTTTTTATTAAAAATACTAACAAAGGCATTCAAGTTCACTTTTAAATGACAAAATTAATATTTATTGTAGAAATTTTGATTTACTTTTGTAAGTGCGTGTGTTTGTTGTTTTGCACTTAGCTGTGTAAAACTGTGTTTTTAACTACTATATGTGTACGTCTACTTTTGTGTCTACGGGTCCTATACGTCTACTTATTGGTATGAATATGAATACAAAAATAGGAATATGAGTATGGATTTTAGTATGGATATGAGTGTGAGTACGAATATGAATTTAAATATCAATGTGAATAGGAATATGGATATAAGTATGAATATGAGTATGAATATGAATATGAATATGAATAAGAATATGAATATGAATATTAATATGAATGTGGATATGAATATGAATAAGAATATGAATATGAATATGAATATGAGAATAAATATGAGTCTTAATATGAGTGTGAATATGAGTATGAATATGAGTATGAATATGAATATGAATATGAATATGAATATGAATATGAATATGAATATGAATATGAATATGAATATGAGTATGAATATGAATATGAATATGAATATGAATATGAATATGAATATGAATATGAATATGAATATGAATATGAATATGAATATGAATATGAATATGAATATGAATATGAATATGAATATGGATATGAATATGACTTTGAATTTAAATATGAGTATGAATGTAATTATGAATATGAGTCTGAATATGAGAATAAATATGAGTGTGAATATGAATATGAGTATAAATGTGAATATGAATATAAATATGAATATGAAGATGAATATAAATATGAATTCGAATTTGAATATGAATATGAATATGAATGTGAATATTAATATGAATATGAGTCTGAATATTAATATGAATATGAAAATAAATATGAGCCTTAATATGAGTGTGAATATGAGTATGAATATGAGTATGAATATGAATATGAATATGAGTATAAATATGAATTTGACTTGAATATCGATATGAATAGCAATATGAGTAGGAATATGAATATAAATATTGTCAGTGACTAGAATATTAATAAAGCAGCATCATTTAATCTTACAGGATTTGACTTCTGTTAAGACGGTGTAAAAAGTTGACGGGTTCTGCCAATAAATATGCCTATTTCTTATATGCCAGAAATGATACATTTTATATTATATATATGACTAGAAACATGAATATGTAAAAGTGCAAATCTTGGAAAATCTAGCTTGAAATTTTATTGCTCTATAAAAATTATGAGGTTTGGTTTCCGATATAAACAATTATCTGTTTCCCTGTGCTCATAGCATTCCTGGTTTTTGTATGTCATACAACAGCCAAAGGTCAATCAAGTTAACGAATTAACTCAGAATTGGAAAATTTGCACATTCATGCTTTTGGCATAAAGCGCACAATTTATGACCGAAATGGACCAAACCTTAAGGCTTTAGGCTTTAATGCAGGTAAATCTCAAGGCACGAAACCCATACCCACGAATTTGTTTTGCTCAGCTTTTATCTCAGCAAGTCATATGCATTTCGAAAGTGATTTTTTCAAACGTATTTATTGTAAAGATAATTATAATTAAAAAGTAGTTTATTATACAAAAAAGTAGCAGTTAAATTTATTTGATTAAAAATACTTTTGTCAGCAGTTCTGTTTTTTTCTCGCTTTGAATGTTTTTTTCTTTTGCACTTGAAATTTTCCACCCTCAGTCGGTATTTGGGCTGCAATTTTCACGCATTTCCCCATATTTGTTTTTTCGCCATAGCGCATTTTAGAATTCGCCAACATTTAAAATGTCGGAAATATTTGCTTTGTGCAAAATATTATTTCCTGTCGAATTTGAACAAGTAAACAGCTGCATGTACGAGCATACAAATGTACGTAAGTGTATGAGACGATGGGCAATTGAATATGCGAAATAACTGAGAAGCTATACGCGGAGTTAGAAAAAAACGAAGCTCCCGATACGCTTTTATTTAGATAATTAAAAAATATATTATACATTAAAAAGCATTTCTAAAAAATGCTTATTTTTGTGGTCACAAGCAATAACTGCCTAATTTAATAATTAAAAGTAGCACTTTATATGTATAATAGTGCAAATGCTTTTTTACTTTTTTTTTAATAATTGTTAGGTTGGGAATAACTTACTTGTTCATATAGTTTTATTACTAAAATACGGCATCAATTCTTTCTTAAGTCGAATTAAGCGAGTATTGCTTACGATCACTAAACTATTCACTTTTCCCAATTGCCTTATCATTTTTGCTAAGTAAAGGGTGGTTAAATTTCAAGGGCCGATGTTGAATGTGAACCATACTTAAGCGTCAACGACACGGTTGGACTTCTTTCTTTGGGGTTATTTGAAAGAAAATGTGTACGTCAATAAGCCAGCAACAATTCAAGAGCTAAATGATGAGATAATTCGGCACATTAACGGCATAGCACCTCAATTATGCCTCAGCGTCATCGAAAATTTGGACCATCGGATGGAGGTGTGCCGCCGAGGCCGCGGTGGCCGTTTGGTCGATATTTTATTTTATACCTAATTGAGCCATACCAGTATTATCATAATAAAGAGAAATGACAATAATTTCGTAAGAAAATTGTATTTTATTCAAAATCAACACCGGCCCTTGAAACTTAACCACCCTTTATAAATTATATTTAAATTGTATATATGTTTAGGTGTGTATTTCACTGCAATTGCTATTTCAAAAATATTGCTTTATTTTCTAGTCTCTTTACTCTTTCGTAGTTTTTCAAATTAGAATTGTTAGCCAAATTTATTTTTATTTTAATCCAAACAAAATTTTTATATTATGAATGAGCAAACGTCGATGACCCCAAAAAGCCCAAGAAATGCTAAATGCAAGTAGCAATATCTAAATGCATTTCCTTTTTAAAATTTCTTTTAATAAATACAAGTTTTGAGAGCTATAATGGCGCAGATTTCGTTACTGAAAAAAATATCAATGACCTGCCAGTCGTTTGCTGTGAAAGCTGTTTGGTCAAAGCTAAATATTCGATGTGATTGACCTGTATCGTAATAATTTTAGAATGTTTTGAAAATGTTTCAAGCTACGTGTCCGCTTACATTTGATGAATATTTAAAAATGAAAATAGTGTTAATGAAATCAATTTTTAGATGCAAAGAGGAAGTGAATCATGGAACTTTGCATTTTTGCTCTGAGTAATTGTATAATTTGTAGCTAATATAATAACAAGTTCTTTTTTTTTCGAAGGTATCTTCTTTGTTCATTTAAAAGTAACAGTTTCAAAACCATGTTGAAAATGATTTAACTGAATTAGTACTTAAAACAAAGTGAGTAATGTTAAAATGCTAATTAAGATAACGAAATAAGTAGTGAAGAGAGTGAAGATGTTTTGTTAATGTATTGTAGTAGAAAGAGTTTAATTCACAGGGAAATCAGTTAGTAAAAGTGCAGATCCGAAAAAAAGAAGGAGGAAAGAGAAAAATGTGGGAGGGTAAGTTTTAATTCACAGGGAAATTAGCACGTAAAAGTACAAATCAGAAAATAAGGAGGAGATATGTGAGAGATGAATACTCTACTCTTCCGTGGATACTGTAAATAAACTTTTGTACTTGTGCTCGATTCATTAAGTCACTTTAGGATTTTTTCTTGTCTATTTGTCTGACTTCTGAGAGCGACTATAGATCGATGTTATTTTGTTGAAGAAATGGTAAGGATCTTTGGAATTGTAAAAACCTTTGATAGGCGAAGTAGTAGATAATTTATTAGTAACCGATATACGAGCTCTAATCGCGTCATGTTTGCCCGCAAAAGGTTTGCTGAGTGCACAAACGAGCAACAACAATATAACAAAGATACATAATGAGACACCAATCTCCCTTCTTGATTTAAGGCACCTAGATAGGTAACCTAGATATTATATAAATTTGTGTACGAGCACATGTTGGCTACTAAATGTCCTAATTGGAAGTGTGCCTAAAGCTATTAGGACATCTATTACCACAAACATTTTTGCTGTTATTCCCTCAACAGTAGCAACAAAACTAACATAATTATGTACATATTAAATGCATGTTAATAGCAATTTACTTTCAATTCATTGTCAGTCTTGTCACTTTATGTTATCAGCACCGTCACCGCCGCCAGCATTAATGAAGCGTGATGGACAAATAATGAGCCAGAAATGTCGGTTGCACCTAAGGTCATGAACATACACTAACAATGCGTGCATACGCACACCTTCGTACACATGTAAACATAGAGAATGGCATGTCTTTAGATGTCAGATTCTGTTATCAACTCCCGCACAGCAACAGGTAAACGTGTGGTGTACTATGGTCACACTGGTTAGCAACAATGGGAGAGTATAATAATGCAACAAATAAAACAAGCAAAGAAGAAGAAGCCAGACACAATATTTTATAATAGTAATTGGCAGGAAAAAATACCAGTAAAAATATGATCTAAGTTCGGGAAAAAGCGAACTTAGTTTTAGTAAAAATGTCCTTCATATAGACACCTCATAGCAAAGATTAGCATTTTAACTGAATTTCTCTGAAGTATTTAGTTATAGAATATTGAGCAAATATACGAGGTAAATGTGACTGTTGAAAGGATATTGCTTAACCCAATACTGGGCCTAGACTCAGTTACTCAATAACTCCATGAATAAGTGACTGATTTTTGGGACTGACTTCAGTGGTAACTCAATGACTTTTTTGGAAGCGCTAGGCCGAAGAGTGACCGAGATACCTTACGAATATTACTACAGTCTGTGAAACCGGCGGCTTGTTTGCTGTTTATAAAAACTAGCTTTACCGCGTGATAAGGAGCTTAATGAATCTTTTGAATCCTTGGAAATTTAGTGATTAGAGTTGATGAGATAGATTGCTGCTTCCAAATGCAGCAAACACAGTACGTTACGTGTCTTTTGAGATCGATAGATCGGCCAATTGGGAATTTTTCTTTTGGTGCTTTTTTTTTGTTTTTTTATATCGGTCGTGGAACGTTGTTGCATGTGAAGATTGAAATTTGGGCAAAATGCACAGAAATTATTAATCCCATTACTGAAATGGAGTGAGTTCATTGAGATTGATTTTAAAATGTTGTTTCCTCGTGCGACTGTGATTTGAAATACCCCCCCAGCTCATGCTATTTTTAGCGCTTAAATTTATTTCTTTAGACCTTTTTTTTGGTATAGTATTCGGGATTTCGTAGGTTCCAATATCCGTGCATGAAACAGTAAAATTATAGAAAAAGTTGTTTCTAACCGCCCCTCGGCAGGCAATGTCAAGCCTCCGAGTGTATTTCTGCCATGAAAAATCTACTCATAAAAAACCATTTGCCATTCGGAGTCGGCGGTAGGTGAAACAACATTAAGGTGCTCGCCACAAATAGGAGGAGGAGCTCAGCCAATCACCTAACATAACGATAAGACATTTTCTTGTTAAGGGAATTGAGCTGTATAGTTTTATCGTTGGCTTTAGAGCCAACCACTACCCCCTAACCTAAGCCATCAACGATGAAAGACAATAATGAGGTATCATATTTAGTCTATTTTGAAAGGCTCAAAAATTGGATAAGTTTGGTGAAGTGTAGGGCTAAAAAGGAATTAAAGGTTTTAAGCAACAAAAGGTTAAGAAATAAAAGGTTTTTTGCCAAATGGATTGGTCCTTTATTAAAGTTTTAGATACTACTTGAACTCGTCACTAATAACACATATCACAGGCGAAAAAGTTGTTGACGATGATGAAAAAAGTCAGATCTCATATCAGTCAGAAAATCAGAAATATACAAATTTATTTTTTCCTTGAAAAAATCATCTGCCGTTCGAAAGTGGATTCTCATTTGTATGAAAAAATGTTAATATAAAAAAAGTCCGGCTCAAACTTGGGAGATTATGCTAATAATTTGATCAACTTGAGGATCGAGTTTTAAACTTGAAAATTTTTGATTTCAAGCTTCAATTTGGCGCAATAGAACGCAGCATCATTCGGTTTTTTACCTTCTTCTACAAATATGCTAAAACTCTTTGTGTTTAGAACGCCAACAAAAAAACTGACTTACGAATTCGCCGTGATAATAAAAAAAATTTAAATAAAAAGACTCGTCGATCATAGTTACCAACTGTAAGGCAAATTACTATTTCAGCTCTTCGCACCAAATCAACATATGCACTCGTATGCACAAAATCAAAATCAAAACCAGGTACCAAAATAAAAATCAATGGTTCCACTTGCATCTTGACATTGTTTTAACAACTACTGAAATATGGCTTAATAAAAGCCGCCGCCTATTGAAGTGCAGCAGTCACCAAAGAGCCGAAATTGTAAGCTTAATTTTAAATCTGACAGTCACTGACAGTTTAGGTATTTTTCCATTGCAGACTCACGCTGAATGGATGCCAATTCGAAATTAAAAATTTCTCACACAGTTTTTTGCATACATATTTACATATGTGTTTACATACATACAGGCTGTAGTTTCGACTGTGCCTAATTGCAATGAAAATGAAAATCTTTTAATAAAATAAAATACATTTCTTTACGATGCTTGCCATGAGCTCGCTGCCGCCTGGTTTGTGTCAAGGAACAAAACAGCAATAAAAACAAAAAAGGAAAAATTCAGCGACAGCGTTCATTCGCTCGGGTGTATGCTGGCTGACAGCAATAGTTGCTTGCTGCACGTGCGTAATTAACACTTACAATTTATACCTTTGGCGGAAAAATTGTTGCCCTTTGCTTGCCTGCTGACATTGGTGGGGCTGTCAGTGGATAACGTTGGCGGTTTACGATTGGTTGGCGGCGAAAATGTGATGAATGTAGGTGTTGCTCAAAATTTCTAAAGGCTAATATTTTGCGGATTTTTAGAATTTCAGTTAGTTTCTTTATATTTAGTTTTAATATATTTTTTTTAATTTCAAAAAATTATATGAGAAATTTTTTGCTGCCGTGATATTTATTATTGTGTTAATTATACACAGTTTCACGCACACTTTTCATGCAAACTCACACACACACATATACATGCGCACTTCATATAAATTAAAAAAGTGTAGCTTGCATGTTTGCCTTTTTCAGAAACATTCCTTTTTAGTTTCTTAACGTAAGTCAATTAAATTTTTTGGTTTTTAATTGCTTGCTTTATCTTTGGGTTTTTTGTTTTCAAATAAAAATTTCAAATGACTCTCAACTAAAGCACAAACTTTTTTGCACTCTTTATACATTTTTGTTTTATTTTTATAAATTTTTTTATTTTATTTTGCAAATGTTGTTTCTGCTATTGTTATATTTATTGGTAAAATGCCTGTTTGCATTTGAGCACCTCAAAACCGCAAAACGCCGTCGCCACAACATGCGCACAGATCCGTGGATCGTTGATCGCTTAAAAACGATTTAAAACCCAAAAAAAAAAGACAAATTGTATCGCTGCTCAAACGCGCACAAATTTTTTCAACAGGATTAATAAAATAATTAATAAAAGCAATAATTTTATTTTCTTTATTTTTCATTTCCTTCTTATTGAACTTAAAATTTTTAACAAAAAATGTTTTTTGTTTAAAATTTTCGTTTCTCAATTAAACTGTCATTGCGTCGTGAAATTGCATTAGCTTGCAATTGATCTTTTTGCTTTTGCTTACATTTTGCATTTATTTACTTTTTTCCATGCATTCATTCATTCATTTATTTATTTATTTTCTCTCGTGTACTGCACACCGACACTTTTCGTTTTATATTAACTTCTTTTTTTTTTGTATTATTTTTCTTTTCAAACTGCGTTTGGTTATCTAAGAAACAAGAAACTTGTTGCTGTATTGTAGTGTATATCTCTCGCAAGTCGAATGAATTTGAGCTGATGTTAACTTGTTGCTTCTTATTTAAGGACTAAAGCAAATGCGACGTCAGACATTGTATTTTAAATGACTGCCGCCAAACCGCTACCATGCAAGCAAGCAAGCTGCCAAGCAGTAAAGCAGTCAAGAAGTGGGGAACAAGCGAAGGCGGTGGTGTACAGCAGCAGAAGTAGCACCAGTACCAGCACCAGCACCACCAGTAGTGGCAAGAGGCTGCCAGCCAGTCTGAGCACACATATACTTTGAGAATTATGTGCCCACATACAAGTAAATAAAGATTTGTACTCACCAGCGTTTGCGCGGCATTTCATACAATCTACTCGCGCAACTTGCTCGCAGAAATATCTACATACTGTCTGTCAGAGATACACATCAGTTTTAGTATTTGCCGTATGTAATTTGCTCAATTCGTTTAACAGCAACCATAGAGTGGCAACAATTACATTTGTACTCATATTTGCACAAACTTATCAATTGTATCCATTTTTATAGAGGAATTCCTCTCTTTGGTAGCCACAAGGTGAGCACATATCTCTTGCATTGCTTGCATAGCGCGCATAGATACTCACATGTATACATGTCTATATGCGTGTGTGAGTTGATAAATAAAAATCCCAATAAGAAATTCATTTGAAAATTATTAAAAAAATATTTTCCTAATTTGATTTAATATTTGGAAGTAAAATATTATACATACATAACAATAAACTACGTGGCAGTAATCACATATGAATAAACACAACCATTGGTTTTACAGTAGGCAGCAGAGAGAACAGTAGCTAACAGTAATGTTAAAATAACGCCAGAGCACCCACAACCTTTGTATGCTATTAACATAACAGAACAGTGGAATCAATCTAGCGAAAATAGTAATTATCATTACTGGTTGGTTATTTTAATCCTTCATAAGGTCTATAGACCAGACACTCCGCCCTTACTTTGTAGTTTCTATAGCACGTGCTTGCAAGGGCCTTCAATATAAGAACACTGAGCCAAAAACAAATAACGATAATTAGATAGATTCATTTATTTTGCACAAAAAATCTTACAAAACTATTAACAATATGTTTTACTTTATTTAAATGAGCATGACTTGTGAAGTCGTCTGCCGGAAAAGTTAGGTAGATATTTATTTACAATACAATTAATAAAATAAATAAATAATTGGCGCGTACACTTCTGTTAGGTGTTTGGCCGAGCTCCTCCTCCTATTTGTGGTGTGCGTCTTGATGTTGTTCCACAAATGGAGGGACCTACAGTTTCAAGCCGACTCCGAACGGCAGATATTTTTATGATTAATTAATCTATATCCATTAATCTATAATAAATTGCCTGTACTTAAAAGCAACAGTAATAAAATTGATTTTTGTCCATTGAAAATAACTTACACCATTTAGAACCTGAACTATTTCGGTATTACTAAGGATGTTCTTTCTGAAGAAATTTAAGTTACATAAAGAGCAATTTTTATTGCAAAGGCCATTAAGCATAATGCAAATACTTCTGGCTTAAAAATCCGTGAAATTTCAATTTTAAATAATGATAATATTATTATATTAATAACATGCTATGCTTCTGCGATAGTTCCGATAATAAGAATTAGTTCAGGCCAGCAAAACGAAATTGAACAATTTTTTACAGGCTTACATTTGCTTTACAAAAAATTTTGTGATCGGCATATTTTGTTCATAAAAAGTTGCTGTTTGTTACCAAACGCGGATACCACATTTTCTAAACGCTCTAATTATGCTGTAAACGGCGTGAAATACATGGCAGCGTTTGATTAAATTATTTCCTCCTCTAGCAATACCAAGTTCGGATCGAAATTCAAATGTTGCATATTTTAAGGAGCGGTATTGCAATTTATGTGAAACGTGTTTGAAGTGAACCAAGTTTGAAACATTATATTTAAAAATTTTTATTGACGTTGTAATAATCTAGAATTACCTAATCTGGAACTCAAAAACGCAAATTTGTATATATTTTTTTATTTAGAGCAGAGGATAGGATAGAAATCAGAAACCAAAAGAGTAAGTGTTCGCCATTGTGAATATAAAACATCAAATTATAGGATTTTTTTTTTTAAATATAGTTTCTTCTTGGTGACTACCATCCAATAGGGATCGGGTGCGAGACCCACTGTTAGCATGAAACACTAAAATGTATTCCATAATTTCTTTAATAATTTCCATTATTTCTTTATAGGATTTTTTTCAGACATGTCTACACACATATATAGTATACGAAAAAGCACCTCATAAAAAACATTGCCTATCGTAGTCGGCTTAAAACTGTAGGTCCCTCTATTTATGGAACAACATCAAGACGCACAACACAAATAAAGGGTGATTTTTTAGCTATTATCTTTTTAAACAGTTGGTTTAAACAGCTGACGCACGTTTCGCGTTTTGCTTCACTGTCAAACATCTTCAGTTTAGTCTATAATTTAACCATGAATCGTCTTACAAACGAACAACGCTTGCAATTCATTGAATTTTATTATAAAAATGCGTGTTCTGTTAAGAAAGTTTAAGATCCACTTTTTTATCGAAAAATTGTGTTCAGCGACGAAGCTCATTTTTGGATCAATGGGTACGTAAATAAGCAGAATTGTCGATTTTGGAGTGAAGATCAGCCAGAAAAGGTCACAGTTTGGTGCGGTTTATGGGCTGAAGGTATCATTGGACCCTACTTCTTCAAAGATGCTGCGAGTCGCAACGTAACTGTGAATGGTGAGCGCTACCGTGAAATGATATCCATCTTTTTTTGCCCAAAATGCAAGAGCTTACTTGCATGACATGGGGTTTCAGCAAGACGGTGCCACATGCCACACAGCACGCGCAACAATGGACTTGTTGAGAGGCGAGTTCGGTGAACATTTTATTTCACGTTCAGGACCTATCAATTGGCCACCCAGATCGTGCGATATAACGCCTTTATATTATTTTTTGTGGGGCTTTGTTAAAGCTCATGTCTATTCAGACAAGCCTGCTTCAATTAACGCATTGGAAGACAACATTAAAGCATTTATATGTGAGTTACCGGCCGAAACATTGGAAAGTGTATGCCAAATTTGGACTAAGCGGATGGACCATTTGAAGTGCAGTCGCGGTCAACATTTGCATGAAATAATCTTCAAACATTAAATTATATGGATTGTACTATCGATTTAAAAATGCATTTTTCTGCATTTTACGTGTGTTTTTTTGAAAAACTTTCCTATAGCTCTTAAAAAATCACCCGTTGGAAGGAGGAGCTCGGCCAAACACTCAAAAAGAGGAAAATAGGGTTCAAAAGGTCAACCGGCCTATTTTACTATGATATATGGAAAACTTGTGTGGTGGCCATCAACTTAAAAGGCGAGTTATATGAAAGGTCCAAAGAACTGCACTTGAAGGGCCACCTCTAATAAAGCACTCGAGGTGCTAGTCAATTTAACTGTTCTATATCTGGTAGGAAAACACGTGGCCGCCGCTTCAACGCTTCGACGTAACAGTATGGTGCTATGGAAGACCCGGCGGTTCGGCCACGCTTCTATACTACATACTATGAGTAGTTAGAACCAAGAAGTCGACTACTCTTTCCCGAAACCCACCTTCAACAGTCTCTTCAGGACTAACATCCCGTCAAGAAGAGAGTGGCAAACTCAAAGGCCAAGGAGAAGAGAGGAACTAAATTTCTACATGGATGTATTCAAGCTAGAAAATAAAGTATTCCATGGAGTTTTTTCAAAAGAATTAGGATTAGAATTATCGGTTCGACTTCCGGACTACTGTAGCGTATATCAAGCAGAAGTCTGTGTGGCTGTGGCTGTGTACAATAACACACACGCCGTAACAAGAACCACAATAAATATCTTCTCGGACAGCCAGACGGCCATCAAATCAATGGATTCAGTTATACTTAAGATCAAAGGTTACTCATGAATGCTAGGTAGCTCTAAATGATATTAGCATTGTCTTCAAGGTCAGCCTTATATGGGTTCCGGGACATAGAGATATTGAAGGAAATTGCAGGGCCGATGAGCTAGCCAGAAAGGGTACTAATCTTCCACTTCTGGAAAACATTGAGACAACATTGGAATCCCTATGGCAATTTGCAAATTAAGGATACAAAATAATATTCTCCAGGAACCCTATAGGTCATGGACAGAAGAAAATATGTGTGTTACAACCAGCCTAATTTTGCCGCAAATAGATAAGAGAATATCAAGAGAGTTGCTTAACCCCTCAAGAGAGAACATCTCGAAGGTCGTGGCTTGTGTCATCGGCTGTAAGGTAGGCACTCTCTAGACTAGGAATATTTTCGCATGAATACTGCAGAAGTTTTAGAGATGAGGAAGAGGAAGAAACATTAGATCCCCGTGTTGGGATAAAACCTATCCTACGCTTCATAAGAGAGTCTAATTAGCTCCATGAAAACTGAGAGCAAGGTTCCCGTGTTAGTGAGTGGTACCAGAACGGACCTACATGGCCTAAGTTAGTTTGGCTACTTTAAGCCGACTGTCACAAAAACCTAACCTAACATAACCTTACCCCTGTAAAAACCGGGGATTCTACACTCTTACGTTAAAAAAGGTCAACATTGAATCATCAACATTGAATCATCAACATTTCTGATAATCATAAATATTCAAGCCGCATAAGGATTATGACTACCACCAATTAATCCAAATATTTCGTAAAGCATCTCTTGGGTTTTACCATTACTTTCACACATACACAGAGAAATACAAAATGTTCCCTTAAGTTGCGCTGATGTGCGCGACAAAGCAACAAAAGGCAATTCTCTTATCTGTGAAAACAATCTGTTGATTAACAAATTACTACTTTTTTATAAAATTATTGCTCTCGGTCTCTTTCTCATTCTCTTTTTCGGTTTCACATTCTCTTTTTGTATGCCCCTTTTGAGATATTTACCTTTTAGAGACAATTTTCAGTTAGGCATTGAATGGGCAATTTTTATAGCGCTTTGATGACCACTTGTTGCTTCCAACAGCAGTTGTAGGGGAAAAGAAGATTATCACTCCAATTGGAACACGCGTATTGCCTACATACACATGTAGATACTTGGGAGCATATTTATGTGTGCTGCTATGCGTAATGTGTTCTTAATTGTTTGGAGTTTCCCGTATCATTGCTATGCTTCGCTAAAAATCTGTTGAGCTTTCCTAATTATTTGAATAGAAAATTAGTGTGAGGAGAGATTTATGTATGTGATAACATCATGATAACATGTGAAACTGTAGATTTTGTATACATATGTATGTATCGAGTAATGCTGCCTACTCAGTTTTTTTTCTATCAATTTAATTTTTCAAAGGACTATAGATTTAAAAAAAAATTATAAAAACTTATATTCACTATATATTGTACTATATTATATGGATATCAAACGGCAAGGGAATTACATCAAACTATTTTGTTTACTTTTCGCCAGCACAAATATAGATTTTTATAGTAGATACGCAATTAGCGTATACTGTATTTCATGGTTCAACTATTTATTTATTTTTTTTCAAGGAGAACGAAGTTGAAATTATAGCCATATATCTTAATTCGTGCCCATCATAGAGTGAGTATAAGTATTAAAAACTATTTATGGAAAATAATGCAATTAAGTCAAAGGCTAAAGCTTGCATTAACGTAAGATTTGGGTAAGCCGGAAGAACAGAGACAATTTCTCAAGCACTCGAACTTACTCTTTGAAGTGCGTTTAAGCCTAAAAAGGTGTAATTCCCATACCGTTCCATTAACTTTGGTTTTAAATCGGTTTCAATTGGCTTATGAGTGACTTATGAGAGATAAATAAACTGGATAAGTTTAATTAGCGGAAAGAGACGGAATTGACGATTGAAATTAAGATCCAAATGACAGTATAAGGATAGAGAAAACTTAAATGGAAAAATTTCTTATTTATTTACTCCTGCTGAGCTTCCCTGACACTTTAATATTCTTACGTCACAGCAGTTTGTCGAGGAACAGGCAGCGTATCTCCACTTTAACACTGCACAAACACAATTAAATTTAAGATACCCATATTAGGTTATCGACTATCGGTGATACCTATGGTGTACATATGTTAGCTTCCAATAATTGTGACCCAAGGTGAATTCATTGAAGCTGATTTTGCGATACTGTGTCTGGATTGCCTTTGTTTGCTTGTTTAATTGCTCGTGGAAATTTTCACAATCAATGCACAAAAATATGAATTCGCCCTGATTGAGACCCGCAATTAGTCTAATCAGAAATTGAAACTCTTCTCGTTTCAGTATGATAAGCTGTGTTTTCACTTTTCGGCATGTTCGGCTTTTCTCAAGAAGCACTTACAGGGTTGCCCATATTCGACGGACCCATCTGGCAACCCTGTATCTTTTGACAGAGACGTCCGATCGCTTAATGACATACCGCGTTGGAAGCGTCAGTCCAAGCAGATTTTTACCATGGAACAGTACACGCCACGCGAGCGCTCCCAAATTGTTGAAATTTACATTCAACAAAAGAAGTCAATTGTGAAAACTCAACGTGCGTATAAAAAACTAAATAATGTGAAAAGTGCGCCTTCTAAGAACACCATTAAACGTTTGTACGAAAGGTTTTCGACTGGTGATGCTCTTTCTAATCCAAATAAAAAACCAACTAAGGCGATCGAATGAGAATATTGCTCTTGTACGGGCCAGTGTTGAGACGTCGCCAACGACATCCCAAAATCGCCGCTCTCAGCAGTTGGGCATTGCTCGGACCACTTTACAACGAATTATCCGCATTGATTTGCATTTACTCGTATTCTTGTATAAGATTCAATTGACGCAAAGATTGTTGTCTGCGGACAAACCTCGTCGATTGGGCCCAAAGAGTCATCGAAACGGCTGAAGATGACGAGCAATTTTGGGAAAAAATCGTCATGTCCGATGAGGCTCATTTCTTATTGAATGGGACGGTAAACAAGCAAAATTGCCGTATTTACGCCACTGAAAATCCTCACAAAATTCAAGAGGTACCTCTTTACGACGAAAAAGTCACTGTTTGGTGCGGCGTTAGTGCGAAAGCGATTATTGGGCCGTTTTTCTTCGAAAATGAAGATGGTCAAGCTGTTACCGTCAATCGGGAGCGTTATCGCGATATGATAACCACTTTTGTGATGCCAATTATTCGTCGAAAGCGTATGAGGCTGTTCTGGTTTCAACAAGACGGCGCCCCACCACACAGCTCGCACCACAATCGATTTTTTAAGGGGGTCTTCTGGTCTCCAGCGAAAAAAAAATCGATTTTTTTTTTTTGCATAATTTTGTTGTATGTGTATGCGAGAATACGCCACAGAAAGGATTTTTTGAAAATCGCATTTTTTCACATTTTTCTGGGCACCGAAGTGTACCCTCCTCCGGCCGTTTTATCATAAACTTTATCTTTAAACGCGTTTCCCCGAAAATCGTGTTTTTTAAGCATTTTGGTCACACTTTTCATAGTAGTTATACTCCGATTTCAATGGTTTTGGTCTTAAAAGGTTCGGAAAACTTACCGCTAAGTTTCCCCGTGTACGATTTTTGAAATTTTTTTTCATTCCATTTTTGTAACCTTTTAAAGTTAAAAAAATGAGCAAAAAAAATTTTTTTTTGCAAATTGTTGCATAACTTTTGAAAAAAATTAAAAAAAAAAATCTGTCACGGGAAAACTTAACCAGGGCAACTCTGAAGACAACGCATATCTAATTTTTGCTTTCTGATTACCCAGGTGGAAAAACCGTGACCAAAATGGAGACCTGTTTCGTTTGGAGGTGGACGTCTTCAGCGCCATTTCAAGGTCGCGGGTGTTAATTTTTTTCAAAGTCAAAACCATTTTTTAAAAGCCAAGACATGTACCTTTAAAATAAAATAAAAAATTTTTTTAAATATTCACAGGATTTGTCACAATCAATTCCCAAAAAAACCCTTCATTTCAGGGCCTCGAGACCAGAAGACCCCCTTAAAGAAATTGTTTCCTCGTCGTTTGATGGCGAAAAATGGCGATTTTGACTGGCCACCGCGTTCGCCCGATTTAACGCCACCTGACTTCTTCTTGTGGGGATATTTAAAATCAAAAGTTTATATTAATAAGCCAAAGACCATAGAAGAGCTTAAGAGCAACATCCGTGAGGAAATAGCCGCTATTCCAGCCGAAATGTTAGCTAAAACTATGGAAAATGCTGCAAAACGGGCACAATACGCCGTACAGGCTCAAGGCGGCCATTTGAGAGATACCATATTCAAAAAGTGATGTCAACAAATCTACTTGAACCAAATAAAATGATAATTATCGTCAACATAAAAAAATAGTGTTTTTATTTAAAAAAAACACATGGGCCCGTCGAATATGGGCAACCCAGTAGTTGCGCTGCTGCTATTCAGGCCGATGAGGTACTCGACCTACGGAATGAATAGCCACTAAATTTGAGCCCATAATTGGGCCTCGTTCCACAGTTCCGTAACTTATCAATTCGTTAGATATTTTATTTTTTTTGTACATCATATTGTTCGGGTATGTCATAAGTTCAAGCGGATTTATTGTAGTTTTCAGAGCCGATCTTATTTCCTTATTTTTCGCATATACTAAAAGTAAAACAACAATAAGCAATGATAAACATTATCCTTCGGTGCAAAGTTCCGGGATTCAGTATCACCATTTGTATTTACATTTGAGGACCACATACATACATATATGTGTGTATATTCTTTTCCTTTGTATGCACCCATCAGCAGTTACATACGCTAATATGACAACCAACAATCAATGCCGTGGCGCTTATTTCTATCATTACTTATCTTTAGAATCTGTATGTAGACATTTCAATGCAAGTGCAACATATTCATCCAAACACACCTCATATTTATGAATGCTTTTATATTCAAACATACGTATGTATGCATAGTAGGCTGACCACTTAGCCGCATAACTGAACGCCACCATGCAGAGAAATGATAAATCAAATATGCGCATTCATTCATATACTCGTGAACGTATGTATGTGCATATGTATGTGACGACATTTTTTTCAACCTACCTCGCGCTACACTAACAAAAAATGCATTCCGAGCGCATTTTTCTGTTGTTATTCATTTTTCCATTGAAGGCACATACCTACGTACATAAGTATGTAAGTAGAGATTTTTGTTGCATTCTTCATTTTTGTTTTTCTTTTTGACAAATTAATTTTTGGTAAATTTACCTACATACATACATATAAACGAATGCATGCATGGCATGCCATGTATTTTATTGCAAAATTGCCATGAACTTTTGGCTGCGTTCATACAACTACAACTTTTACTTATTGTTGTTGTATAGCTAAACTCATTCAACATTTAGCGCTCAATCCTCCAGCCCTGCATATTGGTGGGTGCGCGATGATGTGTATGGGGAATTTGTGAAAATCAACACAGATTACACAATCAAAAAACACGCTTGTAAACAAAACAAAAATATACATATGTATGTACATATATAAACCTGTAATTCAACTCGGCGGCAAATGATCGGCGATCGACCAACCAGAGTTTGATACATGTGCGTATGTATCTACTATATATGTAAGTGTGTAGGTAATTATATGTGCGTATGTATGTATGTATTTGTGTAGGTTCGCAAAGGTACGTAAAAGGAAGCAAAGTAGCTGTCTTGGTCATATCAGCTGGAGAATCGCGTTGATCCTCTGCTCGACTGTAATTGAGAGCAGTTATGTATTATTACACTGGAGAGGAGAGTGCCTTCGCTGATGATAACTACTTGTACATAGAATAACAAAAACAAACATTCAAATGGAAATTCGAACGTTGATAAATAATAACAAATGCACATTAATAGAGGGGGGCGGGGCGTGAATTGTATGCAGCACTTTCAAGTGTTGTGTGTGCATGTAGAGATGTATGCTTATTCTTGCTTGTATTGCATAATCATACAAATTGAAAGGCGTTGCGTAGAAATTTTTTCGATCTACATACACACATACAATATGTACATGCGTGCATAGTTGATGGTGTTATGCTCTTATAAATATTTATTACAAATATGCACGAGTTTATAAAAATATATACATACTTATATTTATGCAATCAAGAATTAGCTGTTATGCCCACGCTTCGCAGACATTTTCAATGGAGAAGTTTACTATGGATGTACTAAGTTAATGTAAACAGGATATTGTGCACGTAATAATGTGAGAAACGTGCATATGTAAGTATACAGTGGAAGCTCCTATAAGCGGACAACGATGGTAGCCTACTTTTCCACACTTATGAGAGATGCCTTCTTATTGAATAAACCTAAAATTGAAATTAGAAAAATGCGCGTTTACATAAGTACGTAAATGATGTGCTGTGTCGTATGAGCAATTCTTCTTTATTGGCGCAGTAACCGCCTAAGTGATTTTGGCCAATTTTCCTGTGTTAACCAACACCAATATGAAATGACAAATGAGACCAAGTCCTCCTTCATTTCATTCTTCCGATGCAATGATTTACTGAGAGTAGTGAATTGCTACAAGTATTCACCATAGAATTTATCATTTCTCATAAAGTCAGGTCGTTCTGCTTTGTGGTGTGGCAGAAAACAGACTTTAGCCAGTCGGTGTTGGTATTATAAATTCTAATTTTAACTTGAATTTCTTGGAACTCAGAGAGAAAGTTCACTTCTAATTTTTTAGCATCTGCCTAGCGGATGATTTATATTTTTTTATAATTGCAATTGGCGTCGTACGACACTTGTGAACTAGACAGCGACAAAATAAAACAGACGAGAAATAGAGCAAACGAGCACAAAAATTCCTTTTTGCGCCACCTTGTAGTTTATTGAAGAAAAAATTGGCGAAATTGATGATTTCTATGTCCTAAAACAGGATTTTCCTCCAGCCATTGCAAATAGTATTTGTCAGCTGGTAGTTTGATTGTTCATTACAAGGACCCTAGACCCTAAATAAACCGGTGCTTTAGTGCTACTTAGGGAGTGTTAGATTGGTACTTCAACCATTTCCAAAGACCCTAAGTACACTGCGCTGATTGTCAAGGAATCATGGTTGTGCATTTAGCTCAGATTTAAATATAATTAGTACACTTTTGAGTTCCTCCTACAAATAACCAGAAAAGAATTGCTGAAAACGGCGCTATTCAGAAAATTTGTAACTATACATCTAACGGTGAAAGTAACTACGAATCAATAGAGTTTCAATAAAAAGAGGGCTTGTGTGTTTGCACGTTTGTTCTTTCTTCGAAATTTAAAGCTCGGAAACTTTCAAACGGAATTTAATAAAAATTACAGTCAATACCTATATCTCCGTCAGTCTCAGTCGAATGAACATTAAATAATAGGAAACAGTTTTTTCTAATAGCGGTTAGCAGGCAATGACAAACCTCTCCCATGAAAAAGCTCCTCATTAGCCGTTCGAAGTCGTCTTGAAACTGTAGGTCCCTCCATTTTGTTTTTTACACTCAGTTTAATATACAATATTATTATGAAAAACAAATTTGGTTTAAAAACATGAACAATTTTCTTTAATTTAATATTAAGTTAATTTGGCCGGTTTTTAAAATATTTTAATGTACATATTTTTATGTTTTAAAATCTCACCTTTCATTAAAAAAAGAAGATTGTGGAGATTTTAATGCTTTTCGAGACGCAATGAACAAACTCACTGCGCTCACTACATACTAGGTTAGGTTAGGTTAAATGGCTGTCCTTGCGTGGGGCCTAAGTTTAAAAATTAAAATTTGTCCGTTGTGATAGTATACAGAGGGAGGGGAGAGGAACAGGAAAGGGGGAGGTACCAGACGGAATTCACGACTTGGATTAGAGGATTTGAGGATGACGACCAACGAGTGGCGGTTTATGTTTGAGTTAACCGCTTCAAGCTGCTGATGAATTTCAATAAGGTGTAGCGAAAAAGTGAGAGCCCAGATGTTTAAACCTTGGCCCGACGAGAGCAGGGCAGCTGAGAAGAAAGTGCTGAGATGATTCCACCTCGTCCTCTAGACGGCTTCTGCAGAAAGGGCTTGACACAATGCCAAACCACACCGCATGGACACCTAACGGACAGTGTCCAGTGAGGATACATACCAAATTCGGTAGCTGTGGCTTTGTTAGCCTTAGGAGTTCTCTCGAGCGCCCCCGATCTACCTACGGACCTCACGACTTTGCATGTTTGTACACTACATACTAGGTTGTTCAATACATTTTGCGAATCGAGAGAATCGAGAGGACATTGCTACTAGCCTACACTTTTTTTTATTATGTTGGTACACTCTTTATATATGTACATAAATGGCAATGGAAAAAAGCAAGTATCGCATTGTGATTGAGTTTCTATTTTTGGAAGGTTTAATGAAGTTTATGAACGAATGTTGAAAGTATAAAAGAATTTTCGACTGCATTTAGTACACAAGAAAGATGGGTTGCTGAATTTAAACGTAGTCATACAAGCCTTGAAAACGATCTTTGTCTAGGTAGTCCTCTAAAAATAGCAACAACACCAGAAATCGTGGAAAAAATACACGATATCGTATTGGAAAATCGTGAAGTGACTGAAAGAGACTTAGTAGAAGCCCTTGGCATCTCATTGGGCACTATAAGCAATATTTTGACTGAAGTATTGGGTTTCAGAAAGCTGTGAGCACAATAGGAGCCACATTCGCTAACAATGGAACAAAAACACATTCGAATGCGATTTGCTGAGCAACAATAAGAGCGTTTTCGAAAAAATAAAGTGGATTTTATACGACAATTCATCACTATAGATAAGATTTAGGTCTATCATAATGATCCAATCAAAGCAAGAGGCTAAAGTGTGGTGTGAACCCGGTTCTTCGGCTCAGAAGCCACTTCTTGTCCAGAAATCGGCCAAGAAAGAGTAGTTTTTTAGGATGCCAAAAGAAATGTTGTTTGTGGATTACTTGCAAATTCGTAAAACAATAAATTCTGAATATTACAGTAACCATTTCGAAGGGCTCAAGAAAAAAATTCGTGAAAAAGACCCGGTTTGCAAAAGAAAAAAATGTATTTTTCATAAGGAATTAAAGTTCGAGTTGTTGGAGTATCAGCCGTATTCACCAGATTTGGCCTCTAACGACTTCCAGTTGTTTCCAGACCTAAAAAAATGCATGTGTGGAAAGCGTTTTTCATCAAATGATGAGGTCATAACAGCTTGTGGCCTCGGTAGTCTAGCGTAAGTGCACTAGCCTGCCATCTCAGAGGTTGTGGGTTCGAATCCCACGTAAAGCACGGTCCTCACACTATTCCAAATTTACCTACTTTCCCTGTTTCTAAAAAAAAAATCATTCCTCAACCCCAAGCACTTATCCTTTCCATTCTTACTCCCGCACAATAGTCAGCGCATTATTTGCCGTGTGGCTGCTAAAACAAGCATCAGCGGCGCCAGTAAGAAAAAGCAAGCGATCGCGGTTATAGCGCAGACACACGAAATTCTGCCAGAAAAATGTGAAACACTGATGGCGCTCCTAGCAGTAAGAAGGCTTTGTTCCTAAGCAACGACCTTTCAGATTCCCACTTCTGGGATGGAATTCATTCTCAGTATAAATTCTTCAGGGAACTATATTGAATAATAAAGTGTATTTCAAACCATAAAATTGTGTTTTTCTTATCGCACCGCAAAACTTATCGAACAACCTAGTAAGTATGTACATGAAGTAGCTTATATTCAGGTACGCGCATTAAATAGAATTTAATTTATTTTAAAAGTATAGGCACCAAAGTGCATTTCCAAGAATATCACTTTTTGCTTTTGTTCTTAAAAGCGGAGTTGCCATGCGAATATTGATTTTTGATACAACTAACTACAACTACTTTTCCAAAATATTATTTTAGTCAATGGGAATGTAAAATTAAAGGCTTTTAAGTATTTGCTTCTCACGTCTTTTCATCCAGTTTCTTAAGTTGTGGAGTTTTTTGCTGAACGTACTAGCCCTTGTTTCTTTCTTTTTTGTTTACTGCAGTTTTTTGCCAAAATAATTCAAGCTTGGCGTTAAAGCTTTTACGACTGTAAAATACCTTTTTATGTGATTCCTGTGGTCATTGAAAAACCCGTGTTTAAAAAATGAGAATTAAACCAATCCTCAAATACTAAATAAAAATATGACTGTCGTAAAAAAATTAAGCAAAAATATGTAAGTGTATTTTCTGATTGAGTAGTCATTGAGTTTCGGAGTATTTTTACATTACCCACCCAAGTTAAATACTTAAAGCGAATATCGATCAACGAAAAAGATGTTTATCAATACCAAGTAAACGATGATTTTTATCTGAAGCAAAAATCGCCATTTGAACTAAACTGCAATGCCAGTGCACGTATTTAAATGTATACAATTTGTGCTTTTATATCTACGCCACAAATATGGCCTTGATCGCTATATTATAAAATCCAACAAGCTTTGTATGTATGCTTGTATGTATATACACCTAATACATATATACATAAACGCGCGTAACAATCTCAGTTATTACAAATATGGAATTGATTACTTGTGCAACAAAAACAAAATACTTATACTTGCTGGGCTATGCCTTTGACGTCACAAATTAGAGATTGGCAAAGTTGCTGTGACCCGGTTCTGACCAGCTTGGCACTGTTCGAATGTAGTTAAAAAATGCGCTCAATAGCTTACCAAAATGCACATTTTAACTGCAAAAGACAACCATTCTTCACAGTAATTATTTGTAAGTGGAAAAATTTACGTTGCTTGCAAAC
Source organism: Anastrepha obliqua (assembly GCF_027943255.1). Taxonomy (NCBI): domain Eukaryota; kingdom Metazoa; phylum Arthropoda; class Insecta; order Diptera; family Tephritidae; genus Anastrepha; species Anastrepha obliqua. Next base: position 47,711,436 of record NC_072895.1, read on the forward strand.
AATTACGACGCACAGTGGGAAAATATGGTTAAATAAAAAATACCTTTTGAATTTATTTCACTATGAAGGAATACGCGCTCGGTCAGTTTTTTATGGCGTCGTCATTTCTAAAAAGATTACGATTACTATTTGCCATGAATTGCAAGTCAGCGCATCGGTCCAGCTTCATTCATGCGCTTAACTGCACTGAACATACGTACATATTTATGTGCACACAGTACCACCGGGCAAGTCACACAGTACCACCGGAGGTGCTTAAGAACATTAATGTTTGGGTTATTTTTGTTTAATTTATTTATATGATTTGATGTCCAAAACATACCTGTTTTCGAAATATACCATTTAAAAAATTACAAAAAAAAATGGTTTTAGTTTTTACGCCAACTTTTTTTTTACTTTTGGGATTTTAGACTAAAAAATTGAAATTTTTTTATGGTATAATCTAAAAGTACATCATCTTAAAAATATAAATTCCATAAATCATAAAGATCGGAACACGAGAACGAAAGTTACAGACCGTGGAAGCGCGCAAATTATCCATAAATGAAATGCACGCAAAACTTTAGACGCGATTATCGAAGTCGTGTTTTTTGAAAATTACCGCCGCGGTGATCATTTTTTATAAAAACTATTTGACCGATTTGCATAAACTTTTTTTTTAATTATTCAAAGTTACAACCTCGTGAATCTGAACGGTTCACTTTTTATAAATATTAGCATAGTTCGTTGGAATTATTTTTTTTTAATTTTTTAACCCCTCAAAAATCGTTTTTTTGGTGCAAAGCGGTTTTCATATCGAGAAAAAAATTTTTTTTTCTGTTAATAAACCGTTCAGATTCACTAAAAAACATTTTTCTACACTAATCATTTAATTTTTTTTTATTACAGTTGAGCTGCTCATGCGCTACCGTGATCACCGCAAGCCTCTTCTAAAAAACGGCGTTTCGGGGGAGGGGCGATACAACAATACATAATACAATTTTTTAAAATAAATAAAAACACCAAAATGTATTCTTCGAGAGTTACCCTTCAGTAGCCTCATTTGACTAAAAGTTCTAAAACATATTTAAAAAAAATTATGACAATTGTCCATTTTTTCGGGATCACATGATATATAACCCCTTAACGGACATGCCAATTTATAAAAATGATCAATAAAATTTGAGCTAAGCGCAGAATGGCTACATCAAGTAGTTCAAGTAGTCAAGTTTCGAGTTTACTATTTTTCAAGTGTTTCTCATTTCACATCATTAAAAAACATTTTGTATGAAAACAGTTCTGCAAATTAATTTACGACCAGTATACAATTTACCAATCCAAAAAATATCTAAAGCATCTAAAAGAAATATGATACATTTTCAATAAAACAAAATCCATAAGAACATTTTTTTAGTTCCTTGTTTTTATTTATAAAAACTTTTTACACGAAACTTAAGGGAATTTTGCATCTTTTTTTCGCTATTCGAGCATTTCAAAATAACACTTTTTATTTTATTTTTTGTTTCCCGTATATGTGAGTCCTGGATTTTCATCGAAAAAAAATCGAAAATTTTCATTGCCTTTCCTGTTAATCCACTTTCTGTTCACCCTCATACATATTTTTGGAGCAGCTTCAATTTCAAATGGATTATCCATTATGCCACTGAGCTCATAAAATAATAAATATTTTGCATGCTTGACGATGCCGATCGGTCACCACAGCGCTGCCCCTATTCGATACTATTTTTCTGGGCTGACTTGAAAGATTGCCTCTATCTATACTAATATTATAAAGAGGAAAACTTTGTTTGTTTGTTTGTTACGAATAGGCTCAAAAACTACTGGACCGATTTTAAAAATTCTTTCACCATTCGAAAGCTACATCATCCACGAGTAACATGGATCATATTTTATTTTGGAAATAGGGCTCGAGATATAGGTCAAAACGTGGACCCGGGTAACCTTCGGATGTGTATGTACAATATGGGTATCAAATGGAAGCTGTTGGTGAATGCTTCAGTTCAGAGTATTTCCATCCGCTCCGTGACTAGGGTCTCGAGATAGAGACCAAAACGTGGACCCTAGAATGTGTTTGTACAATATGGATATCAAATTGAAGCTGTTGGTGAATGCTTTAGTACAGAGTATTTTTCATGCCGCTCCGTGACTAGGGTCTCGAGATATAGGTCAAAACGTGGACCCGGGTAACCTTTGGTTGTGTATGTACAATATGGGTATCAAATGAAAGCTGTTGATAAGTGCTTTAATACGGGGTAATTTTCATACCTATTGATGACTAGGGTCTGGAAATATATGCCAAAACGTGGACCCGCCGTGTGTTTGCACCGAATTAAACCAAATTTACACACATTGTTAAGGAGGTAATGAAGATGGTTTCCGTATAGTTTGGATACCTATTGGTAGATAGGGTCTCGAGATATAGGTCACAACGTGGACCCGGGTAACCTTTGGATGTGTATGTACAATATGGGTATCAAATGGAAGCTGTTGGTGAATGCTTTAGTTTAGAGTATTTCCATCCGCTCCGTGACTAGGGTCTCGAGATAGAGACCAAAACGTGGACCCTAGAATGTGTTTGTACAATATGGATATCAAATGAAAGCTGTTGATAAGTGCTTTAATACGGGGTAATTTTCATACCTATTGATGACTAGGGTCTCGAAATATATGCCAAAACGTGGACCCGCCGTGTCTTTGCACCGAATTAAACCAAACTTACACACATTGTTAAGTAAGTATTGAAAATGGGTTTCGTAAAGTTTGGTTGTAATTCGGAGCAGTGGCAACGGGTACATCGTTCTTTTGAGCCAGCCATAATGTCGCTTACTTTTCTAACGCTTGGGGCGGAACTGAACTGTCAAATTGACAGTGTGAGTTACAATGTGTCAATATTTCTTTCTGATTTGGATGCCATAAGGAAAAAACGTAAGTGCAACATGTAAAAATTGTTTGTGAATTTTTTTGGAGTGGATTTTGGAACAGTGAATAATTTCTTACGAAATTTGAGAATTTAATGTGAAATCCGAATGAAATTATGTGTTCGTGGAAAAAACAATTTTTTTCGTTTTTTTTTGTTGAAAAATATAAATGGTTAATGGTTAAAAAAGCTCCAATGCTTAATAAAACATATAAATTGAAACGAAAAATTCATGGATGATCAGGAAAAAAGACGATTGTTTATTCATATGCGTTGATTTGAAATTTAAAAGCAATCTTTTTTTTCCTGATTTTCAATTTATATTTTATATTACTCAAAAACAAATAGAAAAACAAAAAATATTGTTTATGCCAAAGCGCTTGAATAAAGAATAAAGAAATAAATAATATGAAAATCATATATTTTCTGTTCTAAACCATATCTATTCTATTTTAGTGTGCCCAGCGAAGGGGGCCGGGTTTGCTAGTGCGAAATAAAGCCAGAGTCCGTATTGAGAAATTTTGTTGATATGCTACTATGAGGCCAGCCGAAATAATTATGTGAATACAAGAACAAGGTAAAGTAAAATGTATAGGAATATTTGTTCTTTATAAGAAATAAACTTGTAGGCTTGCCTTTGCCTGCTTGAGTGCGACTGCTATCAGGAAATAATATTTTCTATTATTTAATGCTTCGTATTCCAAATATTTTTCAAACCTAAGCTGCGACAGTAAGAGTATGGCAGCCACTTTTTGTGGGCGAAGCACAAGGAAAAGGTAGACATCTCAGACAGTGTACTCTGCCCAAGGAGTGCACTCCAGTGTACTCTGAGAAGAGGGGGATGAGACGGCGGATCACTGCCTGTGCGTCTACCCCGCCTTCGCTCCAATCAGGGTTGAGGACTTTGGCCCTGATGTGTTAAGAAGCGACCACCTTGGCTCCACAAGATCTACTAAGATTTCTTTGGAGGTCGGGATAGAATTAAAGAAAATTAAAAGGGAGTACAATGGACTTAATTTGGCTGAGTGCTGTACTTGCTAGTTGACCCGACAAAAAAACAAAAACCATTGGAGCTCTCACGACAGTCGATTTTACATTACCAGAGCGACTTGGATTTGTACTCGAATTAGACATTTATATTAATTAATTTTATGTTTTGTTTAATTAATTTTTGGTTTTTGCACACAAATCTAAAAGTGCCCATTGTACGGCAGTGCAGTGAGACGGGTAAAATTACTTGTTAGATTTCAATTTTTTATTGTTTGCATGTTCAAGTTGTATGTAGTAACAATAAATTAATTACATTCGAATAACAAATTACGAGTACACTACACGTCGGCTTGTGACTCAATTAATTGTCGCTGACAATTAGCATTAAATTATATTGCACGATCATTTGACGTGCAAATTGGAAGCGAACGAAAGCTGTACGCAGCGATACGACGACGATCGTACGATAAATGCGAACAGTTCTAAGTGGATTGCGCGGAGTAGAGTAGAGCAAGGCAGAGATCATTCGAATGCCTACAAATACTGCAATTAAATAATTCCAAATGATTCATACGCTTGCAATCCATTTTATGCGATTTCATAAGTTATTTTGTACATGCATGGACTGAACAATTAATTGCAACTATTGCATGATTTTGCAGTTATCAACCAATTTTGTATCACATAAAAGATGTATATATATATTGTATGTTGTGTATATATATATTATAAATTTTATATTATACAATACAAAAACAAGAAAAGTTACATTCATTGTACTTCACTGTAAAATTTGTGTAATTTCCATGACCCACGGCTAATTCCACTCAAATAAACATTTCTCAAGCATTTTAAGCTTTGTCATCCTGAGTATGCCAGCAGCTTTGGATTTGTTTTGATTTTTCCCTTTAAATTGCGCTTATTATTTATTTATTCAACATTGTTCATATGTATGCATATTTACTATGTACTATTGTAAAAATCGCCGCGATCCCATAAGGGAGTATGTAGGTGTTTCAAGAGAACCATATCACCTGACTAGTGGCTGTAATTCAATTGTTTCTTTGTAGGCAATTATAAGGGTAATTATTTTTGGAATTTTCATATTTCTTATAATTTAAAGTAGCTGGGGTTTTTATATGTGAAAACATTTAAAGAAGCTATAAGACTCTTATAAAACTAAAATTATTGGGAAGTACTTTCCAAGCGGTCATTATAACAACGACTCTAACGAGTAATGGCCGGATAAACACGTCAAGAAATTAAGCAGTAAATATATATATATATAATTGGCGCGTACACCCTTTTTGGGTGTTTGGCCGAGCTCCTCCTCCTATTTGTGGTGTGCGTTTTGATGTTGTTCCACAAATGGAGGGACCTACAGTTTTAAGCCGACTCCGAACGGCAAATATTTTTATGGGGAGCTTTTTCATGGCAGAAATACACTTGGAGGTTTGCCATTGCCTGCCGAGGGGCGACCGCTATTAGAAAAATGTTTTTCTTAATTTTGGTGTTTCACCGAGATTCGAACCGACGTTCTCTCTGTGAATTCCGAATGGTAGTCACGCACCAACCCATTCGGCTACGGCGGTAAATAGCTAAAGTAATTAAAGCGTGTCAAATTCCACATCCGTGAAATTACATCCAAATATGCAATTAGGCTAGCAGCTAGAGAGTCTAGTAGTTAGATTGAAAGAATCTCGGTTATAGTGGTAAATTTTATGATTAAATACTGATTTCGTATCCAATCCCTCTTCGTGTTTCCCTCATTACATCACGGAAACCAGAAGAGCTGAAGAAGAGGCAAAGTAAATTAGGATGATTGCGGCATCTTTAAAGTATGATACTATATGTTTCTCCCTCTCTTTCATTTCAACTGTCTTAATGTGGAAGAATAAGCCAAACAACCATATTAATCTTTAGTAAGAATGAGAGAACCTGCATAAAGCTGAAAAATAAGTGCGGAGTAGTACAAAAGGCATGCATGAAATCAGATATCTGCATCGTAAGATTCTGTTTTGGAGGGCGTTTTGTATATTATAATATTTCCTCAATGTTCGAAAGAAAAAAAATTAATAAGAACACAAAAAAAAAAAAATTGTTTAATAAAAAAAATAAATCCAGATCACAATGGAACAAATAAAGTTATTTGGTCCCATGAAACTAAACTATAATTTTATTACAACTCATCGCTTCTTTTCAGGAATTTTTTCTAAAAAATGTTGTATGTACTATAGGAGTTTGAGTCCAAAGAAGTACTACCTATTCAACCGCTTTGTGACATCGTACTTCTTAAATATACTCTCTCTCACTGGATGAGGCCCAAACATTTTCCTTTTACCTTTGCGTCAAATTTCTTTTCAGAATCACAAAAACAAATAGTTTTTACCCAAAATTGATTGTTAAAAATCTGCTTCTCTCGCAGACATTTGTAAATTAAAACCAATTTTACCTCGGCAAATGATAATTTTACTATAGATGCACTTGATTAAGGCCGCCGAAGAAAATGTTAAGATAAAAAGACATGTTGGCTTTAAAGTGTTATTTGTTTTATTTAATAATGCTTCTAGTTGGCCTTGTTACTAGTTACAGCTATATGAGCCTTACGGGTACAGGGAATAAAGATCCAGCGTCTCCGCTGGTGAAATCACGTCGTCCGAATGGATACTAACGTTCCGGCTCTGACAGTATTCGGTGCGGTACTAGCAGAGCGAGACGTAGACCTCCTCTGGGTCGGAAAGATCAGGTAGAGACGGACTAGGCTTCACTTCGGGTGGCCAATTGGGAAGAAACAACGGCTAGCGTAGTTGGTTAAACTTGGCTAAAATCTCTTAAGCGCTTAGCGCAACAAATAAGAATAGGAAGAATAATGCTACAATAACCTCAGAAATACAATTTGATCAAGACCACGGATCAAGCCATTTTTGATGTCTTCATATGAATGGAACTGCTGGTCAGCTCGACCATGTGCCATCGATCGGAACAGGTGATAATCGGACGGCGCAATTCTGGTGAATATGGCAGGTGGGGTAGAATTTCCCATTTCAGTGTTTTCAGGTAGGTTTTAACGGGGTTGGCAACGTGAGGCCGAGCGTTGTCATGCTGTAGAATCACTTTTTCATGCCTCTCCGCGTATTGCGGCCGCTTCTCGCGCAGTGCTCGGCTCAATCTCATCAATTGAAGTCGATACCGATGCCCAGTGTTGGTTTCGCTTGGTTTTAACAGTTCATAATAAATAACAGCAACTTGGTCCCACCAAATATCATACATAGCATCACCTTCGCAGCGTGAATATTCGTCCGAAGCGACGACGGGCCGGGCAGTCTCCATGACTTTATTTTCTTTGGATTGCTGTAATGAATCCATTTTTCAGCACCCGTCACGATGCGATGAAGAAACCCCGTCCTTCCTTAATTTTTTGCCGCTGGAGCAGTTGTTCACAGGCGAAAAAACGACGTTCAACATCCCTTGGTTTTAACTCATAAGGAACCCACCCAAGTCCCTGTTTCTGAATCATTCCCAAAGCTTACAATCGCTTGGAAATGGATTGGCGGGTAACTCCTGATACTGAAGCAAGTACTTCTTGCGTTTGACACGGATCCTCATTGAGCAATGCCTCCAATTCAGCGTCTTCGAAGGTTTTTGGCCTTCCTTCACGCGGACGGTCGTCAACATTAAAATCACCGTCTTTGAAGCGACGGATCCAATCTCGGCACATTGTTTCACTTAAAGCAGCATCTCCATAAACTTTTTGTAGCTCTCGATGCGCTTCAGCCGCCGGTTTTTCGAATGAACGAGGCAAATCAACACTTCTCGAAAATGACGATTATTCGGCACAAAATCAGACATTTTCACAAAACCAAAAGTATATGATAAAAAAACAAAATCACTAATGTGTCGAAGCAGTTTGCTTACCATAGGTCTAAGCTTGCTTTATGACGTTTAGGTTATGTTATAATCGACTAGCACACACTGTTGGCTGCATCTATTGACATAGGATGGGAACTTAGTTGTGCCCCTAATAGTTCTAACTGCAATAGAAGCCAGCAAAAATTCATTATAAAATCTGTGATCTATACATCTTCTAACGCACACATCTTTCTGAAGCTGGCTCGAACCTGAAATAATATAAACCATTAAATGCTTATATTTTCTTTTCCCTTTAAGTGCAATCACTTTTGCGGTGTTCTTATAAATCCCAGCAGAAATAAATTGAAAGTCATCTTCACGAAAATCGTTGCAAATTTTAACTAAGTATTTAATAACTGCAATACATACAAATATACTATACTAGTATGTATGTGTATGAGGGTAGATATATTTTGCCGACCGCGCGTTGAATGACATAAATCTGCTGCCTACTCTCCACTTCATGTCTGTGACACAAGTCGCTCATATAAATCAGTAGCCTGATGTTGATATTTAAATTTTTGTTTTCGTTTTTATTTCTAATTTTAGCAACAACTGCTAAGCGCACATGTTAATTACAGCTACCGGCCACAAAGCAACAGCAACAACAACACGCGAGAAACTGTAAATGCAAATAGCGCACAACAGCGTCCGAACTACTTATATCCGTACTTGAGTGTTATTAAGCGTCGACTTTGAGATAAAACACGAACACAATTGCATACAAATATATGCATACAAATATAAGTATACGTACATAGATAAGTAGTGTGCAGGTAAATGACAATATGTTAGTTGGTAAATAAAAAATGCGCATTTCATGCAAAACCAGACGAACGACTAAAAAAATGATTGAGATTTGCATGTTTTACTATGTTTGCAAATAATGTATTTATGTATGTAACTAAACGTGTGCCAAAGTAAATGCAAATAAGCTTTATAAAGCGAGTAGCATTCATCGTTGCCGCTGCTACTGTTGCAGTCTATGCGGGTTGCGTATACGCCATGTACCAATATATTGAATAATATTTTTAACCTTTTGAATTTATAATATTATACATAATATACTGAGATATACTGTTAAACCAATTAAATCAATCAAAAATATGCTTCTGTCGTATTTGCAAATTGAATCACATCTTTTCAATTTGCAAACATTTTTTTCTAATAGCTTTCCATTTTTGTCCTTTGTGACTAACATTCGGAATTCAGAGAGAAAGTAGGTTCGAATCACAGTGAAACACCAGAATTACAAAAACAAATTTTCTAATAGCGGTCGCCCCTCGGCAAGCAATGGCAAACCTCTGAGTGTATTTCTGCCATGAAAAGGCTCCTCATAAAAACATCTGCCATTCGGAGTCGGCTTGAAACTGTAGGTCCCTCCATTTGTGGAACAACATCAAGACGCACGCCACAAATAGGAGGAAGAGCTCGGCCAAACACCCAAAAAGGGTGCACGCGCCAATTATATATATATATATATGTATATATATATGTATGTTATAGTATTCTACTTAGTTTTGATTATGTAATTTTTTAATGTTATTTCTTTTTTTAATTTAATTATTTTTTTTTAAATATCAACCCGGAACGGCTTTTCATACCTTTCGTTGTAAATCGGATGTGAATAATTCAGCGTAACACTTTGAAAAATTGTATTATAAAATTGTCAACATTACTCGGCACATTTTTCTCAATTAATCCTTTGCGGTCGTATGCCGCACCAACCACCACAGCAAGGAACCATACTAATTTTATACTGTACTTATTTATAAAATAAATGTTGTGCATCACTGATATTTCAAACGAAAATTAATTCCGAACAGTACGACACCCATATCCAGGTTTAATACGACCGCAAAAGGTTAAATTATTCCAAATTTAGTTTGACACACCAATATTTTAATATATTATTTTTTAAATTATTTACTCATTAATCGGGCGTTGCGGCCGAGTGCGTTGGTGCGTGTCCTGGTTACCAACTCCCCATCATGAAACACCGAATGATAGAAAGGCTGACGATGGCACACCGCCGAGTGTATTTTTGCCATGAAAAAGCTCCTCATAAAAAAATATCTGAAGAAATACTAAATTATAATTCTACTGCATTAAGCAACTACAGCACTAGGACGGAAGAGCACACACAACAAACTCTATTAGCAACTCTGACTCAAATGTGTGAAATGTTGATGAACATTTTGTAATTGAAGATGCAAATTTAAAAGTTGGATTTATATGGTTTTTCAAAAAAATTAGCTACATTTTTATTAAAAAATTATTAAAACAAAATTAGAAATACAAAAGTTTGCACAACTTTCCTTCGCACACATAAGTCGTTTTGCTATAGTTATTATAAAAGTCTTATTGCTTTCAACCATTCCCTATTTATATCAACGCTTTTCAAGAAAGTCCCCATTATAACGGCTATTTTTAAGGAGCTTAAAAACTTAAAATTATAATACCAAACAGAGAAAAACATATACATATGTAATCCTTATTTTTATTATTTTTCTTGGCGTTTAGTTTTTGAATATGAATCCGGCATATGTCCGCCGCGGCTACGAGTTGCATGGCGCATTCGATCAGTCCAATTTTTGACAACTTTTTCCAATTAATCTGGCCATATGGTGTCAATGGTGGCTTGAATATTGCAATAAATCGATTGTTAAGTGCGCTGCATGGCAAGCTGCTCAGTTTTGTCGGAGCCAAATGCCATCGATGTATGGCTGATTAATTTTTGGAAACAAAAATTTCCAATCACCAAGCAACGTAACGAAGGAAATAAAGACCAATGATGCCAAAAGTGCTCTATAAACTTCGCGAACAGATATATTTTTTTTTGCAAAGTAAATTTCTATCATTTGGAAGCGATATTCTGGCATTAAACGATTCATAATGACTTGTCAAACTTGAATTGAACAGAAATGTCAACACAATTTGCCATTCTCAGCTGTCAAGCCATAGGTAGTTATCGCTATCGCTAGTTCTCATGCAGCTAAAAAACACCCGATGTAGACATAACTATACGGTTACCACACATTTAAACAAAACCACCCGTTACATACATAGGTACACGTACATATACAAAACTGGAGAGTTTGTTGTTTTGCTTTCACTTAGCAAACACGTGCCACAATAAAAAAGTGTGCACACATTTAATGAAAACGATAATTGCCAATAACATTTCATTATATTTTTTTGTATCGAACATTTTGGTTATGAGTTGGTTAATTAGCATATGACCATCCACACGGGCAATAACACTAAGCTTATGGGTGAATAAAATTACTGTGCAATTCAAAGATAGACATACACTTTTACGAGTATTCACAGTAGCTATGTGAGTTAATTAATGTGATACGTGGACGTGTGTACATTTATACATTAATTAACTTGTATATATTATTTTCTTTTAATATTTTTGCGAGTTTGATCAAGTTTGTGATAAGTTTTGCTATGATTCTGCAAATGGGGGGCACTGCAATGTAAAGCTGCAAAACTTTCGATGCAACTATCGACGGTTTCTATTTTGTCGAAAGTCAGGGAAATTTATTTTATTTAATCTGTATTTAGATTGGTCAAATATTTCCTTTAAGCAGTATAAAAAAATTTAATTGGATTCATGATTTTTGTGTAAGACAACATGACAATAGCAAGCAAAAGAAATTTCAAATGATTTGACGGCATACGCATTCTTTCGTTCTTGAAGGGTTAATTTTGACTTTTTATAAATTTATAATTTGAAGAGTTTCACATGTATCATACTCCCATATAATTCTTAGACTTTTGGAAATTACCGTAGAATCCAAAGGAATTTTTAGTAAAATGGATACCTTACATTTGCTAGATGTACGCAGATCTAAAATATTACACATTTGATTGGTATAAAAGAACTAAGTAAAATTTAAGTATATTTCTCATACCTACTTTCTATCAAAGTGGGTTACAGTTTTTCAAATCCAAGTTAAATTATTGTTTTTATTGTGATAATAAAAATTATACTCTTTACTAGCTTTTATGAGCCCTTCAAGTTAAGCCCTTATTGATCCGTATGCTCTAAAGCTGTTGCGTTCCTCTCTTGACTTGAACCAGTTCACAAAGTCTTAGTTCAATTAGTGAGTTCTTTGCATTTTGCGAGCACTGCTCCAATTAGATGTCGGAGCTTGCTTATTAATCAGAATTCGCTAGATAGGGAAGGGCTATTCATTCCCCCGATCTCGTTTTCGATTTAATAAGTGGGGCGATTGACTCCCCATCGTTACTCGAGAAAATTCATTTCAATAATTCTTGCGAATTCTAGAAGTCTGAGAGAATTTAATTCGCTTTCAAATCCCATTGACTGAACGAGTTTGCATGAAATTTTGCACAAATGTGTTAGTTCATATATGCTTATTGTATGACCTGGATTGAAAAATAGGTTACTAACTAGGTTGCCACCTATGAAAAAAGTTATATTAATAATAGACTAGTAATAAACTAATATTACAATACAGGTGTTTAATGGAAAAAGACTTACGAGAGATTAGTTTCGAAAATATTTTCAAGAGCGTTGCCACCTGTTTGAAAAATTAAGTTTAAATAAAAATAAAAAATATATAACAAAATGCGTATCAAAGGAAAGAGGCTTGAAAATCTTAATTTCAAATCTTGTTTTTCAATAGAGTTGCCACTTGTTTCAAAATTAAATTCGAAAAATTCAGTAATTAAACTGAATTATTTTAATTTAAAGATGTTAAAATATTTTTGATAATGATATGGTTGACATCTGCTGTTCTCAACGTTATTCTGCACCTACTTCCTGTGGATCTACAAGTTAAATCCATTGCTGCTCAGAGCGATATGAAGTTGAAGGCGTGAACACAATTGAAATCAATAAAAACTAATTTCACACAAAAAACGTATGGTGTTCTGAATAGGTAACACTTCATATCGTTCACCCTGTAAATATCAAGATAGTTAGGAGTGAAGAGTTTTAGTGGTTGGCCGTAGGGTTAATATCACCCTTAACTTGCAGAACCCAATTTTCTGTATTACTTTTATTCAGAATTTTGAGCAAAGAAACACAGAATTACCATACTACAAAGCGGAAAATATGACGATTCCAATTATGCCCAGCGATAAAAAATTAAGTCCAAGAACAATCTCTAAATAAGGTTGAATTGAACTTAAAAAAGTTTTATTTTCGGTACATCCAACTAATTAATGAGATGATTTAAAAAATTAATAAAAATATTATTGTTTTACATTTTTCTAATTTATTCATTGAGACGTAGCAACACATGCCGAGTATTAGCTAGTAGTACAAACATATTCTCTTATAGCGCACATCAAAAGTAGTATGCAATATAAACCCACCCGAGGGCACTTACAAATACTTTTCTTCAATTACCTAATTCGGCTTTAGTACAGGGAGTAATGGAGTCGAGAGAGTTGGTTATTAACATATGTATGTATGTATGTATGTACCTACACGTATGTGAGCTACGCAAGCACAAATAACCAACATGAACACACATACATACTAACTATATACAAATGCATACACATAGAATACATATGAATGTAGGTTGGCACGACTAGTCTACATACTTAACCCAATTGCCAGTTAAATTCGGAAACGGATATTATAGCAATTGTCTGCACTTCTTGAAGTATTTACAAATTTATACATTGTCTGGGAAGTGTTGCGGAAGTCGGTGGCGTAGAGGAGGTGCGCGCCCTTAACACTTAGCATTAAGTATGTACATGTGTAAGTATGTGCATATGTAGTCTTAAATTGAATAATTCCCTCTCAGCTTCGCATACAAGGTGGCGCAAAATTAATCAAGTTTGTTTCGGAATAACTTTTTTACTAAATAAAAAAATAATTATTATTTGAGTGATGGAAATCTTTATTTTGACCTTTACGCGCACCATTGCATGCCTGTTTGCATATAGCAGCTGTTTAGCTCATACGAAACCATTTGTAAAAATTATATATTATATATAAATACCGACATAGTGATTAATTTTGAGCCACCTTGTACATACAACCGAATTTATATCCAAGTACAGGCAGATTGCATTAAGCTGCACTTGTAAACATAAGTAAATGGCTAAGTTTTAGATCACTCTGACCTTGTAACATATACAAATTCAATAACTCATCTTATCTAATTACATATATACAATATTATATTGTAATAAAATATTATTCAAACATACATTCTGTCAAAAAAATATCGGGAGTTGTTCATTTAAAAAGCGCGCGGTACGCATATGTCTAAATTTTTCTTTCCTGGAATATTGGCATAATGGTGCTCTATAGTTTCGCAGAGTTTGAGCGTGATCTGTCAATTAGCTTGTTTTTGGCATTTAATTATATCAGTCAACCGCAGATCTGCTCTGCGATTTTCACAAAACAAAGAAATCGTCTTAAATTTTGAGTTTGAACAGGATTTCGTGTGCCTAATCGTTGAAAATGTTGCAGAAAGCCTATGGCAATTGTGCTTTATAAAAAACGGTCTACGAGTGGTATAAAGCTTTTGCAGAGGGCCGAGAAGTCGTGGAAGATTTGCCCCGATCTGGTCGCCCATCGAGGACGTTGATGGAACGGATGAAAACGTCGACAAAAACAAGGAGATGGTGCCGGAAAATCATCATTTAAGTTTAAAGGAGGTAGCTCGTGACCTTAGCGTGTCTCACGAATCAATTCGCTACATTTTACACCATCAATTGGACAGGAGACGCGTGACTGTTCGACTCGTTCTAAGAGAGTTGAATTTCTTTCAAAAAATTCATCAGGAGAAGGTGGCCGAAGACATGCTTGAGCAAGTGAATTCGGGCCCAACGTTTGTTCAGCTCATCATAACAGGTGATGAGACGTGGGTATATGAGCTTGACATGCAAACCAGTCAACAGGCGGCTGAATGGCGCTATCCACATCAGCCGCAATCCAAAAAACCACGTCACAGTCGGTCAAAAGTGAAATGCATGCTACTCGTTTTCTTTGACTAGACGTGTGTGAGAGAATGTGCGTAGGGAACGTCCCAATTTGTGGAAAGAAAACTCATGGATCTTGCACCATGATAACGCGCCGTCTCACAAGGCTCATATTGTGAATACTTTTTTGACCAAAAACTCGACCAATATCATCGAACAACCACCGTATTCACCGGATTTAGTCCCTGTGACTTTTTCTTTTCCCAAAACTTAAATTGCCACTCGGCGGACGCCGCTTGAGTCGATAGAGGCCATTAAGGAGAATGCGCTGAAGGAGCTGAAAAAGATCTCTTCAGATGCATTTAAAAGGTGCTTTGATGACTGGACTAATCGTTGGCATATGAGTATTACTAGAGCCTATTTTGAAGGCGACAAAATATTAATAATTAGTTTGCTTTTTATTGAACATTTCTCGGCACTTTTTTGACACAATGTATGCCATAAACCAGGTGTAGAAAGTCATGCCCATGGAAATCTTTATTTTCACCTTTACGCGGCATGCCCCAAGCACGTACATAGGTTCAGGGTATCGAATATAACTCCTCCAAAGAGGTTGGCTTATGAGCGTCAACTATGGAATTGACGTGAGGTAGCATCAGTGAAAGTAGTCAAGGGGCGTTAAGACGTATGGCCAAGGCGATCAATTGCCGTGAGATGACACAATCGTCAAATTTCTTCTTTACAACTTCGAGCATTGGCACAGCTCGAATATACCGTTGTTGTTATGCGTTGGTCACTATCATATGGTCAGATAAGAGTGTTAGAGTGTTTGAATTACGAACGATGACTGTGCTGCGTTTGCGTCAACCGCTTTGTGATGCTGATGAAATTTATCAGATTTGTAATGACAACGCCAGCTATATCAGCAGGCGTAACAAAAAAGTAAGAGCCAAGATGCCTGGATCTTAGCCCCGCCAGAGCAGAGCACCTAAGGAGAAGGTGCTGAGATGATTCCACCTCATCCTCCGTACGTCCATCGCAAAAAGGACTTGCGGTAATTCCAAGTCTCACAGCATGCACTCCCCGCGCATAGTGACCTGTGAGAAAACCCACAAGATTGCAGACTTGTGAACTGCATATAGAACTGCACTTACACCGTTTACTGGATGATTGGAGCTAGTCCTTCTCCAACTTGTGCGTGCGTCTTGAAGTTTTCCCACAGACGGAGGGACCTACAAGTGATTTTTTATGAGTTTTTTCATGGCAGAAGTGCCCTTGTGTGTTGCCATTGTTTGGTATTGGTGACCACTATTAGAAAAAACGTTTTCTCTCACTTGATGCTTCAAGCGCGGGATCTACCGAATGGTAGTCAAGCAATAACCCTTTAGCTACGGCGGCCATACCTAGATACGCCTATAAGGATCGGTTGCGTTTCGAGCTGGAATCCTCTATATTTATACGAATTTACTTTTATTAGTTCTATGGCGCCCATTGCAAATTTGCATATTTAAAATATATAGTACATAGACTAGGTACAGACATATATTCTTATATAGATTTTTCCGTACAAGGCAGTTTTTATATTTGCTTATTCTTCATTGCGCAAACAGCCACATATTTAGCACGTTATTTTCAGAAATATCTAATTTCAATACCAATATTTAAATAAGACTGCTTATTTGCTCAGTAATAGCTTTGAAAAATTTAAATTGGGTTAATATAAATTATGACAACAAATAAATAAGATAGTCCGCAAATTGCTATGAGATTTAAATACATATAAAAATATTTATATTTAAAAGTCCAAGTCTGAAAATTTACATAGATTTGCTTTTCGATAACATCTATCTATGCAAATTTTTAATGCTAATATATTTTTCAAACAACTTTACACACATTCTAGTAAATACTGCATATGTAAATACTTTCAGTAGTTAGTAACTATGGCAAATGTGAATAAATATAAATAAAGGTTTGACTTTGGTTAGGCCTTGCTTGCTTGTATCTTGAATACCGGCAGTCGCCAAGCCCCTCCTAAGCTTTTTGCTATCAAACTTTTTTGTTTCATAAGTTTGCAAACGTGTAACTACGAGCGAACTATGTGAATATAAATATATATATACATATGTATGTGTATTTATACAAACTTTTAATACAGTTCATTCAACTGAAAGTGGCATCGTTTGAACAATTTGTAGTCGCAAATGTGGCACACTATTTGCTAAAGTTTCACTTGATATAAAATCGTGAGTGGCCTTTTGTGTTGACACACTATTTTTCAATATTTGTAGTCTACCGATATTTACACATACGTGATGAATGGAAATAAATACTATTCGCGAGGCATATATGTACTACTACGAGTACTAGTTAATGTTCATCTCTTTGTTAGAGTTTATTCATTGACCGCTTGGGAGGTTGATATAAGGCAGTGGCAATCGCACAAATTACCACCTCCGCATGCTTGTAGAGCATATTAACTAACAGACAGTACTTAGAGTTGAATTCATATGATTTCTTAACACACCCAAGCCAACTACTCGCTTCATACATCGAACGAGAATTATAGGTATGAAGGCATGCAAATGTGCCTTTAACAGCCATTTATCAAAAACTGGTTGAAGAACTCTAAGACTTTTATTGAAATATTTAGTTAGATACATGTCACTCGTTGGCTGAAAGAACGTCAAAACTCGAGAGATCAAAAATTCACGAAAAACGGTGAACTCACTATACCTCCCTAAGTTAAAATATGTAAAGATGCATTTTTATCTAAAGAGGTAACTAACATGAATATTGCCCAGAATTTCTGCATATTTACATTTATATAATATAATTGGCGCTTACACATTTTTGGGTGTGTGGCCGAGCTTTGTTAGATTATTTCTGTTAGACTAACGAAGACGCGTTTGCAGTCCTGGACATCGACATCGAAAGTGTGGAATCTGCATACATATATATGATTTTTTGGCTGTTTGGCCGTGCTCCTCCTCCTATTTGTAGCGTGCGTCTTCATATTGCTCCGCAAATGAAGGCACCTACAGCTTGAACCCGAGTTTTTTATGAGGAGCTTTTTCATGGTAGAAATACACTCGAAGCTTTGACGAGCTGATGATGAGATGAGTTCTAATTCGATATTTTAATCGAAAAGTTTATCGTTTTGTAGCATAAACTTGCATATAATGCTTTCACTTACGAGCTTTACATTGTGAACACTGGTGCAACGTGGTCCTCGATTTCCGTGAAGACTGTCCAAAAACGGTTATTGTGCCAGAAACAATCGACGCTGTGCATCAAATGGTAACGTAAGATCGTCATGTGACGAAGCATCCTTAGGCATCAGTGTGACCAGCATACATTCAATATTGCATGAACATTCTGAAGATTTCTTCTCTTTGGATATAACATAACGTAATTTAGAAAATGCCCAAAAACGGATTTGTGTAAAGAAATATTGAGAAATTCAGCCGTGTTGGTTCAAAGCACGTCTATGATATCGTAACAGGTGGCGAACCTTGGATCTATGCATATGAGTCGGGAACAATACACCAGATGATAGTGTGGGTGTTCCAAGATGGGCTTAATCCAACAAAAGTTGTTCGCGGAAGCAGCAGCTCAAGGGTTGCTTGTTTTTTCGCATAAACTGGAAAATTTGGTCATGTTGTAATTGTACCACTAGAGAAACTTAAAAAAGTCAGTTCTGACTAAACTTTGGGAAAATTTCGAGTATGTATGTATATTAAAATTTATAAAATGCAAGTTGGAAGTGGTTTTAAAATCGCGTTGGTGTTCGACAACTTTTATTGCTAACGATGTTGGGTGTTTCTTGTTTTTTTTTTGCGAAATAGAAAAGTGTCAAGCTCAAATTATATGGAGAAAATGCAAACGAAATTAAAAATTTTTTTTGAAGTGAAACTTTTTAGGTGTCGATGGACGAGCGAGAATGGAGAGTAAAATTTCAAGGCCATACGTTTTGAGCATTTTCGTTCCGCGAGAGAGAAAAAAGATATAACGTTGAGCAAAAGGAGAGAGAGAGCCATACCTTATATATATCTTAGACGTCACGTCTCCCTTTTGTGCGGTCCTTTGTCTTTTCTCCCACTCCTACGCTAAAGCTCTAGTCTAAGTCGTACGACGTTACTTGTATTGTAGGAGCAAGAGAGAACCAAGTATACATTATATACAAGGCGTTACAATATAACAGAGAGAGAAAGAGAGTGACCATAAACGTACAGCACTAACGCCATATTACTATAGTAGATCGAAAGAGAGCAACATATTGTTAGAATAGGATAGTAAGTATTGCGCATGCGCATGCCTTGTCTATGCACGGTATAGTGTTAGACGCTATATGTGCGCACGGCTCTACCGCCACGCTAATACATCGGAGCGAGAGAGAGCAACGTATAGTTAGAATACGACAAATCGTATTGTGCGTGCTGTGGCAGTATGCATTGCCGCCAGACGCTATATATACGCAGTTGATATACCACGTGTATTATTTTTGTAAATTTTGTCTATTTGTATTCTCTGGAAATGTTGTGAATTTATTTAGATATATATTCTTTCTCTCTCTCTCTCTCTCATTCTCTCTTGGGTCTCTCCCTCTTTCTTTGTCTGCCTTGAAAGTTTCACTGTTATGTGAACTACGCTACACGCACTTTTTTTTTAAGTTCTGATTAAAAGGTTAGAAATTTTGATGATTTGTTGATTTTTTTTTATTTTCATTAAGTTTAAAACTAAGATTTATGTAATTATTGTCGTAGAATAGACTTTATTTCTATAAAAAAAAGATTAAATAAGAAAAAAATAAATTTTCAACACTTGCCAGTAAGTCAAAGCGCTATAGTTATGAAACACACTGTATGCATATAAAATATAGCTAAATTTGTTTGCTTCTTACCTTAGGCACTTCCAAGTTGCGAGTGTATTGCACTGCTTCTTGTAAAAGTGAAGCCAAACCTCGTGGGAGTGGATGCTGCATGTGGAAAATGTGCGCTTGGATATTGCGAAACAATTTTAATTCAATTTGCTGGGGCAGTCGCTGCTTTTACTGCGCTGCCAGTGATGATTTCAGTATGTGAGACGAATAATATTTCTTATTTGCTTAAGGAAGCGGAAGCAATTGTTAGTAAGAGAGTGGTAATCACTGTTTTATTTTCATTTATTTTTATTAATTTTTCTTCAACACAACTTATTTTCCTTTTTCCACTTTTTAGCCCTAATATTTGTTGCAGGACCTCTTTTTTTATATCTAAACTACTTTTCTCGTACTACCTCTAGCATTTTGTATTTATTCTACTATTTTTGCTTTGTTTGCTGAATTTTATGAAATATTTTTTTCTTCTTTTACATACATATATATATTTTAATCACTTGATGGGGATCACTTCGCATGGTTTATCACTTATCGTATCGCTTCTCTTGCCGTCGATCGGGTGGTGTTATTACTCGCCATTTTGTATGAACTTTCGTTAAATCTTTATGTGTGCGTTGATATAATTGATACAACTGATACATCAAGTTGATTTTTTTGTAACTCAAACGTGCCGCAACGAATTCGATACGTATGCAACTTCCTTAGGGTGTTGCTGAACTTCTAACTTCTCGAATTGCAACTTAAGTGGCTGTGGAGAGTGCAAGAGTATTGGGCACGTTGGCGTTTAAAATGGAGAAGACAACGCCTATGAGAATTTCAAAATTAATGTTGGAGTTCGCGTCGATGTTGCTTTTGTTTTTGTTGTTATTGCTATTGCAATTGCTATTACTGTTACTATTACTCTTAGCAGCGGAAGTAATTTTCTTGCGCACAAAAATTGCGTAAAGTAAAGTCTTGAACATCGCGCGATTCCCAATGCGTGGATGTGTGTATGTATTTAAATTCGTGTATGTGTGTATCCGTTATTCGTATTACGAATACCCATGCGCTTGCAAGCTCGGAAACGGGAACTGCACACTTGATTGTGTTTGTAGTTGTACAAGTACCACCACCTTCACTTGAAAATGTCACTTACTCGGGTTACTCGGTATTTATGCGGACGACTGCCAACAATTGCAGTCAATGGACACGACGCGCTGTATATATATATGTATTAATAAAGTATGTACATATGTAGGCACATGCATAAGTACATATGTACGCATGTCCATATGTATGTGTGAAGTAATGAAAATGTGTGCGATTAATGTGTGAGAAATTTTCGATTTACATTTTTGAGTAGAGAACTTCGGGGGCGGTAGAGCACAAGTAGGCAAAAAAAAAAAAAACAACAAATTCAAACCGTAAAACAAAAAACAAAAAAAAATGCATATGGCTTAGTAAACTTGAAATGTATTAGTGAATGGTATCCAACTGACCCCTGAGCGAATGCGTGCAATACCGTCAATTATTATTAACAACAACAACAAGAAAAGCGAATCATACCATTGCCACACGAGTAATCACAAACACAATCACAAGGAGCAATTACTCATTAAATATAATGCTATCACGAGATTCCGATTTACACATATTAACCATTTGCCACGCTATCTACTTTACTTTACTTTTGACACCAACATTTCACTTAATTGTGTGCGTATATGTATATGCGAGTACGTACACTTTTGTTCCCAATTATAGCAGAGTGGCATATAGCAAAGTTTGCTTGACATTTTTCTACATAGAGAAAATACAAAAGACCGGCAGCAAAAAATGGTTTGCCCAAAAATTAACACGATTTTTGAGCTACCTACTTCAAACTTGTGCTTTTACTTTTCTATAAAATCTGATTAAAAAGTTAGAATATTGGATGATATTTAAAATTTTTTTTTTTTTAAATTTTGCACAAACAATTTTGTTTGAAAGTTATGTGGTTGTTGTTGCAGTGTAAACTCTACATTTAAAATTAAAAAAAAAGATAATAAATGAATAGTCAAAATTTTGCAATATGTCTCGCTGCTATTATTGCGAATACAGGAATGTATGTTTGTTGCCTTCGATTTTTTTTCGTTTTTGATATTTAATTTTTGTTTCACTTCATTATTTGCTACAATTAGAACATATCTACTTATATATGTTTGTATGCAAATATAATACATGCATACAAGATTAAAATTGCCGACTCGAACGATTGTAAAAGTACTATACGTATTCATACATGTATATATGTATACAAATACAATGCAATAGAACCTATGCGATGTACTACGAGTAGGCCATTCTCTCCACTCTTTACGCATATTCATTATGTTTGTTGCTTTGTGTGCATCCGCAGAGTTCATAACATTATACTCGTATTTAGTGAGCTTTTGTTTTATTATGCATTTGTAGAGAAGAAAGTGTGTGTGCCATATGTGTTGAGCAGGAGTAGCCCCACAGCCGCA
Source organism: Anastrepha obliqua (assembly GCF_027943255.1). NCBI lineage: Eukaryota > Metazoa > Arthropoda > Insecta > Diptera > Tephritidae > Anastrepha > Anastrepha obliqua. Next base: position 47,733,538 of record NC_072895.1, read on the forward strand.
ACAGTAACATTCAGTGCCAGGCTTCTTGTCCCCGAAGCTGTTTAGATTAGTTAGAACAGATACATACATATGTATGTAGGTATATGTGTATTAATATATATACGTATATGTATGAATGACTAAATAATGTGAAAGAGCGCAGTTTCGGATGATCAATTGTCAAATGTCAGTGCAAATATAGAATAACATACCATGTACAGTGTGGTACAAAAATTTCCATGTCAATTATGTGCCGTCAATTTAAGTTCAGCATACAAAGAGGTCTGCCTCGGCTATTTTCACTCGATCTCTAAACAAATGCTTGAAAATTGGATATTAAAATATGAAAGCCACGAAATTCGGCAAAAGATTTTTAAAGATGTGTTCTTTAACAGACCGTTATTCGGCTCTGAGCGGCTGACAGAATCAGCTGATGGGCTGTCATCACGTGGGATGTGTTTACAAAATAACTTAGAATGTGGCTGCAGTGTCTCCCAAGTAGCGTAGCAGCCGAAGTTCATCTCACAATTTTCTTTTTCACCATAGTTAAAGAGCAAATCTTGTAAATCTATCATCTTTGTTGGCAAGTAGTAAGTCAACAGAGCATGACAGACGCGGTGGGATATTTAAACGAACAACATATGAATCCATCGCCTTACACCATGCTTTGGACTTTCGCCTTACCCCAAGCTCCTAACATACATATCTACATAGTCGGTAATATAATATTATATTTAATGACATAGCCTACTTACATCGTTTTGGCTTTTAAGGGAATTCGATTTGTGATCACTGTGGTCCGCAGCGCACACGCGAAATGCAGACAAGAGCGCCAAGAAATAGCGATCCTGACATCAAGTTATTACTAGTAGGTGCGACCAGTAAAAGCTCGTTTCTTGAAAAGTCAATGGAATGCTGTGATGCAAACGATGCTCAAGCAGGAAAAGAACTTCTTAGGGAAATATTTCCAAAATATGATGAATGGAGGGATAGATCCAGAACTTCATAGTGAAATATTTGCAAAATATGATGAATGGAGGGATAGATCCAGTAGATATAACTTTCGACTCGAGATCACATTAGCAGGTTTGGGTTAAAATATCACACTGACTGGGCTTATATTTGAAATTTTACAATCCAAAAGACAGAGTGTGTAAAGAACAACCTTAACATACAGGCTGGAGGTATTTTGACGCTTAGGATATTATACACTAAGCCATACTTTTATGTTAGTGGTTCCTTTTGGGTAAGCAACGCAAAACCTCTATATATATACTTGCCATAAAAATACTTCTCGCCAAAACCATTTGCGTTTCGGAGCCACTGTAAAGTTGTAGAGTACGCTAATTGCAGGGCAGTAACAAGTAATACACCACAATATGAAGGAGAAGTAAACACAAACTACTGTACTGTACAAAAGCTAACTACTGCACGAGAGCATTGAAAAATAAATATTTTTTCTTCCGAAAAGCAGGTTTTTTATTTAAAATTTTATGCGGTTTTTGACCCACCATCTCCGTGCTTTTTGTGTAAAAGAAAACTTGAACTTTTAGGTAAAAAATTAGTTGAACTTTCATACTATGAAATAAAGTGTGCGCAATGGATATTAAAAAATCTATATTTACTTTAGCGCAAAAAAATTGATATATTTTTTTTTTATTTATAGACATACGCGTTTTTTCTCGTAGAGTGCATTTATGCATTTTTTCTCGTAGAGTGAGTATAAATACTTAGAACAATTAAAAAACTATTTTCAAAAGAAATGTTTGTCTATTGAAACCTTACACCCTTTGTTGGGTGCTTGGCCGAGCTCCTTCTCCGATTTGTGGTGTGCGTCTTAGTGTTTTTCCACAAATCTAGCGACCCACAGTTTTATGCCGCCTTCGAATGGCAGATAGTTTTTATGGCAGGAATACTATCGCAAATTTGCCATTACCTGCATTTTTCAGCAACAACAACTTTTTCTATCATTCTTCATTCCATTTTCTTACAGCGGCTGCATTCTCTCTCTATATTCATATGGTAGAGTGAGTAGAAAAATTAATTTGTTTTGTTTACAAATTTTGTCATTAGCAAGTTTAGAGTCCTTTAAAGACTAATTTGATGAGAAAGTCTAAAACTGAGTATGCTACATCACTATAAAAAATCCACAGTTTCACTTCTATAACTTATACTGTCACACGGTGTAAAAGTAGCAACTCAGGAGCTCGATAGAACAGGTATGCTATTGCAAACACTTTTCTGCGGGTTTGTCTGATAGACGATATGGTTATCAAGTGGACTATAATTAACCAGATACTTCAAAAAGATACCCACGTGTTCTGGCATCCTCTCGAATGATCGAATTAAATTAGGACATACTACCTTTATACCCAGAAAAAAATAAGAAATAAGGTTTCCACATAAACGATTACCTATGGAAGAACTGCAAGTCTAAGTGCTTCGGCTAATGTTTGAACGCTAAGGGATAAACTTACATAGTTGTGAGATGCTTTCCGAAGATCTGTTATTACAAAAATTCAAGTCTACAGAATTAAAATCCTGCTTTAGTAGTAAAATCTACTCATATTTACTTGTATGCGTTCTGAGAGTCCAACCGCCGAATGAAATTTGAAAAGTATTTTAAGGGGTTAGGGGTAGTCAGAATTTTCACAAAATCGATTTTTTTCTTTTGCATTTTCTTAAAGTATAATGTTTTAAAAATATTGTGTAAAAATTTGAAATGAATCCGACAAATACTTCTCAAGTTATTCAACAATTAACAAAGGGCGCTCGGCCGCTCCGGAGCCGATAGCAAAACTTTAAATGCGTTTTTCTCAAAACTATGTTTTTCAAACTGGTGAACACTGTAACTTAAAAACCGCTACGTAGATTTCAATAAAATTTATACAGCTTTTGAAAAACATAAAAAACTTGTGCCTGATCGAAGGATTTTTTTTTTCAAAAATTTCGATTTTTTTTTAACAATTAACTGTTGGTTTTTGTTTCTAAAATCTGGAAAAAATTTTCTGAGGCCGCCATTTTGTTCATTTTGAAACAAAAAAAAAAGCTTCGATCAGGCACAAGATTATCTATTAATAAAACTAATTTTTCTTGTCCGATTGGTTTTAGATGAATCTGCAAGGACTTGTGATGTTCACCGCAAGGGACTTCTGGAGAAACGGGCTTCACACAAACCGCGATAACTTTTGCAATTATTAATTTTTTTTTTTTGAAATTTTGGTGAAGTCAAGTTAAAACATGATGTTTTTATGGTATGTTTTTATTTTTGTTAAATAAATTAATTAAGTAGCAAAAAAAAAATTCGTTAAAATCATCATTTTTTCGGGCCTCTGACTACCCCTAACCCCTTAAGCAACTTATTTTAATTAGCTTAGCTCGTTAATTAATTGGCTTAACTTCTAAGGGAAATTTATAATATATTGACATACTTAAATAGAACTCTTGATCATGAAGCACCAAACTGGTCGGAAACTTTTGTTCGCCACTGCCTCTGAACACGTTTCTACGCAAACGATTTTGCTTTGATCTCGTTGGCAAGTGCATACACATACATACATATGTAATTAGATACATACGCATGTATTTTCGTATTTTAAATATGCATGTAGCTATTTATTTAATATGCTTGACGAATAGCCCTCACTTAAATTGCAAAACTCCTTCTCTAATACAATTAAAGTTTAGTAAATTCCTTTGACTCAAACGAATATTTGAGTTTTATTCAATTAACTTGGATCGTATGCTACTCATATTAAATATGTCCACAGATTTAAGTATATACTTGTATACACATTAAGGTGCACCACTCGACATAATACTTTCGCCAAAATACTTCGGAAAAATATTAAGGTTTACCTGAATTGGAATGAAAGTACTTCCACATTCTCTTTCTTTTGGTTTCGTCGGCAAAATTTTTGTGCACACCTTTTAAACCCAAGACCTTCTACCATCTGTGGTGATTTTTTGGAAAGCATATTTCAAAAAACTAATTTTATATATAGGTAAAAAATCGAATTTCGAATGCATTTTTAAACTCACGTTATATAAATTTTTCAGCTCACGTAAATATTAGTATTTTCCAAAAATATTTTGTTGTAAGTCTTTGAATATAATATATTTTTATGATTCTTTAAAAAAAAAAAATATAATTGGCGCGTACACTTCTGTTAGGTGTTTGGCCGAGCTCCTCCTCCTATTTGTGGTGTGCGTGTTGATGTTGTTCCACAAATGGAGGGACCTACAGTTTCAAGCCGACTCCGAGCGGAAGATATTTTTATGAGGAGTTTCTTCATGGCAGAAATACACTCGCAGGTTTGCCATTGCCTGCCGAGGGGCGACCGCTATTAGAAAAATGTTTTTATTAATTTTTATAATTCTTTTATTCTTTCCGTTTTATAAGTTTTTTAATATTACTTTTCTTTTACTTTCATTAGTGTATTATTAAAATTTAGAACCCTACTTCAGTTTCTCAGATGGCCTTTCAATTTTCTTGTCTTTCTGATTGATAAAATATCTTATGGTCAGTCGCGGAAATCTCCCCATTTTCCTGTTCGACTCAAATGAAATGGAGTTGTTGAAAATTAAAACCCAAAACAGAGCTGTTATTTCTGAAGCAGAAGTCGAAAGGATAGTAAAAAAAAAAATATTCGCCTCATATGGGTCCTAGGGCACATGGGTATAACTAGGAAGGAAGCAGCGGATACATTGATTAGAGAGGCTGCAGCCTCGTTTTTAATGGTATCCGAGCCCTTCCTTGCTATGGGACAACACACCATCAAGGAAAACTTAGAATTGAAGAGCTAAGTGTCGTGAGATGGTTCCAAATTATGGGGGTACGCGGCGAAGCGATGCTAAGCGATAAGCTAAGAATACTCACAGGCATTTTCACAGGTCACTGCAGATTGCGTAGTCATCTGCACATAATTAGGATATGGTTCACTGACTCCTGCCATTTCTACGACTAGTCCCCGACCTTTTTCTCGAATGTGACGCCATATCGCGAGGAAGATTGAGATATTTCGGCCAGATGTGGCCGGAAGAAAGCCACATATGCTCAGCCTAAACCAACTATCTTAGGTTTATTAAGAGAACTGGATTAGGATAGAGTGCTGTGATGAGTAGAGGGCATAAAGGGCCATTAGGTCGACGTGCAAATTTCATTTTCATTCATTTCAATCTTCAATCAATCTGAAAATATACAAAACTATGAGCCTTATTTAGCTTCTTGCAGACACCACCTTATAATACTTATCGATCAGAGACTCGTTAATGAAAATATAAATTGAGAACGAAAATGCCTTTAGTACTACTCCTTGGGAACTACTAAGAAGTTTGCTCTGATTCTTACAAGGCGCCCAAAATTGGTAGGGTGGCTGAAATGTAGATTACGGGCAATGATCGAGCTTGAACTTATTGAATCGACAACAAAAAGTTAATACTGCCACAAGAAGTGTCAATAAAACATAAAAATAACAACCACGCGTCAGCCTACTAAGTCATTAGATATCAGGCGACAAAGCCTTCCTTCGCATCGTTCTTGCAGCTTCTGCAACATCTTCGGAATGGCACGTCTAAGTAGTATTTTCATCCTATTAAACAATATCCTATTCCAGCTCCGACGTCAGTAGGTACTCATAAGCACATCCTCTCCTCTCAGATTTATCTGAGCAGTGTCTTGCTTTAGCTCATTTATCCACTCTCCCGGTCTTGATGTTCTTATGGCCGAGAATTTGGGATTTGGTTCCATTCATATTTCTTAAAATTTTGCAAACTTTGCAAATACCAACCATTGCTCTTGGAAGATGCTCGGTTAGTGGCTAAGTTACACCAAATTTCTCGAAGTAAGCACCTACTCCGATACCGCGATATATCTTGGGCTCGTCAACTAATCAAAATTAATTTCAAAAACTTACTTCAATACCAACATTTCGTCATTTTGTATGTTTTTGTCTATGTATATATTATTTATGGTTGACCCGCATCCAGGAGCTTATTCTTTCTATGCTTGACTTTTTTAGACTTACGGAAGAGCACGCGGTCGCTTTTTTGCCAAATAGGAGTCAGATAACATTTGGTGCGACTGCCGGACAATGTTTTATTGCAGCAGTTATCTGCTGCTCTATTGCCTATTGAAGACAGGTCACAGGCTAAAATTAGTCTTATGATGGCGGCTTACGTCCGCTCCTCAAGTTGGGTTTTCATACCCCAGTTGTTTTTGTTCTTAGAAGCAACTTCCTTGCTCTTCTTCACTTTACATAATCTTTTAGCTTGGCATCAAACACGATCATTAAATAACAACTGAAATAGAGCCGGTTGTGTATAGCCGTCTCCCACATAAAAGAGATAGGCAACAGTATAGCGCCAGTTTAGAATTGAACATAATTGAGCAGAACTGTGCACTTTGAAAGAGCTCTGGACTTGTAGCTGACCTATCACCAAAATGTATACAAAAAATGTATAACCCATTTTATAATTGATTTAACATTTTCAGAGAAATTTTGCGATGTCTAATTTTTTTCTTGAAATTTCTGATTAAAATTTTCCCTTTTCAAATTTTATTATTGTACATAGTTGAAATTATTCTCAGACGAACATTAATGTAATTTTATTTATTACTGTTGTTGTTATTGTCGGAACAGATAAAAAATTGCCAGACATATGTACATAGAATGTTGCTGAAGTGAAAGTCCTTGGCCGGATACAAACGTAGAACCGACTGTCGTCGAAACGAACTGATTTATTTATTTGACTTATTTATTTATTTATTAGAAATATAATTATATTAAATTATAAAAGCCACTGGCAGCTAAGGCTATCGGCCTACGCTTTGACTTACTTTTTGCCTAATTTTGAGAATTCTTTAGTTCTCATGTCTTTGACTCAACTTAATATTTTAAATAAACTGTTATTGGCGCTTTGGATTGGCTTTCTTTACAAATAAAACTATTTATTTCTCCTCTTTAACAAAAGTTACGTGTTCTAAGTTTTTTTGAATTCTTTGGCCTACTCGTACTCATACCGTTTCCACGTCGCATTTAATTTTCCAAAAATTTCCACGCATATTCATAAGAGGGCTCACCTTTCTTTTTACCTTCCCTTTGCTGCTTGGCCATTTTTTACGCCTACTTTTGATCCGCACACTTTGATTGCTTACAAAAACAAACAATTAAATATTTTCTTCAGCTCTACGCTGAAATTTCGTACGTTTTGGTTTTTTTTTTCGTTAATTCGTTCTTTACAAAATTCCAATGTCGCTGAAAATTGTGCAAGCGCGCCAACGATGGGCTGACAGACTGGCTATCCGCTCATGGACTGCAATAAATTTTCAAAGAAAATTATTTTCTCTATACGTAGTTGCACAAAAGGTTGACTAACATTTTTTCCAAATTTATTTTTTATTTTTACTTTATTACTATTTTTTAAATATTTTTTTTTGTTGTATTCTTTTTTTAAATTATAAATACTACGACAAAGGGCTTCGCAACGCTTGAGAATGTATGCCGCTTGTCGTTGCGTGCACTCGCACTTTCCCACTTACGTTGAACATCACACACTTAGGGCGCGTCATTGTTGCACGCAACACGACGCATTGCGAAAGAGCACAATCAATTTTATTCAATTTAATTTTCTGCTTTTAAGCTTATTTGATTAATTTTATGATAATCATTTATTAGATTTAGTTATAAACAAATGAAAGAGGTCGAAGTGGACTTTATGATTTTGCAAAACTGCACCACTTTACGTATAAAATATTTTCAGAAAAACAAATTATGAGAAAACACAAATATTCATAGATTTGTAAGTATATATATTAATTTTTTTTTTTTTAATTTTGTAGAAAACGACGCGTTATGAGCGCATAGAAGCCGCAGACTAAAGAACACTGAGAGTTAGACCAAGTGACTAACTAGCTAGCTGGTTGGCTGGCAGGCTAAGTGGCTGCAGACACGGAGAAGACGACACTCAGACAGGCGATAGCAGAGACAACGAAAAATGCAAACGGTCAACGGGCAATGCCGGAATACATATGAGGCAACGAAAACAACAAATGAACAACGACAAAATGCGATGTATTAAAAACGAAAAATACAAAATAAAAAAAAAAAAACAAAAACAAAAAATGCAAAAAAAGTACGAAAACACTGGCCTCATGTCACATGCAGTCCACGGCAAATGAGTGAGTGACTGACACGCACGGTGGAGTTGATTTAAAATGATGAATATAAATGAATATTAGAAAATATTTAATTGAATGTCACGGAAAAAGTCCATAGCACATCATAACTAGAAGGGATAGCCCTATAAGCGCTTTTAAGCCACTGGCTCTTTTACATAAACATTTTCCGACATAAACCGATTTTACCGTCTTAAAATCGACAAAAAACTTTACTTTTTAAAGCATAAGAGGATGTACCTATATTTATTTGAGGATATGTGGATTGCATATTTAAGTAATTGAAGTTGCAGGCAACCTCCCTCGTTCCAAGAAAAAACTAACAAAACCCCCACAAAGTAAATTAGGACATTTACATCATCCTTGAGAATCCAAAATCTGAAGAGCATCCAATAGGACGCATTGGTCGTCAACGATCAATCAACAGCGCATTAAATTTTGCAGAAAATTTAAAATTTTGCAGAAAAGTTAATTTGCTATGAAAAATAAATTTATTTACATTTTGGATTGTACGTAGAAACATAATTTTCTGTGGTAAATTTAAAAACAGTTTTGTTCATTGTTAAAGCGCATATTACATCACGTTTCACAATTTCTACAGGTAGCCAGTCTGCGAGTTGAATCGGCACCACAATTTGAACCACCCAGAAAAAAGGGTTTATCTTTCATATCCTTTTTTATAATGTTGCGTCCCTCATATTTTACCAAATACAAAAAAAGGTGAATAGATATTTCGCATTGACGACCAATGGAAATATATGTAGGTCTGACAATTTTTCACGCCTTTGCAGGGAAAATTGTTTATACTTCTTTTGGCGGTAGTAATAGGGGGTCGCTATACTCAAATCAGATATCATATATTGGAATTTCCTAACGGATGGGTTATGAACATTAAAGGGTTAATGTTAGAAAAAATCGTATACTCCTGTTTGGCCCTATAATTAATTGCCTCAAATCGGATAGGTTCGATACTTTTACGTGCGTTATTTCTGTTAGACTAATGAAGACGCGTTTGCAGTCCTGGACATCGACACCGAGTGTGGAATGTATTTATGGTGCGAATGAAATTCGATTCGACACAGAAAATTGTTGATATGTTTGAAAAACCATTATTTGCGAGATATTTGGCCAAGCTTCTCTCCCTATATATGGCATGCGTTTTAGCAGCCTATAGTTCTATGTCTTCTCCAAATGGCTGATGATTTTATATGAGCATATTTTCATGGAAGTTTGCAATTATGTATTTACCGGGAAGCGACCGCTATCAGTAAATGATTTTTCCGTCATTTGATGTTTCTTGCTCACAGCGGGTCTCGAGCCACAAATACTCCGCTATGGTTGTCTCCATATTATCCATACTATAAAAAAATGTACATTCTTATTCTCTTTATTTTATTATAAAATAAAAGAACTACATGATTTGTGTCTGCATCTTTCAAACAACAAAAACACTGTGCAGCAGTGCTTCTCATTTTCCCACATACAAACAAAGAAATACAAACCCACCACACAAGGTAGCCTAGTAAGCCAAATGAATTTCTTATTCGACAATTCTCAGCAAATATAATGTAATTTTCAAAAATTCTAAAAACGATGTCATATAGAAAATACGTCGCGCCAATCTATCCAGCAATGACTCAGCACAGATATCCGCTAGTACGTGACTACAAGTTTTCGGAACTATCGCAGTTCGCTAGGTAAAAACTTAAGTCCCGGAAATGCATTCTACTGAGTTAATAAAGGCGAAAATGCTAGCCAGGCTGCTGAAATTGTGAATGGTGTTTATGGGGCCGATACTGTAACAGATAATTACGTTAAATTTTGATTTGCCGATCCCTTTCAGGCATTTTTTATGTTAAATATGCACCTCGCCCAGTTAGGGCCGTCATCGAAAATGTCGGTAAAATCACAGAAATAATCGAAGTTGGCCGCTATGTTAGTAGTCTTAGCATCACCTAGGAGCTAAAGATCGACGGTAAAATTGTTTTAAACCATTTGCGAAAAAATTTCATCCCAAAAAAAAAAGATTTATTTTTCCCAATAAAGGGAATTCCATTGTAAAGGACTTCACAAGTAACTTGAGAGCTTCAATTTAATAATAATAAACAATTTAATAATAATTTAATTTATAATTTATATTTATAATTGAATAATAAAAAATTGCAAGTTTTGTTAAAGCCAGCAAGTTTTGTTGACTGGGATGCTACATACAGCCCCCACCGCTTCTTTTACAAGTGGAAGCCGTGACAACGGAAGAGGAGACATTAGCGACGACATTTTCTTGTATGCAGCCCGACATAAAATGTGACAGTGTTCGTCTGATTCTCTCCTGAACGTGCAAACATACGTATGCACAAACATATGTTTTGAATGGTACTTTTTTTTTAAATAAATTTCGCGAATATTATAACTATATATAACGGATTTAAAATTTGTTGTTGACATACCATAATATGGCAATTTTAGTATTAAAAAAAGAGCAATAATAAAAAAGAGCAGTAGTTGGCGCGACAATGGCAACAACAATAACGTGATAACAATGCACATAACAATTGCAACAACAATAAAATGTCATTATGTGTATGAGTGTAAAGGAAAAAAAATAGCAGTAAATAGTAGAAAAGAAATGCTAATGTAGTTTTTTAAGGTATGAAGTGGGAAGAGAGAGACTACGCACAGGGAGGCGTGCTGAGGACAGCGCGATAATTCAGACATGTAAGCGCAGCGACATAATAATTTCATTGTTGTCATTATTATTGCTACATTCGCATATGTATGTATGTTCATTTATATTGTGGCATATGGTTGAGCAAAAGCAGACCGAATGAATGAGCGAATAGACAGGCGCATAGATAGCAAAAAGAAGAATGTTGCGGACATACAGATGTTCATATGTACATATGCGAATAGGGTGTTGCCATATGAAAATTCCTTAGAGGCAACATTTCATAAAATTTACGGTGAAATGTTTATGAAATAATAATAAAACTAAATAAATATATCCACTTTCATTCGTCTTTTTTTACCAGAGGGAAACTTTTTTACCACCTTCTGTGTTCTTGCCCTGCATTAGCTAGAACCCGAATGAAATATTTGGAAGCTCTACAATATGAGAGGTTAGAATGTTTCTCGGGGTTAGAGCTTCAGAGCTTACTTAGATTCGCAAAAGACGCAGGCTTATTACAAGAAGCCTTCTACAAGGAAACGTGAGGGTCAAGCTTCAGCTGGTACCACTAAGGACCAATAGGTCTATGTGATGGCTTTCAGCCAGCCAGGTCAACCTAACCTAACCTAACCTTTACCTTTTCATATTTTCTTTTTGATTCTGGGATCTTATCAGGGTCATTATAAAAACTATTTTTGTTTTTAATTTTTTGGAAGTTTGTAAAGATTATTTCAAAAAGGAGATTTAATTAGTACTAAATTTACGGAAAAGTGCATTATTTCCTTGCAGATTCCATCATAATTTGCAAAGCGCCATCGTCACGGATAAATATTCAGTAAAAAATTTAAGAAACTATAAAAAATTAAGAAATTAATTTTTTTAGCAACAGAACTGCTTAGGAGGTAGTATCAAAAAAAACAAAAATTTTTTTCACATATCGGATTTTTTTATAAAGCTTGAGAACTTAAATGATAATACGAAGCAAAAATATTACTGGATTGATTTTTTTTGTTATTATTATTATAATAGTAAATGACTTCATGGCATTTATTTTTAAAATATTATATCCAATGTATGATCACTGCAGCTACGAGTTACATGGTCAGTCCAATTTTTGACTACTTTTTCCAATAAATCTGAATAATAAATCTAAATGGTCCCAATTAGCAAAAATGCAACGCAAACGATGATCATTTAACAGTCGGTTCTACGTTACCAGAACGACCCGGATTTATATCCGGCCAAGGACTGTGACTCCAGCAGCATTCCCCGTCCATATATGGGGAATGATTATGCTGCTACAACAACAACAACATCATGGGCATTTGACTTCAATTCTTGCACGAGCTGTATTTCATAGGCACGTAAGCCAAGATCCTTACATAACCTTTTCTACGTAGCCGAAGGACAAACGCCAACAAGTTGAGAACGATGACAAAACGACATTTTGGCATCTTCTTCAACACTTGGCTCAATGAACTTGGTGAAGAGATTTTTTTTTTTTTTTTTCAAAGTAAATTTCCAATGTTTAGAAGTGTTACTCTAGTGTTAAATGATTCATGATGACTTGTCAAAACTTTCTGAACAGGTATGTCGACACGGTGTGCCATTCTCAGCTGTCAAACCATAGTTATCGATATCGATAGATCTCATGTAGCTAAAAAATCACCCAATACATATAAGAAAGCTCGAATTTTTTTTATAAAATAAATGCGCAAGACCAAATTGCCAAAAATTAACGCCAATTTCAAACCCCTTAAAACATGCGTTTTATTAATTACTTTAATGAGCTATCAAAAGGTATACTCGAAATTTTTCAAACGATTCTGATGAAAATGTTTGAAATTATGATGCAAATATTTTGATTTGTTTTTCAATTTTGTACAAAGCTTGAAACTTTAATTCATGTGGTTTTTGTTGTAATATAACCAATATTTTTATAAAAAAAAATCCAAGTTGTGCAAGTCGTCCTGGTGCTATTCTTGTAAACACAAGTATGTATATACAACTGCATGAAATATAAAAATTCTAGAGATGAAAATACTTTCCATTGCATATTAGCGCGATAGTTCTCGAGAAACAATGGTAAATTTCTACGTACATTGCAGTCGTGCGAAAATTTTTCATAAACCCATCTTCCTGGTTTCTGGGCAATTACAAACGCTTATTGCAATCCTATTGATTCCCATAACACCCTCGTGCATGTAGGCCCTTCTGGTCCTGGCTAGAGTGTATTATTGTCAGCTGATGGAGGTTACATGGAATGATTTTCGACTATGATATGTGTACCCTCATTTTACCAAGATGCGCCTCAAGAAGTATTATTGAGTACATATCTCATTTCTCAATTCAATGTTCTGAATTTATGTAACATAAACATAAGGCCATGATTATTGAAAATGCACTAGAGAATTGAAATTGAAGTAAAGGTGTTGCAGATGTGAGCATATAGTGGTGGGGAAGTAAATACACAAAATATTCAAAAGTACACTAATTTATTTCCACTATCCCACGAAATAAATAACAATAATAATTTCATTCAATTTTAGTCGCTATAAATTTGCAGCATACTGTAGTTTTCTTTTTTTTTAATTTATTTTGTGCCTTTTGTTTTTTGCGTTCCGAAAAAGTTTATACCATCACCAAACCCCGCAGAATAAATGTTTCAATGCACGAAATGAAAGTGAAATCAAATAAATATTTGTTTGTGCGACTGCATATTCCTATTTGCTGACAATGTGAAAATTGCCCAGCTCGAGCACCCAGCAATTTATTGATACATATGTATTTACGTGTACATATTGCACGAGATATGTTTGCGAGCACTCTACAGTGGAAAGTGGTTTTCAAATTAGTGTAAAATGGGTGTAAATGGTGACAGTTGCCAAAACCGAAAAGGGAAGGTACCAAATAGATTTGTTTTGTACGTATCATTAAAAATATGTATTATGATTAATGTGATATGATGTGAGTATACCAGTTAGGTTAAGACACTCTAAAACCACGGAAAAATAGATATACATCTTTAAAACAGAAAAATATTCTATAGAAAGACATACATACTTCAATATCAGTCGTAATTACAGGGACTGGAAAATTGCAATGTTTTCAGGCAGAACTAGTAAAGATCCAGCCTGGTAAACCATAAATTAGGGATGGAATAACTTAGTAAGCTAAACAAACTTCGGATGACTAATTCAGTGTCATGGTGGCATTGAAGAAAATTAGATTCCTGAAAACTCGTAAAGAGAGGAGCATCTCGTAATTTTAGAGAACTGAAGAAAGCTAAGAAAGAATTAATTGGAAAACATCAAAGATGCCATACCATAGGTTGTAGGCAGTTAAGAACATAGCACGGGTATTGAGTGGGAACTTTAGTATAAGTATATATTAGTGTCACCCTAAGGTACACTACTGGTTCGAAGCATACTTGATTTACTCCCATGTACATACGTACACATATATAATCACTCTTACTTACCTACATAGAATGCGCGCACAGCATTTTCATATTCGTATTTGCCTGATTCATAAATGGAAAATGTTACCCCTTGAAGAATGCCGCTGAAATTTCCTATAAACTGCAGTGAACCAGTGGCAAATGCCGTCGCAGTTTTCATCTTTTAATTTACTCTTCAACTGTCGCAATTTAAACAGCTGCGAACAGATCCGGATTCGCGCCTGGTATTTCTTTGAATCAGTTATTATTCACTAAAATACAGTTTATGAAAATAAACATTTTATTAGGGCAATTCGAGGAAGGAGACCACTCTTCGAGAATTTTCATAGAGCTTTGGCTTTTTCCAAAAAGCTACTTATTGATTTAAGAAATTCTGGAAAATTACATCAATTTCAATGGTTTGACAGATATGCCCATCTCAGCAGATAACAGAAAACTTAGCATATAGGGCTTTGCTCGGTATATTCCTTTTGCTAGTGCCGAAGTTAGTGAAATACCTATTAATTTGCAGGGAACGAAATTATTTTAATTACATTTTTTCTTTGTAACTATTCGTCTAGTGCTTTAGGGTATTACAGCTTTATTCATAAAAAGTTTGTCTGTAACAGCCTAGCAAAATCGAGTTAGATATAGGCATAAATACTTACTATGTAAAATAAAATGTGATGAGAGGTATCAATATAATTTATGTACCCGTTCATCTATATTTCTACTGTGCAATTGCTGATCGGAGCAAAACTTTAGATATCTCTTGGTACTGGTACAGCAAACAAAAACACCCGCTTGTAACGCTAGTTTACAAAAGTGTGATAACTCATAAGCTAGCTCTTTTAAGGGGTTACATAGGTTTCGTCGGGTAAAAAAAGGCCTATCTTCAATATTTTTTCTTTCTATGTAAAAAATTATTTATTTAATTCAAACTTTTTTCTGTCTTATAGATACATATTTAAAGAATAATTTCTGAAATTTTCAAAAAAAAAATTAAAATTCCTCCATTGTGACGTCATTACAGGTGACCCCTCGAAAAAAAGGTGCATCCGCGTTGTCAGCATAACTCGTGACAGGATCATCAAAAATGAAAAAACAAAAATAAGTGTTTTAGTTAAGACCATAAACTCGTGCTTGAACGAAGAAAAGAAAAAAAGTAAAAATTGGAATTTTGGCAGACATTTTTCCAAAAAAATGAAAATTTTGGCCAAATGTACTTAACATTTTGTTTTTTTTTTTAAATAGTTGTAATTGGAAAAAACAAAATCCTTCGTCCAGGCACGAGTAAATTGTATCTCGAACACCTGTGTAAAATTTCATAAAGATCGGCTGAGTAGTTTTCGAGAACATTTGATAACCGACTTTGAAAACACGATTCCGAGAAAAACGCGTTTAAAGTTTTGAGTAACAATGAAAGTGGCTTGGAGCGCACACCCTCTAAAGGCTGTATCTCCGAAACTATTATTCGGATCGACTTGTAAATTTAGGACAATATTCTTGAGGTGTTGTAGAAATTAATAAGCCAAAAAAAAACAAAAATCGATTTTTTGAACCCACGAAACCCATGTAACCCCTTAAGTATCATGCATCTGAGGTCAGCTATTGAACAAAGACATGCGGGAAGGCAATTCTGTTAGACCAGGCTAAATTTTGCAAAGAATGAGTACCCTATTTTAAAGAAACCCTGTTATAGAAAATACGTTTCGATTAAAGTACTATAATTGTTGCATTAATTTCAGCTAATTTGGAAAATTTATTAATCAATTAGAATGATTTCAAAAATCAGTCGGTCGCAAGACTGGCCACGCACAGTAGGAAAAAATGAAGTTTTGATAAAATCTTCAATAAATCGGGCAAACGAATTTATTTGCGACATAAACACATTTTTTAACTGTTGTGTAAAATGACGCTAAAAAACGGTACTGTGGTGAGAGTATGAGCCATAATATTAGTTGCGGAAAAATAAATCCTTATTTTGTGCGTAAAATTTTTGTGCAAATGGCTTGAAACTGTTATATGGTCGATCTATAGCTCCTGGACGATGCTACGACTATTAGCATGGTGGTCAACTTCGATTATTTCTGTGATTTTATCGAAATTTTTGACATTATCGATAAAAAATGCCTGAAAGGAATCGACAAAACTAAAATTGCACGTAACTAGGTTAGCTGTTACAGTATCGGCACCATAAACACCATTCACAATTTCAGCGGTCTGGCTTGCATTTTCGGCTTCATTAAAAAAAAAATTGTTAAATGTACCAAATTTTCCCTTTGTTGACTGCCATTGTTACCACCCTGTAACTCACAATTGAATGGAACAAACAAAACACAGCAAACGAATTTTTTTAGTATGAAATGTCACCTTGACAACGAGCATAAACTTTTGTTTTTGTTTGATCGACACTTTGCGAGATATCGATCACTACAGCCATCTACCGATGGATTTTTTTCTCCCCTTACTAATATAATAACTAAATTGCCCAATGAGGGAGTCATATGGAGAATTCACGAAATCTCTCAAAAACTCGGAAACATAAATGTGAAAGGGAAAACAAAATGATTGTGCGCCAAAGTTCATCGGATTTTAAATTTGTTTAAAGTCTGAACTATTGTGATTTAGCGAATTCCTTTAAGTAGGTTTTTTAAATTATCAATTCCCTTTACTTTTTTGACAGAATGTATGTTTATAAACTAAGTTAAATTTAATTAAGAACTAGTAATGTATGGCTTATTAAAAAGATGCTGTTAATATATATTGGCAGCGGTAATTTGAGTAATTAATAAAGGTAAAATCACACTGAAAATTTCCAAAAAGGAATTTGAATTTTTTTTTTGCTTAATTTGAAAGTAAATATTCTGAGGAATATCTTAATATATTTCCGACAAAAATAGCCATATAATTCGAGAAGCTATGATTAGTTAAAAACAACTCAACAAAAGAGCGCAAAAGGCTTTTTTATATTCTGTTGCGTGTGGTGTTGGTAAAACCTATGTTTTTCCAAAGCGATGGGCATGCGAACTCAAATAGTTGTCAGCCGATTGATTTAAAAATTGGTACACATCTTCTTAAATAAATTAACAGAGTGACTTTAGATATTTTAGAATGGTTAATTAAATTTTTTTTATTGTAATTTTTTCAACAAAATATTTTACCAAATTATTTGCACAAATTTATGTATATTAATTTTTTAAATAAATAAATAAATAGAATAAACAAATGAAATAAAATAAATAAGTAAAATCGCTCCGTCATTCTGTAGATAATTTATAAAGCTATAAAGAGTGTTCATTTATTTGATTTATATAAAAGTTGCGGTGTCTATCACGCTCAGCTTCTTGATTTAATTTTTTTTCTTTTCATATAACTTCGAGGTAATTGAACGTAAAAGAGCTCTACGCCAAGAAAAAAAAAAAACAAAATTGAGGATTTCTTCAAAATTTCATGTCGTCACGGTGGTTTTGCACCATAAGGCTAGTTTATATTAGAGCTCTTGATTGTTATTGCGCATTCTCGAACAGCCCGGGCAAATGAGCAACAAGTACTCGATGCGCATTACCCAAAAAATTCCGAGCATGTGATTTTTCTAGTAATGCGAGCAATGCTTTTGATTATTTTAACTTTTTCAACTCATTTATATTTGCACAGGAGTAACATCGTTAGAAAACTTAAGAAATTTAGATAAATAGATTTGACAATTTTGAAGTGAAAGTTCTTAGGTGTCGATGGACGAGCGAGAATGGAGAGTAAAATTTCAAGGCCATGCAACGTTTTGGGCATTTTCGTTCTACGAGAGAGAAAAAAGATATAACGTAGAGGAAAAGGAGAGAGAGAGCTATATCTTATATATATCTTAGATACACTTTAGGCTATTTTTCCTGAGTTTTTCCTTGTGGTTGCCAATTTCCAGTGAGAAATAACACTGTCTACTTTTTGGCGCTTGTTTGTTGGTGCAAACCTGTAAGAAATATATTTTTGGTGCTTATTTCCGTTTCCTGGCTGGTGCTTGTGCGTACTATAAAGTGCTATCCATTCCGGCGTCGGATTTATTGGTATTGCCTTGCGTTAATTTGTGCCGCTGCTGCGGTCCTGGAATAGCTCCGTTAGTGCGGGTAATAGACGCTCGGAGTAGTGCGCGTTGTTGCCACGGTTTGTGTTCGGCGTTTACCTACACCGGTCTACCCTTCTCCGTTTTTTGTAAATTTTGTCCATTTGTATTCTCAACAAATGTTGTGAATTTATTTATATAAATATTCTTTCTCTCTCTCTCTCTCTCTCTCATTCTTTCTCGGATCTCTCCCTCTTTCTTTGCCTGCTTTGAAAGTTTCACTTCTGTTATGTGTACTAAGCTGGACACACTTTTTTGTTTAGCTGGTGATGTGGTTCAAAAGCTCGAAAATTTCGAACAAACATTTGAGCAGTTGGGTAATGAGCGAGCATCGATCTACTCGCACTGCTCGACAACCAGGTATCTGAAGCTCTTTACCGCTAAGTTGCTAGTTATTTAGTAAGAGCTGTATATTATGTGCATATGTAACCAAAAAACGACTCTCTCAAGTTTGAGAAAAAACTTCATAAACGTTTTGCGGTCAATTCTTAAGAGGCCTTAGCATCTGGTGCATTCTGAAATAATGCTTAAAGTTGTAGATACGATCCCTATATGGCCATGACTATGAGACACAGATCTGTAACTTAAGCACTTGGATTTTTTGTTTTTGTAAGTTTCTGTCTTCTTAAAAGTGCCCTTCACATTCACATATTTGCTACGCAAAACGAAGCATTTCACTTTATTTGGGTCGGTTGTTTTCGGCATATCGCAAATCAATGATTAAATATTTATGTAAAAAATATTGCAGTAAAAAATAAATGCATTTAGCAAGTTTTTTACACCCACACTCACACATCCTAGTCATAAGTATTTGGATGTATGGCGAATATGGGAAAATAATAAATATTCCAGTTAACGCCCAACTCTGTAGTTTACTTTAGTTATTTAAAATAAACTCTTTCACAAATGATTGAACATAACAAAACCAACAACCTTTAGTAGCAGTACTAGTACTAAGTATATACGAGTGTGTATGTATATACCCGCCAATAATTATTTGACGAATGCAAAAACTGTACTTTACGCACATATGCATGTTGTTTACGGGAAAGCTGTGGCGTCCAATGATTTACATATATCACAAATCTCACAATTTATGCAAATAAGTTAGCGCTTCTCTGACATTAACTTCCGCATGTTTGCATATAATATAAACTTCAATAAAGTAATGCAATAGTATTTGTGTTATTTGCACAATGCACTCATACTTTTAAGCAATGAACCTGTAAGTAGCAACCGACCGTAGAGTAAAAGGAAACAAACATTGCGATGTTTGCTCACAAACATTTTCACACCTGTGAGCGCGAGACTCTGTTCTCATGATACATGCGTATGTGTATGCACGAGTAGGGTGGGTTGGTATACATGAGTGTATGATCAGTCTCAGCAAATCAGTCACTCAATGGGATGGTCAATACGATAAACAGCTGACCGCAATATGACCACCATCGATTTTGGATCAGCAGCTGATTGACTGATTAAGCTGATTAGCCATTCGCTCGTTCAACTGGTGTTAAAAACTTTAATAAACAGCGGAAATTGCCACAGCACTTGGCAAATATTCACAGTTTGCACACAATTAAATATTTATATGTAGACATAGGCATTTACATATGTATATAGAATGTCGATAAATATTTGTCTTTTACACCTGATTTTTTAACACTTCACAATAGGGGGCAAGGCGGAGTGGTGTGGTTTACTAACCTAGGTTAAACGCAGCTGTTAGCTGATTTCTTCTTATTAAATTATAAACTTCTTGGGATAATAATTAATGGCAATACAGACTCAGCTATAATAAGATTAACGGCAGAGACTCAGTTTTTTATTGTTTGGCGCGTATTTCTTGCTAGAAGTTTCATTGTGCATTAGTATTAGAAAAAATAGAAAACCTCAGAATGAGCAATAGTAGTTTAGCATAGGCAGCCCACACTTTTTCTTAATCAATCACAAGCGAATGCATTTTCACAAGCATCGCCTAGATCTATCAACTGAGGCAGCTGGCAAGTTTTGTAAATTTTCAACCTTGACCAGACACAGATTGAAACGCTTCAATTTTTTTATAGTCAATGTGCGAGTCTATACGAAAATCATTGAGGACGTAGACATGCGATCATGCCTGATGGTCATTACCAAAATAATCTTGACATATGCCATTCTGATGAAAAGAAGAAAGAGAACAAAGGCGGGTCAAGTTCAATAAATTCCAACGACTAAATTATTAGCTTGCTTAGCCTACTTAGTTGCTAAGTTTCTATTTACGATCGTGAAACAAGTCAACTCTACCATCAATACAGCCATTGCCCTTGTTTCTTCGTTACCGTCTGCACAATGTCTGATTGGAAAAGCGTAAGACGCGTACGTGTGAAATTAGTGAGTAGAATTGTGCCGTGCCAAAGTTACTCTCACATTTTGCTTCGGATGGCCTATTCTTGTATTTCATCATTCTTTGACAGATCTTAAATCTCGGAGAGAGAATCGAAACTGGTCATTTCTGAGCTGGGATATGAAGGTGAAAGCTGTATTTTCAAATCGTGGTGACGAACTCACTTGCGGCTCTTCTTCGAAGGGGCAGTAGGACCAGTAAGGACCCTGCATCTAGTCAAATATCATAATAAGATATAAAAATTAAATACTCAGTTTATTTTGGTCCAGAAATTGGTATTAAAGATGTAGATTTCCAAGGCTTGATGGTAACAATGTCTTTACTAAACTCATGTTCTGTTCAAAATTGAACCATGACCGTACGCATTAGGACGCTCTGAGTTGCCGTACATTTTTCATTTATTTTCAGTTTGAATTCAGTACAACAATTATTTGCCACCGTATCCGAACGGATTGGTGCGTGAAACATCAAATGTGCAGAAATATGAATTTGGTCTGAAGCGGTCGCTCCTCTGCAGCCAGTGGTAAGCCTCAGATTGCATTTCTCTCTTGGAAAAAATTCTCAAAAATCATCTTCTCCGTTTGCAAAAAAAAAATATCAAGACGCATATCACAACTTGTAGGGCAAGATTAGCTAATTTACTGATAAATGAAAGAATAATAAACTGAATATAAAAATGGGCAAACGTCCTTTTGTTGAGCTGATTTAAATACGACGTTTTGCCTATCTTACAAATTATCGTCTCTACTGCTCACTTCTTATTTGATTTTGTTGCTGGAAACATGTAAATAAATTTTGATGCCTTATCATATCAAAAATACATTAAATTCATGTGTTCATCTATAAATTTGTATTTTATTATATTATCCGTAATGCGTGAACGCACACTAACATGCAGTCAAATGGAAATCAATCTAAAAATAGATATCCCACTTCGCAACAAACAGATATAATCATATTTTTATTTAGCTGTAAAAAATGCAGTACGCTGAGAAATGTGTGCAATTGTTACTAGATAATAAACGCTTTAATGATTGTCAGTAATCTGACAAACAGACACACGTGAAAGCACAAAGAACCTGGGCATTAGCTCTTACTTATTACTATTTGTTGTTTTTCTACCACTCTATTTTACAATCATCTGTTGAATTGAAAACCGCAAATATAAAATTCGATACGATTGTGAAATGTGGTTTGTAATGAGAGCTAAAACTAAATGTGAAGATATTTGTCTATTGCATATGTATCCGTATGTATAGTACATACATGTACTTGTGGGCATGTATGATAGTGAACTTTATCGTTTCTTTAGGGGAGCCCCTTTTCTGCAATTTTTTAAGCCGATTAAGTGTGAAAAGTGGTTAAATGTAAAAAAAAAAATTGTTTATAAGCTTGTGAAACTTTTGTAAGTTGAAAATGTATTCACAATACAAACATATGTATGTGTATATTTAGTATTTATGTAAATTTTTTCTTAGTTCTTTCCACGGCAAAAAACAACTAAACTCCTCTCATTATTCCCTTCCTCTCTAATATTCCCTTAAAAATGTGTGATCTCCTTCTTTCTGAAAATAAAATTGCAAAATAGCCAGCTTAAAATGAAGTGGTGGACCGTTTGTAAAATGCCTAAACAGGTAATTATTGCTGCTAAATGCAAAAGCTCTTTATTAAAACCTGAGCAAATGCAATACTGGAGCCTGACTTTGTTCATACAAATTTATTCCAACATTCTCACCAATTCAGGCTAAAATGATAAGTTTTTTACAATTTTTTCGAAGAATTTTGAATAACCTTTCCAATGCGCTATCAAATATATTACGAAGCTCTGCAAATATATTTCACAAAAAAATTACCAAAGCAAATATCGCACATTTGTCTTTATCGCTTCTCTGTTTGGTACTTAAACCTTCTATCCTCAAATCATCTTTTCCGGCAAGACAAATTTTCCGCTCGGTGATTATGCTGCCAAATAAAATTAACGCATTTGATGGTGCTATTAGCCAATTTTTTTTTTTTTTGTTTTCAAAAATCTGCTAAAAATAATATTTCACTAAACTGTGAGCACTACAGAGCGAGATTACCGAGAATGCGCCAAACTAGACTGCTTCTCAAACAAACGAGCTTTGCGCTTGAGCGATAATATTACCATCATCAGCCATCGTTGCAATATGAATGGCTTAATGGACTGGCATTTTTATCCAATACGTTTTTTGTTTTGTGATATTATAACAAATTCTCGACAGTTCTTTTTCATATGGAAGAAAACACCGTCTGCAATTTTTTTTTTTTTTTTTAAATCAATGCGATTTTACAGCTAGTTGAAACTTACACTCAATTAAAAAAAATGTAATGGCCTGCAAAACCGCCTACTCGAAAATTTTCCAAAAATTTGTTGATTTTTTTTTTCTATAATAATTCGCACAAAGTTTGAAACTTGCATTTATATAGCTTCTGTGGGAGAATGAGCTATATTTTGATAAAGAAATTATTAAAATTAAATGAGAAACTAATAAATTGTCAAAAGTTGTCAAAAAATCCGCATGCCATAGTTTTGTGATTTAGCGCAGTGTAGTTATTAACGCGAAGCTTCTTTCCAAACAAAATGCGTGTTTTTGAAACTAAACAAGATGAGACGTGCCTGCGGCTCAAATGGTGTTTAAGAATCGTTTGAAATGAATCATGCAATTTGCGAACAAGACCAATAATGTCATTAGTAGGCCATCGGTGGTTTTTGGTCACTAAATCTTTGGGTTTCTTAACGCGGATTTCATCAGTTTCTGTTTTGCTACTTTTTCAACATATCCCTGGCTTCTTGAAAGTATTATTAACACTAGTAAATACTTTTTTCGAAGAAACCTAGACGAAAGGGTTTTCAGTAAGATCATTGATACACCTGCAGTAGAAATTTCATTCCATAAATGGTGCGCAGCTATGGGTTGCGACAGTCAAAGTACGAAAAACCAAACCCAACAGTTCCAAAATAAGATCTTAGGTGCATTGTCACCATGATTAAGTAGAAGCTCGGACATTCAGCGCGACCTTAAAATAAACTCTGTCAATGTTGAAATCACTGCAGTAGCTCATAAAAAAAGACTAATAAACCACATCAATGAAAAAGCACCTCGTAATTTAATTGAAACCGTCGGATTAATAAGAAAGCACAGACGCATTAAATCTAGCGATCTCATACTCCCTTAAAAATGCCTTATATTATGTAGAGTGAAAATTGTATAAAATTGTCGTAGTTAAGTTCCTTACTAGTCATTTGTAAATATTTTTAATGAATTAGTCGCAATAAAAAATGCTTTGCGGTGCCTCTGTTTGGCATGCGATGAAACGCAGATATTAATCTGAATAATACCAATCTAAAAAAATGGAATTGGTGAACCAGCTTCCAATTTGAATACAGCAGTAGTTGGTTTCATTATACTTTTTCATGTTATGTATGTATGATATAGCATTTGCTTTTTGAATCGGCTACAAAAAAAAAACTAATCAATATTTTTTCAAACTTTTTTTTTTATTTTGAATATTGAACATTGTCATTTATGAATTAAAAATAATATCGTGCCACGACTGGCACGACTGGAAAAGTTATGGTAAAATTCATTAATATAAATTTACCCATTCGGCCGCCGTAGCCGAATGGATTGGTGCATGACTACCATTCGGAATTCACAGAGAGAACGTTGGCTTGAATCTCGGTGAAACACCAAAATTAAGAAAAACATTTTTCTAATAGCGGTCGCCTCTCGTCAGACAATGGCAAACCTCCGAGTGTATTTCTGCCATGAAAAAGCTCATTAAAATATTTGCCGTTCGGAGTCGGCTTGAAACTGTAGGTCCCTCCATTTGTGGAACAACATCAAGACACACACCACAAATACGGGGAGGAGCTCGGTATGTCAAATACCCAAGAAGGGTTTACGCGTCAATTATATATATATATATATAAATTTACCCAAAAATGTGCAATTTTCTCTTTCCCATAATTAAGTCACTTCATCCTTTTACAATATCCCCAATGTTTTTAAATTTTTTCCTTGTCTTTTTATAGAAATATAGTTCGTTGTATAATTGTATATTTGCACAAGATGTAATTTTGTTCACCATCTTTCTTCTAGGCTTCAAAGAATCCTAATACTTTCAACTCAAAAATATATCTCATACAAGTCTTCATCATGCTAGATGTTATCTAGTTAATTATTAACCATAAGTAGTTAAAATTTAGCTATTTTGCTAATTCCATGGGCTATAGCATTTTCAGTACTCAACAAATTTTTCAGAACGTGCTAAATATATTTTCAAAGTGCATGGAAATAAAAGAAATGTGAATAAGAATACCATCCATCGCTACTAATTTTTGCTTTATATATAATTTTGACTCAGCCATATATATGATTTATGTAGGTACTTTTTGGTGCCAATTCCTGGTAACTCTGATGCGATGTCATAGTGACATAGTAGACATCTCGGCTTGATACAGGCGAATGTAACCCACTGATTCGACGTGCGGTATCTGATCGTAGGCAAATCATCTCATGCGATATAACGCTAATGGAAGCCACTCATCGCAGACTTCATGCGATAAATCGCATAGATTTATCTCATGCGATGAACTTTCACTTTGGAGTATTGACAGCTTTATTTTCAGATGTACAAAATATTTGTAGTGCCAGTATTATAAAATCAAAAGAGAAAATTAAAACATAAGTGTTTCTGCTAATCTCATTAGCCTATTTAACATTTTAGCGCATAAAGGCAGTGAATAGATTGAATTACTGATTTACTGACTGATACCGACAATTTTTTAAATTGTTTGTTTTTTTGTCCAATTAACCAAAGGGATTTGATTTAAGAGGATGGTATTAGACCAACAACAACGTTTTATATTTACTTTCGAATGTCACGACAACAGAAAATAGAAAATAAAAAGAAAACTAAAAAGACGAACTGCATTGAACAGCCGGCATGCATTAGAAGCTAGAAGCATACGACGATAGTGCGAATGAAATGGCTTTCGTCATAGCATACAAATAAACAAGGGAAAGAAAACAAAAACAAATCAGCGGTCCTACTGATTGCACCGTTAGTAGATTCGCCCTACTATTTTCGTTTGCTCGAAATTGCCTGATGAGCTTTTTACGGACCTGTTTTTCAAATGCAAAGTTATACTATGAAATACCCAAGTAAAAACACATCTGCGATTATTGTTCCGCATGCCATAAAATTGACAGTTCGCATGCGATAGCTCATCGTAAATGGAGATGTGGAATAAGACACATACGCTCAGTCCACTTACTGAGGGAGGTGGGTTTGGATGAAGTATTATGAGAAGTACAAGAACCTTTAGCTCGAAGTACAAACCGCATTTTGTTCTTAAATGCTTTCATGGGATTTGTTCTTAAATATTTTAGTGTTGATACGATCAATTATTCCAAGAAAGCATTTGAAATCCTGAAACCTATTCTCCAAAAACAAAACAAAAAAATCAAATTTGAAATACTTCGTCGAACAAAAATTTGATCCCCCTTTTGCAAATTTCTTGATTCGCCAGTGTCTGCACAGTAAATACATGGAATACGAAAATATGACGGTGTATACTTATGGTATAATACACACGCACTATTATAGCCTGTAGTCATGCTCGTATAACAGCAACCAACAACAGCATTGCGCGCAAGTTTGTTTTCTAAGTCTTCGGTTTCTCACAAGTCAAGCAAAAGTGAGCAAGACACACACTTCAATGTGTACATTTGTGGTGCATGTGCTATTTTTATGACAATTAATATTTATAAATAGCTCTATTGGGTGTGATTATTAGCGCAGCTAATCCTTTGCACGCTTATTTTTTATACATGGATATTTCAATGATTCCATTGAGAAGATTAATAATCATGAAGGAGGAGTAATTCTATGAAAGCAGCTGCGAAAATCTGGTCAGGCACACGGAAGATTAATTTCAAAGAGAAAATATAAATAAATAAATAAAAATAAATATATGTATACGTTTGTAAAATCACAAAAGCCACTTAGTGCTGAAGGGGTTGGCCGCAGTAGAAATTTCTTTTGTTTTTTGTTTTTTCTTTTACTTAAGAGATGCTCTCAACCCTCTGTTGGGCACACGGGTCTGGGTAGATTTTTTCGACTTTGGAAGTAAAATTAATATATTTCTAATGTAGCCAACGACTTGAGCTTCCAGATAGCTTTTGAAAATTTAATTTTCTATCGATTTATGGATATAACCTTTTAAAAAGCATCCTCGAGCACACGAGAAAAGGTCAGACCCGGAGGCAAACCGAAGGTTTAAAAATGGGACCAACGGAGGCTTAAAACTGGCATATAAAAATGAATAAGTTGTAACAAAAGTTTTCTAATTCCACTAAAATGTTTCAATTTTCAGCACTTAGTTACAATTTCCCTAGTATAATAATTTTCTATGTAATCAATTTATAAATTCTCTAAAGTCATAATACGTATGTATATAAATGTGTATAAAGATGTGACGCCCAGTGAGCACAGCGCAATAAGTCCATGGGAGATAAAGCGATAAGGCTTTATTTCTCTTCTCATTTTGAAGTAAGGCCATATAAAGGCTTTATTCTCATGAGCTTAGTGAAATAAGGCTTCAACTAAAAATTTTACATATGAAAAAGTAAATTTTCTTTCACCTAAAAAATTTTGATTGACTTATCACGACAGCTTTGTATGTAATGTCCAAGTACGTGGACTTAATTTAAAAACATTTACACACAAATTTACCCAATATATCTACATATTGATTGAGGGAGCTTGCTCGTGCGCCGAAAGCCGATAGACGTCAATGCCTCCGTGCGGACGATTCACACCAACTTTTTAACTTTTTCAGAGATGAAGAACCGCTAGTCTGTACTTTTTTCAAAAAGTCCAAAATATACTTTTTTACCTATTTTGAATTATAAGCCTTACCTAAATGCTAATATTTTGAGGTATAAGTAAAGAACTGAAACAGTTTCACTGGAAAAAAAAACCAAAAAAAGGAGGTTTCGATAAAACTTTCACTTTTAAAAGAGTGAAATTGACCTTTAGCCTTCGATAAAACAAAATTTCTTTTGCTTTGACTTGAAAACAAAGAATACATTGACAGATTGAAATGAAATTTCCCATACGTTCACATGAAGAGTGTACCAACATAACAAACAAATTAGGCTAGTAGCGATGTTCTTTCTTATCGAACCACAAAACTTATTGAACAGCCTAGTATACATATTTTGGACTAAAATTATTAATTTGATGCTGTTAAAATAATACGGTAGGAGTTAATAACAAGAGCTCATTTTATTATGCTATTATCAAAGGTGCAGTATCGCCGTAATGGCTTTAGTTTAAAATAAGACCATACCCTAATAATGGCCGGTGGCGCAATCGCACAGCGTAATGCGAAATGCGTTTAAGCTTATGTTAAAATTAAGCTTGGACTAATGTGAACCACCAATATTCTAACTAAACCAAAAATAAAAAATTTTCCCACTAATCACACGGCTCCAAAGTCGATATCTTAAACGAAATTGTATTGGATTGGAAAGTAGAATTTTGCATTGCCTTTTCTGGAAACGAATTTTATGCAGAAAAAAGAAAGGATAAGGCACAAATATATGTTTCTCAAAAATGTCGAACTCCTACAATCCAGCTATGCTGATATTTTGTTTATAACCCGCTGCTTAGAAACGTTATTTTGTAAAAGGCGCTCTTCCCAACAAGAAAAAAATATTAAAGCAAAATTTCGTGGAAAAGTTATGTCAAAATGCCTTTCAATTTTTTGACATATCGTGGTGATGAATGTATTTGAACTATCATATTTCAAAACTTATTACATGTTTAACTGGAACCCACTAGATTTTAAATATATTCACATTTTTCAGGAAAATTTCAAAAAACGCAACAGAATATGAAGTGCAAATATTCACTAAATTTCTCAGACCCGAAATTATCATACGAATAACGCTGACGATTGATTAGCCTTATACTATATATCTTATTTATCTTTGATCTCGTTAATGGCGAAATTGACTGCCCGGGCCTTCTAGAAAGAGTACAGTTCAATGTTCCTTGCAGACATTTACGCCGTTTTAAGATTTTTCGCGTTGGTTTTAGTGAGACATTATATAGCTTCTGCTCAAATATGAAAACGGTCCGCGGATGACATATGGCAAAAATAAATTTTTTGTTTTTTGGTAGGACTGTTATAAGCTTACATGGCAAATTTCAGCGTGATATGTCACATAGTTTGTTTTCTGTGCTACTGTAAACAAGTCAAGCTCGAGTGTGTTCTTCGAATTCGCTTTAATGACTTCAATTGTCTCAAAATGTTTTCCACGGAGCGGCAACTTGAGCTTGGGAAACAGGAAAAAGTCACATGGAGCCATATCAGGCGAATACGGTGCTTGCGGAACCATATTAACATTATAATTTTGTATAAATATCATTTTTTGGAACTTCAAAAAACAAAGAATCACTGAGTATAAGCATCATTTTACTGGCAATATCTTCGCAATTTGCCATCAAAATTAATTCAATTTGCTCCCACTTTGTTCGCAGAAATGTACTTGAAGCTACCAAAACCAGCAGTATAAAAAAAAATATTTTCAGAACCTATTAACAATTTTCTTTAAAAATGATTCCGCTGAAGATAAATCCAACTGCGAAATGAATGCATAAATTTTTCGTTAAATTTTAGAACAAAATTCAAACTTAGTTTTCGCGCCTGAAAATATGCCACTAAAATGCACTTACCATTCTGCTAATGTTGTTGAGTTTTGTACACCACAAGAAGGTATTGCTGGACGCAAGCTGAAAAATGTTGAGAAAAAACACATCAAACACAATTTGTATTCCACGAATTTCAAATAGCCAGCATTAAATTTAATAAAATCAAAACTTCTGCTTTTTTATTTGCCAGTATTACCTTGTTAGTTTTGCTGACTTATATTTATGACAAAGCACCAAACACGGTCAGTTGTTGCTCGCGATATGTTGACTCAAGAAATTCGCAAGCTGCTTATATACCGTTAACCTGTCACAGGAACAGACACTAATCTTCGCATTCGTCCTCCTGCTCCTGCACGCAAATTTTCCACAGCAACACAAATAAAAAATAAATAAAGCAAACGCACCCAGAGGGCATGCACACCAAGATAACAGGGATGCACAAAAAGGGAAGCAACCCTTTTGAGCGAAAAATGGAAACCACAGTAATATATAAGTACAAATGTGTGCGTGCGTGTACAAAGTAAGCGTAGCATTTTGGTAAGCTAAAAATATACAAAAACGACAGATTTAGAACTCAGTTAATCCAGGCTTAATTTACGTAACTTAACTTAACTTACATAACTTGACTAAATATTTTGCCTAAACTTTTATGTGGAAAGCTGTGTAAGGACGTAGTTAAAACTTAACTGAACTTATCTTAAGAAGGTCGCTAAGCTGTAGGTTTTAGATTCCAGCAACAAGTGTTTCTTGTTAGCCAAAACTCAACTTAACATACTTAGAGAGCTGTAGGTTTCAAACTCCTAAGTAAAATTCCTAAATGCAACGAGCGCCGCCATATCATTTTTTCACCTATTTCGAATTAAATTAATCAAAATATGCCACACAAAATAGATTCTTCGTTCAAATGTAAAACATATGACAATGCGAACTGTCGAAAATGAATACAAAGCAAAGCAATGTAAAAATGTAAGATGAAAAATTAATATGGCTGGTGCAATCATGTGCTAAGTATTGCCGACGAATTGGCCAACCGTGGATCAGCGGTGCCCCCCCTAGGGCCAGAGCCAATAATCGGAATCAGTTCCGCAAGAATCATGAATTGGATCAGCGGTTATGTAGGCAATTTACATAAAGAGCGATGATCCGGTCTAGAACGCTGCAGAACTACAAAGTGTTTTGTCACACGTTTACATTACACCATTACAGGACACAACCCATGGGGTCAGCATATGACCACCATTGGAATAATCGAGGACCCAATGTGCCTGTTATACTTGGAGGAGGCGGATAGTACTGAGCACTTTCTCTGTGAGTGTCCTGCCTTTGCTAGAGCAAGGCTACGAGTTTTGGGTTCCGATGTCACGAGAATGAGTAATATTCGTTCTCTAAAACTGGAGGATATTTACAGATTTGCCAAAGAATCCGGAAAATTCTCACAGCACTAACTATCTCTATCTCTGTCTCTATTCTTTCCTATCTCTTTCTCTGATACTGTTCTCCTTCCTTCTTTGACTATCTACCTCCTTTCCAGAGCTTTAAATAAAATGTACTTTTTAGCCTCAGTGTTTTAGGAGCCATCAAATTTTCTGGTGCTCTTTGGCTCGACTTTTTCAAATTTCAAATTTCAAAATTCATGCTAGGTTAGGTTAGATTGTAGCGGTTGTCCGCTATGGGACACACTCAGGCTCATAGCCTATTTACACGGGGAACGTGTCCTTGTCGTGTGCTGAGTAACAATCTAATAAGTTTTTACGAAAAGTAAGTGAATTCTAAGTCCTATGTTCTAAGTTTTGTCTTTACGTAAACTGAGCGTGGTTCGAGAATCGGTCCTGGCATATATTCGATTTTATAAATCTTAGAAATAAATAAATGTATGTATAAACTATTCTGAGAGCTTGAAAGAATTTATTGATGTGGCATTAGAGGAGGTGAACTGTTAAACAGATGTAATAGAATACATAAAAACAAAAAATTCACGTGCTGAGTAATAGTTACTAGTTTCTTATATTCAGTTAAAGAAACTTAAGTTAAGTTGAATTAACTTAGGTTAAGTCTAAATTAACTTAGCTTTTAATTTGTTATAAGTCTGAGTAGAATTTATTCCAACAAATTTGCTAACGAATTTCTGATGAAATATTTCAAAAACCAAAGAAAATCTTATTTTACTTTATTATTTTTCTATTTTATTTTGGTTTTTGCTTTATCGAATAATTATTTTAAAAAATGTGCACACCGACTTTATTAACCTCCTACGTTTGAATGCCAGTTCAAAAAAACAAAAACATTTTTCCTTTTTAATCGTACACACACACACACATGCATATATTTGTGTGTCGTGTATATTGTGTGCAAGATAATAAGTTTTGTTGCTCACTCGATTTTTTGTTGGGCTGTTAATACGCGGTTAGATCTGCTCCTGATGCTGATTAGAAAGCGAGTTACAATATCATAAAGTACATTCATACAAATGTTAATACATACGCACATACACATATACTCGAATCTACCCACGCAATGTTAACTATGAATTATTTTTTATACTCACACAAACTAATATTAATTTATTGCGAAAAAGTACATTTCTTTAAAGATACTCGCAATCTCAAAAAGCAGGAGATTATTCATTTCCCAGTCCGTTTTCTACGCTGAATAATATGTTAGACCAAATTTTCCACTTTTTCTAATTCTTTCAGGGTGAGCAATACTGAAGATCCAGTTAACCTCGAGCTCAGGGCAACGTAGACAACTTCTAAACCGGTATCAAGTGAAACAAAAAACAATTAAACGGAGTGTTAGACAGGATCGCCCAGAGTTTATTTTATAGTATTGAGTATGGGAATAAGTTTCCGTCCTTTCTTACCCAAAGTTACGAATTATTTAAACAATTAAAATAACAATTAAATTATGTGAAGTATGTGTCATTGGAAGCTGCAACTGTACTTCATCTTTCAGGCAGCATATGGATTCCTCTGACGAAAAATTCGAGTTCTTTCGACTTGGTCCATTCACTGAGCCAGTTTTCGATGATCTCGTAAGAAGTGAACCGCTCTCCAATAAGAGCTGACTGCATGGATCGGAACAGATGGTAATCCGAAGTTGTGGTGGGTGGGGCAAGATTTTCCAATTCACTCTCTAAATATTTCTGGATCGATTTAGCAATGTGTTGGCTGGCATTGCCATGCAGAAAAATCAGTTTGTCATGACCACCGTCCCATTCCGGCCGCTTTTCTTTGAGATCTCGATTCAAACGCATTAGCTGCAGTCGGTAACGCCCACCAGTGATGGTTGCAGATGGTTAAAGAGTTCATGATAATTTTATTTCGCTGTCAATGGACTTGGTTCACTTGACTGGCTCCAACATTTTCGTCGCTAAGATTCATTTTCCATCGCCAGTGACGATGCAATGCAGAAAACCTTTTCTTTTCTGACGTTTTAGAAGCATCTCACACGTCACGAAACGTCTCTCGATATCCCTCTCCTTCGATTGATGTAGCACCCTGTTACCTCCTTTCTGGACCATTCCCATCGCGTGCAAACGTTTACCGACGGTTGATCTGTCAACATCCAACTCTTTAGACATATCATCAAAGGTTCAACATGCGTCTTCATCCATTAATTGTTGTAGTTAAGTATCTTGCAATTTTATCGGTGCCCATTTTTTACAAGTTGTATTTCATGGAGCGTGATTACCATAAATACTGAACAATATATGTACGACACATTTCACCTGCACTTTTTTTAAAAGGTAAAAAGGGATGAACGTAGATATTTTTGACATCAGATAAAAGAGGATCTTTACGCTTCAAACGAATGTGAACTACTGCGATCGAGGCCTCACATATACACCTTCAAATCACCAGTATATTACAAGAGCGAACACAAAAATAATATCAGCAGCAACACCTCTTCTACGAGGGCGGAAACTTATACCCAATATCTAGCTAAAGTTTCTTATCGGCAATGCGAAAGTATGTAAAGCCTGAATTCGCTCCTTCACGGTAACATTAACACTCCCCGCTGAAAAAACCACATCCATCCAGTTCAGTTTGATAAAAAGTAGTCGTCCCAAGTGGTGAAAAGGGTGAGCAAATACTACTCTAAGTACCTCAAGCGCTCTCTTCTTGAATTCTAAGAATCGTTATTTCCTACAGATAGATATATTAGATTTATAGATAGATCAATTTTATGTGAGGTGTGCACTTCGATCTGAATGTATAATATTCCCTCTTGCTACCACAATAATTCGTCAAAAGACCAATAATCAGTGACTTTATGAAGAGAACATCTTCGAATAAAGTGCTTTTCCATTGGTCTAATTAAGCCACCGCATTTGTCTCGTCTTCTTAAGATGACAGTAGATTGGGGAAGCAAATGGATTGTTATCTCTGAAGCCGAATCTCAAGAATAACATGAGTCCGCCAATTATATCTCGAGCTTATGCTGATGGATTCGCAGTCTTCAATAGGATCCTCAGTTTACCCTTTAGAAGATTAATAGGATGTTTAAACCTTTGGAATTACACCCTCTCAGTAATGACTTTAGGTAGCGTTTCCCATTATGTGTTTCTCAAGTTTCTCTTACGATTTTTCGTCGTCCAGAAAGGATTCGAGCCCTATTTTTTAGCTTCCTCGCTTCCATTGAAGCTTTTGTAGCGTGGAGTTCCGAAAGCTGAATTTGCACATGCATTACTTAGGAGTTTAATTCCTCTATGCACTATATGTAGATCTAATGAAACATTCATCTCGAGTACTGTCGCTTAAGATGACGATATTCTCATTACAGAAGTGTTGCTATCAACAGGTTCCCGGACAAGAGAGGCAGATTGTGATATTCCAGTGGATTGTAACCAATTCTACCAAGGATAGAAAACTCATACATTGAGAAGAAATTTAGTAATCTGAAACATCTAAGGTATTCAGTACGGCTTTTCAGCCACTACAGTTTCTTATAAACAACAGCTTTCCGTTCTTATCCATTCTGCTGGAAAATCTAAAGATTTCGTCTATATTTCACTTAGTGTAAGTAAGCTTCTAACAAAATTTACAAGATTCGGTAATTGTGTCTTAACCATCTAAGACCGGAAAAAATCAAATTGATCCTTTGCTCTGTCCTGCCGCAGGAAGCGGTTTCGGCACTTTAGCGCAAGGCTTGGTTTTGCCAATTCTGTAAGAAGCTAGTGCATTTCACTAAAATTTCACCTTAACGCCAACGCTATATCCAACTCTCTATATCCATATGAATTAATATGTCTCATCGTCCACAGCTTTCGTCTCAGCGTCAGCGTCTCAGTAATGTAAAAGTTTTTTGAGCAGCGTTTTATTAAAGCGTTTGAAGGGCGAAATTGCAAAGAAACGCTCGAACAAGACAAAAATTTTGTTTCATCAACTCACCGTGTCACAAGTCAATGACAAAAATACATGAATTGAACTTCGAATTGCTCCCACATTCACTGAATTCGCCAGATTTGGCTCCACTACTGGCAGTTCGCAGACCTAAACAAAATGCCCACCGGTAAGAAATTTCACTTCAATGAAGAGGTTATCGCTGAAAATCAGGTCTTTTTTGAGACAAAAGATAAATCGTTCTTCGAAATTCTTGATTGAAATTACATTGACGGAAAAGGCTAGTTTTTAACAAAAAAAACGTGTTTTCAGCTCATGTGTTAATTAAGAAAATAAGAAACAAATATGTGGGACGGGCGGTAAATATGTTTTTCAAAACTAAAAAAAATGGGTTGGTGTCGAAATTCTGTATGTACAAAATTCTAAAAACAAAATTCTTCTTTTTAAAATTCTGCTTTTTAAAATTCTGCTTTTTTAAAATTCTGCTTTCAAAATTCTGTATTACAAAATTCTGTATTAAAATATAATGTTAACAATGTTAAAGAGGTAATGTAATTATTTAATTTATTATTATTATTATTTTTTATTATTATTCGAGATATTAAATAAAAAAAAATAATAATAATAATTTTTTCTTCAGTTTAAATAGAATCCACAGTATTTTTGCGTAGAACTCTTCTAAAAAACGAACCGCTGCGAAGGATTATTAAGAAAAGAAATGAATTAAGTCACACTAAATGTAATTGGCTAAACTAAATATTGTTATCGCTTAAACATATACATATGTATATTTATGGAATAAATGTTTATTTTGTTACTTCTTGCATGACGAAAATCACAAAACTTGAATAAAGCAGAATTTTTCGCATTAAACATGCAGAATTTTGAAAAACAGAATTTTAGAAAAGCAGAATTTTAAAAAGCAGAATTTTTTTGCAGTTTACAGAATTTTGTCACCCAGAATTTTGTAATACAGAATAATGACACGCTCCCAAAAAAAATACTATTTTCGGCTCAAAATTTTTAAATAAAAAAATTAAATTCTCTTCCGAAAAAAAGTTTTTGTGTTTATCATATTTTATCGAAAAAAAAAAACAAATTTATATGATTAAAGAACCCTTTAAAAAACTCTATGCAAAAATTTTCAACATTGAATAAATTTCAAAAATTATTAATTTTTCAAAATTTTTTCGTTTTACAAATTACAATACTTGGATTATTTGGCATGGAATCGCACCAAAGGAGTATCCAAAAAGCTCACCAATGCTAAGCTTACGCCAGATTTTATCAAAACAACAGATCATGCATTCCCTTTGATTCCTGGCAGGTTACTGCTTTGCATTTGATTAAAATATAATTTTATTTTCATTTTCACCATTTCGAATAAGTTACATTTGTTTGTTAGCGAGGGTTCTCTGTATTGATAACAACAATTATTATTTTAGGATCATTATCCAGCCACTTTGATAGTGTCGCGCGTAATGACAGTTCTTACATTGATAATAACGACAATTGTAGATATGTATGTACATATGTATGTAGTGGTGAAAATGATTGCACATCTCCTTTCTTTGACCCAAACTGAGCCACTTGGCAAACATTTCACAAAAACACAAAGGCCATTCGTTGTCGCTTCTCATCGGGCCACCATATGGTAGGAATGTCACATCAATGGAGAATTGTATAGACTTGATGAATCTAACTACCCTCCACATGCGAAAACCGTTAACCCATTGCTTTTGTGGATATGCGCGCTGCGTTAGTGTACAGTACATTCTTTTGGCGCTCATGGCGATTGCAAGAGATATTTCTTGTTAGTGAATATTAAATACCTACAATACGCGAATTATCATAGTATAGTCGTAATATCTTTCGTATTGTCTTTGCAGTGGCCAGACTTACGCGAATTGCACTTGCCAATATATGTATAAGTATGTGTATGAATATGTATGTAGGGTTCTACTTTTACTTGAAACAGAATCGCGACCCCCGCAGAGACGCATACACGTTTTTCTATGGGGATAGGTGAGTTACGTATGCTGCTGATACTTAATGAATATGCAAAAAGTTACGCGTGCTGGAAGCAGTTATCAGTTAGGTTTCTGTGTTGAGTCGTTGATTAAGGGATAAACCTTAGTTTAGATAATTGTAGTTTCTTGCAAGGAAATATTTAGTGAAAGGATCTATTTCCTTTCCTAAGATACGAGAATTCATTGATTCAGATTTTTTTATTATTTTCTGTGAGTTTCGCTGCTGTCACCATTCAGTAGGTCGGAAAAATGTTGGCTCCATAAGTTAAGCACACTCACCAGTTTTCCATTTTCATTTTTAAAGCATCTCAATTATCTCGCATATCAGCCTCCCTCTTCTTTCTTTTTTCTTCACTCTATGTCTTTAAACCTTCCGCAACTCGCAGTAGCAGTTCCACACGACTGGCGTTGCACTCGGTTGCAGCGTTGTCTTGTGTGTTTTCCAAACTTGTATTTTAGATATGAAGAGGGCAGGTCTTATAAGTTTTCTAAAGAAAGCGATCTTCAAACATGCCGTTTTTCTTTTCCGGCATATCGTGGGCCAAAATGAGCGACATGTTAAAAGTCGTAGATTGTGGCTTTTTTTTTCAACTACCTAAATGAAGAGAAACGAAGTCTCTCTCTAACTAAAAATCCGAGACCTAATTCGCACTCCTTTACATTACAGCTGTAGTAGGCCCCGCAACCATCGGTATACTTCTTATCTCACTTGCACAGAATTTTTCTATTAATCTAATCTAGGTGCCAGGTTAGCTAGATTAGGCTCCTCGCTCCAAATTAGTCAGAGCTAGTTCGACATACCCATGACATTGGCAACATGTAAACCTTTGATATACAGACACATCATTACTGTTGCAAATTCCAACTGGAAACAGTTAAACACCTGCGCTATGAGTAGAAAAACATGAGCCGAACGAACATGGGTCGCACTAAGAGTTTACTTAAATTAAGAATCTAAGAATCGTAGTAGGTATCCTATCTGGGCATTGTCTAAATGTCCAATGATTATTGCAGAAGCCATCAGAGCATTGGAGGGGAAGAAACAGTCCAGCACTTTCTATGCCGGTGCATGGCTCTGTTTAGAAGACGGTTGAGATTGCTCGGTATTTTTCAATTTCTGTTCAACATTGCGGATGTGGCGAATCTTAAACTACCTAGTATAGTCAACTTTTTAAACGCTACGCAATGGTTTAGAGAGGACCAACTAGAGTAAGAATAGGATAGTTCCGATGGTATCACAAGGGGCTTCAACTAGCCTCGGTGCGTCAAAAAACAGCCACTTCACTCTTCGTCTATATAAAGACTCGTTCTCCTTAAGAATGACACCGCAAATTCTGGTGAGCTCTTAAGCCGAATATTTTGGGGAGAACTTATCGAAGTATAATTCCAAGTGCAGAAGGTTATGGATGTAATTTAGCTACCAACTTTCGCATGACCCAAAGACTTTCTGATTTCAAAAGTCACATGTTACAGTAGCCTATTTGGTGTACAGGTATAACCTATCCGAATAACCGTAGTAGAACCTACATATAATTATTTAAATGCAAGAAAAATATGGCGGAGAAACTAAGAAACGTAAACCTATTTTGTATAAATGATTGTTGTGGTCAAAACTATTGTCCTTATATCTTATATCGAATGCCTTATGTGACGTTAAATCTTATAGTTTTGCCATCGATCAATAGGCGTCTCCACGTATAACGGTGCCACCACCTACCTCCTATGTGCTCTTATTAGTACCCATGAAACCATATTTTAAAGAAGAAGATATTATTTTTCCAAGCTTTTCAACAGATGTGCTACTCGAATCCAAGGCATTCGTTGCGTTGGAAAAATCAAATGCTTACTTTGGATTTTCTGAATATTCAAGATGCTTTCCATTCCAATTCAACCGGGCTATTCGGGTCATGTTCTTCGATTTCGATGTAACTGAAATATGTTGCTCTCTGGTCAAAATAATGAGACGTGTATTTTTTTCTTCGCCCGAAAAAAATTTTTTTCAAGAGTTATCGGCAATTTTGTTTTTCGGCTCAAACTCGATTTTTTTTAATTATATAAGAAATTTTTTTTTTTAAATGCCCATAACTTAGTCAAAAATGAACCGATTTTAATAATTCTGGGTTCAAAATGATCGTAATTACTTACACGAGCGACTTCATGTAGAAACAATTGCAAAAAAGTAGTTGAAAATTTTTTATTTAGCAAAAAAGAAAAAAAATTGAAATTTTTTCGAAATTCAATATTTCAAAAAGTGTATTTTTTTTTTTTATAACTTTTTCCAAATCAAAAGGACATCTCAAACTTTAATTGAGCTGAATGCCTAGTAGCTAAAATGCGTTGTTTTTGAGTAATGAATTTTTGAGTAAAAAACCTGTTTCGCACTTTTTGTTTTTTGGAAAATAAAACATTTTCAACTACCTTTTTGCAACTGTTTCTACATGAAGTCGCTCGTGTAAGTAATGACGATCATTTTGAACCCAAAATTATTAAAATCGGTTCATGTTTGACTAAGTTATGAGCATTTAAAAAAAAAAAATTCTTATATTATTAAAAAAAAATCGATTTTGAGCCGAAAAACAAAATTGCCGATAACTCATGAAAAAAAAAAATTTCGGGCGAACAAAAAAATACCTGTCTCATTATTTTGACCAGAGAGCAACATATTTGAGTTACATCGAAATCGAAGAACATGACCCGAATAGCCCGGTTGAATTGAAATGGAAAGCATCTCAATCAAGTCAAAGGTTGCAATAATTTATTCGTTTTATTTGGGGGACAAAATAAATAGGATTGTCCGATTTAGATTAAGTATGCATATTTTTGTTCGATAACTTTTCCCCATTTTAAAGGCAATTTCATAATTCCGCTTCCTGTCAGGAACCGTTATTCCAAACGGTTTTTGGTAAATCGAGTACCTTGGAAATGGAATAAATATTCACAAGTCACTCCGAATTAAAATCGGGCAAAATTATCAAATGCCGAGAGAGAGAGAGATGTAAAAAATATCGTGAAACTGTAACAAGGAAAATATAAAGATTTGTAGCAATTAAAAAATAATGCGTGCATTTATTATTCATATTTGCCGAAGGAACCATACCTCTAAAACGAACTCTGATGTCCCCCAATTTGGGTCGAACGAAAAATCCCACTTTGACCCATTTAGAGTGCTCCAATCGAGTCCAAATGTATGACCGACCCCCACTAACTTTGGACTGCCGATCCACCCCCCCCCCCCCCCTGGGGGGTTCCCCATACAATCATTTCAAAATATCACCATTTTTGGCCTTTACATGAGAAAAGAAACTAAAAAGTTCGACCCAAATTGGGGGACATCAGAATTCGTTTTAGATGTATGGCTCAAATCGACCCGGCCTAATGTATATATTTGTATATACCTATATAATTGGCGCGTACACCCGTTTTTGGGTGTTTGGCTGAGCTCCTCCTCCCATTTGTGATGCGCGTCTTGATGTCCTTCCACAAATGAAGGGTCCTACAGTTTTAAGCCGACTTCGAATAGCAGATATTTTTTTTATGAGGATCTCTTTCATGGCAGAGGTTTGCCATTGCCTGCCGAGGGGCGACCGCTATTAGAAAAATGATTTCCTTAATTTTGGTGTTTCACCGAGATTCGAACCAACGTTCTCTCTGTGAACTCCGAATGGTAATCACGCACCAACCCATTCGGCTACGGCGGCCGTATACTGTATAAGGTGGTGCAAAATTAATCATCGAAAATTGGATGATCCATTCATCCAATGATGGCGTAGAAATTTACCAAACTTGGTTAGTTCTAAAATGTATATTAAAAAAAAATTTTTTCGAGTGATGGAAATCTTTATTTTCACCTTGACGAGATCCAGTACTTGTCTGTTTGTACACTGCAACTCTCTAGTTCATAAGTGTAAAATACGATTGACATGCGACGCCATTTGCAAAAGTTATGAATCTTCAGATAGGGTCATTAATTTTGAGCCAGCATGTGCAAAATAATAATAAAATAAAAATTAATAACAGATCTTGTCACAACGAAAAAACCAACAGAAACCGTTAATAATTTGAATGAAACCCGACAGATGGCCCGGACATATCTGACATGCAAGTAAATATTTATTGATGATAACATTTTTGGTCCAGTTCGTAATAAACGTGCACGCTTGTTAGCAAGTAGCGATGAACATTTGCAAAATTGAATTTTATTCCTAGTCTCAATATGAATTTTTATACATATATTTTAATTTAACCCTCCGTTGGACACCTTTTTTTTAATCTTCAGCTGGGCACCCTTGTCTTTTAATTTAACGATCCGTTGTACACCTTTTTTATAACCTTCGGCTGGGCATACTTTTTTGGCCTTTTTTCGTCCTGTTCGGGCATCCTTTTTAAAAGGTTATAAGCATAAATCGATAGAAAATATAATTTTATAAAGCTACCGGGAAGTTCAAGTCGTTATGTGTAATAGAAATATGTTAATTTCACATTCAAAGTCGATAAAGTCTGGCCAGATACGGATGCCCAACGGAGGATTAAATTTACCAAATTTCGCATATTTTTTTAAATGATTTTTTTTGCATGCTTTTCTAAAAACGAGTTCGGTGTACTTAATTATTATTCTCAAAAAATAAAACTTACATGCACCTACGCACAAATATAATAATTAAAAAAATAAAGAAAATATCTACACATACATACATACTTATATGTACTGTTATATATAGTAAATTTATGGCCTTATTGCTTTAGTTCTAAAAATTATAAAAAAATTATACAAGCACATCTTGTCATCCATGGTGACCATGTCCGTGCCCATGTCCATGACCTCCACCACCTCCACCAACTGGAATAGGAATAGGTACTGGCTTGATAATGCTCGGTTTCACTACAACTGGCTTCACAATAACTGGCTTCACAATAACTGGTTTCACAATGATTGGCTTATTTGGTTTTGGAAACGACGGTATAAACTTCGAATGTGCAGCAGCAGATGTCAAAATGATTGCCACAATCAAAATGCGCAGCAATACAATGCGAGTCTCTTTACTATCCATAGCGCGGTGTTTACTCCTTTGTACAGCTAACTACTGTACTTTGAGCGAA
The DNA here is from genome assembly GCF_027943255.1 of Anastrepha obliqua. Lineage (NCBI taxonomy): Eukaryota > Metazoa > Arthropoda > Insecta > Diptera > Tephritidae > Anastrepha > Anastrepha obliqua. Next base: position 47,775,517 of record NC_072895.1, read on the forward strand.
ATCGAATCTATGTATTTATAGGTGCATGAGGTGGAACTTATATTTCGGCTCGTAAATTCAAATGAATTAATTAACTGTTTTTAATTATTTTACGCACTTTTTAGGTAGTACGTGCCTTTGTATAGACATATATACTCGCACGTACAAACATACATGCATACATACAACAATGTACATTTGCGAGTCTATTTTTCAATATTATGTTGATTTGTATGCATTAAATGTTCTCGTCAGTCATAATCTTTCAATTGCCTATCTTAAATTTTTATATGATAAGTAAAAAATGTAGTCATTTTATAAGATCCAGGCTTGTGCTGACTGATATTTATATGCGAAATGGGTTGTTGGGAAAAATCCCTGAGATGGAGATTGATCAACGTCTCTATTAAATATACTTCGTGTGTGCATTTACGCGACGTCTGGAAGCTTTTAGATATTTACTTTCAATAGGCTCATATGATAAAGATACATACTGGGTGGCCCAAATACGAGTTTATTTTTTAATTATTGGTTTTTCTGTCACTTAAAGCTTTTTCCCTTCTCAGCGCTATTAGCTGGTAGCACCCTCCTGTGGTAAAGGGTTATCAATTTAGAGGCATAGGATTAAATTGAAATAAAACAACGAAAACTGAAATTGATTGCACAATCTTTATTATTTTTGTGTAGAACCATTCATGACATTTATTTTTTAAAGATCTATTTCAAATGTTGGCCGCAGCTGCGTCGTACTTCCACCATCCGTAAACACCAACTTCACAACTCCAACTTCACAAACTCCACAGACTTCACAAACTCCCACAAATAAAAGTCCAAAAGTGTGATATTACACGATCTTGTGAGCCAATCACTGGTCCGAAACGAGAGATAAATCGTTCACCGAAACGACGTCGCAGTAAATCCATTGTTTTTCGAGCGGTATGACAAGTAGTACCGTCTTGTTGTGGAAATCACGAGCTTCATCAAAAAGTCGTTTGTTTAATGTGCAATAGCGTCCCGTCTTTCAAGAAATGTGAGTTGTTGATGCCTCCCGCCCATAAGCTGCACCAAACGGTGGATTTCAATGAATGTAATGACTGTTCTTGAATGGCTTCGGGTGATCTGTCAAAAAAAAATCCTATTAGAATCCCTTTATTCTTAATTCTAATTAAAAGAGCTGTAAAGAAAGTGTTTTCAGTATGCCTGTAAAACTGGAAGTTTTCGAAAAATAATTATTTTAAGATTAAAGGTGATGAGCTGCTGACTAATGTCCAGATATGCAGGAGCATTTCCCTAACCTACTGAATGATGACAATATCGAAAGTCATAAAGAAGATTAATATTCCGATATCCCCAAACTATGATGGCGGCACTGATATCCCGTTACCTAAATACCCGTTGCCGAAATACGCATATATGTAGCATTTATTATATTATATATTTAGCGCTTACACCCTTTATTGGTTGTTTGACCGATCTCTCGCTCGTATTTGTTGTGATCGTCTTGATGTTTTTCATGATGTCCCCCTCCGGACAGATGATGTTTTTGTTTATGAGGAGCTTTCTCATGGCAGAAATACACTCGGAGCTATTAGAAAAAACCTTTTCTACCATTCGGTAATTCTTGCTCGGGAGTTTGGAACCCGGGAACTACGCAATAATAGTCACGCAGCAACCCACGCAACGGCCTTATAACTTTAGCGTAGCTAAAAAACGGCAAAACTACGGGCGTCAACAAACTGCCGGCTAATCTATTCAATTACAGCGGTGAGGAACTGATAAGTTGCATGCATCAACTCCTATATAGAATATGGTAGAGCAAATGTCAGCCGTAAGTGCGCTCAGGATGTACCACAAATTGGTTCACTAATAGACAATTCTCGCGGTCAGTCACAGTACAAGCAATCACTATCTACTCTAACAATCAAGCTGTCATAACATCTCTACAGTGCCTGGGTACTGCATCTACAGTGGCAGTCGAATGCAGAGCTGTTCGAAATGAGCTCTCTAAGCGATGCACCCCTACAGGGACAAGGAGAAGGTGGAGAACGTTAAACACTTCCTCTGCCACATAATCCGCAACCGTTCATTGTAGTAATTCGTTTATTCGAGAGACTAAGTGATTTCACATATTGGTATCACAATAGGCCTTCCAGCCCTCCTAGAGGCCTCCTCTACAGTCTTATGGAAATAGCAACCACCGCAATTTCTATTTCTTAAATTCGGGACATTTTGGGCATTTATGCTGCATAATTTCACACGTTTACTCAAAAAAAATAAGTGCACTTAAAAATGTCACTGGTCATTATGACCCAACTGGACTGGTTAAGGTAATTTTTTAGTACATCTTATATATAAAATAAAGTCAACTTTTTGTGTGTGTTCGCTAACCGGCCATGTCTTTGCACCGAATTAAACCAAACTTACACACATTATTAAGTAGGTATTGAAGATGGTTTACGTATAGTTTGGATGCCTATTGGTAGATGGGGCTCGAGATATAGGTCAAAACGTGGACCCGGGTAACCTTCGGATGTGTATGTACAATATGGGTATCAAATGGAAGCTGTTGGTGAATGCTTTAGTTCAGAGTATTTTTCATGCCGCTCCGTGACTAGGGTCTCGAGATAGAGACCACAACGTGGGGCCTAGAATGTGTTTGTACAATATGGATATCAAATTGAAGCTGTTGGTGAATGCTTTAGTACAGAGTATTTTTCATGCCGCTCCGTGACTGGGGTCTCGAGATATAGGTCAAAACGTGGACCCGGGTAACCTTTGGTTGTGTATGTACAATATGGGCATCAAATGAAAGCTGTCGATAAGTGCTTTAATACGGGGTAATTTTCATACCTATTGATGACTAGGGTCTCGAAATATATGCCAAAACGTGGACCCGCCGTGTCTTTGCGCCGAATTAAAACAAACTTACACACATTGTTAGCACTTGATGATCATGAAAAAAGAAGATTTTTTTTTAATTTCAAATCAACGCAAATGAATAACTAAGAAACAATCGTCAAAAAGAAAAAAGAAATTTATTATTTTTTCAATTAACAATCGCTCACGTGCTTATATTTTTCTTATATAATACATTTAGGAATTTTACGTGGTAAATTGGAATTAATTAATGTAAGTTTTCATCAAATTTAGTGGATTTATTTTTTCGGTTCATATGCGATAAACTACGATGCACCATGAGTGAATCAAATGATAAAAAAAAATAAAAAAACAAAAAATATAATCCACAAAATTTCAGAATACCATAATTACAATAATGTTTATTACAGTACAAATGCCAAGACAATCGCGTATTCATATTAGTCGCTCGACAAATAATAATAGGCGCATGAGAAATGCTCGGAATAACGCGACATCAGAAGAACGTCAAGAAGAAAATGAAACAAATCGGCAACGAATGGCACGATCCAGATCAAATCGACCAAGAGACATCAATTTGAACAAAGCTGCTATGTAACGGAACTATACTTGTAGTCAAACGATTGATGAATAATGTTATCGAAGCAACTATTTTAATTGGCAAATTCAAGAATGAAGACGTTATAATACCGAGAATGCCAATGATTCCACCTGAATTGCCATTTGAATTCAAGCGTTTGCAACTGCCCATTCGTTTAGCATTTGCAATAACTATCAATAAATCACAAGGCCAAACTTTAGAAACAAGCGGGATGAATTTAGAAGAACCAGTATTCACCCATGGTCAACTATACGTTGGCTGTTCACGTGTTGGGAAGCCAACAGCATTATATATTTACTCAAAAACAAATAGAAAAACAAAAAATATTGTTTATGCCAAAGCGCTTGAATAAAGAATAAAAAAATAAATAATATGAAAACCATATCTTTTCTGTTCTAAACCATATCTATTCTATGTATTTTAGTGTGCCCAGCGAAGCGGGCGGGGTTTGCTAGTTTTTAATAAAAAAAAATGTAAACTATCACATTTTCAGAGAATACGTGGAATATTTGATTCTAAAACGTTCAATAACGCCATAAAAATTGGATGGAGGGGATATACAATTGTGAAGCCTGCCGAGATAGCAACATGAATGAAATCGTATTCTATTATTATTATTTCTATAAGACCATAACAAAAATATTTTTGTTAATTTTATTTAATTTATTAAAAGAAAATTGCATTTGGAACACCCTTTAGTATGTATGCAGAAATTTGTGTTCATGTACTTATGATTATTTACAACACCCAACTACAGTGGTTTATGTGCACAGGTACCGCAACATTTTACATTTAACCTATTTCTACTGACTATAAAGATCGAAGAGATTATTTAGTGAGATCCATAAGTGATGTATGACATGTTTTCTTTCCTATTTTTATAGTCGTAACAGTCACCAATTGCGGAAGCCATTTGTGAATGTATGCAAAACTGTTAGTAAAAAAATCGAACTTATTTAAATTTTGTGTTAGCCATTCAAGTCACGGAAAGCAATTGACGTCACTGGGAGGCGTACGATAGCAGAAAATCAAAAAACAGAAATTACTGCAATACTACACAGAAATGAATAGCAAATTCCGCCTAACATTTATGTCTAAAGATTGATGCAGTTTTTTATAACTGATATACTATTTTAGGTATATTTTAGGAATGGATCTCTTGTCACTCACGATATAAATCTAAAGAGTAAACATTTCATCCTAAACATTTCTAAATAAATAGGCAGCTTATTTGATAACTTGGAAAATCGTATTGAATTGTTTTAAACTGTTTTAAAATCCTTTAGTGACATGCGCCCCGTCGGATAAATAAAAAGCTCACAATAGTTTTACTTATATTTTTTATTGTATTTTAGCATTTTGCCGAGAGTAAACGCGAAAAAATAAAATCAGTAATGGATTTCAAACATATTTTTTGCATTATACAATATTTGGCTGAAAAATTACAACCAGCGATTGTTCGTGAGCTCGAGCACCTTAAAGTAAATAGGGTTTTTATTTATCGCACCATTACTCGTTACAATGATACTGGTAGCATCCCGAAACGTCATGGAGGTTGTCATCAAAAGAGTGAAGTGGTTCAAAAAGTGAAGAAGCGAGTTGAGCGAAATCCCCGACGAAGTGCCAATCAAATGGCGAAAGAACTGAAAATATCTGACCGTAGCATCCGCCGCATACTGAAAAATGAAATCAAATTTCAAAGTCAAGCCTTACAAGATCCAAAAGGCGCATGATATCATACCAAAACAGCAACAAGTCAGACTTGAGAGAGCGAAGGAGTTGCTTCGCTTCGCCGAAAGCGGTCAATTTCCGAATATTGAGTTTTCTGACGAGAAAGTTTTTTCAAATTGAGCAATTCGTAAATTCCCACAACGATAGAGTTTATTTGACCGACCATTCATACGAGGATTAGAGTCATCGATTGGCCACTAGGAGGCAGCAGCTGCCACAGGTAATGGTTTGGGCCGCTGTAACCGCAGATAGGCGCTCCTCAACCGTTTTCGTAGAGGAGGTTGCATTGAAGTCGTGGGCAAACAAACATTTCGGTGGCAGACCATGGACGTTTCAGCAGGTTTTGGAGAGCAAGGTCCGAACTGAAAGATTCGCCAGTCTCGAGGCGCTGATAAAAGTCATTGTCCGCGAGTGGGCCAAAATACCTACAAGTTACATTCGGGCAGCTTGCGATTCGTTTCTGGATCGTCTTAAAGCCATAGTCAAGGCAAAAGATGCTCATATCGAGCAAAAGAAAATTAATTCTTAATTTTGTATTATTTTCACACATTTTTTGCTTTGAGTTAAATAAAAGTAATTTTCCAAACCAAATTTGTGGCCTTTTCAATTGGTTACACTTCGAGTGCCGGACCCTATATGATTAAGAAATGTATTAGGTTAGAGAACAAGTTCGTAGTGTTTTTACAGAAGACTTTTATTGAAACAAAAAACAATAATTATTTCAATAAGTTAATCAATTATATAATCGCCGTTGCTGTTTAGAACCTCTTCCCACCTCTCGACCAATTTGTTCTGCCGAAAACCGCCTGGTCTGGTGTCAAAGAAATTGTTGAGCCAGTTTTTAAGGACTTATTTGTTATCGGAGGTAACGCCCTTCATATGGTTTGACAAGGAGTGGAAAATATGGTAATCCGCCGGTGCAAGCTCCTATTCGAGCTCTCGGAATGCGGCTTTGAAGACTTGTGCAATATGGGGTCTGGCGTTAACGTGAAGAAGTATGGCTTGACCATGTCGATTAGGTATTTTCAGTCGAATAGCCTCATTCACGCGGTGTAGTTGGACAATGTAGAGCTCCTTGTTGACCGTGGCTCTCTTTTTGAGCATTTCCCAGTGCACCGTGCCCTCCCAGTCCCACCAAACGCATATTACGACCTTCTTTGAATGATGATCCGGCTTGACTCTCGACTTTGACGTGCCACTTACTCCTTTCTTTCTGTTTATGACCGCGTGTTGCGTGATGATGAGCGAGATGCTGAAAAGCAATTTGAAGGCGACTTTCTCTGTTTTTTCTTCGTTGAGCTCGCGAGGCACCACGGCTCCCAATTTTTCGGTAAATCTCATTGAATGAAGGTGATTGAGAATAGTTTTATGATCGCAGTTAATTTTTTCCGGCAACTCATGACTTGTTTATCGACCGTTCTCCTTCAAAAGTGATTTGAGATGTTCTTTGTTGAATTTGGAAGGCCTTCCGCTCGAAAATGTTGATTTTGATATCAAGGCTGAATGTAATCTCAATGTTTCTTAAGTCAAGTTTTGAAGCATTCGGGGACTAAATGAAGCTACCTCCAAGCTTTATTCTGACCATAAAGTGAAACGGAAAACTTCGCTTCGTTTGGAATGCGGTAGTTTGAAAAAAATTTAACAGATTTTCAAAAATGCACAAATTTTCCAAATTTTACTACCTTTTTGATGAAAAGAAATTTAACTTAGATGGGCCGGATGGATTTGGAGAGATTTGCGTTTAGAGCCAAGATATTTTTCAAAAAAAAATTTTGTGGAGCTCCGACGGTGTAGGGAATTGGGAGTAGACTTGGAAAGATCAATACCCACTTCCCATGAATACGCATGGATCCCGAAGAGTACATAAGCTTACTTTTGAATAAATTGCTACAATTTCTCAATTTGCTTTTTGACGAAAAATCTTGTAAAAATGCAGTACTCTACAAAAGAAGAGTTGGAAGATGCTGTACTTCATTCATCGGACTCCCTTAATTCAATCTTTTGGGTCAGATCAATTTTTCAACTCACTGAAAAAAGAACAAATAAAGCTCCTAAGTGAAAGCCTTATATGGAAGTTTATGCTAAAAAATACCAAACTTTTTGATCAAAAAATGCTTATCACACGTTGCAAAGGCGCAAAATATAAAAGGCAACCATCCTACAAAAGTTTTTGACGAGGCGCTTTATATCAGGTGTTACGAAGTGTTTGAAGTATTTTCTTTCGAATACAAACTCTCGTTCACATTAGAATAGTTTTTTTACAGAAAAATTTAAAGTTCAACAATAATTGTAAAGCAAGGCATCAGCTCATTTCTCACTATTGGTCAAAAAGTTTCAGCCGATCTGTTGGCAACGCTAGATAGAGCCTTAAAATACATGTGTTTGTACGAGTGTGCGTTATACCAGTGTAATGAGGTATGACCATACTCGCTAGCGGCGAAGCTTGCTCGTTATTACTTTCGCATGCAAATTTTTCGTTAAGTTAATAGAGCAGAGATGTGGCGAATAGAAGGTGCCCTTTTTCAGTACGGAACAAGGTACATTGTGTCTCTATATATTCTCTCCAGCCACGTTTTCTGGGCCTGCCGCAAATGTACACATTTTGAACAATGCCCCGTAGCTTACAATCATAATGAAAACATATGAGTTCATACTTAGTTACTTTCGACTCATTTCAATTTAACAGCTCGAAGAACGAAAACCAACGCTGATTGCTTTCAGTCACAATTGTTCAAAATGCAGATTTAAACTGCCCCAACTTTTTTTACGTATTGAATATTCCCCATTGCATTGGTTTTTATTTATACACACATCCAAGTACTTAAATTTTAAAATATTTAAAATCAACTCAGTGATATTAAATGCCACCCACTAGAAATTCTTACCCAGGAACGATGGCAGCTCTGTCGGCGTAGTAGTTCACAATAGCATATAGCCATTGGTAGTAATTCCCAATAGAATGTTTAACAACTCAAAGTGATGTTTGCTATGTTTCTTAATTGCTTTAACTTTGTAATTTGTTTAATATAAAATAATAAATCGCTGCTTAAGTAGTTACTTTTACCGTTTAAAGATTTCCTACGACATGGATACCGCGTATGACGAAATGGATTCATACTCATTGTAAGAGCATAATGTTAAAAGTAGATTAGTTCTTTCCAGCATAGCATAGAAAATGTCACATTAGTCTCTCCAAGTGATATTGTGCTATGTGCATGATTATGAAAACAAAACTTAACATAGCATTACGTTAATAGATTTCTCAAACAAAAATAACGAACATATATTTAAAATCCAAAAACTCAAACCCACTAGCACTTGATTAATTAATATTTATGTGCGCACTTGTAATTTCTCAGAATGTCAATCGACGAGAGGCTAATCGACCTAGTACGTAGCCATGAAATACTTTACAACAAACACTGTTTAGGATATAGGGGTGCTGAACAAAAGCAGGAAGCATGGTTTGAAATTAGTGCGCAACTGGGAATTGCCGGTTTGTATATATATTTTTTTGAAATTGTAATGTACCTAATAAAATTAATTTTTATCATAGCTGAAGACTGCTCCAAAAGATGGAAGAGTTTACGAGGACGTTATTCCAGAGTACTCAAGCAGGTAGACACGCTGTCCGAAAGCAAAGTGAATGCTACTGTAGATTGGCCATTGTTTAGTTCACTTTCCTTTCTCAGGAGTTACATAAAACAAAGAACGTATGTTTCAGTTTTTTCAATTTAAATTTAGTGCATATTATTAAAGTCGAATTTTTAGCTCTCACCGTCCATTGAACGACAACAATGTTTCCAGTTTCATAGCGACACGCCCGAAAAGGTTCAAACGCATAAGTGCGGAGAGTAATGAACTTCACGACTCATACAATCCCTTAAATGAACTTCGCAGTGACAAAATGGAAATGCCAATAGAGATCGAGGCTATTCAATCGCTTGCTCCAAAAGTGGAAGAAAAAGTAGTGATAAAAAAAGAAAGTGATGCTGTGCACTCCTTTGGACAAACAGTTGCTGCAATCATATCAGAAATGAGTGAAGCGAAACAAGCAAAAGCGATGCGCATCTTATTCGATACTTTAATAACAATTAAAACAGAACCCGAAGAAACTTAAAAAAATGTTGTTGAAAGTCTGTTGTTGTTGTTGTTGTTGTAGCAGTATCTTCGCCCTGTCAGTGTAGTGTAAGTTACCGGTCGTCTTCGTCTAGCTCATCTAACGGTAGGCCCAGGAAACTGGCAGTTTCGACGGGTTGGGTCCAGAGGGAGAGAGGTGTTAGATGAGTGGGTTTGATGGGGCATGTGAAGAGGTGGTTAGTGTCGTGCGGGGTACCTTCACATGCTGGACATATGTTTAGTATGTCGGGGTCGATTCTGGATAGGTAGGAGTTTAACCTGCTACAATATCCAGTAGTTGTGCCAAGATTACGCGGGACTTTCGGGGAAGCTGGAGCTCTTCGTCTGCGATAGGTGGTGGTTGGACTCCGATAACGGCATTCGGGAGTCGGGAGCTTAGGAAGGTGGTAAGGGTCTCCCGATGAATGTCGCTAATTGCCTGTCTGTATACTGTCTGATCCTGGAGTCGTCTGTCCGTTTTGTCCTGGATCTCGTCCACGTAATTGAGGAAATGTCTCCTGATGTGCCTGGGAGGTGGCTCAGGCTCGAGCAGGTGTCTGCATGGGTGAGGCCTACGGTAACACCCAAGCAGAAACTGCTTGCCGAGCATTTTGTTGTGCTCCTTAACCGGGAGCATGTGCGCCTCGTCATGTAAGTGATGGATAGGGGACATCAGGAGACATCCTGTCGCGGTCCTGATGGCAGTATTCTAGCAGGTTTGAACTTCGTCCACTGCGTATCACTGGTTCCAGGCGACCAGACAGGCGCGGCATAGTTCAGAGCCGGTCGGCCTATTGCTTTGAAAGTCGACAGCAACATTTCTTTGTCTTTGCCCCAAGTGCTGCCGGCAAGCGACTTGAGGACCTTGTTGCGATTCTGTACTCTCGTTGCAATAGCGGTTGTGTGCGCTGAGAAGGAGAGCAAGCTGTCAAAGGTGACTCCCAAAATTCTGGGGTTGTTTACCGTCGGTATTGGGGTATCATCGACGTGCACCTGAAGTGGCAGCTTGACCTCCTTTGTCCAGGTGTTGAAAAGGGTCGCCGTGGATTTAGTGGGAGAAAGTTTTAAGTTTCTCGCAGTGAAGAAGCGAGAAAGGCAGGCGAGGTAGTCGTTTACTTTTGAGCATAGGCCATCAATGTCATTGCCCGACGCCATTATCGTGCAGTCGTCGGCATATGAGACCAGTGAGACTCCCTCTGGTGGCTGGGGGAGTTTCGAAATATAGAAATTGGAAAGCAAGGGTGAAAGGACACCACCCTGTGGTACTCCTTGCTTTATTTTTCTCTGTTTTGAGGTTTGGTCTCGGAATATTACCGACGAGTGACGACCACTCAGGTAGTTCGCGGTCCACCTCTTCAGTCCTAGCGGGAGTGTCGACTGTAAAATGTCATCTAGTAGCGTGGCGTGGCTGACTGTGTCGAAAGCCTTTTGTAGGTCCAACGCTACTAGGACAGTCCTCTCGCAGGGGCGGTTTTGGTTTAGTCCGCGGTTTACCTGGGTGTTTATGACGGTGAGTACCGTGGTGGTACTGTGCACTCTACGGAAACCATGCTGGTGTGGGGCTGGAGGCAGGTGTTCAGTGAGGAGTGGGAGTAGAAGGGCTTCAAGAGTCTTCACTACTGGGGAAAGGAGAGTTATCGGACGATAAGACTCCCCTTGGTTGGCGGGTTTCCCAGGCTTCAGCAGTGGGACCACTCTCCCTAATTTCCACTTATCAGGAATGATGAGAGTGGCCATAGACAGGTTGAAGACCTTTGTGAGGTAATCTACTCCCAATGGACCCAGCTTTTTCAGCATCCGCATGTTTAGTCCGTCGGGGCCAATGGCTTTTGATGGTTTCATTTGTTTGATGGCCCCCTGAACCTCGTCGCTGGTGAAAGCAAGCGGTGCACTGTTGTAGGGCAGTTTATGCAGCCGTCTGGTGGCACAACGCTTGGATCTGTCGACCGGAGGATGCAATATAAATTGCCAGCTAAAGTAGCTCGCGCATCTCTTCGGGTCCGACGAAGTACGACCGTTGAAGGTGATATCCACCTTGTCGTTGTGCTTCGTCGGGTTCGACAGGGACCTTACGGTGGACCAGAGCTTGCTCACACCAGAGGTGAAGTTGCAGGACTTCAGATGCTCTACGCATTTGGTCCGCTTATGTTGGGTGACCAGTTGCCGGATCTCCGAATTGAGATCCTTTATGCGAGGATCCCCGGGATCGGCCTGGCGTAGGCGGTCACGCTCGTTTGCCATAACGGCTGCTTCGGCTGGGAAATTGGGACGAAATTCCCGGATCCGTCCAGCAGGTATGAAGCGAGCCGCGGCGGCTGTAATCGCCTTGCGGAATGCGCGTTCGCCTGCGCGCACATCGGTGGGAGTGGGTAGGGCTGCGAAGATGTTCTCAGTGAATTCCGCGAATCCGGTCCAATCAGCTTTGTTAAAGTTGATGTATGACCGGTGATCCGCGGAAACAAAGTCGGCAGGTCTCTCGATCGAGATGATAATGGGCAAGTGGTCTGATGCAAGCGATAGCATAGATCGCCAGGTTATGCTATTTATCAGTCCAGCGCTAGCAATTGTTATGTCAGGCGAGCTGCTACAATTGCCCACTACCCTAGTGGGGGCGTCGTCGTTTACAGTGCTGAACGTCGATCGTCTATCTGCTCTGCCAATAACTGTCCCCTACGATCATTTGGCAGGCTTCAATGCCAAAGATCGTGATGCGCGTTAAAGTCACCTACTACCAATCGGTTTTCTCCCCTGATGAGCGCACCAATATCGGGGAGATATCCTGCCGGGCAGCAGGTGACAGGGGGTATATAACTATTGTAGATTTCGAGCTCGGCATCGCCTGACCGGACAGCTATACCTTGACGTTCTAAGGTGCTGTCCCTGCGGTCGATGCCTTCATCAATAAGACGATACTGCACTGAATGGTGTACTATGAACGCTAGGCCACCACCGTTGTCTCGCTCGCGGTACTTTCGGTGCACATTGTAGCCATCCCTGGTAATCAGGGGGGAGCTAGCGTGCAGTTTTGTTTCCTGGACCGCAGCTATCTTGATTCCGAACCGACTCATGAAGTCGACTATCTCGTCAATCTTGCTCGTGAGTCCGTTGCAGTTCAGTTGTAAAAGCTTGAAGCTTCGCGGGAGTGTCGTCGTAATTCGGGGGGTGAGGGATGCGTGATGTTGTCTGCGTTGGTCCTGCTGTGCGTTCCGCAAAATGGGGAATGGCCTGATGTTGACAGTTGGCCGCGCCACGGGGGGCGGTTGCGGGTGCAGAGCTCTGCAGCAGGGGGCAACGTAGTCGCGTGTCCACTCACGGGTGGTGTGCAGGCCGGAGCACCTCCTAAAATGACACCAGCCACTGCAGGAATTGCATTGGACAGTTGTCATGTTCCGAGGAACGACGGTCTGGCACACGGAGCAGACTGTGCGGGGGATCAAGAGCTGCTGGTTTGTCCCCGCACTGGGGTAGGAGCAGGAGGGTTGTGGGTTGGAGAGGGAGTTGTGTTGCTCTTGGGGGCTCCTGACCGGTGAGGTGTTGTTAGTGGCGGCAGTGTGATGTGCCGGCACTGAGGGCAGTATAGCCGTGGAGGCGGGGACCGCCTGTGAGCGGGAGCAACACGTGGCCACATTCCTTGTGGACCACTCCCTATGTGTCCTAAGGCCTGAGCAGGTCTTAAGATGGCACCACCCGTTGCACTGGTTACACCTAACCGAGGTGGAGTTCGGGTGGAGCCGTTTATGGCAAATGCAGCAGTAAAATACTTCAGGTCCGGGGTTGGGTTCGACGCCAGCCCGGAAGAGAAGTATTCGGAGCAAACTGGCTGCTATGAGTTGCTCCTGTGACGTAAGATTTATGGTAAAATACGGTACACTAGACAGGGCTAGTATACTGGGGCGGCAGCCCTTGGTCGGGAAAGAAAACCCGAGTAATTCCGGTAACGTAGAACCGGCTGCCATGGGAATGATAGCTTTGTTATTACTTTCGCATGCAAATTTTTCGTTAAGTTAATCGAGCATAGGATAGCGAGCAGAGAAGCGGCGAATAGAAGGTGCCCTTTTTCAGTACGGAACAAGGTACATTGTATCTCTATATATTCTCTCCAGCCACGTTTTCTGGGACTGCCGCAAATGTACACATTTTGAACAATGCCCCGTAGCTTACAATCATAATGAAAACATATGAAGTGCGTACTTAGTTACTTTCGACTCATTTAAATTTAACAGCTCGAAGAACGAAAACCAACGCTGACTGCTTTCAGTCACAATTGTTGAAAATGCAGATTTAAACTGCCACAACTTTTTTTACTTATTGTAAATTCCCCATTGCATTGGTTTTTATTTATACACACATCCAAGTACTTAAATTTTAAAATATTTAAAATCAACTCAGTGATATTAAATGCCACCCACTAGAAATTCTTACCCAGGAACGCTGGCAGCTCTGTCAGCGTAGTAGTTCACAATAGAATGTTTGACAACTCAAAGTGATGTTTGCTATGTTTCTTAATTGCTTTAACTTTGTAATATGTTTAATATAAAATAATAAATCGCTGCTTAAGTAGCTACTTTTACCGTTTAAAGATTTCCTACGACATGGAAACCGCATATGACGAAATGGGTTCATACTCATTGTAAGAGCATAATGTTAAAAGTAGATTAGTTCTTTCCAGCATAGCATAGAAAATGTCACATTAGTCTCTCCAAGTGATATTGTGCGTATGTGCATGATTATGAAAACAAAACTTAACATAGCATTACGTTAATAGATTTCTCAAACAAAAATAACGAACATATATTTAAAATCCAAAAACTCAAACCCACTAGCACTTGATTAATTAATATTTATGTGCGCACTTGTAATTTCTCAGAGTGTCAATCGACGAGAGGCTAATCGACCTAGTACGTAGCCATAAAATACTTTACAACAAACACTGTTTAGGATATAGGGGTGCTGAACAAAAGCAGGAAGCATGGTTTGAAATTAGTGCGCAACTGGGAATTGCCGGTTTGTATATATATTTTTTTGAAATTGTAATGTACCTAATAAAAGTAATTTTTATCATAGCTGAAGACTGCTCCAAAAGATGGAAGAGTTTACGAGAACGTTATTCCAGAGTACTCAAGCAGGTAGACACGCTGTCCGAAAGCAAAGTGAATGCTACTGTAGATTGGCCATTGTTTAGTTCACTTTCCTTTCTCAGGAGTTACATAAAACAAAGAACGTATGTTTCAGTTTTTTCAATTTAAATTTAGTGCATATTATTAAAGTCGAATTTTTAGCTCTCGCCGCTCATTGAACGACAACAATGTTTCCAGTTTCATAGCGAGACGCCCGAAAAGGTTCAAACGCATAAGTGCGGAGAGTAATGAACTTCACGACTCATACAATCCCTTAAATGAACTTCGCAGTGACAAAATGGAAATGCCAATAGAGATCGAGGCTATTCAATCGCTTGCTCCAAAAGTGGAAGAAAAAGTAGTGATAAAAAAAGAAAGTGATGCTGTGCACTCCTTTGGACAAACAGTTGCTGCAATCATATCAGAAATGAGTGAAGCGAAACAAGCAAAAGCGATGCGCATCTTATTCGATACTTTAATAACAATTAAAACAGAACCCGAAGAAACTTAAAACAATGTTGTTTAAAGTCTCGTCTATTTGGCTTTGGTCTGAAATTTTAGTTTATTCATTAATATATTGCTGCGGAGTATTTTATAGATAACATAATGAAGTAGTGCTCCAACTTTCTCCCTAGTCCTGCTGTGATGAGATGATCCTAAAAATTAGTTTAAAAGTTGAAAATAAGAAATATAAGTATTAAGATATTGAAATAGTATTGTAAATAAATAAGATAAAGTGAGAAACATACAAATTACATATTACATGAAAAGGAATTAGCAAATATATGAAAGCTAGCTACAAAAACAGGCGTTTGGGATCGGCGAGCGATGATTCCACTAGACTACCACGAACACATTTTCTTTTAGCGGATAAACATATTAATTAGATCGACGAAATTAACCTAACACGTTTATGCGGGCCCTTTCCATTATGTCTAATTCATATAATTCGGGTTACTATCGAGCCCGGGCCCCTCTAAGAACTCCGGGCCCGGGAGAAAAAGTACCCGATCCCCCCTCTCGCCGGGCCTGTCTGTGATAATAGCAATAATTATAATTTTAAATATGTGAAAGTGTTGTTAACTAAAATGCAAACATATGATCACAAATCATATACATACATATATTCCTCTTGCGCGCAAAATTTTTTCCAGCACTGGTTCCAATTTCCGTTTTTGCTTAATTGAGCGATTGAGTCTCATACACTGCTATTCTACTCAACCAAAGAGAGAAGCATACAAATATTTACGCCAACAGGAATTGACGAGCAAGCAGCAAAAACTAACATTTGATATCATCTAGAATTTGTTGTCACAGTTGCAGACTGTACCGTTATTAACTAAATCGATGAAATTAACCAAACAAATTTAATTTAATTAATTGATTCCCTTTTTTGCTATTTATCACTTATATTTATGCTTTTATAATTTAAATATCCGGTTGCTTTGTTGACTACGAGTAATAATTGCTACAGTGCTACTTTTTATACGATGGCATCACGCTCTGTCACATAATTTCTGCAACAATGGCATCACGCATTCTGTCAGCAAATTTTTGACAGTCTGATGGTCATCACCAGCTAATCGAACGCAATAAAAGTTTTCACTTTGTTTTCAACGTGAAATTGAAACATCAAGTTATTTGCCGATATATTCAAACACGTTCGGCGTGAAATAACTCCTGCAATATTGTAACCGATAGTTAGAAGAGTATCATATATCTAGTAAGTTCTTACCGAGAAAAATTTTCCAGTACGACTTTGCAACGTCATCTCTCAATAAAATGTCTAAATTGCTCTCCCCTTAATGTTTTTGCACTTTTTTTTGCTTGAACGATCTCTATTTTGTAATAACTTTAAGTTTGTACAAGTTATTTGCTTCACGAACACTCCTAATTTCAATGCATTCGGTGAACACTGCCCGCTGACAAATGTCATTTTCCGTTTTTGTCAGTTTTCGCTTCCACGTCGTTCATGACGTTTTGACGTCGCGTGAGTAATCATGCCTGCAAACCAGTGATACCAAGGTGGATTTAATAAGGTGACAGCATTCACCCAGCTGAATTTTTCGCCGTAGGTATGGCTTACGTCAAAATGATATGCTTTGTTTGTATGTATTGGTATGTTTACATTCGTATGTTTACATTTGCTTGCTGATTTTGACATGATGCTTGCACCAAACGCAACAACAAATACATGTAGGGTTTTACTTATATGTGTTTGCTGTCACCTGTAATAAATTCGCCTTGAGTGATACCTAGACATTGTTTTAACACGATTAAAATATATATGCCTTTTCAGATATTTAATTTATAAGTAAGCTTGCGGCAATACATATATCCTAGCTCTGTTAAATTATTACCATCATAAGTGTCCGATATGAAAGAAAAATATAATTTTTAGTTCGATTTGCAAATGTTCAAATTCAAAACAAGAGCAGTTATTTTAATACCTGTACATGCAACTCTGTGTAATATTCCAATAATTCTTGGGTAAAATTATTGTACTTTCATGCCGCAGCTGCAGTTTATTTTACACATCTCTCGTGTTTAGTTGGCAATTTTCTTGTAAAATAACTTTAAGTAACGCCGCTTGCGAGATTTTTTTTAATTGTTTGAAATTCTTGAAATTAATAAAACGGTGTGAAAATTGTTTTAAAATAAGCTAGTGTCATGCAATAATAAGTTCATCTTGAAAATCTGAAATTATAAATCAAGGCCTTAAATAGGAATCTAAATCCAAAGCAAAAGTTTGCTACATCAGTGCACATAAAGGAACGTCAAACGAATGTGTGTCGCAAAGACCGCTAAAAAGTGTAGAGCATAGAACGCAAACGAAATCGGAGTTCAATAACATAAATTATTTAAGAAAAAAAAAAAAACAGCAGCGCAGATTATAATTGCTGTGGTGTTCGAGTGTGTGCGGTTTCGAATTGAGGCTGTGTTTGGGATTTGTGCATAAATTCCACGTGAATGTCTTCACAATCGTCGACTCGTTACTTGCCAATAACCACAACAATGGATAACCCCGCTCTTTCAGGGTCCAGTGGTGATGTGGAAGCCGACAGCAACTCCGTTGAAGCTAGCCTACCCGCCACCTGTTCGTCGCAGCAATTAATGCCTCCTCCATCAGACACGGATAGCGCTGTTTTACAACAGCCATCCACCGGAATCACGAAGACACAATGGTTTACGGTGGTTGTGCTCTGCTTTGTTAATCTAATCAACTATATGGATCGCTTTACCATAGCAGGTATGTTCAAGTTATAAAAGGATGTAAAACGATGGCCATATTAAAGTATATTTATGTAAATAGGACAAAATTCACACTTCAATAGGTTTAAACTGATGGAGGTAGTACATACATAAGTATATATGGTAAAGGTACGTTACCGTCGTTGGTTTCTTTACTGTAACAAACGAATTTGATGAATTAATTTTACATTAAATTACGATTCAATAGATGTTAAAATTATAGAAATCTTCTTTCCAAAATACTTGCCTCACATCACTCCTGCCATTCGAAGAGTAAGAGAATATTCGCTCATTTTATATGCATTTGTACGCCTCCAGAGCCATCAACCCATTACTCGTTTGAGATATAGTGGACGAGTATATGAATATTGATTATCAAATATTATAATGCAAAAAGAGGCTACATAAGTTAAAGCGCCAACATGACACATTGGCGGACGAACAGTTGATTTTCACTGCTGTTGCTGTATTTCAAACCGAGTTCACTGTGTCAAGTGCTTAAACGTTTGCCTATGCACCGACGACACTTATGAGGTAAAGCTTTTTTGATTTCTTCAAATATTACTGCCTATTTGACTATGTGTCTTGCATTTTTGAACATTTACTTCCGGGATAAAAAAAAAATGCATTGTACGATACTTATGAAGTGAAAACATGCGTTTCCGCTTAGTGATGTGAATAATACATGGATCAACATCCGTCAACGTAAAACTATTTTAAACTGCAGAAACTAATTAAAAATATGTAGGCAAGCAGTCCACAATTGAAAGAGGCAGAAGAAAGTAGAAAAAGAGTTGTAGTTGTGCATGATGGCATGATGCATTTTTTCTATTTTCATGTGTCAAAGCAATGCAAATTTAGTGCATTCGTATTTTTCCTGGGCGCGCCTGGAATCACTAATTAGAGCTTTTTAAGCTGACGCATAGCTATTTAACAATTCATTCAAAATAAATTAAAATTAATCGCATAAATTTTGACAGTTACATCATATTTTTTTATCAAACATATAAATCACAGCAGCCTTATAAATCAGAACGAGCACACAAGAGCAAGCTTATTTTGTTTTCTTTCATTCGTAATCAAGCAGCACTCTTTGATAACACAATTTCATACATTTAATTGCTATGTGCATAGCAGATGCGTTTTTATTCGGTGTGAGCGGCATTGAAAGTCTCGTGTGTTATCTATAGCCGGGAATTATTATTTTTTTATCAGCATCCAGCAAGTATCACATCACTTAAGTAAACCTCAGTATGTAGTAAAAATAGCAATATGAAGTATAAAACAGATGGACAATGATTATCACTAAAGTGAAACTGAAAAAATTGCTTAATATAATATTTTTATGAATATATATTGTTTGTTCAAAGTTATGGCCATGAAGGCGTATATGTTGCTCTGCTTCTGAACGAAAAGTGGTAAATTTAAGAAATGTTTTCATAACAAAAATTTACGTACTTGCAAGTTTTTATAATTTTCGTAAAAATTTGTAATTCATTCAATTCCTCTATATTTGACTTATTTGACTTTTATTAGATTTTAGCTAGTAATATTTTTTGTATACTAACAACTTTATTTATAATTTTCCACCATTTTAGCGTTGCGTAGCATATATGTATCTATGTATGTATTTATGTTGTTGTTGCTGTTGTTGTAGCAGCATACATAGGGAATGCTGCTGAAAAAACAGCCCGTGGCCGGATATAAATTCGGGTTGTTCCGCTAACGTAGACTCTACTGTCGTGAGAACGATTAGATTACATAAAAATTAGAGGATTTCCCATTTGTCAACCGCATTACCAAAACGCTGACGATTTAATCAAATATTTATTCATACATATAGACTTATGCGTAATATACTTTAAGCAAAATAAAAGTTAGTGCGATACTCACTTTTGCCAACAATAACACACAGATCAACAACAATTTTGCGGGCGACTAACTGATAATTTTCAGATTTGTTTGAAATAATGAGCAGTTAATCAATGCTGATAAGCGCTCAATACAATTAAATAGTGGCTCTCCAAATATCTCAGGGATTTCTTCAAAGTAGCCGATAAGCAAATAACGCACAATATTGTATATGTATGTATAACACTTTGTCGAGCAGAGTAAGAGCTGCTACACCCACATTCAAGGCAGCATGCAGTTGAAATAATTGTATAAACAAAATGATATTTCAAAAATACACGCTCCATGAATTGCATCGAATTTGGGTGCATACTGAGGTTTTATGTATACAATATATATTTATATATAGTATTGTATGTATATATTTTAACGTAAAAGCATTGTGCTATAAATATTTGTAAATGATTTGCATACATAGCTGTATTCAAACGTTTACATACACCCGTGAACAGCTAATTAGAAACGTCAGTTTGGTTACTTTTATTTTTTTCTGATTTTTTATCAAGTTAAGTTTTCCATTGATCTACCTATAAACAAAAATGAACTCATTCGTTATATGAAGGAAATGCGCAACACAGTAACGAAATTTTCAAGTCACTTGCACTTTTTTATACTAAAATTAAAAGGCTATAAAACAGCGTACCCACATTTTTTGTTTCTGTTCAAAAAAGTTTGGTGAAAATTTGTCGAATTTAAATAAATCTTGTATAAAATCGGAAACTTTGATTTATATAATATGATATTTCACATAGATGAGCTATGTTTTTCTAAAAAATTAATGAAAATTAAAAAAAAGACAAAAGAAAAGTAGTCAAAATTCTATTATTTTGTCCAAAAGTGTATGTATATACATGTGTATACATATATACATATGTACATAATTTGTATGCAATTAATACAAATAAATTTCAATTGGGAAAACAAAAAAAAAATTCGTGAAAAAACATAAAGTGTTTAAAAACGATGATTTGTGAATTTACGTGAGCGTGAGCAAAAATAACTCACACGCCCATCTCTAATGTTATTTATGAATGGCTCTCTTAACCCTTTTTCAGCGTATTGGCCACGTTTGTCATATTTGAACATGAATCTACTTATACATTTAATTTGAGTGAATCATGCCACTTCCACTGCTTGTACTCCCCATGTACTCTGTGTGGGTCAACAAAACAAAAAAGAGAAACTTGTTTTTAGTATTTCTCCAACAAAATACGTTTGTTTGTGTTTACTTGCAAGAATGTGGCGTGATGTGCTGTATGCGTTGGCAAATGTGCTACAATACAGACATGCATACATACATATATGTAGTGGAGTGTTGGCGCTCACCTCATCATCGATTTTTGTTTTTCACATAACAGCACATTGAATAATAACGTATTTTTAGTTACTTGTGTATGTATGTATATTTGTTTGTACATATGTACATACGTCATCTTCGTCGTGATAATCAGTAGCATCACCTGATTCCCAAATTCAGCTTACATATAGTTGTAATAATATCAAAATAATGAGTAATCCTGAAAACAATTTTATTTTTCAATTTTAAAACCATCTTACATACATACATACGTATGTATGTATATTTATCTAATGCCAATATTAACAAAAGTTACTCACGTGCCCGGAAACTTGTACAACGTCTATGCATTCGCATCTTAATAATTTTACTTGGATATCAGCCAAATCGGCTAAAATCCAGTTGGTTATTGGTGGAAAAATCCAGTTAGTATGCAAAGTGGATGCTTATACATAGACACACGGCGACTATTTTAATTACACCTTTATTTGATATACTGGAAAAATTACAAACTATTTAGCGTTTATTAAAGTAAAGCTCCACCTACATTTGTAGAATAAATGTATAAGTGTACACTTACCAGTGCCATAGCAGTTGCTTGTGATCTTTTGTACTCAATCGGATGATTTTTTAGTCGAGAGCTTTTATTATTACCTAATACATATTTCCTATTTATACCGCAATTAAGTAAGTACTATAAATTGCTGTAATTATGAAAGGGAGATGTAATAAAATATAATTGACATTTGTTCTACTCTCGGGTGTTGTTTTTTAGCTGCATGAGAACTATCGATACCGATAACTGACAAACTCTGTTGACATTTCTGTTCAGTAAGGTTTGTCAAGTCATGGTGATCATAGTTTAACGCTTCCAAATTTTGGAAATTTACCCTAAAAAAAAACACATCTGTTCGCAAAGTTCATAGAGCACTGGCGGCGTTATAGGTCTTTATTTCTTTCGAAATGAGTAAGGAGCTACCGTTACGGTGAATGGCGAGCGCTATTGAGCCATGCTGTCTGAATTTTTGTTTCCAAAAATTAATCAGCTAAGCATCGACATTTGGTTCCAACAAGCCGGCGCAACTTGCCGTTGATTTATTGCAATATTCAAGCCACCATTGACGTCAAATGGGCATACGGTAGTCCAAAATTAGCATGATCGAATGTACTATGTAACTCATAGGCGCGGCGGACATATGGCGGATGTCATAGTCAAAAAATAAATGCCATAAAATTATCTACCTAAAATTATAATAAAAAAATAAATTCATTCCAACAATATTTCTTTTTTGTATTATATTTTTAAGCTCTCAAGCTCTTAAAAAAAACACCATATAATATACAAACAGTTTATTATATGAAAATAATGTGTGCCTTTGTTTATTTATAAATGTATACGTGCAAAAAAAAACTAATGGGCTTTGTGGAAATTTTCTCCTACTCATTCTGAATAATGGGGCCATTGCTTTAAAGTAGATTTCTAGCCTTCTTATTTTAAATTTAGAAGCAGATGTTTCGATCTTACCGTTCCCATGACAGTCGGTGTTACGTTGCCGGAACAACCCGGATTCGTATCCGGCCACCGGCGTTTGAACCCTGGATGAGCAATGAGCTTCCAGTCCTCTCGACACCCTCATGAAAAGAAGCAATCACAATCAAAATTTTCTACAATGAAACTCTCAATAATTATATTTGGTCTGAATTTCAATTCCGATAGTATTCATGCCCCATCCTACCGATTCTGAAATATATAATTTTATAGTTTACAAGTCGGCGGACAAAAAGTAGTCCATTCAATTGTACTTAGAGCTCAAAAGCGTAACATCAAAATAAGGACAAAGGATTGATTCAGTCTACTTCCCAACATTTTTACTATTATTACTACAATCTTATGTAAACATTTAATTGCGAGAAATTAGTCATCATAGATTGGAAACTAAAGCATTTACATATTTCTATCAGATGGATATCGGTCCTCTAAAATCAGATTTGCCGCATAATAGACGCACCTTGTTGAAGATGTTATTATTGCCAAGTTGCTGAGATTTAATATTTACGTAGCTATTGCAACTTTAATAAAAGTTCCAAACAAGCCGAAAGTGCAAATGTGAATTTGTATTTGCAAAGCACATCACACAATAAAAAAACATCTCAGCATACCATATTTATAGGTAAATAAAAAAAAAACCAAAAAATGCTAAAATGGCCAAACTGCCAAAGGACTATATTGCCAAATGTCATACAAAACTATGAGTGAAAGTGGCCAAAATTAAAAGTAAGTAAAGCAAGCGCCAAGCTGGCTCAAAACTGAAAGGCATGAATAGAAAAACAAGAGCCAAGTGTGAGGGGTAAGTAATCTGGCAGATAAATAGGTTGCAGAGCAGCGTGACAAGCGCCAAAATGTCTGGACCGCAGCGTAGTTGTCTAATAAGAAAAAATAAGAAATCGCTTTTAATCGATTTTTATTTTTCACTGCAGGGAAGTAGGCGCGCATGCTTCGTAATGTTTTCTTGTTCTTGTTTTTTTTTTTGTTGCTAAAACTTTTGCAGCACACTCTAAGCGTGTGTGTATGTATGCGACAAAGCAGTTATTGGAGGTGGGCACGTGAGTCAATTTTCCTCATTTTCACGCACGCTCTCAGAAGCCTCAAGTTTTTAATAGAGGTTCACAAAGAAGGCACACACGTTCATATAGAAAATTGCGTGCATCAATTGCACATTTTTAATGCATACTTATAAACCAGTAGTAGCCATATCTCACACAATCAAAATCGGTTTTCTATGAAAATGGAGAGTGCATAGTATAAACGGAAGTGCCGGATTTGTAACCGGCCAATAAATGGAAGAATACAAATACAAATAGCTTACTTTACCGTTTGAGTCTTTTGGATGTATTTTTTTTTTTTTGTAATTAGTTTAATGAGTAATTTCTAAACACCTGATTAACACATAAATGTAATTAATTACATTTAAATATTATCACAAAGTAAAACCAAAATCAAAAACGTCGTTAAACCCTATAACAAATTCACATGAAGTCAATCAAAATCTCATTAGTGATAGGTTGAGTTTATTTCCGTTAATTAGTC
Organism: Anastrepha obliqua; assembly: GCF_027943255.1. Classification (NCBI taxonomy): domain Eukaryota; kingdom Metazoa; phylum Arthropoda; class Insecta; order Diptera; family Tephritidae; genus Anastrepha; species Anastrepha obliqua. The sequence goes on from NC_072895.1 coordinate 47,799,489, forward strand.
AATATTTTGTATGTATGCACATGCACATATAGTACATAATTATTATTAGATATCAACTCGTCGCATGAAAACATACATTTAATGAGTATAAAGGTACTGTAATACCAAAATAATCTGGCATATTTCCGTCGTGACAATTTTAGCCCTCCACACTTATACACACACCTGTGCAGCATGACATATTGCAAACTTTTGGACATGTATTTAATTTCTTTTTATAAAAATATAGTTTACAACAAAAGTTGTATAATTCAAAGTTTCAAACTTTGTACAAAATTTTACAAACTCAATAAATTTTTATTAAATTTTCAAACTTTTTGGTAATGACTCAAAATTTACCTTGATTTTTTAAACAATTTTTTATAGACGGTATTATGCACTCTCTTCAATAAGCATATCGAATGCTGGACATTTTTTTATATGGAAAGAATACGCAAAATCGGCATACAAAAAATTCAGTTATTAAATTCACAGATATGTGCATAAATATATATGTAGGTATTTAGAAAAAAGTTTCATTCATAAGTTTTATTTTTCTTATCTGATTCTCTCTTCCAATGGTATTTATTCGCTTTAGTATTGTGAAACTGTCAGGTGGGTGTGGGCTTTAGTCAAAAAATAGACCAAGGCAAGTAAGAAATATATTAGTACGTATATACATAAATATGTATATGTACATATTATTGTATCATCTGCGTGAACGCGAAAAACTAGAAATTTAATAATGAATATTTTCGTAAACGAATCTGTACAATTAATTCAATGTGGATGTTATATAGTGGCGGCGTTTGTTTTCATTGTATTTGATGTATTTTCAAATAAATAAAGAAAAAAAATTGTATAGCAAATAATTCAGGAAAGAATTGTTTTTTAAATTAAATTAAATGTTCAGCAAAATTTCACAATTTTTACTAAGAATTTATAGAAAAATTTCAGGTACGCAGTTTTGTAGTTCATTGAATTTTGGTATAACAAAGTGCAAGTTTTAAGGGGGAAGTCTACTGTGACAAGGGAAAAAACAGGCTTATTTTCCGGATTTTATTTCTAACAAAATATTGCTCGTACATAAAATCTATTTAAACTCTTATCTTTATTATATATTTAAGTTTTTGAAAAAAAAAATTTTAAGTAAAAATATTCAAAATGGCCGCTGTGGCAGATCTGCAAGCGCAGGTCCGCTTTTCTTAGGTGCCTAAACGGTGTACATGAAATCTTACGTTTCGGTGATCTAAAACAAAAAAACAAAATATTGTTATCATATACATAGTATTGACTCTCGTCTGACGTAGGATTATGTCGATAAAAAATTTTGGCGTTGAAAAAAAAATTCTTGAAATTTTTTTCTTTTTTTTGCCTAAAACTGATGTTACTATTGTTTATAACAATTTAACAAATAACGATATCAAAAAAATCCTATGTCAGACGAGAGACACTATTACAGAGAATATATAATTAAATTTTTAAGCTGATTCATTTATCAGAACTCGAGATATCGTGTACACCGTATAGAAAAGCGGACCTGCGCTTGCAGAAGTGCCACAGCGGCCATTTTGAATATTTTGACTTAAAATTTTTTTTTCAAAAACTTAAATATATAATAAAGATAAGAGTTTAAATAGATTTTATGTACGAGCAATATTTTGTTAGAAATAAAATCCGGAAAATAAGCCTGTTTTTTCCCTTGTCACAGTAGACTTCCCCCTTAAGTACATTCAAAATTACCTAATTTTTGACAATTTCTTCTGCTGATGGTATAAGATGAAATTATAAAATAAGAAAACAAATAGTCAATATCAATATCTGTGTACACTTTATTTTGACACTGACTGTATATGTATGTGCATTAAATTTTTTTTATTTCATGTTTTATTTTTTACCTTTTTCAATGTTTTTAATTATTTGTTGTTTTATTTAATTTCTAATTTAAAATTAATTTTGTTTATTTTTTATTTTTTTTTATATATTTTGTTTATTTTTTTAGTTATTTGATGTAAATTTGTTTTTTGTTTTAGTTTTGTCTTAATTTATTTGATTTGTTTCTTTTTTTATATTATTGTAATTTTTAATTAATTTCATTATATTTTAATTTATGTTTTGATTCTTTTTTTTTTCAATTATATATTAGTTTTTATTACTATATTTTATTTTACTTATTTTTTTTGGGTATTTTTTTTTATTTCGTATTTATTTCTATCCTTTAATGTTTTTAATTTTTTGTTATTTTATTTAATTTCTCATTTACATTTAATTTGGTTTCTTTTTGTATTTTAAATTTTATTTTTATTTTTTTAATTTATTTCATTTAAAAATATTTTATTTTAGTTATGTCTTATTTTATTTGATTTGCTTCTTTATATTATTGTAATTTTTGATTTATTTATTCTTCTTTTTTTAATATTTAAATTTCTGTTGTTTTAATTAATTTCTTATTTAAATTTAATTTAGTTTATTTTTTATATTTTATTTTAATTTTTTAGTATATTTTATTGCTTTTTTAATTTATTTCATGTAAATTCATTTGTGTGTTACTTGTTGTATTATTTGTATTTAATTTCTTATCTAAATTAAATAAATTTTTTTTTGTTTTATTATATTTCTTTCTTTTTTAATTTATTATTTTAATTTATTTTATTTTAATTTTGTTCTTTTGTCTTATTGCAATTTTTGCTATATTTTTTTTCTATATTGGTTGGTTGGGTTGGTTTAAGGGTGACCCCGCATCGGAGCGCCACATAGACCGCAAGTTGGGTCCGTTGTGTTGCCCTAGAGCTCATTATTTTAAATGATTTCCCCACCTAACCGAGATTTTTATTGTAGATTTTGGTCAAAGATATTAATTCGTTTCGAAAATTTGATGAGAGATTCGATTTTCAGGTCCGAGAGTACTGAAAGATTGTCAATTGTTGGAGAGCCTAGAAGAGCGAGTCGACTTCTGGCTAGACCCGGACAACTGCACAGCAAATGTCTGCTCGATACTTCCTCATCTTCGTCCTCGCAGTATCTGCACAGGTCGTTTTGAGGAACCCCGAGCCGACGTGCGTGAGTGCCCAAAAGGCAGTGGCCGGTGATAAGAGATGTTATATGCCTTAGTTCGTGTTTCGAAAGGCTTATAAGGGTTTTTGTCTGTTTCAGATTGTAGGATGGCCAGATTTGTCTGGTCGTAACACAAGTAGTTTCCACTCGCCACCTCCGATCAGCAATGCTGTGAAATTCTCGATCGATGAGCATTTTACATGTTGAGAGCGGAATGTGGATTGTGGGTAAGTTGCTAACATTTGATTGCGCAGCTCCAGCTCTTGCGAGCTCATCAGCTTTGCAGTTACCTTCGAATCCACTGTGACCCGGTATCCAGATAACTTGGACAGAATTCTGAACACTTATCTCGTTAAGAGATAAGAGACAGGATCGAACCACATCTGAGTGGGTATAAGAGGAGCTGAGTGCTCGAACGGCCGCTTGACTGTCGGTGAAAAAGCGGATATCCTCTAGTGATATTCTATTTTCTAAGAGAGTTTTCGCAGCATACCAGATAGCGCATACTTCCGCTTGGAATACGCTACAGTAGTCGGGTAATCTAAATGATAGATTGATGTGAGGGGAATTGGAAAAGATTCCAAATCCCACTTTGCCGTCTTGTTTTGAACCATCTGTATATATAGTCAGAGGGCCATCGATTTCGGTAAGATTTGTCTTCCATTCTTCCCTAGTTGGGAGTGAACAGGAGAATAGCAAGGGTGGTGATGGAAGACTTACATGATAGTCTATGTCGGAAGAGATAACAGTGTTCCTGTTCAGTATGGCCGAATGGCCAAGATACCTATTCCATTTCGATATAGCATTCATGCGTGTCGCTGCTTTCGCTGCAATCGCTTTGCCAGCCAGATCGATAGGGAACAAGTGAAGCAACGTGTTTAGAGCCTTAGTAGGTGTTGTACTTAAGCATCCTGTTATCAGAAGGCAGGCTGTTCTTTGAACTCGATCAATTGTGGCTACTCTACACCGTTTTTCGAGTGCTGTCCACCATACAACCACACCGTAGAAGAGTATCGGTTTGATGATCGAGGTATATATCCAATAAATGATCCGAGGTGAAAAACCCCAGGTTTTGCCTATAGCTTTCTTACAAGTATAGAGAGCTATGAAAGCTTTTTTACATCTGTTTTCGATGTTCAATTTCCAACTCAACTTCCTATCTAGAATAACTCCTAGATATTTAGCTGAATCAGATAGAAGTAATGATTCCCCTTTTAAAGTTATTGTTTGCAGTGGAGGAGATTGTTGTTTCCTATTGAAGAGAACAAGATCTGTCTTTGCTGGATTCGCATTTAGTCCGCATTCGGTGCACCATTTTGACAGAATATTGATTGAGCGTTGCATGAGCTCAGTGAGGGTATTCAGGTGTTTGCCTGACACGCAGAGAGCAATGTCATCTGCATAGGCTACAACCTTGCAGCCTGCTTTTTCGAGACTTCGAAGCAAACTGTTTACAGCGAGATTCCAGAGAAGGGGTGAAAGTACTCCGCCTTGAGGAGTGCCTTTGACGGCGTACATTCTCATGCGGCTTACCCCAAGCTCTGAAGTGATTATTCTATTTTGGAGCATTTGTTCGATCATCTTTCGGATGGAGTAATTGATACCCAATTTGGCAATTTCAGACAAAATAGCGTTGGGTTCAATATTATTAAAAGCACCTTCTATGTCCATAAATGCGACAAGAGAGTACTCTTTATTGTGAAGGGAAGTTTCCACTGTTTGCACCAGTGAATGAAGTGCCGTTTCAGTCGATTTCCCTTTAGTGTAGGCATGTTGTGCCTCAGAGATCAACTTAGTATCAAGTTGGGTTTTGATTTGCTCATCTAAGACTTTTTCAAAAGCCTTTAAGCAAAAAGAGGTTAGGCTAATGGGCCTGAAGTCGTTTGGTTTGCAGTGTGAAGGCTTTCCCGTTTTCGGAATGAATACTACCTTCGATTTCTTCCAAATTGTCGGAAGGTAAGAGAGATTTAAACACTTGTTAAAGATCCTTGTTAACCAAGGCAGTAGAATTTCCAGTCCTTCTTGAAGTTCTGCTGGAATGATGTTGTCAGGACCTGGTGATTTAAATTTTTTAAAGCTTAGTATTGCTGTGGAGATGCTATTAGAGCTGATTAGATCTGATCTATTCCCATAATTACTCTGAAGAGTGCTGGGAAGTGCAGGTAAGTTGGCAACACAGCCTGGAAAGTGAGATTCTAGAAGTATTCTAAGAGTGTGGTCAGTTGAAGTAGTCCAAGTTCCATCTTGAGTCATGATAAAACTGGGAGAGACTGGGTTTGATGCAAGAATCTTGCGTAGTCTGCTTACTTCTGAGGTGTTCTCTAATTCTTGAGTGTATGATCGCCAGGATGTGCGTTTTGCACTTCTGACAGCTTTCTTAAAGTCTTTGAGACTTTGTCGATATTCTTCCCATTCGTCTGTTATTTTAGATTGGTTAAAGAGTTTCCGAGTTCGATTGCGAAGTTCTGAGATTTCTGGAGTCCACCAAAAAGGTTTATGCTTGCCTCCTGTTTTTGTCAGGGGGCAAGATTGTCGTGCTGCGCTTTGACACGTCTTCGTTATCATGTTGACAGCGTTTTCGATATCGTTTTTATTTGCCATTTCAAACTGCCTGATATCAGGAAGTCCATTGGCAAGATGTTCTTTATATTTGATCCAATTCATACGTTTTTTGTTAAGGTACTTCATGGGTTTTGCCGTTTCGGCTTTTAAAGTGAATGTTATATATTGGTGGTCGGAAAAAGAGTGCTGTTTATCAACGCTCCAGTCCTGCACCAGTTGTGTACATGATTCGCTAGCAAGAGTAATATCGAGTACCTCTCTTCTAGACGAGTTAAGAAACGTAGGGACATCACCTCTATTACATATATCAAGCTTATTCGCTAGAATATAATCAAAAAGTTGCTCACCTCGTGTGTTGTTGTTTGTACTGCCCCAAACAGTATTATGTGCATTAGCGTCTGCTCCAATAATGACGCGTTTCTGGATCAGATGCGCCGTATTGACGAGCCTCCTCACTGCTTCAGGAGGAGGCGCCTCCGCTGCGTCGTAAGGCATGTAAGCCGACACAATCCAAATCGGGCCGTGGACTGCTTCAACCTCAATGGCAGTGGTGTCAGCATTGCTAAAGGGAAGAAGAAAAGCATTAATATGTTTTCGAATGAGAATACAAGAGCGCGATCTAACGTTAGCCTCACCTTGAAACAAGGTGTAGTGCGTATCTTTCAGGCCGCATATCTTGTTGTTTGATATCCAAGGTTCTTGGATGAGAATGATGTCTTCTCTGAGGTCAGAGAGACGAAGAATGAGGGCTGCCGAGGCAGCCTTAGAGTGGTGCAGGTTAATCTGCAGCACTTTTAGACGGACATTCAACGACTGTGGCGTTCGCGTCATCACCGCTATCTAAAAGACTATCCTCGTCCTCGAGTTGAATGTTAAATAAGTTCCCCACAAGTTCGCTGTTTGATTCCGAGTCGGACTCAATCGTCGAAGCTTGTGAGAGAGGCTTATCGACATCCATCTTGGGGGCCGCCGTACTCTCTTCGCTGGGTGCGAGGAGGTTTTTCGGCTGATAGGTCCAGATGGTAGCTGTAGTGAACCCGAATGCCACAATCCCCTTGCGGTCGTCCAGTGCTTTAACGCTTTCCTGGTCCAGGAGCAGCGTGACATGTCTGGAGTTTCCTGAAGGCTCTTCCACCTTAACTACCCTCCAGTTTCCGGTGGGTAGGTTCGGGTTTCCGACCTTCAGTAGCTCCAGGATGGTTTCCGGATCGGATGGCTCTACAGGTATTCTTACTCTGCCGCGGGGTTTGTTGGGAATTTCGCTCTTCTTGATTAGTTGGAGCTTCGCTCCGGGCCACACCTCGCCGAGTCGGTCGAGGGCCTTGCCGTACAGGCTGACAGAGCGTTGATCTGAGCAAGCGATCAACTTGACCCTTGCTTGAAACCAACCCGCGTCAGAGCAGAAAGGAGGGGGTCCTGGGTTCTGCTTCAGAACGTCCAGGTAGCCCAACTGAAGTTTTCTCTCCACAATCTTCCAGTTTGATGGAGAGATGAAACCGTCAGGGTGGCTCTTATCCACCACCGCCATGACCAGACTATCTCTGGCAACTTCGCAGAACTTGCGTAGTTTGACCTCAGAGGAAACTTTATGCTTCTTGGGGTCGTTGGAGCTATGAGGATCCTCTGAAGACCGCTGCCGCTTAGCTGCACTCGGTTTATCTTTGGACGCCTCATAATTCCGAAGGAACTCCCGGGCCCAATCGAGAGTTGACTTTTGCTGGTCGGACAGCTCCTCCTCAGGGGTTTTGCCGAACTTTTCCATAAGGAAAGTGGCGCGTCTTCGATCTCTGTATCGACGGAGATGAGGAGGGATGGGTTTTCTGGAGACTTCTGTCCGACTTGTTTTCCCAGTTTCTGGCAAAACAGATTTGGTGATCACTTGGTTTTCCGCAACCGAGTCGGTTTTGGAGGAAGTAGAAGCCTCAAGGGAATGCGGTGGTGTCTCTGTGACGGTTTTGCTCTTAGCGAGCACTTTCGCCACCGAAGAGGTGGTTTTTGACCCCGCCATAAGTTTGGTGGAGCCAAGGGGTCTTCCGCGTCGGGAAGGAGTTTGTTGTGTTGTTTGTTTTTTGTTTGTTAATTTGTTCATAATTTTGCGGTGCGGTCACTCAGCCGACGTGTCAGCAGTCGTAACCTGGGATTTAGATAAGGAAATAATGGGGTCCGCCACGCCAGAGCCCTATGCCGTGGTAAGTCGAATTGAAACTGGGGTGCGACAGGTGCCCCAGAGTCCGCATACTAGCGACTTAGCTCACCCTAAGCCATGCATCCCTCGGCGTATGCTGTTCCACCTTGGATTGGTAGCCTTTGATATAAGGGAGTGGCCTTCTCCCCGTGAGTCCATGTTTATTCCATTCGTATTAGCAGAGACATGACCTACTAATACGAGTGGCTTCTCGCCATCCACCGAAGTGGATATGGGTCACTGCCAGCAATTATGGCAGTTACGGCACGCGTGCAGTAACACTGCACTACATGTTGTTCCCCCTACCATAGTTGTTGGTTGACGAGAACTAGGCTGGTTCGCGAGTAGGCTTTTACCGAGGCTATGGCCTACTTAACCACAGAAGATAACTGTGGCGTACCCTATCCACCACCTGGGACGCGCCGCAATAGGTGCCCAACCAAAGGGCCAAATATTAATATACAATATTTATTTTATTTATATATTTTTTGATTTGTTTTTTTTTTTCACTTATAAATATAATATTTTAATTTTTACTACTTTATTATATTTTACTTAATTTAAGTTGTTTTACTTATTTTAATTTTTGTTTAATTATAATTTAATTCAATAAATTGGTTTTATTTGTTTGTTAATTTTTCCATTGCATTTCCTGTACTAGACCGCCATCATTAAGTCAATATTTTTGTCGAATAACTTTCATAAAAAATATGTGCTGAACCTTAAAGAGGTATTATCACGCTAATATTTACTTGCGGTATGAATACAGCTGTGATGTTAAATACCCAAAAAACACGTAATTACTATGCATACATACATATGTATAGTATGTATATGCATGTGCCTATTTTTGAAATCGTCTTGAAATATTTTTAGAAACTACAATGCTTTGTAGCGAGTTGTTAGAAATGTGCCAGGCGTATTGTAGGGAATTTATAAAATGCAACATTTTCATTATCCGACCGTTGTGGCTTTCGCCCATTAAAACTTGTTAATATTGTTAGTAAATATTATGATTTTTTTCAATTTTTCCACTACCTTTGTAACGTAAACAAATGAACAAGTTTTATGTCATATTCGTATGTGTGTGTAGCTACATTGTGTGCCTATGTATGTGTGTGTTAAGAGTGGCGTGATGCTACGAATATAGTATGCAAAAGGAAAACAAAAATGTTGCTAAAAATAAGAAAGAAATGCATAAAGAAAATTGAAATAAAAGTAAGATGTAAAACATAAAACGTAGAACGTCTACCAACAGTTTGTGCAGATTGCCAAAAATTCGAGGCATTTTGTATTTGAGCAGCTCGTCACGGCATTTCGTATGATTTTTATAACGAAAACTGCTTAATATTTTAAATAAAAATATTTTTAATTTTCCCAATTTTGCCTAAATTTTGCCAATGTGTTACTCCAGTTTTTCGCCCTTGCCTGTGTGTAGTGGTGGTGTGTTTGCAAAAATTTTGATTGCCATTTGCATCGAAGCGAATCTGAACTTGAATACCCTGCCAATTTGGGGGCGCATTTAATAATAAAGTAAAAACAAAAAATCGGTTCGAAAATCGTCTGCCATCGCCACCATCGTACAAAATATTTAATTTTATAAAAAATTGTAATTCAGTAAATGCGCATTGTTGCCCTGAGCTTTGAACAAATTTGCGCAAATCAAAATTGAAATTTGGTAGCTAGTTTTGCATGTACAAAACAATATACCATACATATGTACCCATGTATATGCGTATACGTACATACATACATATGTATGCATAACAAAAGTAAAACAAAAATTTTTATTTGGTTTTTTGCTTCTTCAGCTTTGAACTTCCTTTCTTTCGAAAATAATTTGTTGCTTGGCGAACAAATTCTGTAAAGTTTTTAGGTGTAGTTTTCCTATCTTTCAATTGAAAAATATGTACAATACATATGCATTTATAAGTACATATGTACTTATATGCTTGTATGTTGCATGTAGAGAAGTGTGAAGTATCATTTAATGTGGTATGTTTCTATGTAAGCGCCTGCAAGGAAAAATACCAACGTTTTAATTGTCAGCTGCTTTCAATTCATTTGTGTACTTTTATATAATGTGTCCAATTTCTTTCTGTAAATGTTTCATGCTTCAAAAAAGTAAAAATAAAATATAAAATGTGAATGTGAAAACTTACATACATGTATACGCACATTCGTGCTTACCTGAGGTTTTACGTTTGCACTCTGATGATATATTTCCATATCATAATTAATATGTAATTAATACAGCTATCAATCAATTGAGAAATTATTTTATATAAATAGATAAGCAAAATGACTAATAAATGCGTCTGATTTACTTTTCATAGTTTTTTTTATTCATTTATTATTCCACTTGGGAACATAGGGCTTCAACAAAGCATTTAAATCTTATTCTATTAACCGCTGTTCTCTTTACGACATCCCACGTTTGGTTAACTGTTTCTAGTTCAGGAAGGTTAGAACGCCTCCAAGTATTTTTTGGACGACCGGGTCGTCTGTGTTCTTGTGGGTTCCATTCCAATGCTGCTCTGCTAATGCTTTCCCTGTCCTTTCTGAGAGTGTACCCGAACCGTTGCGTTGCGATCTGCCACAAGTCCGTATTTCGGATAGTGTTCGGCCAAAAAACTTTACATATTATTCAAAGGCATTTATTTGTGAAGCTTTGTAGTTTCTGCGTAATTCTTTTTATGTTACTTTATTTCATTTTTTAAATTCATTTTTACTAATTTCGTTTATTTTTATTTCATTTCATTATTATTTTTTTTATGTAACTTCTTATTGCTTCTGTAATTAATTCAATTTATGGCGATTTCATTCGGATTCTGCGTTCGATTCTTAAAATTCCAAAATGCCACACGAAGGCAAAGGAGACAATTTCCTACCTTAAGAAGTTTTGTTGTTGTTGTTTAGCAACATAAACATGCCCCATACATGTACGGGGAGTGACAGCCCTTGTACGGATATAAATCCGGGTCGTTTCAGTAACGTAGAACCTACTGTCGTGGGAACGTTTTGTCAGGGGACTTGGTTGCTCTGAGAATCAGCTGATTACTTAAAAAATTAGCATTAAGAAATGTGTCTGTCAAACAAAAATAGATAGATACATACAGTGGCGGTATTTTGCTGTATTTTCTTAGTAGGCAAAAAGACGTGTCTTTTTACAGGGTTGAGTGCATCATTGAACAGTTTGTACACAGTGGAAGTGCACAATTTTTTCGTGGAAACGAAAACACCATTAGTGCTTTAAAAAAATGCCTTGCTACCTGTAGTACATCTCATGAAAAGCCTCTCTATAAAACTTTTTCCATACTAACCCTCCTTATACCGCTAAAATGAAGACAAGAATGACTTCCACGTTAGCATTCACTTAATTAATAATAATAAACCCAGTAGGGTCTTTATGCTATAACTCGATTCTCCGAAGCATAAATCAGACCCTATCCTTAGATTGAAAGTGCATTGGAAGCCTATTTGTCAAAGAGAGTTTGTTGGGAGCAAATACCAAATTCAGCTCTACCTCTCATTTTTGAAACCCATGTGAAGATTGGAATCACTTTATCGCTTAGTTATCAGATTCCCAATTACTTCTGACAGCGAAATGAACCTCGAAGTTGTCACATTCACAGATCAGATTTCCGTGATCTGATAGTCACAGCTTCTTTGCTTTGCCACTATTTTGTTTAAAGTGGTGGTAGTCCGTGGTAAAAGTTAAATATTTTGACTTATGACAGTAGATCTGTCAATATCTACCACCTTTTCTTTACTTTTATTTTTTTTACGTAGCTTTGAATATTTACAATACATATGGAACATTCTTTTACTAAACGAACACCTTTCATACATGTTTATTTTATTAAGTTACTTTCGCTGATTAAATAATTTATTTTTTTGTTTTATTTTATATTTAATTGAGTTATTATTTATTTAAATTTAATTTTGTTTTTTTCTAAATCATCACTTCAATTTTTTTTAATTATATATTTTATATTTCATTGAAATTTTTTTTAATTTAGCTAAATTAGTTAATTTATTTTTTAATTGAATTTGTTTTTTTTTATTTTACTTTATCTTATTTTATTATATTTTGTAATGCTGAGCACGGAATGGAGCGGATGTAAAATATGGAATATCTGAATATCAACAGTTAAACTTAACTCAAAATGGAAAACGAAAATACCATCTAATTAAACCTAGAGGATAGAGTACGTCAGAACGTATACTAAACATAAAATTCTTCTAACTACATAATTTCGTTTCATTTATATACATACCAGTTAAAGGGTTTATCTTGTTCACTCTGGTTACTACAAGCGACGAGCAATTTCCTCTTCCACATTTCCTTCTTGAAATGTTTGCTACTTTGAACAAAATTTCTTGACCTTGGGACTCTATTTTTTATATGTACTACTGCAAATACATACCTACAAACGTATTCAATTTCCCACTGAGCATAGTAATTTGTGCGCACTTTGTACTATAAAATTTATGGAAACAAAAAACGCAAAATGTGCCAAAAATAAAAAATCTCTGTTGTTAAAAAAAAAAAATTGCAAACAAAATTTTTTTGTTACTTTTTCTTCTACTAACAATTTCAAGCACCTAAATTGTGCTCGCACTGGCTTCAACTTTTCTTTCTTCATATCATTAATTTTGGCAATCGTCCAGTATTTTTGTATCTGTTAAAAAAGCAACTTTCGAAAATGTAAAAGATATAAATTGCGAAAAAAATAAAATAAAAAAGTGAGCACAACGCATTTAAATTATTGCACTTTTCTGCATTATTCGTTTTGATATTTTCTACTTATATGCCATAGATAAATGCCCTGTAGGGAAATTCACTAGTAAAGAAATTCATATTTCAGTACACATTCCTCTTTCCTATACCACATCTATGTAAATAACTCTTAATTTTTACACGATGACTTAGTAAATACTTCCCATTCGCATTCATTCATGACTCTTTCGATAGCTCAGACCTGATGCTCAATTCGACAGTAGTGTTCCAATGAGCTCTGCATAACTTTTAGAATAGTTGCCAACCAGTATTCAAGTCCACAAACGCTGTCCACTTTGACACTGCCACACTGTTGATTGATTAGAAAAATAGTCCACTAGTGCTGATCAGAAACTTCATCCACTAGTTCTTGCTTTCTTTCCTGCATAGTGTATATACGAGTAAATGTAGTTAATGCTTTTTACTGTTATTGCTAAATTGAAATTTGCTGTAGGAGTCGCGCCCCCACAAATATTTTAATCATTGGCTTTAGGTGAAAGAGCAGCGGAGGAGAAATGAATTAATTCTGTCATTCCTGTGTGGGTGCAGCAGACCTAGAAACCACAAAAGATTTGCGCTTGATTGCTAATGATTCTTTATGGGAATTCTTTGCATACATTTGTGTGTATGAAAATGCATGTCTACAGAAATTCCTTTTAAGTGCATGCATTAAATTTGATTTACGTATGCAAGCATGCATTGATGTTATATTTCATCAATATTCGATTGGAAGAGCATCGCTTGTGCGCTTATTTTTAATTTATTTTTTGTTTTAACATATCACTGCTTTGTAACTTGTAGTTGCAGTCTTTTCCAAAAAGTAAAATGCATGACTTCGATTTACCATTTTTCACAGGTGCTAACTATTTTCTTTCACCACTTTTCGCCCATTCACTATGGTATTTCATAAATTCAGCGCACACTTCCATACATACACAGATGCCATATAGTACCTATACTATTTAGTTACTTTTAAATTCGGTCAGTTAAAAAATGCCTAGCAAAATTGTGACCAATATTGTTGTTTTCTTTTCAACGTTTACTATTGTGGCGAGACCCATTCATACATTCATATATAAATATGTACGTCCATAGAAATATACATACATTCAAAGCTTACGAAAGTACTCGCATTGGGTAAACGAACTTTCTCTTTTTCCGCCTTTCTATGCATTTAATTTTTTTCTTTCTTTTTTTTAGTAAATAAATAGTTTGTGTTTTCATTGTTACTCTGTTGTTGGTTTTTATTGACATTCAGTGTGTGATAGTGCTGCAAATAATTTATTGCATTGTACTAAAAGTGCAGCCTTATTGCAAATACAAATTTTGATTAAAAATTGACTTGTTTGTATGCGATCATGGAAACGAATTAAGTTTTGTAGATATGATGTGAGAGCTGCCTCTTTTTGCATGCTTCAAGTAGAGAAATATTTCTTTCCAGTGAAGGAAAATCCTGTCTATTTAAAGTATGCAGAGGCTTAGAAACCATTCAAGTGAAAGGACCATTTTTCCCACAAAGTCAAGCAAAATAGTAGGCCCCTCAAACTCTATATCGCAGTTGTAAGGCATAATTACATAGCCCTGTACCATCAATTAGACAACACTATGAGGCCATTAAATTCAAAGTCTACAACTATCTTAGGCAGCCATTCAAAATTAAATATTGACCTAGCTAGTTGTCCCTTTTTACACCTTCCCAAAGGAGTAGAATGTAGACATTATTTAAACACATTATGTTCAGAAAAAACGCTAACAAGGACCCTTTTTGGGTAACCAGCACATTTGACAAAAAGGGATCAGTTTGGTGTCCTTTTCCGTTGCTTTTTAACTTCTATATCTCGAAGCTTCCTGAACCACCAAAGACAGTTTTCTTGATTTGACATGGATGGTTTCAGACTTTCTCGCTTCTTTACTGTAAAGAACCTCCAACTTCTCCCCACTTAATCCATGGTGGGCCTATTCGCCATTTGGACGAAGGATATCAAGGTCAATGACACATCAAAATAGACTGTCTTTAACCCAAAGTTACTGGGCGTTACGTGCGATATTTGGCTCTCCTTCTCGGCGAATGCAACCGTAATTGCCACTGAAGTCCAAAACTGTAGCAAGACGGCAGGTTCTGAATTATACAGCACCCATCTGATCGCCTGTAACTAGTGATACGCGGACGAAGCTTCAGATATGTGATACGTGGACGAAGCTTCAAACCTGCCCAAATGCTGCCAGCAGGACAGTCACGGGATGTTTCTTGATGTTCCTTATACAACATCTACACAACGGGGAACCATTCGTGCAGGCGCTTCCGAGAGGCTGAGTCACCTCCCTGGCACGTCAAGAGGCATCTGTGATGCGAACCAGAACTTAACATGACATTCACTATATGCAGACAGGCCATCAACTTCATTCTTCGGGAGCCCCTTATCAAGCACCCTGCAATGCATCAACGTTATATATCACAGTTACGTTCAGAATATTGTAGCAGATTAAGCTCATACCTATCCAAAATCGACCCCGATATACTCAACATGGGTCCGGCATGTGAAACTACCCCGCACGATATTAGTCACCTATACTCGCGTCCCATGAAACCCACTGATCTGACACCCCTCTCCCTTTGGGGACCTGGTGGGTCGAAACAGAAAGTTACTTAACCCCGCGGAGTTTGTTAAACTGCTACAACAGCAAGAACCGCTATTAGAAAAATTTCTTTTTTATCAATTAGTCTTTCGTGCTCGGAGTTAGTCTCAGAAAAACACATTCGGCTACGGCGGCCGCCTTTTACGATACCAGCACATATAGCAATTTTGAAGTTTCCTGCGTTTTTTTTTTAAGTTCGTCGACCTTAATACTAATATTTGCATATGTCCATATTTAATATTTGCGAAATCTCATCCTAGAGGTAAAATTTCCGGTCTTATCACATTCTCAGATAACTTATCAGCAATTTGCCGGAACGAAATTTACCACGCAATTGTTCTGTTGATTTTTGACAATTTGAATTTGTTTCTTTAATTTTCTTTAACATACATATGGATATGTGTATGTTTATATGGATATGTCTATGTTTTAATGAGCTGTGGATTTTCTAACTGTACTCATTTTAAAGTCTAATTCAACTTTTTGCTAACTCAAACATGGCAAAAACATTACTCTATGCTAATTGAAGGCTGCTTAAGTTCATGCTGGAACAATTCGTAATTATTTGCTTGTTTGCTTTAGGGTTTTTTCCACTTGTGAATTAAATTTTCGGCACAAAAAAATCATTCAATTAATGAATGGTGGAATATTTCGGCTCCGAAATTAATTGAGTATATATTGAGAGAGATAGAGTCTCGCCAATTCATGTTTTATGCACCGGCAGGTAAAATAAAAATACAACAATTAAAATGACAAATAATTGCAACAAAAAGCATTCGAATTCATGCGTAGCTATAATGCGATTTGCCCATTGATGCCCCTGTCAATGATATGCAAATAAATATGCGATTAACTCTTTGTGAATGACTAACACAGCCAACTACCGAAATTTTCTTTCAGATTCATAGACAGATTTTAACAGTTGGAAAGTTCGAAAGCTTTCCAAGTAGCCACAAATTCATGCATTTGTGTACACCTGCGTACATAATAAAAGCAGTGCAACATATTGCAAAGTTTTGACTATTTATTTATATTTTATTTAAATTTTTTGTGTTTTTGTAGTTGAAAATAGTTGATACTAAAACAAAACCAAATAACACAAAGTTTCAAACTTTGTACAAAATTTAAAAAAATTCAAAAAAATCTGATCTAAATTTTTTTTTAATATTTTTGGTTTTGTAGCAGTTATGAAATAATATTGCGCCAGTTTGAAATAGTTTAAAATAGCTTAAATTCACGTTGATTTTTGATAATTTTTTTTTTTGTTGGCAGTGCTATGCATTTTCTTCCTATGGAGAAAATGCCCAACACTGTCAGCCAGAAAAAAATGTTAAAAATCAAACTTGCACTTTCTTACACCAAAATTCAATGCGCTCTAAATCTGCATACTTGGATTCTTTCTAAAAATTTGAAATTTTGATCACAATTCGTTGATTTTTTTTTAATTTAAAGATTTTAAACTTTGTGCTGTTGTTATAGCAGCATAAGCATTCCCCTTACATGTACTGGGAATTCTGCTGAAGTGACGATCCTTCGCCGGATATAAATCCGGGTCGTACCGGTTACGTGGGAAAGTGGGAAACTAACACAAAGTATGGTATTTGTTGTAATATGAACTATATTTTTATAAAAAAAATAAATTATGAAACGAATATATATATATTATTATGTATATAAATTATTAATATAGTAATTATAAAATTGCTATTATTATGAACACTGTTGTATACGTACATACATATGTGTTTGTTGTGCACTTTACCTTTGCGAATTAGCAATTTTATTTGCGATAAATCTCAAGTGCATATACTCTATACTTTGTTTACATATTTGTAAAATTTTCCTTGCACTGGAAATGAATTAATGTGTTTTTGCAGCTGTAAGTATTTGCTTTAGTTTAAAGGCCTTCAAGCAGCTGCATATTCTCTAGCTGGATTTTTTGCATTCTACTTATTATCTGTCTATATGATGAGCACAAACACGCTACGCCACGGCTTAATTAAACTACAGAATAGTTAGAGAAATTTTCAAACAAGATTTCCACCGAGAACTTACCTGCAGACCTTATCCTCTACTTATAGTTCGTATAATTATGGCTTTAGCTGCGCATGGAAATACTTTGTAAGACATTTTGATGCTTGTAAGAAACTAGATTAATATTTCCAGTAAAAATTGTAAACAATGTACATTACATCAACTTTGCAGCTTTGATATTTTTTTGGACATTCACATTCTTAACGTATTTATTTGTTCTAACTACTATTAATTCATACCCCTATTATTTTTTCTCAGATACACCCCGTTGCAAAGTTATAAACACACCACTATTATTATTTTTGAATAAAAATATAGTTCATACTACAACAAGAACCTCATAATGCAATGTTTCAAACTACGCAGTTTTTTTTTATTTCATCAAAACTTTCATCTTTTTAACCGGAATTTCTAGAATGCAGTTTTATAATATGTTACGACTGTTATGTTATGCCTGATTGAATATTTCATTAAAATAAGTTTTCAAATATTGTAATTGTTAATTAGCAGAAGCAATAAATAATAGAGTCAATGGAACAAAAAAGAAAAAGGTTTTATAGCCCAATGAATTGTAGTAAAGGGTTTTCCAATAAGAGGTGTTATTTTAATAAAAGATCAATGGTTTCGTTGCTTGTGTGACAAGTAGCGCCGTTTTGTTGAAAATAAACGTTGTCCAGATCAATACCATCAAATTCCGGAGATAAACAATCGTTAATCATCTCTCGATAGCGCAGTCCATTCACCGTAACTCTTGCTGCTGCTTCATTTTCGAAAAAGTAAAGTCCAATGACTCCGCCGGACCATAAACCGCACTAAACAGCCACACGTTGTGGATAGAGAGGCTTTTCAACAATAACTCTTGGATTTTCTGAGCCCCAGATCTGACAATTTCGCTTGTTGACGACACCACCGAGGCCTCATCACTCAAGACGATTTTTCAATGGAATTCCGGATCTTTTTCATGCATTTCAACGACCCAATCAGCAAAGACACGACGTTGTTGATGATCGGCCGGCTTGAGTTCTTGTGTTAACTGGATTATAAAGTCCTTAAGACCCAAATCTTTATGCAAAATACGGTGTAATGACGTTTGTGGAATGCCTAATTCCAAATAACCACGAGGAATGGAGAAACCTGGATTTTCTTCAACATTTTCTGCTACAACAGCAAAATTTTCGGCTGTTCTTGAGCGACGTGCACGGGTTTTATTCTTCACATCACTAACTTGCCCCAATAGCTTGAATTTTTTCGCCAATTTCTGTATTGCGGTCCGACAAGGTGCTTCACGATGACCTAAAAATGTTCGAATTTTACGAACCGTCTCTGCTAAATTTTCACCATTTTTATAGTGAATCTTAATAATTTCAATGCGTTGTTTAAGCGCGTATCGTTTTTTATTAATAGCGTACTTGTCAAATATCAAGAAATGACAGCTTCTACCTAAAAAGCGGGCTATTCAAAATAACACCTGTTATTGGAAAACCCTATATAACAAAGTGGAAATTTCACGTGACTACGAAATTCCATTGATTTAAGAAAATTTTTTTCACTAAGGTGTCTCGCCTTTTCTTCCATACAAAGTAGATGCTAAAATTTATTTAGATGGAAGAAAGGGCCTAGTACCATCAAAATATGATACTCTTAACATTTATCGAATTTCGCATTTCCTCTGGCCAAAGCACTACAAATTCAATAAACGTTGAATCTGTATATATGAACATATAAATATGTAGGACTATTCAAACAAATTTACGATTCCTCTTGAGCTTATTCACCATTTCGGGTATGCAGTTTGTTTTTAAGAAAACACGCTCCAAATTCTCTGATAAACACTTTTTTGAAAGAAAAATCGCGTAGTTAAGTAGTGACTCCAATTAAAGCTTTGTTTGGATTCTTTAGCCAATTAATAAAGTAAGCCTTCCTGACATAACAATATGTGAAGGTGACCTCCGACTTGTCCATTTTTAACCTTGTTCCATAAAATCAGCAAATATAATATTTTATTGACACTATGCAAATTTTAAAGTTATTTTAAATTCCCTCGCCTTTGGTTTTTATTGCATGTGCTGCAGCACTCTAAACTTCGCTTATGCCTGCCTCTTCAGTTTATCAATATGGAAGTATAAGTACATATTTTATTTATATTTCACTAAAAACAATTACAATCATATGAACCAAACTAATTGAGATTGTTTTCTTTAGTGCAACTAAAGGGTATTTCAAAAGACGCGCCTAGATATTGTTTTAAAATAAATCAAGTAAAAACTCAGATTCTCTCAGGTTTCCATATTTTATTGAAAATACGGGTCTCAACAATTATATGTGAAAAATTACAAAATTTAAATGCCCAACATAAACACATCTACAGGTGAAGTAACATCCGCAAAACGATCGAATTGTTGAGAACGTCGAGATATCGATGCTGAAGGTGGGTCAGCAACACTTTGCGCTACAACAGCAGCAATATTCTCAATAGAAGGTCCAGTTTTTATTCTACCACTTTCTTTTCTATCATCGGCAGAAGGAGTTTCTTGAAATTTTTTCACCAACCTTTGAATTTTCGACCCATTCGAACGATTATTTCCACCAAAAAAAGCATGAACTTTGCGATATGTTGTGCTTAAAGAGCGACCATTTTCATAATAAGTTTCAATCATTTTAACACGTTTTCTATGGTGTAAAATTGTACATACATCTGTCTATTTGACAAATGTCAAAGATGACATAAAACAAATTCCGTCTTGCAATTATACACTACTGACATCTAGGCGTCACATCTGCAAGACCCTTTACATACATAAATTCAACAGCTGTATTAAACATTACATTCCAACTCCATTATTTGTTCACATAAATTTACTGAACAACCTGATTTGGAATTTAAGTGGCAGAACAATTATTTGCACTGTATTTTTAATGAGGTGAATGTGTGACTCATTTACATACATACAAATATAATATTATATTGGATGCAAATTGATCGTGAATATTTAACATTACGCTTTCATCACGTCTTTAATTATTATCAACAAGAGGTAGGTAATATGCCTCTACTTTCAGAAAAACCTATGCAAAACTTATTCTCTGCTGGCGTAAAAACTAAAACGTATAATTAAGATAATTTTTTACGTTTATCAAACTGTGCAAAGAAAACCTTAACTATGGAGAAAATTAAGTTCCGTAGTGTGCTTCAGTTCCACACAAAGCAAAAACAAAAAAGACCAATAAATAGCTTTGGAAGAGACATCAGAGACTTTTGTCCAAGGAAAATAAAGATTTATATAATATGTGGCATAAGATATTCAAACGAAGTAGTGAGTCAATTGAAGTCGATCAGCGTTCAGGTCAGCCGATTGTGATGGCGTCCTCAGATTTTGTTGAAAAACTCGAGAGACTTGTAACGGAAGAATAAAAAACTAAACGCAAAAAAAGGTAGAATACCTTCTGCCAACGTTTAAAAAATCTTTCTCGACCATCTTGGTATGCTTAAGGTCAGCACAAGATGCATGTCCAGAATACTTAAAGGGGCGCGAGTTTTTGAGTCTGCGTAGTGAGAACAGGGTTGAATTTAAGAAAGAAATAAGAAACTTGAGATGAAATTCACGTGTTTCATTATGAAATCTGACTCAAAGCAAGTGTATGCGGTGGCCTTAAAAGGTGTGGACCCACTGAATGAAATTCAAGGTCTTCTAATCGGCGCGAAAGATGATAGCTACTATTTCTTGAGATTCGGAAGTATTAATATTGGCAATTAAATACAAAAATGGGCAATATTACGAGCGACTACTAAGGTACACTTTAATAAAAACCAAATGATACCGTTAATGAAAAAAGAAGAGGGAAATGGATTAGACAATGCGCAAGTGCCTAAGACTCACTTTGCCATGTTCGCCTAAAAAGTGTGGCTTTGACTAACATTAAAATTATAAAAAAAAAGATTGGGGAAAAGGGTAAGAGAAAAAGTGAAGGAAAAGGATTTACTGACTATTTAGCTGCCTAAATGAAGTTGACTATTTTGAAGGCATAAGCAAAACTTTTGTTTTGATAATAATAAATATACTCGTATACAGATATGAAAGATCTCTAGTAGGCGTAACTTTTTAACTACCATTGTGAATAGCAACTGTAGCTGGTATTTTCATCGCAACAATTTCGTTTTCCGGCAGATTTTCATCAGTTTTTTTTTTATTTAACCTTTAAATTTTTTACAATATAAATTCCTTTAGTAATTTCATTTTCAAACCACTTTATCTTTTTACAATATTCGGATTATTTTTCCTGCTAATTTTTTTTTTATTAATTAATTATAATTATTTATAAAAATAGCAAACATTTTATAAATTAAAGTTCTAAACTCTGTGCAAAATTCACAGAAATTATTATCAAAACTTTCAACTTTTTAATAAGAATATTTAAAAAAAACGTCTGGGTACGCCGTTTTATAGTGAAAAGGTTAAAGAGATATATCAGAAACGAAAAATAATTGCATATCTAAATTCACACTCCTTTCGCTTCATTCCGCGAACTTTTTGACCAATCCTCGTACAAGAAAAGTGACTTCAAGCGAAAATCTGAACTGTTATATTATATTTAATTAGAATGTCGTAGGCGGTATGCATTAATTACTAATTACGGCTGACAGATATTCCCTTCATTAATATAATCGCATATCAATCAAATTATTAGATTTATATACTTGAATTTCTGAGCAATTATTTTTATACAAACATATATGTATGCATGTCATTACCTAATTTCTGTTATCAAAATGATACAGAAAGTTGTTCACTCATCAGACATCAGTCATAAATTAATAGGGTTCATTTCAACAACAACAACAACTACAACAAGTCATAAATTTAACTTACAAAATATCACATCACATTTTCTGGTTATCGCTAACAATCCCCGTGCCAACTTAGACATGTGATGTTTAGCCTTCACATATTTATAGGTATATATATACATATATGTATATACATATATACATATGTATATGTATATAATTGGCGCGTACACCCTTTCTGTATGTTTGGCCGAGCTCATCCTCCTATATGTGATGTGCGTCTTGATGTTGTTTCATGACAGAAATACTCGGGGGCCTACCATTGCCCGCCGGGAGGTAACCGCTATTAGAAAAAACTTTTTTTTGCAATTTGGTGTTTCACGGAAACTCGAACCAACGTTCTCCGAATTCCGTATGGTAGTCACACACCAACCCATTCTGCTACGGCGGCCGCCTCACATATTTATATAGATGAGTATTATTATCAATACGACCGCACATCCACGTCATTCCATTTTAAAGTACTCTATGATTATATGCAGTCTACATATGTACATTTGCTACAATACTTGTATGGAAAAGCTGTGTTAGCGGCAAAAAGTGTTGCATTTCAGCAGCACCTATTACAGGTGCCTTAAAGCGGCGCCCGCATTACCGCCTCCTTCCTGTATTTGACTGCGATTTGACTTACCTACAGCACGAGTATACGCGCGCCCTACGAGTCATAGCTTGCATGTCATTGACCGAAATCTTTTCATTTCTTTCCTGTGTTTCTATGGCACACCTCTGCTATGTAATTTGTGCTTTTTCAGTGCAAAATTTTCTCAAGTTTCCACTTGGAGTATTTCACTATGCCCACTAATGAATTCTACAAGACCCAATGAATAAACTAATAAACACTTGTACGCGTAAACCTTCATTTATACCACATAAAACTGGGTTTTTTTTTTCTTTATAATTTTTGCTATACTCTGTGATATTTAGATTTTATTGGCGATTATATAACTTTATTATTTTTTTTTATTCTTCTTTTTGATTGACGCAATACTCGTCTATCGATTCGTTTTTTCCTCGTAGTAACCTAATCGACGCCAATTATGGCCGGTTTTTACTACGTTTTTTCATGATAGTTTAGCTATGCTTTCTAGTTCAATTATTACAACACAATTTTGGAGTCTCAAACTCAGCTTAAAAATTCACCACAGTTAAATTAGCGCTGAAAAACTGAAAACTTTTAGAAACACAAAGTATGATTCAACAGACCAAGACCACCTGCTCTTTTTAACAGAGAAAATGTCTTCCACCATCCACAGGGGGTACTGCATGGAATGCTCTCAGGGCTGGGGCCAGCGATGACCCTGGAACTTAATCGCTGCAACATGTCGTATGTTCCTGTGAAACTCACATAGTTCATAATTTCTATGTCTGCGATGTTCACCGTTATTTATTCAAAAAACTCGAATGCTACGTCGTAGATCAAAGAAATGTATTAGGTGCGCAACTAAGTTCTCGCTGTTTTTTTTTTTTTTTTTTTGATGAAAATAAAACTTTATTCTGAAAAAATGGTTACAAGTGAATCATTGGTTTGGCAACGTGAGGCCGAGCGTTGTCATCCTGTAGAATCACTTTTCCATGCCTCTCCGCGTATTGCGGCCGCTTTTCGCGCAGTGCTCAGCTCAATTGCATCAATTGAAGTCAATACCGATCCCCAGTGTTGGTTTCGCTTGGTTTTAACAGTTCATAATAAATAACAGCAACTTGGTCCCACCAAATATCATACATAACATCACCTTCGCAGCGTGAATATTCGTCCGAGGCGACGACGTAGAAGCATGGCCGGGCAGTCTCCATGACTTTATTTTCTTTGGATTGCTGTAATGAATCCATTTTTCATCACCCGTCACGATAATAAAATAAATAAATAATTGGCGCGTACACTTCTGTTAGGTGCTTGGCCGAGCTCCTCCTCCTATTTGTGGTGTGCGTTTTGATGTTGTTCCACAAATGGAGGGACCTACAGTTTCAAGCCGACTCCGAACATAAGCAAACTATTAAGGAAGTTATTTCCAAATACAAAAAATCAAATCAACAAAAACAAATTTCAAAACAAAAACACCCGTCACGATGCGATGAAGAAAACCCTTCCATTTTTGCCTCTGGAGCAGTTGTTCACAGGTGAAAAAACGACGTTCAACATCCCTTGGTTTTAACTCATAAGGAACGCGAGTGCCTTGTTTCTGAATCATTCCCAAAGCATACAATCGCTTGGAAATGGATTGGCGGGTAACTCCTAATACTGAAGCAAGCACTTCTTGCGTTTGACACGGGTCCTCATTGAGCAATGCCTCCAATTCAACGTTTTCGAAGGTTTTTGGCCTTCCCTCACGCGGACGATCGTCAACATTAAATTCACCGTCTTTGAAGCGACGGAACCAACCTCGGCACGTTGTTTCCGCCGTTTTTTTTTTCGAATGAAAGAGGAAAATCAACACTTCTCGAAAATGACGATTATTCGGCACAAAATCAGACACAAAACCAAATGATACCAAAACAAAATCATTAATGTGTCGAAACAGTTTGTTTACCATAGGTCTAAGCTTGGTTTATGACGTTTAGGTTATGTTAGAATCGACTAGCACACACTGCTGGCGGCATCTATGTATTGACAAACATCGGGAACTTAGTTGCGCACCTAATAATATCACATTTTCTCATTTCTACGTATAGCAAATATTGTGAGTTGTACCATTTTATCAGGGTCAAATTATTTAGCGTTGGTTATAAGCACTAATTGATTTAAATAAAAAAGTATTTAACTTGAAAGTGAATAATTATAAAAATGCTAAAAAGAATATCTCAAGTTTGTTAACATCAATGCAAAATATGTTCAGAGATCTTATTTTATTTCAATGTCGTGATTGTTGCTAATGAAATAAACTGAAATGTATGATTAAATCTTCTATCACTTTGTTCCTAGTCTTGTATTCGTAGATAAAAAGTTGTGTACTTTTACTGTTGTATTCAAATATTATTTTCTAAAGCCCTGCTATAAACTGCACATGAACATGAAATATTTGATTTTTTAGTTAGAAAACGTGAAATAATTGTTGTAGTTAAATGTATACTTCGCCACTACTGAGACAAATAGGTGGTGTGTGGGGAGCATATCCATAAAAATCCCAAAATATTTATTCATTTAAATTTATTATTCGCCCTCAAAGTAAAGTTTTTCCGAATTATAGGTCACGTTAGAATTATAGGTACAGTGGTAATTTGAGGTTTAGAAAGAAAATGTACTTACCTGGAGCTATATCCGGCGAATCTGGTTGTTTGATGACATTTTTTGAGTAAATTTTTTTACAACATGACAACCATGTGAGATTGTGAAAAAAATTCGCTCTCTCAAACGCCACATAACACCCAAATAATATTATTTATTTACTATCTGGCTTTATTTTCCTTTTAACTTTGACTATTCTTTTAAACTGGCTTTTCGGAAACCAATTCCTGGTAGTTTTTAGACAAAATGTACATTTATAAATAAAGGGTCTTACAAAAGACACATCTAAATGTTGTTTCACTATTTTTATTCAAAATATGGTTCTTACCAATTATATGTGAAAAATTGCATCATTTAAATTCCCACCATGAGCACGTCTACAGGTAAAATCTGCCAAACAGTCGATTTATGAATGCCAAGGTTGTTCAGCAACACTTTGCTCTACATCAGCAATATTTCAACAGAACGTTCAGTTTTTGTTCTGCCACTTCTTTTTCTATCCTCGACAGAACCAGTTTTTTGAAATTTTTTCAAGAACCTTTGAATTGTCGACTCATACGGACGATTATTTCCACCAAAAACATCACGAATTTTGCGTTACGTTGTTCTTAAAGATCATACTAATTTTTAATAATATCAACGCGTTTTCTATCTTGAAACATTTGAGCAACTATCCACTTCACAAATGTCAAAGATGATATAAAAAAGGTACCGTCTGAGAATTATTCACTACTGACAGCTAGGCGTCACTTTTGAAATACCCTTTATAATCATGCATAAAAGTGAGTTGTGCGCTATTTTCATCCAGAAATTTTCCTAAATATTTCAAGGACACTGCCTATGTTGTGGTTAACAACACTCGCGTGGAGAAGGTGTGTCAGTGATTAGCAGCGAATTCAGTCATGCACTTGTCTCAAGTTTCAGCAGTGATTATGGGCCACAAGACCGGTAACAAATCAAGTTAAGTACATACATATGTATCTATGTATGTATGTATGAGTATGTAAGTGTACGCTTAATTATATATATATATATATATATGTAAGTGCAACCATCAGTGTATATATGTGTGTGCACTTAGTTCTCACCGGCGTTCACTCAAGCCGGTACCGGCTTTGCGAACAAGTTCTGTTTGTCCGATTACCGTGCTATTTCCTTTTATTGGTTAGCACATTTTCTGCCTCTCTTTGGTACTGGATTTTAGTAGTTTTTTTATTACTTTGGCGGACTATTGTCTAGACTTCTTGATTTTTCTGTTTGTCTGTTATTTACTCATTTCTTACCCTAAATGTCATGATTGTTTTGTGTGTTGCACCCAGCCACAAATATTGTTGTATTAGTTTTATTTTTGATCTGCTACTATTTGACTTTCTTATGTATAACTTGTATCATAATGAATTAAACGCTCATTCTAATTTCACCTTTCCCATATTATTAGTTCAGTAGCAAGACTATCATCAGCCAGCGAATGAGCCAAGCCTTCACATTGCCCGCCGAGCAGCAAACAAATGTTTTGCTGTTTGGTTTTCTTTTTATTTCTTTTATTTTTGGCTTTAAGAATGTCATTCCTAACAACACCACCGCAAATATGACTTACCATAATTTTTCCAATATCAATATCGCAATCTTCCCGTCCGTGCTTGCGTGTTGCCACTGCATACCAATTGTGTATATGCATGTATGTATGTAGGTCTATATGTAGATACCACGAAGAAGCGCAGACTTACCAATATCGGCCCCCATTTCGTTTTTACCTAGTAGTTATTTCACATTTGCGCGGTTGGCATTTTTGCTGTTTACAACTCACGCTATTCGCTTGCTTGCTTGCCCACGTAAAAAGACGCCGTTCGGCCGTCAGCATCGTTTGTCGTTACGTCACTTATTCATTGCTGGCTAAAACCGGCGAGCGCTGATTGGTTGAAAAAATCGTACGATAAATTTCTCATAAAAAGACCCAGATAGCAACGAAAAATAATTAAAAGCAATAAAAAAATACAAAAAAAGTAAAAACGCTACAAAATATACTATATGTAGATAGCACAGCAAAAGCCGCACAGCATGAAACCGAACGCTTAAGTCGAAAAATATGAAAACAACAATAGGGGGTAAGTTGCGGGGACGTGCACTCGCTTTGGACGTGTTGGATTTATTTGGTGAGTGAGTGTGTGTTGATGGCCATGTAGAGTTGAAGGCGTTTGTCAAGAGTGGGGTGGCGGGAAACGGTGTTGGCAGTGATCTGACTCGGCACTTACACTCACCAATTTACTCGTATGCCGTATGACGGGCGTGTAGTTTAGCCACCCAGAGAATCTAGCAGAAGTACGCTGCTCAATATTTGTTCAATGCTTGTATGTACATATATATGCACATACATAGGTATTCCTTGAAATTTTTGCTATTTTTCCATACACAAACTTGTTGCGCTTTCTGATGCCAGCCCAGTGCTCTCAACCATGTGCGCTACAATTTCGTTGACTCTCCTAGTCACTTTTGAAGGCGTTTGTTTTTATACCGTTTTACTACTTTCCTACATTCCACATCTCACTTGTTGGAATGATTTTTGTTGCCGTGTTTTCGGGTATAAACAAATGATACATACATTTTAAAGCAAGAGCGTACCTGTGATCATTCAAATGTATGTTGACTGCCGCGTGTGTTTGGCAAGCACACCCGCCTGTAATCCCAATTGACAAAATTATCGGTATGTGACGTTTCTTCGCGTGCGCTCTAATGTATTTTTTTTTTTTTTTTTTTTTTTTTTTTTTTTTTTTTTTTTTTTTTTTTTTTTTTTTTTTTTTTTTTTTTGAAATTCATGCCAAATAATTCGTTGCTCTGCGATTTGGTTTAGACTATAAAGAGTGGGCGCCGCTGGCGCTTCTAGCTTTGCCAACATGTTCCGCGTTATTATTCATGTGATCTACTGCTGTGAAGTTAGAGCTGACGCATTGATAAGTGGTGCTTTTAGCACTCAATTGTAATTCAGCTTATTATTTTCAGACACACCGCTTTACCGTTTCTGGCAACAGCAATATATTTCATATTCACTTTCACGTGGGATGCGAGTAAGTCCAGGCGAAAGATGTGTAATGCTTGTAACTATGTAAAATGCCATAAAATATGAATAATATAAAAACACATTTTTAATTTAAATTTCTAGTATCGAATGTGTCTTTTTTTGTAATGAATAATATTGCCCGAAAACTTCTTACCATAAGTGCAAAATAGCGTTTCATATTTTTTACTAAGAATTTTGAAAACTTTGCATGGTATTCATTTTGTTAACTCATTCATACGCTGATGGTGCAGAACTATTATCAAACAAATTAAAATTATTTTACTTAACATTCCCCATGGTGAACTCAAAGGCAGTTGAAAAGACCCCAATTATAAAAGTGATGAAATTTCGCACTCCAACGCTTCATACCATGCATAAGACAGCTAGCAGAATTCATGAGAATAGGGTAACAGCGTTGCATTGGTTCCAATTTGATTTGATTGAGCTTTAT
This sequence comes from Anastrepha obliqua, assembly GCF_027943255.1. Taxonomy (NCBI): domain Eukaryota; kingdom Metazoa; phylum Arthropoda; class Insecta; order Diptera; family Tephritidae; genus Anastrepha; species Anastrepha obliqua. Next base: position 47,828,295 of record NC_072895.1, read on the forward strand.
TGTACTCAAGAGAAAGGCGCCTGCATCGTTAAAAAGATGGAAGGAAGGCCTTGCAGTCAAGACTTTGCATACAAGAGAAAATCAACTATGTAATGGGTTCTTCTAAAAAAGTTGGGAGGGAAGTTCTAGTGTTCAAACGTCCCTTGGTTGTTATCGTAAGTTTATTTTCAATCTCAAATACAATTTCTTAAATTCTAATAAAAGAAATAATTTTATAAACATAGTATCGACGTTATACACGCCAAGATCGCTTTGTTCTAATTGCTTATTCAATATGTTTTATCATGTGTTTCTTTTTTCTTTAGGTGCATATTTTCTTATTTATTCGTTACATGTAAAACTGAGCAAATAAATGGGGGTTTTCTTAAGTTTATTTCTTATTAATTTTTTCATATCTGTATTTGTTATTTTGTAGAATATTTTTATTAGAATTAAGTTGCAAATAAATGCTAAGTTTTATTGTATTTGGTGGCGTATTATTGTTTTTAAAAAATCCTAAACTTGGAATTCCTAAGCATTTACTTTGTTTTGCACGGCACTTTACAAAGAGCAAAACTTGTGTCTTATTACTTGTACATCTGTGGTCACTAACTACGATAGCAACACAATATTTTGCACAGATTTTTCTATTTATTTATTTTTCACTTTTTTATCTTTTATTTATTTTTTTATTTAAATTTATTTCTTTACAAAAATATAGTTAACAAAATTTAGAAAAATTCAACAAATTTTCGTCAAAATTTCAAGTTTTTTAACCATTTCTTCCATATAACGAATGCTCGAAATTTTCTTTATGGACGAAAGGAAACAAAAAATTGTCAAAAATCACCGTGATTTTGATCTACTTCAAATCTTCATATTATTATACCAAAATTAAATGAGCTATTAAACTGCATACTCGAAATTTCTCTTAAGATTCTAATTAAAAAATTTGCAGTTTTACTGAAAATTTGTTGAACTTTTTAAAATTTTATTCAAAGTTCGAAACTGAGTTGTAATGTTTTTGTTATAGTCAAAACTATCGCGCTCCTATTGTTGTGTCACTCACGTATTTCATATATTTCAAAACTTACTTACTTAACCCAAGTCAAGTGGCAAGTTTATACATAGTCCTACCACCAAAATATTTTTATATATGTAATTATTTACTCGAAAAAAATGTAATTTAATGGATTGAATATATTTTTAAATGCTTTTATGCATGAAGTTGTGCAGCATACCCAGGCTCAATGACACCTCTAAAGTTTAATCAATAAACCAATCAACATCGTTTATTTTTAGTAGTCGTATTAGTATGCAGTAAGTTTTTGCTTCTTTTTTTATTTTGTTAAAGTGAACGTGAAGATGTTTAAACTGGTTTATGTGAACCATATTTTGAGTAGGTGAGCATGGCGAAATGCGTTTGAGTAGCCAAAGATTCATAGCTTATTTCCACTGCAAACAAAAATGGTGAAAATGAATTGGATTTGTGTTTTTAAGTGTAGAGGAAATTTGAATGTGAGCAAATCATGAGGATGATGACTAAATGCTATTGTGGTTAAGTGTATATTGAAAAAAGTAAATAATTATCTAACTAAAAAGTAATGTATACATATTTACCAAATCAATTTGAATTTGTGAAGCTTTAGCACATTAGTTATATAAATACTTTTTGCACTACCTTCGGTATTTCATTGAACGCAATTAAATCATTTGCTATTACTCGTACAGGAGAAGAGTAAACACCCGTGTCAGCACATCTCTTATCTGTTTCTAAAAGCTACAGTCATACAATTAGTTTGATTGTAATTAAGTCAAGTGATGGAATGTGCTAATTAAACATGATCTCCTTGTGATCATTGTGTGGGTAATGTTAGACGCTAAAATTAACGCTTGCATTAGCGTTCGACTCACGATAAACGACATTCATGAATTTACCGGTTGAGTGCAACCACGCTTCAACGTTGCTGCACAAAAAAACTTAAAGAAAAGAGTTCCTAACCAATTTTCGGATAAAAATTAAGTCCTGCTTTTAGAAAAAAAAAAAACAAAATAAGTATATAAAAAATATATATAAGCATAAAAAATTTAAGTAATGATTTTAAGTGAAATTTACGCCAAAAGTCAAATGGCAGCCGCCATAGCCTTGCCACTTTAAATGTTAGACTGCGAGACTAGGGCTCAACTGCTGAACATGGAGACTAAAAATATGTAGCCCATGAGAATGCCGGTAAGCATTTTCAGTTTGTCCTTTGACAGGGTTATAACTTGCCTGAATCTCTTTTGATTATACCCGCCAGTAGCCCCCATAATTTGGTGCCAGCTTACGTCTCGTTAACTTAAATCTTTCACTTCTAAGCTCCTCCTCGATGATGTTCCATATTTTCCCTTTTGTGATGGCAAGGAAGGACTCAAGTCTTATTAGTAACAATCGCTAGTTCCCAGGTATACCTTTTATATCTTGGGGCCTATATAAGCCGAATGCGATTGTGCATTCCTAGTAAATTCAGTTTCTCGATGCACTCAAGGCGTATTGAGGATTCAACCTCAAGGGATGACAACGCTTTGAGTGCCCCTTGACCGTCGCTCAGAATGGCAATTCGCTCAATCAGGAGGTTACCACCCACAGTCGGTTCTACGTAACCGGAACGAACCGGACTTGTATCCGGCGAAGGACTGTCACTTCAGCAGCATTCCTCGTATATGCATGGGAAATGTTTACAACAACATACTAAGTTGATCTCTCCAGATAGATAGATAGCTTTCGATGGAAATTGTTGGGAAAAACCTCCCATCGGCACATACGGCTTTAGTTTGGGGTAATATAATCTAGCGATTTTACATTCAGGTGTCTCTGAGCGATTTATATGCCAGTTTACGTAAGCTACGCCAATTTCACATAACTTGTGAATTAATTTGTATTTAGTTTTTCAAACAAGTAGCAACTCTCTCCAAGAATATTTTCGAAATTAATCTTAAACTTCTTTCTGTTGACACCCGTATTATGAGTTATTTGTTTTAAGTTTAATTAAATACTTCTTAAATAGGTGGCAACTCTCATTAAAAATATATTTTATCACAATTCAGGTTATAAACAATTCATTTGTTCAATTTTATCGGAATCCGTCTAGCCGTTTCGGCGTGAAAAGGTAACAAACATATTCACAAGCTTTCACATTTATAAATTACTTAGTAGGGACTAGTTTGCAGGCATATAGGCAAATATGAACGTATAATGATACAATATTATGTACATACTTTTCCACCGATGAAAATTTCTAAATTTAGTTAATTATTTTTTAATTTTTATTAAAAGCATTTCCCCCTTTTACTTTCAGGTGTTTTAACGGATATACAAGATGACTTTAATATCGGTGACGATGATGGCGGTCTCCTACAAACCGCCTTTGTGCTCTCCTATATGATTTGTGCTCCAGTATTCGGCTATCTCGGTGATCGTTATTCGCGTCGTTGGATTATGGCCACCGGTGTACTGCTATGGTCCACAACAACGTTGCTCGGCTCGTTTATGGGTAGCTTCGGTAGCTTCATTACATTCCGTGCATTGGTGGGCATTGGTGAAGCTTCTTATAGTACTATAGCGCCTACAATTATATCGGACTTATTCGTACATGATTTACGTTCGAAAATGCTGGCGTTATTCTATTTTGCGATACCTGTGGGTTCAGGATTCGGGTAAGTTCACTTGCAGAAAAATGATATTCGAGCATTCGGAGTATTTAGACTCAACAGCAACTTTTACTGCATTTTTTGTATTTGCTTATGGATTTTACACCAAACAAAATGGCAAAACTTATTCTTAAAAAGAATTACAATACTGAGAAACCCCAGTCTAGATTACTCTACAGCATTTCGTTAGAATTTAAAATATATGTATAAAAAGATTTAAACTGAATTCAACTGTAAATGACTTTCTAACGCAATTTTTTTAATTAATTATTATATTTAGTTACATACCAGAGTACTTTTTGTAGTTTAATAGATTTCGCTGAAACCTTATTCTCTTAAAAGAATCACTCAATTTTAATACTATTTAATTCAATTATTTTTATTTTTAATGATAATATACAAACATGACTTTCTTTAATCCTCTATTTTTCCAAAAATAGATAACGTACATAAAATTATTCTATTAAAATCCGGGTGCTCTTCTCACATTGCAGCTGTACATTCGTAAATATTTTCAAATTGCAAATTGTTGATAAGAAATTTATTATTGGCTTGAAAAATTAGAATCAAAACCCGCCTTTTATATGTAGCTGCATACATACCAAACATATGTGCGCGTATGTGTTGTAATGTTGAGTCATTCACCTCTAAGCTGACATTCCAATTTAAAATGTAAATTCGTTCATCGCGTGATTTCAGCAAGATTGTGCAAAAATAATAATTCTGCTTATTGTTTATTATTATAAAGGTCTTCCGATCAAGTGACAGATCGCGTGCTTTCACATGCATTCCCATGGCCATGCGAGAGACAAGAAAAAAAGACAGGTCGAAAGGGCGTTGCCTGTTGTCAATTGAATAAAATTTTTGGAATTTTTTATTAAGGAAAAATGTTCAATCAATTATAGAACTACCAGCACAATGTCTTTAAAGAGTTCACAATTTATTTCACGTATTACATTTCTTTGTTCAACCGCTTTGCTACGGGGGTCGCTCAAAAGTCTGTAAATTTTGTATTTATTTGTACAAGTGTTTTTTTTTTAAGATATTTTTTCCAAAGACAAAACTCATTTGATTAGGTTTTTCATTTACTATGTTTTGATATTTACAAATTATGAAAATTTATTTCCATGTTCAGTACTCAGTAAAAATTGTGTTTCGTCCAGTTTTTGCACAACTTGGTGACTATTTACGACACAATTGAAAATTTTCTGACACTTTTGATCCCTTTTACACTCTCTGGTGATTGCGTAGAGTGTGACTGAAGAAAAAAAATAGCCGTCCAGTCCTCCAGTGTTACTTACGTAACTACAGGATTCAATTTATCGAAGCCAGCACACTAATTGGGCGCTCGATTCACTGCGTCTGCGTTACCAGCTTGTCCAACTCAAAAGTGAAAGAAAACAAAAATACCCGGATTGAAATGGAATTTTAAGAGTAATATGGCGCGAAGTTATTTTAGAAGAGGTATGAATGCGAACTGAGAGAATGTTTTAAAATAGCATAGGAGATAGTTGTTTAAGAGCAAAAAATTTTAAACAAACCTATAAAATGACGCCAGCTCCACAACTGGTTCTGTCAAATTCACTAAGCACCGAGTAGTGGTACTATGATTTGCACAAACATCGGTATTTTCTTAATTGTGCGTTCTAGCTAGGCACCACAAAACTTTGTTCAGTGATAAGCAAGACTGTTGCATTTGGAGCGACAATAATCCGCAGATAGCTCATTAATTAGCGATTAATACCGAAAATTGCAGCCAGTCTAGAGCGGTGCCCAAAAAAGGTTGTTGTTGTCGTTACAGCGTGAACATTCACAGTCCAGGGCCGGATATAAATCCAGGTCGTACCTGTAACGAAGAACCTAGTGTCTTTGGAACGGCCTAACATTTTTTGAACAGAGTCTTGAATGCCTCTGGCTTCTTACATATGCCTCCCGAAAGAATTGTTCAGTGTTAATAATATCTCCAGAAACTTCTTTATTTTTTGGTCGCCAACCTTACCCACCATTCGTGATATGTTCTAAAAAGTAGTAAAAAAATAGTGCTGAAACTATCTACATACATATCTATTAAAAAATCTCATTTCCCAGACTCTTGCCTGTTTTACTTGAATTTATAATGCTACACTTCAAAAGAACACCCTTTACCTAATTACACCCCGCGACAAAACGATAGCACACTTACATTTTGATTATTATTACTATTATATTTTTATTTTTTTTATTTTTTAATTGTTAAATATTTTTGTGTAAAAGTGTAACTCATTGTCTGATAAGAATCTATACGGTTTTTCAAATTTCTTGTACAAATTAGAAAAATTCCTCAAACTTTTCATAGCGATTATACGTTCGACCCAAATTGGGGGACATCAGAATTCGTTTTAGAGGTATGGTTCCTTCGGCAAAGTTTCTTATTTTGATCCCTAGAATATGATTTTCACAGAGCAATGGGCGATTTTTTTGCCTCCCCACAAATCGACCCGGCCTAGTACATACATATATTTTTTATCACCTATCATTTAGAACTTCTTTTCTTGATACAATCATCTAAATTCCACGCGTACAAAAGGTCAATTAGTGGCAGGAATTTTATTATTGACTTTGTCAATTCAAATTTAAATCAATTACAAAATTTTCGTTCACATCAAATTTGTTTGTGCAGATAAAAATACTATTACTTCTGCGTATTGGTTGCATTTGGCAAATAAAGAAATTCATAAATTATCATTATTAAATTTTTCGAAATGACCCTCCCATCCTATCACGCCAATACAAATGCACAATGCGTAATTTATGAGTTACATACACATACAATACTTATATACATACACATGTATATAAGTACATTTGCACTCAACTCGTAGAAATTCCAGAGCTTCTCTTATTACACCTACAAGTTAGCGGTATATAAAGGGGGCAAAATGCATTTTACGTTTTTGTTAATATACAATGCCAACCTCTTACGTAAATGATATTTAATTAAAGACTGCATGTTTGTGCGCCCTTAAATAAGTAAATATTCATTTAATTAACTGTAATTTGTAATTGATTGATTTCTTTATTTAATACTTACGGGTATATTGTACATTTATAATACAATATGCAGTAAAGAACTGTTTAGCTATGCGCGCAACACATACAAATTTACGTATTCTTGTATATGTATGTGTCTGTATAGCAGTCATATAGAAATGCTTATTTGATATGATAATTTTGCTGTTACTTATTTTTAAGTAATCTACTCGGTATTGATTTATCTGTTATTGTTGCAACAACCTTCTTTGACACTGCTGAGGTCTGATAGAAGTCTGATTTTTCGCTTGTATGGAACCAAAGAAGAATAGGTGTGAGATCAGTTGTTTAGGGCGTTCAAATATCTTAAATAGATATTTTGACTATGTTGCCCTCTGTTCTGAAAAAGTAGGAGTCTAAGTTCCTTGCTGTTCTCATGAATCAAGTCGAGTCCTGTGGTGATTGGTTTCGGATAACGTCAATCACGGAAGATAGTGTCTGTCTACCATGCCTAGCAAACCTTTATTAGTATTGTGTTAAGCGCCTTTGAAAAAACAGTTTATTTGACCTAAGCATTATTTAGTTTAAATCAATAAAACCTAAACGTTCATAAAACTATTTCATATTTGTAATAAATCTTTATTAGGATGATTTAATGGATTGCATTAGAAATTCAGTAATTTAATAGACGACAGGTAAAAAGTACTAAGTCGATTTGTTCCGTCTGTAAGATGTGCTATAGATGATGCGTAAAATGCATAAGATGCGTATTTTTTCATACTTGTCCCAACCGGCAACCATAACGAACCGTTGTTTTCATCGAGATTCGAGATAGATATTTGCTACTTGATTCTCTATTGGATTTCAAAGCTGACTTTTTTTATTGCTGGTTTCCAAGAAAATGAAGTCTACTGCTGAAAAAATTTTGTAAAAAGAATAAATAATATTCAGATTTATACAATATGAAAAATTTTCATTTATTAAAATGAAATTAATTTTTTAAATTTATGTGAATCCCGCTATGCAACTTTCAGAGGAAAAAAAAATCCGGAGATGTTTTTCAAAAACGACAAAACAAAATTTTCTCCAAAACTTTTGAACAAATTTTTTTTTTTAAAGTACACTTTATCCTAAAAAATAAATTATTTTTTTTTGAAAAAGTAGGTTTTGTCCTAAAAAAAAACAAACAAACAAATTATTATTTTTTTTCCAACATTTTCTAGGAAACTTTCAGGTTAAAAAAATCTAGGTTATGTTTTTCAAAAATGACAAAAAAATGTGTTTCCAACACTTTTTGAAAAAAAATTGCTTTAAAAGTACACTTTGTCTTAAAAAATAAAAAATTAAAAAGTATAGTTTATCTTGAAAACAAAATTTTTTTTAAGTATATTTTATTATAAAAACCCCAAAAGCAAATTTAGAAAAGTATATTTTATCCTAAAAAAACAAACGAAAAATTTTATATTAAAAATAACCGAAAATATTTAACTTTCGAAAACTATGCCTAAAATTTGAATCTTTATACTATAAAGGTGAATGTCTGTACGTTGTCCGCGCATCACTACGAAACGACAACACCAAATGACGTAAACATTTTTATACATTCATATTTTCACCCAATGAAGGTTATAGGCATGTTTTTATGATGGAACTCCCTTCCCACAGCCCCCAGGCCGCGCCACCACTCCCATTCGTCAGTAATAATCGAATATTTGCTTAAATTTAATCTTAAAAATCCTAGTTTTTCCTATTTCCCACTATTTATAGCACACTCTAGACTTCATAATCCGCATAAGCTGTTCAACTATGACCCAAATGCAAAGTTCAAAAACGGTTTGAGATAGAAAATTAATAAAAATAATTTTGCTTGATATTTTTCTGATTGGTTGTTTTGATTTTATTTAACGAGGCATAGCAACGGATGCCGGGTATTGTAATATTATATTATGGTTATTAATAAAAAATTATTTTCTATGAAATTATTGTTTGTAATTCTTTTATATACATATCCTAAATCCCTCAAAACTACTACTACGCGAGCGGGGCCGCGGGTTAAAGCTAGTATTGAATAAATCTCGAAATAATAATTATTTTTTTTTTTTTTAATTTACTTATTATACTCAAGCCTACAAATAAACCAATTTTCGGAAAAGTTGACGACAGCTTCCAAAATACTTACATAGAATAGCTCCACTTCAAACTTATAGACGCCGAGACGCTGGGTGCCGAGACACGTACTCTGACTGCTTGTATGACAATAGAGCGTATTTGGTCCAACCCTCGTTCAAGTCCACTCTCATTCGTTTCTCTTATTTATCCAGCTTCGAAAAAGTAGAAAGATTAACGCAAAATATTTCATAAATTTTCGTTTGAAAATTTTAAGTAACTTATCAAAATTGTATTAATGCAATTGACATTGAAGGTTGTTGTAGCGTCATAACATGGGGAATTATACTATAATGGGGATTGCTGCTGGAGTAACAGTTCTTGGCCGAATATAAATTTGGGACGTTCCGGTAACGCCCCGGTAATGACATTACACATTACATTGAATATCATCTCTGCTGGCAAAAAGTGGTTCTAGCTTTTATATTTATGAAAAATACATCGCAGAAAGTTATATTTTATTATATTTATTTTGTCTGGTAGTAAAGTTCATGCATACTGAATACTTCAAAAAGAGGTCTCATGTCACTGTTGATTCTGAATATTTTTTTTATTATTTTTTATTTCAACATTTTAAATATATTTTTTATCTAATTTCTTTTCTCATTCCTTTGTAGTTATATAGTCGGCTCCGAGACCGCACGTTTGGCCAACGACTGGCGTTGGGCCTTGCGTGTCACACCTATTCTTGGCATTGTGGCTGTTGCGTTGATACTATTAACCAAAGAACCCGAGCGTGGTGAGAGCGAAGGCTCACACAATTTGGAACCTACTAGCTACACTGAAGATATAAAGGACTTAATGAAGAATCATTCATTTATGCTTTCGACAGCCGGTTTCACATGCGTTGCCTTCGTAACGGGCGCTTTGGCTTGGTGGGGTCCGAAATTCATATATCTAGGCATCAAGATGCAGCCAGGCAATGAGGAACTATCGTTGAATGAGTGAGTATATTAAAAGAAAAAGGGAAAAATAGTATATAAAAAAATATAATAATTTTGTTTGCGGATAATTGCAAAAAAATGACAAACATATGCGATGAATACGTACAGGGGCGAACATATTATAACTAAGTGCATGATGATTTTTTTTCATATTTTCAAAGTTTTTCGAGTTATTTTGTTTTATATATTTTTTATTTATTTACTTTTTTTAACCTTTTTTCATTTTTTCCCCAAAACCATAAGTGAAACTTTCAACCTTTGGCATGTTAATGCTCACTCGAAAATTTTCTAAAATTTCAGCTTTAGAAGTGTAAAGTTTAGCTTAAAAATGTGTTAAACTTTTCTAAATTGTATATAAAGTCTGAAAGTTTAATTTATATGCTTTGGTTAAAGAATAAATCATTAAAACCAAATAACAAACAAATTTTAAAATTAATAACGAAAAACATTGTAAATCAAAAAAGTCAGCATGCTCTCAGTTATGCTCGCCCCAGTAAACGCATAAATATTTAATATATACATATATATGTATATGCGCCTTCATATTATATTTATTTATAACATAGAAATTGACAATTTGAAACATATGCACATAATTCCCATTTGAAAAACTAGCGTATCGTACAAGTTTGGCATCATCGCTATGATAGCTGGACTAATTGGTGTACCATTGGGATCGCTGCTCGCTCAGCGTCTACGACCAACTCACGAGAGTTGTGATCCATACATTTGTGCCTTCGGTCTACTCATATCAGCGCCAATGGTCTACATGTCGCTGGTAACACCACAAACCTCAACCTCGTTCTGCTTTTTGTTCGTCTTTTTGGCACAAGTGACGCTGAATCTGTGTTGGTCCATTGTAGCTGATATTTTGCTGGTAAGAAAACGAAAAAGACAAAAAAGAAAAATGAAAATTATTGGATGAAAAGGCGAAGTGCAATCATCAGCAAATGTATAAAGAAAAACAAAGCAAAAAGAGAATCACTGCCACCCTGTCTGCTCCACTGCGCGTTATACCAAAATGTGTTTAAGAAGCTTGTACGATCGCTAATTGCTACGACTGTTAACAAATCAAATATTTTATTGCCTTAGACTTTTTTTTCTAATATGCGCTTTTGATTTAACACGAGTTTTCTTGTTTAAATGCTTTCTACTGGATATTAAATTTTTTTCTTTCTATTTTCTTTGTTTTCCCCCTTTCTCCTAAATCTCTAAACTAAAAATATCAACTTTAAATTCGCACAAAACTCGAAACGATTATTTGTTTTTCTGAAACAAAAAAAATTAACAGCGTTTCGCTACGTTTTGGCATTATTACAATGACAGCTGGTCTAATTGGTGTACCGCTCGGACCAATTTTGTCGCGTGCGGTTGCCAGTTACAAAAACAACGCCGATCCCTTGGTGTGCGCCTTTGGATTATTTTTTAGCTCGCTTTTCCTTGCTGCCGCGATGCTGTTTGTCACAAAATACATCATAGCCTCGTATATTTTAATGTTCATCGGTCAATTGTGTTTGAATCTAAATTGGGCACTTGTGGCTGACATTTTACTGGTAAGAGAATCGCTAAATTTTCCTAAAAATACACGTGTTATGTTGTGGTGGTTGTTGTTATAACTGAAAACATATATTCGTACAAACAAAATATGTAGCAAATGTAAACATTTTTTATATACATAGCTTTTATATAGCTTAGCTTACTACTACATACCTTATCAAAAACATATTAAATGCATTTGTATATAAAACCATCCATTATTCGACAACAAATTAGAGAAACACCAGCATTTAAAAAAGTATTTTGTTTTCCTCTTCGAAAAATGGTACAAAGAGAAAGTATTGTGTTTGCTGAAAAATATTTTATTCTTTTGTAAATCCATTGATTTTTAATATAGTTCTTTCTTACAATTTTTTGAGTATTTGTTTTTGTAAACAAGGTTCATTAATGCTAAATGCCTAAGTATAAGTAGATTTAAATGTCTCTTATTTGGTAGACACATTTTGTTTTTTCATTGAAACGCTGCCAAATGCATATTATTACAATAAATATTACAACTACATTAGGGTTATCGATTAATCATTTGTAACCATTTCAGCGGGGTGTCGCATTATTAAAAAACGACATTTCCAAAAACCCAAAAATACAAAGCATGAAAAATACTGCCGTCAAACCGAAATTTTAATATAAGTAGGTTGAACTGGTAGTCACGCATAGACCCTTGGTTTGGTCCTTAGCGAGAAGTTTTAATGTAATTATATATAAATTTTAATTTTGCAATAATTTATCATTTTTTTTAAGTATCGTTCATATACATACATACATTTGAAATAATAGAAGCGCAGCTAATTACCAAGTTTTCACTATTTTTGTTTTTTCAATATTTGTAATTAGTAGAAAGTTCAAGTTTCAAGTGCCTGAGGTTTATATGGAAGAAAATTTTCGACATCATATGCAAAAATAAAAAGTACAAAATCAACGCGATTTTTTACTGACTTCAAATTCATATTTGATTATACTAAAATTAAATCCATAAAACTACTTACCCAAGATTTTCTAAAAATTCTGAGAAATTTTTATGAACATTTTTGAAATTCGTAAAATTTTTTATTTACAAAGTTTGGTGCTTTGAGCTATTTGGATTCTGTTGCAGAATATACTATATTTATTATAACAAAAACAACGTTAAATACAACAAAAAAAAAAATGTTACTTGTTGTTGTAGCAGCATAAACTTTCCCCATACATGTACGGGGAATACTATTGGAGTGATAGTCCTTAGGTGAATCGGTTAAAAAAATTCGGGTCGATTAAAAAAATTCGGGTCGATTAAAAAAATTCGTAATTCGTCGTGCCTATACTATTTTGAACACAGCTGTATATGTATTAATATATTATATAAGACGTTTTCAAATAAATTTTTGTTATTTTGTTTAGATAAAAAAATGTAATTACACCTTTTTTTGCGAAAGGAAGTTTATACCTAATAATTTTTATTGTTGATTTTTGTAATATTATTGTATATTATTTGTAAAATTTTCAAAACTAAATTTAAGTAATTTTCGCGCCTTAGTTTTTCGCTTAAAACTCACTTTAATCTAACAATTTTACATTTCACCCAACATTCCCATGGCAGCCGGTTGTACGTTACCGGAATGACTCGGGTTTACCCCGACCAAGGGCTGCCGCCCCAGTAAACTAACCCTGTGTAGTGTACCGTATCCCATCCCCACATTTCACCCAAAACTGTTTACTTTTAATTTTATTTCATTTGTTAATCGATTTTCTTCGAAAAGTTTTCCCCATCCGTTATGCTTAATTTTGGCACAGCTCATTCATCAGTATTAAATTTCTTATTACATAATATGAATAAGTGTGAGTGCAAAGTTTTCTTTCACTACTACACCACCCTTGCATAATACCCATCGCATATTTTCTCTTCTCCCCTTTATTTCGCTCTCTACGTAATAAAGTTTGCAATTTATTTGTCCCAAAATGCCCCACTTATCTGCTTCGTAATGAAAAAGTGGCAAAGAGAAAAATACCCTACCAGAACTACGAGTATGCATTTATGTAAGTACTCCCTTTGGTGAGTTGGCTTCCAGTTAGCGGGCTGCTTTTCGCCACAGGTCTCATTTGGATTTTGAATAAAAAATGGTATATAATAAATGCAATAAAGTCGGGAAATTACTCCCCACGGAGTTTACATATTGCATTTTCACTCATACGTGCATATAAACGAAGGCAACAGACTGATTCTTTGCACAGCTTTGCCAGTCACGTCCCATTTTGGCGCCAACTCGAGTTAAACTCGCAACTCGTTTGCATTTCTTGTTATGGTTGCACTCCCCTCGCTCAAATTGCTATAAATTATATTTGCAACCCTCAAAAGTTTCAAAATAATTCAGTATTTTTTTTTAAGTAAAGCTCTGTTTAGCATATAAATATGAGTATAACAAAGATCAGACCACTGAGACTCAGATACCCATGGCTTGATAAATCTCATTATAATAAAAACACAGATATTTTGCCACTCCAGCACCCAATTTTAGAAATCCCCTTGTAATCCGATGCCAATCGAATCATTCTGATAACTCAATTTGCGCAATAAATTATATGTCATAGCAGATGATATAATCCTATGAATAAAATAAGTACTCAATTTTTATACTATAAGTTTCAAACATACTCATTTTATATTCAACTTCTTTTAGACTATAGGAAAATAAATAAAAAATGTTCAAATAGCTTTGAAAGATGTTCAAGTCAAGTGTGTCCTTCAATTTGTGGAGTATCGTTTCGATTTTGTTCTACAAATGGTGGTACCTACCTACAGTTCTCCACCGCCACCGAAGGCAGATGTTATTTTATTTTCATAGCATAATTTTAATAAGAAGTTTACCATCGCAGGCCGACCGGCAACTACTGCTACAAGAAAATTGTCTAATGTTAACTCTTCATTATAGCCGTTGAAAGCATACAAAATAGTCAAACACTTTAAGAAGTCGATAAACCCACTCTTGGTTTCTCAAAAGCTTGTTAAACTCTCACGTGGATGAATTTAAATGTTAATTTATGGACTCTTTAAAATAACTGCAGCTTTAGTTAAAGTGAAGGAAATTGTAATAATACAGGCAATGTAAATAATAACAAGTGATTTTTGGCCACCGACATTTTCAGCCTTAAAAATAGTTTAAAACCAAACTGCCTTGCCGAAACCTCGAAACTAGCAAATTTATATTCGTCAGTAGTAGTAGTAGTTGAGTAAATGGAAAGAGTTCAAGGCAACTTTAAAGTTGTGAAAAGATTGGCGGTTCGGTTGGTAAAGCTTAGTTCATTGGTTTAATAAGAAAGCGCCTGTTAACACTAAAATGACTAAAAGCTCGACTCAATTCGATGCAGAGTGCCATCTAGGGTAAGGAACATCTTTGATATTGTCAACCATTTTTGACACGAAAGGGCCTCCTAGGTGTGAATTATCGTCGTTAATGTCTGCTCAGCCATCTCCAAAAATTATTCAACTACATATCATACATATGTAGTTACGATGATCTGATCAAAATCCTGCTCAAATCTCTGTAGTTTCCCTACTTTTCATCAATACTTTTTTTTTAATTACATGCTAATATTTTTCTAATCATTTTTGTAAATGTGCACTATCTAATCTTGACTTTATCTTTTTAGTTATCTCAAAAACAAATTCAACTCCAATATCAAAACGTTTCTTTAATTATGAGAGTGTCTTTCAATTTGACACGCTGCGTCTGGTTGCCACATAACATTTCACGAACTCAAATAATTTTTGGCAAATTGTATTGCAAATGCTAAATTCCACTTGACTCTGCAGTATCTCTAAACGTGTTAATGCTCGCATTTTAGCATTTAGTAAACATATCCACATTTGCCCGGCTTATTTTTTTTTTGGCATCAGATGTTGTACATAAATATTATTCAATGATATCTGCTATCAAAGCCGTTCATCCTGTCATATGTATATGCAAGTATTAGTGCATGATGCAATTATACATGAATAAATATGTATGTGTGTTATATATGTCAGCTAAGTACAGGACAAATATTGTATACGAGTGCCAATTATTATCTAATAGGTGCCGAAATGCCCTCATACAACTGATATTAGACAAAAAGGTAGATAAGCGTGAAAAAATATTATATTAAGAGAATTTTCTGCACTTTTCCTATTATTGATGCACACTTTGCTTCTTTGTTTTATAATTTTGAATTTTTATTTTAACATTTTAGCTATTGACGTTGGCTGGCACCTCCTTCAGCTTTTGAATTTATAGTAAGCTGTTTCATATTAATGTATAAACATAACAGATAGGGTGGGCCATCGGCTAGTTTCTTTTCAAATCAATGCCAATCGTCCAAATCCAAGTCAATGCGTCCACAGAGGGCGACGGTTTGATGTTAATTTAGTAATATCCTTATTAGTAACTTTTTCGAAAACCAATAAAATTAAACTTTTTTCACAACAACAAGGCGTTTTCTGGCGTTTATATTGAATGTTGAGCTTTAGTGAATTAAGAGATGTATAGTAAAATTTCCGGCAAATATTTTTTAGTTAATTTTAACACGCTCTATCCCTCTGTTATATGTATTTTTGGCCCGTTCCCGCAAAGAGACAAAAAAATACCCATCTATTGAGGAGTTAGAGGACTAAAGTGTTCCATAAAAATGTTCCGTTACTTTTTCTTGAAATGTAAGAATCGCTAGTTGCCTTTGCCGATTTGCCATGGGAATGTGCAAGGAGTGGGAGCATTGTTCGTTATACTACTTTGCTGGTTGTCTTTAATAATCGAGAAACTATTCCGACACCTAAGACGCATATCGACCAAAACATATGCGACGCGACGACATGTTTTCCACATTTCTGTACTTTTTACTCTACAATAAAGTAAAAACTACACTATACTCGGATTTTCAATAGTTTTTGGCAAAAATTTTAATAGTTGATGTTGCTAAATTGTGGTCTTCTAATTCCAATGGCTTTCCCAGTTTTGTCCGATTGGCTTGAGTTTTCGGGATAACGGTATTTGAAAATATACCATGGGGCCGCAGAGAGCTCATAAATTTTGGAAATGGAAAACTATTTAAATGTATCTTCATGTATGCATAATATAGAATGCAAAAAACAATTTAGAATACATTCAACATTTTTTTATTGAATTTAGATGACCTACATTACGTAAAATCAACTATTAAAACCTTTACTCGAATTTATACAGTGCTATTAATAAAGTTAAAATAGTTGAAAAAATATTGAACGGTGTTCTTTTATAGCATCATCATCTTCAAAGAAACCACCGGTTAGCCACCCTTTATGTATACAGTGAGTCAAAACGGTTATGACACAGTGATTGTTTTTTAACAATATTCGCAATATGGCCATTCTATTGTTTTCCGCTGATTTTTTATAAAAATATTTTAACAAAAGCAACATAAAACACCCATACCTCGTTTAATGGCTCAGGTATATTCTGAAAAAGTTGGCCATAAAGCGAACAACCGTTTAACGAATCAATTATTTTCATACAAATCCGAGCATATTCAAGTTGATGAACTTTAATATAAGAAAAGGAAAAAATATATTATTCTGATATTTTATCCTTTTTATTTCTTATAAAAATTAAGAGCTTACTTTTACTTAAAAATAAAAGAACGCCACACACGAAAATACAAAATGTTATAATATATGCATAAGACCTCTTCTATTCGCTACTTCTCTGCTCACTATCTCTCTACTCGGCTCGCTTGACGAAAAATTTGCATATGAAAGCAACAATAAAGTTATCGAGCAAGATTCGCCGTTAGTGTGTGTGGTTATACCTCTTAAAATTGGTATAACTCATTATTTTATAAACAAATGTAATTTTAGGCAGCTCTATTCCAGCGCTACCAAGACATGTTTATCTATACCAGTTGTTCCATCTATTCGTCACTTGCTAACGCTTTGCGAAAAGAAGAGGCCAATAGTAAAAAAAGAGAAACCAAAGACATGATTCATATAATCTACCTATAAAAGTTACAAAATGTTTGAAAGTTGTTTTAATTTGATAAAATGATGCTGTCAAACTAATACATACAATTAAAAAAAAACAAATTATCAAATTTTTACTCGGAATTTTTAATTTTATTTTTCTATAGAGGTGTTATTTTGATATTCAAAAAAAAAAAAAAAAAAATGATCGGTTGTTTATTTCATTATAAAGAGGAAGGTATGCCGTTAATAGTGGGAAATAACATCAGGCAAATGACCACATTGACCACGCTTTCAGGACACTATCCTTTTCATGAAATTTTCCATAACCGAATTGCAAAGTGGCTGCCCTATGTCCTCGATAGCCTCACGAATTCCATCTTTGAGGTCTTGAATCGACCCAGGGCTGTTGGCGTTGACCTTCTCTCTCAGGTGGCTCCAAAGAAAAAAAGTCACAAGATCTCGGTGGCCAATTGTGATCACCTCTTCGAGAGATAACACAGTCCGGAATCTTTCCCCGTAAAATATCAATGGTTTCGTTGCTTGTGTGGCCGTAGCGCCGTTTTGTTGAAAATAAACGTTGTCCAGAACAATACCATCCAATTCCGGCCATAAAAAATCGTTAATCATCTCTCGATAGCGCAATCCAATTCATAATGACACCTGTTATTGGGAAATCCTTTAGTATGCAATTTTGTAGTTCATTTAATTCTAGTCGTTTCCTTTTCATTTTAAATATTTTTTGCGAAGCTCGAAACTTCGATTAATACCGCTTCTATTATACTACAATAAAAACTATATTTTTATACAAAATTATCGAAAAAATTAGCATAAAAAATTGTAAAAACAATCACCGTGCCAAAACTTTGTTGACTGACTGTATCTATGTACTTGTATATATAGATAGCTGTTTTTTATTTTGCTCAAATTTCATTATCTTTTTTTAACGCTGTTTTACTATTAAGAATATTTAGAAAGTTAGTTTTAAAAATAAAATAAATATGCAAACGTATTTATGTGTGTAGATACTTAGATAATTCTTCTACGATTGCACGAACTTGAACTTGTTTTAGCAAAAAGCCAGTGTGAGACATCTACGCCACAAGCGGTGTTCGACACATCTTCGTAATTTAGTTGCCGAGGTGTATTTAAAATTATGTTGACGTATGCGTTTGGAACTTTTATCTTCCTATTTATATTACCTATTTTTTTACGAATGTCGTCAGCGCATTTACTTATTTTTGCATTTATTTTTTTATTTATTTTTTTTTAACTTTTTAATTTTTTTTATTAGAGAAGGGTAGAGCTTTTATGGGCATGTCGCACATTTAATATTACGCTGAGAAATGGTTGTTCAATATTGTGCAAATATCACCACGGGTGATTGTAGCAACTACGAACTAGTGTAATCGGTGGATGGGACTCAATTTTCTCATATCTCATTTTTATTAACTGAGAAAACTTAAACTATTAAATATTATATTTAGCCATTTGATAAGCAGCATGTCAAAGCGGCTATTAAGTAATTTGAGCTACATACTTAAATGTTTATACATGTGTATGTATGTATGTATATATGTAAATGTGCAGGCACTGACCATGTACAGCAGACTCTGCTTAATATTTAATAACTGGATGCAGACATTTAGTGATTTGGCTTCAATTTTTACACAATTCAGTCTAAAAAATAGAACGACTACAAATCGACAATTCGGCGTTTTCTTCAACCCTTCGCTCTATGAATTTGCCGAACAGATTTATTATTTATTTGTTTATTATTATTTTATTATATATTTTTTTTTTTTTTTTTCAAAGTAAATTTCTACAATTTGGAGTGTTGTTCAGACGTTAAGGGGGTGGTAGGGTTTAGCGCTAAAAAAAAACACACTTTTTTTTGAATTTTTTACAGAAATATGGCTTAAGATACTTTAATAAAATCAGTTGCATGTTATTGTACATCTTTTCAATAAGTTTTTAAAAAATATTAATAATAAAATATTGACAAATAAGCCCATGACAGAGTTTTTTTGGAGATATGTTTTTCGAGAGGTGCTCTGCGGTGCCAATCGGCATTCGTCGTAGAATCATCTGAAACCAAAAAAGTCGAATTTTTCAGTTAAAGTATGACGTAATGCTCCCCCCCCCCCCCCACATGAATAAATTTTTTTTGTAATTTTTGTAATTTTGGTGGCAAAAAAACGTAAAACGAGCATTTTTGGGGAAAAATTTCGCCATATTTGTAAGTGAAAAACAACCTTAAAAAAAAAAAAATAAAAAAAAACAGTGTGGGGGGGGCGGGGGGAAGTATTTTTGATTTAGAAAACGTGTGCCAAATTTGAAAAGAATCGGTTGAATAGTTTCGGAGTTGTGATTGGCACCGACTTTTAAGAAGTCGTTGCGGGAAAAACGCGTTTGAAAAAATGACTCTGAAAAATTATCTGTGCATTCGAGGTAGAGTGCCTACAAAGGCTATAACTTTGGGAGTTCTGCTCCGATCCACTTAAAATTTTGACACAACATTCTTGAAATGATTTACTATAAGATGAGTGAAGAAAAAAAATTTCGATTTTGTGACCCTACCGCCTGATTACATACCTTTCAGTTAAAACTGTGTCGTATTAGGATATATCCTTACTTCAACAGGTTTGTGGTAATAGTAAGTCTGAAATCCCTATCTAAACTTTTGTCCATCCGTATAAAATGACTTCATTACTTTGCTGCAGTCAAGTTTAAGCTAAAAATTGCCAATATAAGAACATATATGCGGTATCACGTTCCTAACACACACAATACCCATAATCTATTCAGACTTTTTAATGAAGGCTGAAGTGGTGGCTTTGGTAGTCGCATTCCCAACAATCACTGTATAAGCTATACTTTTCTGAAGAAGTATTACTCGATATCCAGCCAATGTCGGACATTTAAATAAAATGTATTGAGCCATTTCAACTTCTTGCAGATATTACCTCTATAAACCGTTTCTGTACACAGACTCAGCCGGTGCGGATGTAAACGCAGAATTAAATTATGTCCTGTAAGCAATCTGCAGTCGGCTCTTCTCTGCCGATTTACTTAGCACTCGCATAGAACAGAGTTATAAACCTAGTAAAGAGTTTGAAGTAAGTCCTGCATTGAAGAAATACAATACATACTGTCAGGGTAAAAAAAAAGCATATTGACGACTTGAGTACTTAACAATTTTTTTTATTAAAAAAATATAGTTCATACTACAACAAAAACCATATAACGCAAAGTTTCAAACTTTGTATAAAATTTATAAAATTTCGACGAATTCTCATTAATATTTCTAACTTTTCAGTCAGAATTTGTAGAATTTGCAGGGCATGCAGTTTTGTAGTCCATTGACGACAATAAAAAAATACAGTTACTTTTTGGTAATTTTTTTTGTTGACCGTGCTTGACTTTTTCTTCCAAATAAAACAATTCGTGCATGTACTTTATTTGGAAGAAAAGCCGTGGCACTTCGCAAAAGAACATATTCAAAAATCAACGGTATTTTGTAGTTCCTTGAAACTTTAACTTTGTTATACTAAAATAATTAATATAAATATGCATAGCCAAAAAATAATTCTGGCTACGAGTAAAAAGTTGAAAGTTTTGATGAAATTTTGTAACTTTTGAAACCTGTGTTATGTGGTGTTTGTTTTGGTATGAACCACATTTTTATAAACAAAACAATTGTAGTGTGTTTATAATTTTGAAACGGGGTGTATATAAGAAGAAATGGTAGCAGTACGAATTAATAGTGTTGAGGGCAAGTAGGTACGTACGTATGTTTCTAAAATGTATCAATTCACTGCTCAAAGTTGACTCTTGCAGTTTTTTTCATAGGTGATGCTGAATACTTAATCCATCTCTGTCACTACTGATCTAAAAGTAAGCAAAAACAATCAGCAGTTTATCAATTTTAACCTTCACTCGATATGCAAAAAACAAAAACAAAAGAAAGACATTTCGGCATAAAATTCGTTGAAAAGTAAAAACCAAAAGAGGAAATAATCTTTAAAATTAATGAATAAAGATTTAAAATTATGTATTTCAATATTGAAATGTATATGAAATATTATTAATTCAAAGATTATAGATATTTTCACGATATTTGGCTTGGCTTCGACCAAGTCGTATATTTCCTATATATGATCGTATGAAGGACATACACACATATTTACGCACGTAGCCAGCAACGGGATAGGCGATTGCGTGTGGATGTCTGAGGAAATTTCTCATAGATTTATACAATCAAATATCACCTTAATCTCCAGTGCTAATTTGACATAATTGTTTATTTTTTTTTTGTAGTAGTCTACACTCTTCTTATAAAGTCGAAAACCCATTGCTTGAAATTCTCTTAATACATACCGTTTTTGTTGCTTCATAAAAAAATGTATACATATTATGATTTTTTATGCTTAAGTATGTAAGTGTGTACATATGTATTTATATTTCAGTAGCGATATACATTTTGATTTATACTTTATTTTATATTATTTATGGTGGAAAATGTTTACATTTGCTCCGAACCTACACATATTATACATACACCCACACACACATCTTTCGATACACGCACATAATTATTTTCATTTAAATGCCACAAACCCCTTTGCCATTTTAAGCCCTAAGAAAGCAAAAAAACAAACTCGACTCGTTGAAGTTTATAGTATTATATCAAGTTTCGCTAAAGTAATTAAAAACATGAAATGAGCCGCGAATGCACCCTGACAATAATTTACAATTCTCTTCTTCGTTGCCTAAAAGTATGCTATTACTTGCGCTGATTTCGCGCATTGCAGATACAGCTGACAGTGGTGGTCAAGAAAGCGATTGTTTCTTCGCATATTCTATTCCATTTCTTTTTTTGTAACAAGCAATGTTTTATATTTGCTGCTGGTTGAATTCCGCCTACGCTACTGTTGTGTGTATTGCAAAAGTTGTAAAATTGTTTGGATTGCGTTATCCTGTGCTCGAACCAATTTTTAAGGATCTTGGCTATGGGAAAAATGTCACACGTGCTTGATGCTTTTTGCTTTCTTTTCGCGCTTATGGCTCCATCTGTGAATAGCTTTTTGTAAACTCACCTTATTCCAGTGTGCTGTTGTCGCAAAAATCTTAGACTATACCAAAAATTATGCTTTTTCCTTTGTTTTGCTCACTTTATTCGTTAACATTAACAGCTGTTAATGTTCTCTGCAACACGTCAACACTAAAAACTTAAACTAACTATTCTTACGGATGTAACTAAACTATGCGATTGGACGAGTGGATTTAACCTGTACCTGAGCTTTTTTTTTGTTTAATTTGCACATTTAAACACGCACATGCCTTGCTCTTTCTTTTTGTGTTTTGCACTGTATGGAATTTAAGTTAATATACATATGTACATATGTAATAAAGTATTTCATATTCACTTAAACTTTTTTTTACAGTACGTTGTGGTGCCGACGCGCCGTTCCACTGCTGAAGCCTTCCAAATTCTACTGTCACATGCGTTGGGTGATGCTGGTAGCCCTTATTTCGTTGGCTTGGTATGTAGCCACATGTATATTTATATTTATTTATTTTAATAATTTTTTTTTTTTCAGCTTTCGGAAGGAATCAAGCGTCATTTGCGCACCACTGCAACTCAAGCAGTTCAGACCAACGAATTCAGTATCTCCATGCCTAGTATGTCCTTGAGATTGGAGAATAACAGTGATAATATCACTGACAGCTTACTGTCCGGAGATGCTACAACGGCAGCGACAACGAATCTCTTAGCGGAAGCTGCCAGTGCAGTGATGGCGAATGTCACTGACTTGGCTGCGAATGCTACAAACTTTTTATACCAAAATGCCACGGACTTTGTTACGGATGCAACGAATATGTTGCCATTGAATAGTACCCATTTAAGTGACTATTTCCTTGATGAGAAATTGTTGGGAGGGGATATTGAGGTAAGTTGCTATAAAATACAAATTTTAGTTCTGTTCTGATGTGTAAAAGTAGTGCATAGAATAGTGTAGCTGGTAAAGTCAATTCTGGTAAAGCTATTTTACATCGTTGACTCACTGTTGAAGCCATATTTCTCTCTCGATTAAGGATTTAATTATTTAAAGCTGAAACAGAGGTTGTTTTTGTTATTGCTGCAACAGTGTGTAGCACATTGAAGTGGTATCCTTGGCCGGTTATAAATACATGCCATTCCGATAGCGCGCGTACGTAGAGCATTCATTGGCAAAAAATAATTTAATTTTATTTCTAACCAACTTTTTCCCTTTAAGTTTAATCGGCCAACATGTTTCGAACCGAGAACTGCATTCAAGTTTGTTTGTTTAACAGTAATAGAAGCCCCGCCAGTGTAGGGCTATCACCGGTCGTCTTCGTCTAGCTGATCTAATAGTAGGCCCAGGAAACATGCTGTTTCGACGGGTCGGTTTTAGAGGGCATGTGAAAAGGTGGTTAGTGTCGTGCGGGTGCCTTCATATGCCTACACATGCCGGACATATGTTTGGTATGTCGGGGTCAATTCTGGATAAGTAGGAGTTTAACCTGCTACAGTATTCAGAACGTAATTGTGGCCGGTGTTACACGTGTCTCACGGGGAAGCTGGAGCTCTTCATCTGCTATAGGTGGTGCTATACATTCCCATGGCAGCCGGTTCAAAGTTACCGGAATGACTCGGGGTTTTCTCGACCAAGGGCTGCCGCCCCAATAAACTAGTCCTGTCTAGTGAACAGCATATCTGCATTCAAGTTCTAAAACTTCGGTTAAAAATTTTACTTAATATTTAATTATATTTTTAGCAACTTTACACCAACAAAAAGTCAAATTCCAAAAATGAGATTTGTCCACCGGAATCTTCCGGCATTAACCTTTATCCATACATTCATAAAAAGTAGTTTATAAAACTCGTTTTAGAAAAGAGCGAACCGTTGTGAAATAAGACAGTTTTTACACATTTCTGTAGAATTTGGGTAATCAATTCACTAATCATTCACTGGGGTGGTCTCAAACTACATACTTTGAGGCCAGTAGCTTACTTCGTTATTTTAAACTTTTTTTTCTTATATTATACAAGAAGGCGCAAAATTAATCATCCAATTTTGTTTTTGAATAATTGTTTACTGAATAAAAAAAACTATTTTGAGTGATGGAAATCTTTATTTTGACCTTTACGCACTCCACTAATTGTCAGTTTGTATACCGCAACTGTCTACTTCACAAGTGTCAAAGACAATTGACGTGCGATGCCATTTGCAAAAATTATAAATCTACCGATAGGGTGATTACTTTTGCGCCGCCTTGTTTTTAAGTTCTCCAAGATTAGCTGACTTATTTATCCATTTTTGATAAAATTTTAATTAAACCTTATTTTATTTCCTTAGGACACCGATAGGACAAAATTCAAAGCATTGCAGTATTCGCTGTTTTCTACGAGCTTCATTGAAGTTTTGGGTGCCGTTTTCTTCTTTCTAACTGCCATTTATATATTGAAAGATAAGCGACGAGCTGCGCGGGCAACACTTGGTAAGTTGACATTAGTAAAAAAAAAAATAAATAAAAAAGTATGAATTTAAAAATGCTTTTTGTCGCTGATCGCCAGCGTAGACTTTTCTGTTATGTTTTAATAACTTTTTTTTTTTTGTTTTCATTGATTTTATTATTACTTATTTTATTTTATTATTACTTTTTTCGTAGCTAACGAACCAAACGATGTTAGCTATACAGCTAGAATATATAAAGAATTCGGTTTCGAAGATTCCGAATGTATCGTC
This sequence comes from Anastrepha obliqua, assembly GCF_027943255.1. NCBI lineage: Eukaryota > Metazoa > Arthropoda > Insecta > Diptera > Tephritidae > Anastrepha > Anastrepha obliqua. The sequence goes on from NC_072895.1 coordinate 47,853,356, forward strand.
CTTTGCACTGATATTACACGTGATCAGCGGGCATAAGGAACAAAACAATAATTAGAAGCAAACGAAAATTGGCGAAAAGTGTATTTTTTTAAACTTCGTCGCGGGTGGGTTTGAAAGTGAATTTTAATTTGCAATTGTTTTCTTTTTTTCCAATCTCTCACTCTAACTGTGTCAGCATTTGCAAATCTTCGCTTTGTAACACCCAGTTTTTTGTCGCTTCAATGCTTCATTTTGTTGGAATGCTCCTTTTGCCTTTGCCGCCTTTTCTGACATTTTCCAAAATAATACTCTTTACATGCTATTGACTAAGATCAATTTCCTTAGGTGTTTGAACTGTGATTATGTGCTTTTGTGTTACTAAATTTGATGTTTAAAAAATCTATTACGTTATAATTGTCGTTGTGTCACGCATTTATTTTTCAATTATTTATTTTTTTTTTTGTAATTAATTTTTTTTGTAAGTATTTTTTTTTTTTGTTAATATTGTTTTTTTTTTTGGTAATAATTGTTTTTTTTTATAATTATTGTTTTTTTTATAATTATTGTTTTTTTATAATTATTTTTTTATGGTTTTTTTTTCTAATTGTTATTTTTTATAATTATTGGTTATATTTATAATTTAAAATTTGTTTTTTTATAATTTTTACTTTTTTTGGTAATAATTTTTTTTTTATAATTATTGATTTTTATTTACATATATATCTTTTGTTTTAATAATTATTTTTTGAATTTTTTTATAAAAATTTTTTTTTTTATAATTTTTTTTATAATTTTTTTTTTATTATTGTTTTTTTAATAATTATTATTTTTTATAACTATTAATTTTTTTTGTAATAATTTTTTTTTATATAATTGTTTTATGTAATTATTGTTTTTTTATAATTATTGTTTTTTTAATAATTATAATTTTTCTTATAATTATTAATTTTTTTTATAATTTTGTTTTTATGTAATTGATTTTTGGTTTACATAATTATTATTTTTTTATAATTATTAATTTTTTTTGTAATTTTTTTTTTTATAATTATTGACTTTTATTTATAATTTTTTTTATTAATATATTATTTTTTGTTTGTTTTTTTTATAATTATTGTTTTTTTGTAATTTTTGGTTTTATTTGTAATTATTGTTTTTTAATAATTATTAAGTTTTTATAATTACTAATTTTTTCTTGTAATTATTTTTTTTTTGTAATTGTTTTTTTTTATAACTATTTGTTTTTTTATAATTATTGTTTTTTTTAATAATTATTATTTTTTTATAATTACAATTTTTTTTATAATTATTGTTTTTTTATAATTATTGCTTTTTTTTATAATTAATTTTTTTTTAATAATTCTTATTTTTATATAATTATTAATTTTTTTATAAATATTAATTTTTTTATAATTAATTATTAATTTTTTTTGTAATTTGGTTTTTCTTTATAATTGTTGTTTTTATGTCATTATTGTTTTTTTATAATAATTGTTTAGTTATTATCGAAAATAACAAATAATAATTGTATTCTCCTTCACATTTTAGGCAACCCAGCATCTCAAGTGTGAAGTGCACTTCCAAAAAATTATACAAATGAATAATGTATAAGCCACTTAACCAACCAGCCAGTCAACCCACAAGCAATTCATGTATAACAATCGCATCCCAACTTTATGCCGGAATGTGTAGCGCGCAAGGCAGACATATGACTGAAATATTAGTTCTAACTAATTATTTAGTAGTAATAATGATTATAATCATAGAATCATGTGTGCCTCAAGAAGTGGGTGTGTTCCTATTAGACGAGTGTGTATGGATGGATGATCATGCAAACATCACATATAAACATATTTAAATACATTTGTATATACATATATTTAGATATTTAGTAATAAACATTGGTCAATCATTCTCATTTGCAATCGCTTAAACGTTAAGATGATTCCTATTATGTATTTAATTGTATTATAATTTTGCTATTGTCAAAATGTCATCAATCAATGGAATGCGTGCACCACATAAAAATATGCATACATACAAAAATATGCATAGTACAGAGTGTGTATACATTATGATCAGGCAAATGCTCTGTCGCAAAATGTAGTGCTGAAATTATATAAATAAACAAGATCATACCAATTCTTACACAAAACATCTAGTAATTTGATGGAAGATAAAAAAAACAGCTTGACATATGCAAGCACTCTAATACTAAATTTTGTTACGTAACTTGACGTTTAACGCAATGAGATAAAATATTTTGTTATTTTTTGTTTTTTCTTTTTTGTAAGTCATTAAATCATTAAATCGCTCATTGCTCCCTGTGGTATGCGCATCCTAACTTTACAGAAAATTCGAAATGTTAAAATTAGTTATGAAGTATAGTATTTAATCCATATAGATTTTAAGTGAATTTTATGTTAACTTTGACATTGAGGTTTGTAAAAACAAAGGTGTTTTCTAAGCACCAATTGCACACTAATGTAGTTAGAATGCTAATTTTTAGATAAAATATTAATAATTTCAAAATGTACTAAGGGAATAAGCGGTGAATTACGAAATGGGTGTGTACTACTATTACTATTGTTTACAATTCTTAGATCTTCCAATGCTATTTTCAAGTTACAGTTGGCATATTAGAATTTTTAAAACTCCTACTCAATGAAAATCCAATGACAACATAATTAAATGAACAATCTATTATACATATATATATGCTTAAATAGTTAATTGAAAAAAAAAAAAAAAACAGAGTTGAAATTTATAAACTCACGTATGCATGCCCCTTCCCTATACTAACCTCTCAAGCCCTTGGCCACATTTGCATGTGGATGTTTAGTTTTCTATATAATTATAAATATTGTAAACAATAAAAAGAACAAAAATTTCAAAATGGCTTATTCTATATAGAGTCTCTCCTTCAACATGAGGTAGACAATTATATGATTTTGCTGTACTGTTAATATTATTTTCGATTTACAGTAAGATATATGAAAAACATAAAAATTGTCCCTGAAGAGGTTAATGAAACTGTTAGTTTTAAAAGTTTGGCATTGAAGCGGAATTCATGAAATAAGACTGTATTAGGGTTTGTTATATTTTTTTAAAAGCAAAACAAAATATTGTATTGAATTAAACTTATATATACATATTAGGAAATACATACATATAAAAGTATTTAAGTATAGCATAATTATGGGGTTTATTGAATGCTAATAAATATGGAAAATATATTAAAAATATTGGTGTTGTTTTTTAATTGTTTACAACTTTTTCGCATTCCATAGTTAATTCGGGAGCAAGGAAACATTTAAAAATAAATAAATAATTGGCGCGTACACTTCTGTCAGGTGTTTCATCGAGTTCTTCCTCCTATTTGTGTTGCGCGTCTTAATGTTGTTCCACAAATGGAGGGACCTACAGTTTCAAGCCGACTTCGAACGGCAGATATTTTTATGAGGAGCTTTTTCATGGCAGAAATACACTCGAAGGTTTGCCATTGCGTGCCGAGGGGTGACTGCCTGATAGAAAAAAACTGTTTCTATTATTTGATGTTCACGCACGGGGATTAGAACCTACGCGCTCGCGCATGGTAGTCACACACCAGCACATTCGGCTTCAGCGGCTGCTCAACATTTACATATTGGTAGATATTTCCATCAAGTCGATCGTGACCATCGTACACATTCAACCTGAAATAATCGTCATGTAAAAACTTTTTTTTTTAACCAAAGGCTTAACTTATAGCTCTAATCCTATAATTTTTCGTTTTCATGGTAATTAAAAAAAAAACAAGGCATTCGCACGCGACAAAACAGAAGTAGTTTTTGCGGTCAATAATTCAAGCGCCGTTATCAGCGAACCTGAGCCAATATTTCGATGTGACTCATTTTAGAATGTTGTGCATTAAGAGACCAAAAATTATTGGGTATGGGAATAAGTTTCCGTCCTTTCGAAGCCAAAATTACGAATTATTTAAACAATTAAAATAACAATTAAATTATGTGAAGTATGTGCCATTGGAAGCTGCAACTGTACTTCATCTTTCAGGCAGCATACAGATTTCTCTGACGAAAAATTCGAGTTCTTCTGACTTGATCATCCATTCACTGAGCCAGTTTGCGATGCTCTCGTAAGAAGTGAACCACTCTGCAATAAGTGCTGGCTGCATTGATCGGAATAGATGGTAATCCGAAGGTGCAATGTCTGGGGAAACCGACGTTTTGAGCAAGATTTCCCAATTCAGTCCCTCGAAATATTTCTGGACCGATTTAGCAACGTATGGCTTGGCGTTGTCACGCAGCAAAATCAGTTTGTCATGTCTACCGTCCCATTCCCACCGCTTTTCTTTGTGAGCTCGATCCAAACGCATTATTTGCAGTGGGTAACGATCATCAGTGATGGTTTCGGATGGTTTAGGAAGTTCATAATAGATAACACCCTTCTGATCCAATCAAACGTCCAAACGTCTCTCGATATCCCTCTCCTTCAATTGATGTAGCACCCAGTTACCTGCTTTCTGGACCATTCCCATCGCATGCAAACGTTTACCGACGGTTGATCTGTTAACATCCAACTCTTTAGACATATCATCAAGGGTTCGATATACGTCATCATCCAATAATTGTTGTAGTTGAGAATCTTCGGATTTTTTCGCACAATACTAACCACCTATTCACATGCCCTTTTATACGTACTAACATTCAAGCCGTCGTAGCAGCATGTTTCCTGGGCCTGCCGTTAGATGAGTCAGAAGAAGACGCCCGGTGACTACACCGCATTGACAGAGCTTAACACGTTCACGCCGGCGCGTACCACCGGTGGTCGCACAAGATTGCTTCATGAGGCGGCGTGTACCACCAATGGTACTTTATTAAACGGTACCTATGAGATGAGATGCCATAAACGACTACCCTTATGAAAAAATTTCGTTTTATGACCTGCAATCGCTTCCGATAGAGCGAAAAGACTTAAACATTACCGTCTGTGGGCGAAGACCATGAATAACAGCGCCGGCGGGAACGTGTTAATGAACTTCTACAACAACAATGACGACAGCTTGAGCTGAAGCATAGAAATAAGTCGAATGTAATAGTTAGTTCGAAATCAGACGTAATAAAGAACAGAAGTGCACTAAAAACTAATTAATAAATATGCATATATGTATAGTCCGGTTCACTTGATTAGAGGCAAAAATTTTTATAGGAGAAAGCGGTTATTTCAGCAACCGTAGTTGATCTATGATAGTAACACAAGGGTTTCTAATAATTCAAGTGAAGACTGTACTTTGCTCGAAAATAAATATGCACCAAAATATTATTCCATTTAACGGTATTTCGCAGCAGTAAAACTTCAGCAATTGTATGATAATATTGCGCTTGCTTTATTGGTTCACTTGAAAGAGGCACTCAGTTTGCGCATTAAAGCTGTGAAAAGAACAAATCGATATCTTGACCTCAGAGGGGCTTTAAAATTGCTAAATTGCCAAAAAAGATTAGTCGAAGTCCAAAAGTTGTGGATCTTTACGTGAAACAACGTGCCTCCTAGAACGGTAAAAACTACAAAAACTGAACTGCAAAGGCTTTGACGTTGAAGGAACACCGCAAAATTCTTACGATTGCAACAAATTCCGCCCTTTCAAAAGCAAAAATTAAAGAAATGGCAAATGTTGCTGCTATTCTAAAAGCGCCACATCTTAGGGTGCGACCAGAGTGAGCGCTGAAAGCCGAGCCGAGATTGTCAGTGCGATAAAACTGATTACATACAAGTCAATACAAATAAGCTTGTGTATAACACAGTGAACGCCGACAAGAGCAGAGAGCAAAGCCGATGAGTGCGAGAAAACAGTTTCAAAGCGTTTTGCGCGCTTTTTTGCATTGTTGATGCTAACTTTTTAGAGTGCAGTTGTGTTTTTTAATGGTTTGAAAATAAACAAAAATGGATATCGATCAAATAATAAGTGAAATTTTTTCCCGGCCTGCTTTGTGGGACCAAAAAAACATTACCTCAGAGTCACTATCAATCTTTCGCAAGAAGTTACTGGCACCTTAATAAAATTTGTCCAGTTTTTGTTTAGTTTCACACCTATCTTGTCCAGCATGTAATCAAATGTATCAATTTTCATTCGGGTATATTGTTGAAATTTAGCTGGATATTTTCTTAAATCAAAATTAAATGATATAAGAGCAAAACACATGGAATAAACAGAATTTCAGCGCTGATTCTCGCATTCACTGTGTTATATACAAATTTTTTTCTCGCATGAAAATAAGCGTCAATAAGCTCGGCTCGGCTCCGCTCGGCATCAGCGCTCACTCTGCTCGCACCCTAAAGCATGAAAAATTACAAAAAACAAAAAAAAACCGCCGCCTCGATTTTACAAGGGATCACATGACTTGGAGTTCTGTTAAAAATAACGACCCCAGTGAATGGAAATAGTAGTATTTAGTGACGAAAAGAAGTTGGATGCGATTACTATTCCCATTACTTAAGAAAGAAGGAAAATGATTTCAGTCGACATAATAACCGTGGTATAAATTAGTTTTTATGGTATGGAAAGCACTGTTGGAACCATCTTTTCCCGAGATTCGCGAAACATCTGGACCTATTAGTTGGATCTTTCAAAAGGATAATGCACCTGTACACACTTCAGGTGTGTTCGAAACTTGGATTGCGTCCCAAAATGTTGAAACTTTAGCATGACCATCGTGTTGATGTTGTTCCACAAATGGATGCCCATCCTACATACAGTTTCATGCCACCTCCGAACGGCAATGGTTTTTATGAGAAGCTTTTTTCATAGCAAAAATACACCCTGAGGTTTGCCATTGCATGCCGCGGAGCGAGCGATATTAGAGAAAACATTTTATATAATTTTAGTGTCTCGTGCCCCCAGCAGATTTTGAACCCGAACATTACCGAGTGGTAGGCACCCATTAGCCCATTCGGCTAGGGCGGCCGCCGTCATACGCCCTACACACTGGGTCATATACTCAGAAATTGCTTTAACATTCAATTTTTTTTAGAATTAACAGCGATCGAAAAATTTTCAAATCAAAAATTTACCTAACAAAACTATTTTTGAAAACCAATTCGACAACTAACTCCGGTTAATCTGTTTTAATATTTTAGGACGTTTAGATCTGATACATTTTAGAAATCAGTGTTAAAAATGTAAGTTCATCCTTAGGTGATATTTTGCACATACATGCGTACATATGTATGTACATGTTTTTCGCTTTATTGACATTTACTATTTTTACTATTTTTGTCGTCCTTGGCACCTTTATCGTCTTGATCCTTCACTATTTTCATTAGCGCATCGGTAGTGAAGCTAACTGGTCGTTCGATGGGTATGTGGAGTGCTCGGTGCCAAGTGATTGATGACATCACACCGATTGCACGTGACACACCAAACAGCACAGTGTAGAATTCGGTTTCTTTCAAACCATAATACTGCAACAAAACTCCGGAATGTGCGTCCACATTTGGCCAGGGATTCTTCACTTTACCCAATGACTGGAGTATAGGGGGAACCACCTCGAAAATTGTTTTTACCAACTGATAGGTTTCATATTTAGGCAAATACTTTTCGGCGAACTGTTGTTGTGCCATATAACGTGGGTCGGTCGTACGCAAAACAGCATGACCGTAACCTGGTATAACTCGTCCGGCTTTCAATGTTTTATGTACATATTCTTTGACTTTTTCAGCTGGTGGATTATCATTGCCCAATTCTTTCTGCATTTTATTAATCCATAAAATCACCTCTTGATTAGCTAGGCCATGTAGTGGACCCGCTAAACCATTTAGACCGGCTGCGAAGGCAAGGAATGGATCACTCAATGCTGATGCTACCAAGTGTGTGGCGTGAGAAGAAACATTTCCCGAATCATGATCGCTGTGAACAAAAAGATATAAACGTAAAAGTTCATCGAAATGTGGATTATCGTAACCCAAAAACCGAGCGAAATTGGCCGACCAATCTAATTTTTTGTCAATTTCATTGGAACCTTTCCCGCGACGAAAACGCTTTTTGAAAACGTATGCTGCTATATTAGGTATCTTGGCTAACAATATCATTGCATCCTCCAGTGAATACTTCCAGTATTCTCTTTTCTTCACCCCCTTTTTATAGGCACTCGCAAATTCACTCTCCATGCTAAGTGCCGCTATTGCTATCGAGAATAGTGTCATTGGATGCAAATCTTGTGGTAAATTGTCCAAGATCTTCTGCACGTAATCTGGCAATGCACCCTTATCATTCCATTCGTCTGTAACCATTTTTGCCTGTTCCGGTGTGGGCATTTCTCCTGTCATTAACAGCCAAAACATGCCCTCCGGCAAAGGTTCTTCGCCACATTCAGCTTTCGGCAGTAACTTCCGACACTCCGGTATAGGAAAACCACGGAATTTTAAACCTTCTTCGGAATCTAGTAGTGAGGTTTCGCAAAGCAGCGCCGGTAAGTCACGCATACCGCCATAAATCTGCGAAACCAGAACATCGCCTATTTTCTTTTTTCCATTCTCTGTAACAAACTTTTTTACACGTTGCTGCTCGGACTTAACTTTCTCCGCAAGGGTGGTGCGCAAATCTTTACCACCTGCACCATTGCCACATTTAGCCGAGCTAAATCGCGTAAAGGTCCTCCATACGTTGGGATCAATAAACTTAAAACACCATTGCGATGAACGTGTAAACGAAGTCATTCTCAATGAAATCGGTTTCGAAGTTGAGAAAAATATGTACATATAATATTTTAATTGCTTCAAGTTTGAAGCTTTTGAATAGCAATCAACATGAATTGAATTGTGAGCAGGCAGTATATATTAATATAAATTTGATTTTCGAATATATAACAAGTTGGAACCAGTCGGAACTATAAGATATAAGGTCACCCAAGGCTACGAAAATTTGTATGTTTGTACGTATTCATACGAATATACCATATACAGGGTCCAGCACTCGAAGTGTAACCAACTTCAGACCGCTCGCCCAGCTGATGCACAGATGGATTTCAAACGTAATAGTGTGATTGCATTATATTTGGCTCGAGCACCTTGAAGTAAATAAAGTTTATGTTTATTGCACCATTTCTCGTTACCATGATTCTGGTAGCAACGCGAAACGTCATGGTGGTGGTCTTCAAAAATGGTTCAAAAAGTGAAGAAGCGACATGAGCGAAATCCCCGATGAAGTGCCAATCAAATGGCGGACGAACTGAAAACATCTGACCCTAGCACCCGCCCCATACTTAAAAATGATCTCAAAGTCAAGTTTTACAAGATCCAAAAGGCGCATGATCTCAAACCAAAACAGCAACAAGTTAGACTTGAGAGAGTAAGAGAGCTTTCTGACGAGAAAAATGTCAAATTTAGCTATTCGTAAATTCCCAAAACGATAGGGTTTATTTGACCGACCGTTCATACGAGAATTTAAGTCATCGCCCCGAAGTAGCACCCGCCACAGGTAATGGTTTGGGCCCATATAACTACAGATGAGCGCTCTCCAATCGTTTTCATCAAGTCTGACGTCAAGGTAAATGCGAAATATTATCGGGAAAGTATTCCGGAGGTTACTTTGAAGCCGTGGGCAAGCAAACATTTCGGTGGTAGACCATGGACGTTTCAACAAGACTCGGCACCGTCTCATAAAGCTCGAGTGAACCAAGAATGGCTAAAAAAAAACGTTTCGATCTTCATAACGTCCACAAAAATTCACCAGACGCGAATCTGATGGATTATTCTCATTGGGCCATTTTGGAGAGAAAGGTCCTCACCAGTCTCGAGGCTTTGAAAAACGCCATTGTCCGCAAGTGGGCCAAAATACCTGAAAGTCACATTCGGGCAGCTTACGATTCGTTTCTAGGTCATCTCAAGGCCTTAGTCAAGGCAAAAGGTGGTCATATCGAGCAAATTTTTTCCTTTGAATTGAATAAAAGTAGTTTTCAAAACTAAATTTATGGCCTCATTAATTGGTTACACTTCGAGTGCCGGACCCTGTAAAGTACTTATGAAATTCTATTAAGCAATAAACCTCAATATTGTAGTAAATGTATATATACTACATAGAGGGCCTTTCAAAAGACATACCTAGATGTTTTGCTTTAAAATAAAAAATGTAAAAATTTAGATTTTTTCCAGCTTCAATATTTTTATTCAAAATGTGGCTCTTAAAATTTATTTGTGAAAAACGCCATCACGTCCACAGGGAAATTTCTTATTCATGAATGAATTGTTGAAAATGTCTATCTATCGATGTTGAAGGTTGTCGAACCAATTTTTCTAATCAGCCAATTTATCTATTTCTTTAAAATTACCGAATACCACTAGTTTTTTTTCAGGCAGAAGTCTTTGCGTGGAAGCGAGCGAGATATTAACATTTTTTGCAGATCCGAATTAGTCAACTCCTGTAAGGAAAATATCAAATATCTTGGGTGTGCAGGTAACATTGCTCCGATCTGGGTTCCAGAACATAGAAACCTAGAGCGAAATGAAATTGATGATGACCTTGGCAGGAAGAGGACTGAATTAGTCTCAGATACCTCCTACACGAGCATCGGCATCCCCCTGACTTTTATTAAACGGGAATTGCACAATTTATTTCTAAGGAAAGCACAGAAAAGATGGAGCTCCAATTCTTCATGTGGTGTTTCGAAGACCCTTTGGCCCCAGTACGATAGAAGGAGGACTCAGAAAGACCTGGGAACTATCGGCTCACACGCAGAAACGCTAGGTTTACCATTTAACTCCCATTGATGAAGCTGTGGGGGCCTTTCAGAGAAGGAGACTGTTATTTCTCTGTAAATGTTGAGGTTTCACAGCTGGACAATTAAGATCACTGGGTGCTCCTTTCTTCGACAGCCTAGGACAGTACGCCAAATTAATCTTCTCCATTACATCAACAGCTCTGGCTTGCTGTAGATATCTGCCTACTGGAGGTCTCATAATTAGGGGTTAAAAACGGCGCTTTAGTGCTACTTGGGGAGTGTCGGAGTGGTACTTCAACCATTTCACCTATCTAACTTTTTTTATCCTCGACAGAACCAACTTCTTGAAAATTTTCCAACAACCTTTGAATGGTCAAAAAATGCATGAATTTCGCGATGTGTTGTTCTTAAAGATCGATCATTTTCGTAATATGTTTTAATAATTTTAGAGCATCAAAGATTTTCATGCCATCATGACTGATTAGGAATTAATTCCTACCTATAATCTACACTACAAAAAAAATCGTATGACTTAAAGTTTTAAACTTTGCACAAAATTAAAAAAAATTCAACAATATTTCACTAAAACTTTTAACTTTTTAATCACAATTTTTAGAAAGCTTTCGAGTATGCAATTTAATAGCCCAATAAATTTAAGGATTTTTAACTCCAACGCAAAATCAGTGTTTTTATATGGCTGTGAAGTATGGTCTGCGGCCCTTGCAACAACAAAACAGCTTCGGATGTACATAAATCGCTGCCTTAGAGTCATCCTGCGCATGTGATGGCCCGATAACTGGGTGTCAAATGATGAGCTCCTCACCCGAGGTAAGCAAAGGACAGTTCAAATTGAGATGCGCGAGCGTAAGTGGGAATGAATTGGTCATACGTTGCGAAAATTTGAGACTGACATCAGCAGAATGCCTTTCGACTGGAATCCATAATGGCTCACGCCGTAAAGGTCGACCCAAAGGATCTTGGAAACGAAGACTGTACGATGAATTCACAACAGCTGACATGGCCGCAAATAAAGCTTAAAGTCAAGAATCGATGCCAATGGATTTTATTTGTTTCGGCACTTTGCGCCCCCAGCTGTCCCGCTAGGAAATAATTATAGTAATAAATTTTAATACCAGTGAAATTTAAGTGGAATTTTGAAGTGGCTCCAAGCCGCGCTGAATTTTGAAAACTTGTTTTTCAACTAACTTTCATCAAAATTTAAATTTTTTTAACCATTTCTTCCATATAACGAATGCTCGAAATTTTTTTATGGTGCAAGCACAAGGCTGCCAGGAACAAAATATTGTCAAAAATCTACGCAATTTTGAGCCACTTAAAAATTTCACTTTATTGTACTAAAATTTATTGGGTTATAAAATTGCATACTCGAAATCTTTCTAAAAATTTTGATTAAAAATTCTGAGCTTTTAATGAAAGATTGTTAATTTTCTTTAATTTTGTGCAAAGTTTGAAACTTCAAACTGGTTTTTGTTGTAGTGTAAACTATATTTTTGTACAAAGAGAAATGAAAAGCCAAAACTTTGCGAATTGTCGCTCGGCTAATATTGTGAAAGCTGGTGTAAATATATTAATTTCATAGTAACTGTAACTTGACCTTATGCAGTAGACGAAAAATTAAACATTTGCAGTCCAAACTGAATTTGAACGCAAGGAATTGATAATTATATAATGAGTATTTATAGTATTATATGTATATATTATAGTATATTAAAGCGGCCGCCGTAGCCGAATGGTTGGTGCGTGACTACCGTTCGGAATTCAGAGAGAGCCTAGGTTCGAATCTCGGTAAAACACAAAAGTTAAAAAAGAGTTTTTTCTAATAGCGGACGCCCCTCGGCAGGCAATAGCAAACCTCCGAGTGTATTTTTGCCATGAAAAAGCTCCTCATAAAAAAATATTTGCCGTTCGGAGTCGGCTTGAAACTGTAAGTCCCTCCATTTTTGGAACAACATCAATACGCACGTCACAAATAGGAGGAGGAGGTCGGCCAAACACCCAAAAAGGGTGTACGCGCCAATTATATATATATATATATTTTATATATATATTGTTTATATATATATATATATATACAGTAGGTTCTGTTTTTATGCGGCTTTTTTTTATGCGGTTTGAAATAGTGCGGTTTTTTTTTTAAATTAAAAAATGCATGTCGACCTATCGGGAATTGTACATATAAACAAGATTCTAAACCAGCTAAGCAAAAACTCATCACAGATTACATCAGAAATGCTAACCCTACAAGTATGGAACCGCCTGCATAACCATCTAGATCAGACGTGTACATTTCCTCAAGTGACGAAAGTGATTTTACGCCAAATCCTAAACGAATGCGCAACATGTGGGTATTGTCTGATTCTATTTCTGACGTAAATTTATTTTTCGATTCTGACGTTTCTTAAATAAAGATACAATATAATTTTCAAAAATACAATATTTCGTTTACCTATAGAACTGGTAGCTTTTTTTACGTTGTTTTTTTTACGCTGTTTCTTGCGGAACGTATCTACCTCATAAAAACAGAATCTACTGTATATGTAGCGCGTTTTTCAGTAAGAACGCTTCAACTTTTTTTTTGAATAAAACACAAACGGTTTGACTTTTTTAACTAATTTTTTTTTATTATCGAGTTTGAACATATACATTTAAGTATGAAATTCGATTGTTTTTGCATGACCACCGCGTGCACGTTTTACGAAGTCCAATCGTTGAACCCAATTTTCGACCACTCTTTTGCATAAATCGACCGAAATTCCAGCAATTTCGCGTTCAATATTGGCTCTGAGCTCACAAATCGTCGCCGGCTTGTAGACTGTAGACCAATGACTTCACATAACCCCAAAACGGGACGGCTTGTTAAATGGACCGTAAAATGGCCGTAATGCTCTTAAAGTAGCAGCAACAGAACGATTATTTTCATAAAAAATTTGCACGATTTGCAATCGTTGCTCAAGTGTGTAGCGTTCCATGATGAAATGTATACTAATGAAGTTTACAAATGACAAGCGAAAAATAAAAAATATTGCGTCGTTCGCCCTCCCTATCGGAAAACAGTTGAAGCGCACCTATTGAAAAATGCCTTATATGCATACCTAAGAAGTATTTACCATATTTTTACTTATTTTTACAAAACACTGCTTGGTATTAAAGTTTAAGAACTAGTAACCAGACTAGATTTCCTTGGACTTTCGAATAGAGGGAAGCTGATGAAAATTGGAATCGACTAATCAGGTGATGAATCACACCGGGTTGCGATTATGACTGCATATGGGTAATTTTGTGTATTGCGAATATTAGATTGAATCCGTCAAAAACACATTAAATATTAGTTTGGGTAAATAGAAATCCATTATTTTCTCGGTAGATGGCTGTAGTGATCGATATCTTGTAAAGTATCGATCAAACAATTTAAAGTAAATGCTCGTTGTCAAAGTGACATTTCCCACTAAAAAATTCTTTTGCTGTTTAAGTATTAGCAATGGAAGTCAATAAAGAGAAAATTCAGTACATTTTACAGTTTTTGTTTGATAAAGGCGAAAATGTAAGCCAGGCTGCTGAAATTGTGAATGGTGTTTATGGTGTCGATACTGTAACAGCTATATTAATTACCGGCAATTTTGGTGTCGACGATTCCGTTCAGGCACTGATGTTAAAGATGCACCTCGCACAGGCACACCCGTCTTCGAAAATGTCGATAAAATCACAGAAATAATCGCAGTTCACCAACATATTAGTAGTCGTAGCATCGCCCAGGAGCTAAATATCGACCATAAAATCGTTTTAAACCATTTGCGCAAAAATTTTACGCAAGAATAATGGATTTATTTTTATCCATAAATACATATAGGTATATAATAAAATAAATGAGCTATACTGACTCGAGCAAAAAATAAATAGTAATAATAATTTGAAAAATATCAGACCCTACCTTTATGTACATATGTGAACACCGCCTGTATGGCACATTTCAGCAAGCTCCTTATAATGTAAAATATGTCAGCGCAATGTCGGTATGCGAATTACTAATAATAGCTCACATCAGGCAAAATTAAAATTCAAATTCGAAAACACAGTCGACATATGATTATCTTTTCCACCTCCCATAGGGCATCGCCTCCTCAAAGCATTATCACCCATTGCAACCGTCTCAAAAACAACAACCGAGCACTTCCAAATCAGTTTATTGTGAAAATTCAAAGCGATCGGTAATGGCTCAAGACTAGCGGACTAGCGGACAGTCAGACAAAGAACGTGTACTTTTTTAACTATTTATTACTTGAATTTGTTTTCGCAGTCCACTTGGCATAGTGTCATAATAAACAATTACAATATACACACATTTGCATAAATTTGTTTGCGGAAGCTGCTCTTTAGTCGGGAAATGCTGTCACAAATTACAGTAAAAATGTTCGTCATGGCAGTGATTTTGATGTCGATGCTGTGTCATGGCTTACCGTTGCTTGGTAATCACGAACAAACATACGTTCATACATACATACATTCCTGGTCAATACCCACATGCATACATATAAAACATATATATCAGTGAAAGAGATGACCTGTGTTTAAAGGTAAAACGTTTTCTCTCCCAACTTTCCCCCCCTAATTCCACAACTAACCCTTTCAACACATGGACGGTAGAAATTAAACTCCAGCTGGATGTAAAATATACACAGATGATACACCAAATCCGACTGTAAACAACCCTAAGTTATTGGATGTTATTTTCTATAGTTTACTCTCCTCTATCTCGGCGTATCAAACCGCGACCACTTTTAAGGTGTAGCAAAGGCAAAAAACATTACTGGCAACATTTAAGTTCATATGCCCGCTGGTCATAAACTATATAGCAGACATTTGGATGCCGGCGTTTAGTGAGACATAGTGGACGAAGATTCTAACCTGCCAAAACGCTGCACTTCTGATGACGCACGTATATCATCTTCACAGCGAGGCGTGTTAAAAAGCATATGCCACTCTCAGCAAACAGTTCCTACTGGGGGTTTGTCCCAACAAACAACTGCAGGAAGCCGATCCACCTCTGAAGGCATCTCCTCCAAATGACCGACGAGATCTAAACCCACGTCATATGAACTCTCGACCTCTGAAGGCTGTTATCGGAGACCAATCACAACCTACTTACGCTAACAAGTATTAATACTCAAACGATTTCTACTCATATAAACTCCAAAGCTTTCGTCTGTCTAACCAAAATTTTCAGAATTTTTCTGGTTTTGTGGTTTTATAGCCCATTGAATTTTAGTATAACAAAGTGGTATGTAGTTGCAAATGACTACAAAATACTGTTGGTTTTTTGACAATTTTTTTCACTGAGGGGTCATGCGTTTTCTTCCATGCAAAGTACTTCTTTGTATGTAAGGAAAAGCCTAGCACCGTCAACACAAAATATTGCCAAAATTCAACGGCATTTTTTGGTCACCAGAAACTAAAATTTAATGCATTATAAAACTGATTACCCAAAAAAAGTTTAAATATTCAGGTTAAAACGTACAAAGTTTTGTTGAAATTTTGAAAACTTTTGTACTAAATTTGAAATTTCGTTAAAACGTACAAAGTTTTGTTGAAATTTTGAACAATTTTGTACTAAATTTGAAATTTCGTGTTATAAGCTTTTTGGATGGTTTATGGATAATTCGTTGTAAAGTGGTCCGAGCAATGCCCAATTGCTGAGAACGGCGATTTTGGGATGTCCTTGGCGACGTCTTAACACTGGCCCGTACAAGAGAAATATTCTCACCCGATCGCCTTGGTCGTACTTTTCGTACAAACGTTTAATGGTGTTCTTAGAAGGCGCACTTTTCACATTATTTAATTTTTTATACGCACGTTGAGTTTTCACAATTGACTTCTTTTGTTGAATGTAAATTTCAACAATTTTGGACTGACGCTTCCAACGCGGTATGTCATTAAGCGCTCTCACGACTCTGTTAAAACATACAGGATTGCCAGATGGGTCCGTCGAATATTGGCTACCCTGTACTTATAATTTGGCACCATGCTGTATATGAGAAGAAATTGTAGGGATACTAATTAATAGTGTTAAGGGCAAGTATAGCAGACGAGAAGCTTAACCTGCTTCTGGAGATCCGCGCTACCCTGAGCACAATTGAGTTCTAGATGCGATTACACTCATACCTGTTCAGAATAGATTGAGGCATACTCAGTATATGCCCGACATGTGGAGATAAGCCGCATGACACAAATCACCTCTTCCTCACATGCTCACTTATATGAGATCATCTACAGGGTGGGCCATATAGCGTTTGCTTTTTGAACCACCTATGTTTTTGAGAACGGTAACACAAATGACATGTCAAATGAGATCATAATTTACTTAAAGGCTTGACATTTACGAAATGGGACGCTATACGCTTGGACAAAATTGGGAAATATTGAAAACCTATTTCCAAAGTTTTGAGTCTTCTTCTTCTTCTTTTCTGATGAAGCTCATTTTCACATCGGTGGCTACGTCAATAAGCAAAATTATCGGATTTGGGGCTAAGAAAATCCACACGTTACTGTAGAGAAGCAAATGCATCCACAACGAGTCACTGCTTGGTGCGGATTTTGGTCTGGCGGTATCATCGGGCCATTTTTTTTCGAAAATGAGCGAGGAGCCGCGGTTACAGTAAATGGCGAGCGTTACCGTGACATGCTCAACGAGTTGTTTCCAAAAATTGAAGAGGATGACATGGACGACATTTGGTTTCAACAGGACGGTGCAACTTGTCACACTGCCAAAGTTACACTCGAACTTTTGGTTAACGTTTTTGAAAACCGAATAATCAGCCGGAATTCCCATATCAATTGACCGCCTCGGAGCTGTGATTTAAGCCCGTTGGACTATTTTTTGTGAGCAGCCGTTAAGGACAAATGCTATGCGAACCATCCAGAGACGATTGATGCTTTAAAACACGAAATCGAAGTTGCTATTCATGAAATTGGAGCCCAAACAATCGAAAATGTGCTTAAAGATTGGGTTGATCGAATGGACTACTGTAAAGCCCAACGTGCCAGTCATTTGAACGATATTATTTTTCATTCATAAATGACAATGTTCAATCTTCAAAATAAAAAAGAAAGTTTGAAAAAATATTGATTAGTTTTTTGTTTATAGCCGATTCAAAAAGCAAATTTTACATGGCCCACCCTGTACTATATCTCGCTCGTTGCACCCAACCTGTTGAAACAGTCAGTTTGCTGAGGTTGACGACAACGGTTGTTGGCTTTGCCGCACTAAGCAGGGATTTGTAAGCTTCTACTACAAAACAATTAGCCAATAGTAGTATTTCCTAATATTTTTACTCTTATTTCGTTAATACCAACTATAGTATTTTGTTTCAATACATTGTGGAATATTTGCTTGAGAAATTAATTCGGAAAGTTTTCTTAAATAGTAGTATCTCGCTAAAAAAAAAACTTCACAACTAATTTAGTGTCGCTGAGCACGAAAATAAAGTTAATTTATTTCCCAAAGAAGCATTTTCGAGATGCAGGCAAAAAATCCTTATTCTAGGTTTTTTCGCAGTTATTGACAAAAAGAAAATCCTGAAAAGCAATGCTTAAGAAAATTTAAAAGCTATAACAAGCTAAATAAAAGCGACAAATGAGTTCCAGACGTTTAAGTTCAAAATTTTAGTTTGGGCAAAAAAACATATTTTCAGCTCAAACAGTGAATGTAGTACAAATTTTAAGTGGACGCTTTTATTTAATTTGTCATAACTATAATATTACAAATTCTGTCCGATTTGAGCGCTGTTATTACTGTTGTAGCAGCATAACATTTCCCATATACTTATATACGAGGAATGCTGCTGAGGTGACAGTCCTTGGCCACATATAAAGTAAATCCGGGTCGCGCCGGTTACGTAGTACCGACTGTCATGGGAGCGCCCGATTTGGGCGCTCTTAGGTTTCACATTTTTTGAATGAAATAGCCTTTCTTTTTAACACTTTGGATTATTTTTTTACAGGGATTTTAAACTAAAACTAAAGAACAAAAATGAAAACTTTCTAAAAGTATTCTTATTTTTGAATATAAACGGCTGTAACTCAGAAAGCAAAATTCAGAAAGACAAAGAATATATTAACGCAAAGAGGTGGAACATAGCTTGCGAACGATATCCATGATAGACTAGTTTTATTCGTTTTTCTGAAGTTTTTTTTTCAATAAGTGCATTAAAACCTAGAATACAGTGTTTTTGCCTATAACTCAAACACTTATTTGAAAATATAAATTCAACTCATTTTCTTGTTCAGCAACCACATATTAGTATAAAAACACTTTTTCATCGAGGTACTTTTTTCGTGTAAACAAATCTTGTAACATCTTCGTCGAGCTTCAAGAAGTGAATTAAATACTTGGTTTATATTTCACATAAATATTATTATAGTTTGGAGAAAAAAATATCCAAATATCTCGTAAAGTATAAATTTAACAATTTAAAGTTTACGCTCGTTGTCAAGGTGACAATTCACACTAAAAAATTCTTTTGCTGTTTGTTTGTTCCCTTCAGTTGTGAGTCACAGGGTATTAACACTGAAAGTCAATTAAGAGAAAATTCCGTACAATTTACAGTTTTTAACACACTTTTATTAGGTCGGGTTGTATGTATGTATGTATGTAATATATGTATGTATGTATGTATGTATGTATGTAACGGAATCTTTGAGCTTAATTTTCACTGGCTTCTAAAAATCTGATCGACTTGAAATTTTGCACACCTATCAAGGACCGATGACAATGCAATAATTTGATAAAAGTTTTCCATTATCCTTATTAGGATTGCCAGGATTAATATTTTCTTTTTTTTACTGTGGGCAAAAAGTAAGGTGAACTTGGTTGTAAAATGAAAAATCTTTATTTATTCTTGTAAATCAGTTTCTCAGGCTCCTTCCACGAAATAAGTTCTTCATCCCGACTACTTCTTTATCACGGCCGATAACTGCATAGCTTTTGACTCGCAGTCGATAAGAAAGGAATTAAATATAACACGAATATATCGAATCATTTATTCACTGACTGCAATGATAACAATAATTTTCATTCATAATAAAAAAAAATTGTTTAACGAAACTAAAAAACACGCTTTTTTGCTTCACTTTCATAACCCTCTGTACATAGGTAGTTGCCAATAGAATGATTGTAATATTTACTATATCAAGCATCCCACGCTTTTAACTCTAATTTGAATTACTCTATTTGTATCTTAATTTTTGTTATAATTCCGTTCTGAGGTAGTTGACTATGACTGATCGTTCGATTTGCTATTACTTCATTATAGGTCCCTTTGTCATTAAAATTTATTTTCTACTTTTTAGTTCGATTAGAAATAAAAGTGTGTTTTTTAGTTTTTTTAAACTACTTTTTATTTTTTTTGATAAAGCCGAAAATGCAAGCCAGACCGCGGAAATTGTGAATGGTGTTTATGGTGCCGATACTGTAACAGCTAATTACTAGCAATTTTGGTTCGTCGATTTCGTTCAGGCATTTTTATGTTAAAGATGACCTTAGAACCGACTTCGAAAATGTCGATAAAATCACAGAAATAATCGAAGTTAACCAGCAGGAGCAGAAGGTTGGAAATAATCAAATTTTTTAAATAAAGTGTTGAATTTTACTCAAAAATAACGGATTTCTTTTTCCTCAAGCTTATCTATACTTATTCAATTCCCTTACGCGTACATTCATACACTCATACATACATAAATACTACAAATACACATATTAAATTATTACATAGTACATGAATTGTTCTTTTTGGTTTGTTTAGGTTATCAAACGAATTTCGAAGACAATCCTCGCAGTCCAGGACGTCCAAAGCCGGTATTTGTGCATTGCGATGAAATCGGAAATCATTTAAATTGTATGCTTTATTGCAAGAGCAGGGGGCATACGAGTGGAAATTGTGACGGTGATTTTATTTGTAACTGCTTTTAACATTCAATTAACTATGTAACGGTATATAGACATTTTGTAAATTGTGTTCTTTATATTATATTTATTCATTTATATGTACGTATGTATGTGTATATGTATACGTTCTGATCAATCAATTCTATAAACTGTAATAAATAATTAATAATAAATAAATAAATAAAATAAAATAAATGAATGCAATTTTTTATGCCCCATCTGTGTGCGAATAAAGGTTTAAGGCCATTTATTTCTAATTACGCTGTCTTGAATAAATCTAACTCTGCACGTGTTTTCCACATTTTCTAGTTTTAAAAATTGATTTGAGTTTCCAACAATCATTGCAATTTGGGTTTAAAATTGATTCAATGGTGCTAAAACTTTTAATATGTTGGGAAACTGTTAGGTAATGATATAACATACGGTGGTCACACATTTTATCGTACACCCTGCGTAGTCATAAAAAATTTTAGCTATGCGCAAAATGTTTGCTGTGACAATATATTTCATGTTACATTCCTAATGAGTTACCGCAAACAAAACACCCGTTATTTGAACTCACACTGAAGGGTTAAAAGGAAAGCAGGCAGATATAGCAAAAGCTGCAAAACATTTATTCGTACACTTTCAACTCATGGTATGTTGCTGCAAAAGTAACAGTAAAAATCGTTTGAGTTTTTACTAATATTGATTCAATTTCAATTTTTTATCGCCGATTCAATTTCAATTGCGCGTAATATCTCGATTGAAAGTGACCAAATGGGACGAAGTGCGGATTTACCATTAGAAATGCGTAAAATTGTTATTAAATTGTACTTGCAAAACAAGTATCCGCGCGAAATGGGCAAAACAATTGGCAAATTGTATTCTACGGTGCAAAGTGTTACTGCTAATTACGTTAATACTGGTAAATTGGAAGCTAATCACCACCAAGCCGGAAGGCGAAAAATATTCACTCCGCGTGAAGAACGCAAAATCCAAAAATAACCTCCCCCCAATATATTCAAGAGATTTTGCATAAAAGAGTAAGCCCAAAAACAGTCCGTAATTGTCTGCATAAAGCTGGTTATCATAGCACAGTGGCACGGCGCAAGCCCTACATTTCATGTATTAACAGAAAGAAGAGATTGGTATATAAATTAGTCAGATTCTTTTTGGGAAAACGTTATATTCCGTGATGAGTCGAAATTTAATGTTTTCGGATCAGATGGCGAAAAAAAAAATACGGAACTGAATGAAAAAAATCTTATTCCTAGCATTAAGCATGGAGGGGGAATGCAAAGGTTTGGAGGTGCATAGCTGCATCTGGAGTAAGAAAATAGGTTTTTATTGATGATAAAATGGACAACCATCTGTATTTAAATATTTTGAAGAATAATTTGCATGATAGTGCCGTAAAAATTGGACTGGATGCTAAAGGGTTTTTATTTCAACAAGACAATGACCCAAAACACGCATCTTATCTCGTGCAAGAATGGCTTATTTACCACTGTAAGCAACTTAAAACTCCACCTCAATCACCGGATCTGAACCCAATTGATCATATCAGGGAGCTCTTAGAAAGTATAATCCGAAAGCCGAAAATAACATCAAAGGCGTCTTAATGACAGCTTTATTAAGTGTTGAGTGGGAGAAAGCAGTTTTTAAAGCTAAAGACGGCCCAAAAATTTACTGAATACTCGTTTTTTCTATTATTTTTTTAATAAAATATTCTTTATATGGCTATGTACGAATAATATTTTTGCATAAATGTGTGCCTTATTTCGTTATTACCTTAAGTTCTCTAATTCCAGAAATGAATTTGGTAGTTTTTGTTCTTTAAATATTGAATAAAAATATTATTTTTTACGAATATATTAAAATTTTGTTCTTTTGTGTAAATCGCGCAAACTATATCTGTTTATAAAGTGTGAATGAGTAAGTGAGTATATACATATAGATATTATATCATACAATATCAATACGTTTTGAGTTTGAATACCCCGAAGGTATGATATCTTTAAGCGAAACGTCTACGCAAAGAGCGTAAGTAAATTTTTTTTATTATTTTTGTTCCAATATATATGTATGTGTATTAATTTGTTTAAAAACACTTTTCTTACCTTAATTTTTTTAACTTAATTTACAAATTGCTTCTGGGGCGATACTCATACATTTTACGTTTATTCTCATTTGTCAATAAATGTTACTAACATCTTTTCACGGCATGCCAAATGCAAGTTGGTGGCGAAATTTTACGATTCAGAAGTTAGTACTAGCCTTAATGGCTTGTTGTAATTGTTGTTGTGTCAGCATAAGTCCTCGGCCGAATATTAATGCAAGCCGTTCCAGTAACGTAGAATCGACGGTAATGGGAGCGTTGAAAACCTTGTGGTTTTAGCTGACTCATCGCTCGTCAACTACATATGAAACTTTTTGATTGAAGATCCACCACTAGCCATTATGGCTTCACATCTTCGAGACATATTTCGCGATTATCTCTGATCTCTAATCTGAATTTGCTTTAGCTCATGCAAGTCCTTTTTCAATGAGTGATAATTAGAGCACCGGTGTTTTTTGCCCGTCCTTTGGATACATTAACACCTCTTTTCCTTAAAACTGCTTCAGGTTCACGCAACAATAAGTTCAGCTTGTCATAAACAAATCAATGATCCGCTGATCTTGCTTTGACGAGGTATTTTTTGGGCCTCGTTTGGGGAAGTCGTCAACGTTTTTAACTTTGGTATATCATTGCATCCATTTATTTATGAATGTCTACGGCTTTTTTAAATATTTTGCTGTAGATGCATGTGATAATTTTAGGCCTTTAATGCCTGCTTCAAATCGTTTTCATATGCGGAACTCATATGATGTCTAAATTTCTCACAAAACTAGCAAATTGCACAATGCGTATTGCGAAAATGAAGCGCCTATTTAGCAGCATTTAAATTTTTTGTATAACAAAACTGTAAGTTTCAATTTTGCCGACCACGCTTCTACTAGACAGACTATTCATATCTTTATAAGCCCCAGCGACTTCGTTGGCTTTGCGAAAAAGATAAAAATGGAATTCCTTACTTCACAATAACTTTTTGATAAGTTCCCATCTAACCACATACACATGCCCCACAAAGTCTGCGTTCACACGAATAGCCTTCTTAAATTTATTAAAAGCAAAATAGAATATTATGATTAAATTGAAATCTTTACAATTTGTTAATTCACTACATTCCCAGCTTTTAAGGGCAAAAAAAACAAGATTCCTCACTTCACTTTTTAGATAACGGGAAAATAATTTCAGCAGCATGTAAATGTGGCACCAAAAAGTCTGCGTTCAGCCTGTTTATTTTAATGATACCGTTAATTTTAAGATATTTTTCCTTGTTTATATTAATTTTTGATTGCGCATTACTTCGACTGAATGTTAACAAAGCTTTATTTATAACTGGAGATAATTAAAGAACATGGAAGGAAAGGGAAAAGAAATAAGGGTTTCTGAGAGGAAAATAATTATAAAAATATGGAAAGACGGAAAAAGTTTCCGAAATATTGGAAAATCTATTGGGAGAACGTATTCCTCTATTCAGCGAGTTGTAACAAATTTTCGGCAAACTGGAATTTTTACATCTAAGCCCAGGTCAGGGCGTCCGAAAAAATTATCGACCCGGGAAGAGCGTTCTATAATCAACTTGGCAAAGGTTAACCCCCGGATTACATCTTCAAAATTAGTTGAAAACATAGATCAAACATTTAAAAAAAGTATTTGCGCTGAAACTACCAGAAAAGTTATACGTCAAGCTGGATACCATGGTAGAGTCGCCCGAAGAATGCCTTTCATTTCTCTTGTGAACAGACGTACACGCATTCAGTTTGCTAATGAGTACATAAATAAGCCTCCCGAGTTCTGGAAAAAAGTAATATTTTCAGACGAAGGTAAATTTTGTATATTCGGTATAAAAGGCCGTCAAATTGTTTGGCGAAAACCCGGAACTGCTCTTGAAAAGCAAAATTTTGTTGGTACGGTTAAGCACGGAGGTGGCGGGGTTATGGTTTGGGGCTGCATGGCGACAAATGGGTGGGTCAGTTAGAATTTATTGATTCGACGATGGATAAATAGGATACTTGAACATACTAAAATGGAATTTAAAGCGAAGTGCAGAAAATCTCGGCTTATCAAGAACATTATGGTTTCAACAAGATAACGACCCGAAGCACACAGCCGAGATCGTTAAGCTTTGGCTCTTGTACAACGCCCCAAAACAGCGGTGTTTTAACCGCCACAGTCCCCAGATCTTAGCCCCATCGAGCATCTGTGGGATCTATTGGAAAAAAGAATTCATCAGCAAGCGATTACTAGTAAGATGTTTTGCGGAGTGTCATGCAGGCAGAATGGAGGAAGATAACAGCAGAGGAAACAGAGAAACTCACCCCTATTATGGTATCCGCCGGATGGTTGCGGAGGGAGTTATACTCGATCCGACAGTGTTCGGTATCATAATAAACGTCGGATAAAGCAGTATGCGGATCGATAATGTGGTTTACGGATCGATTAAAAAAAATGACATTACCAACAACGCATTCAATTCGCGTTTCAAACAAATTTACTCGTTTCTCATCCGCAGGTCATTGCGTTGCGGATATTATTATAATAAAGATGGAGAGCAATAAAATGTAAGGAAAAACATTTTTATTTGTTTTTTTTCGGATTATATATATTGGCAAAATTTATACAAATGGCAAAATTTATATTTTTTAGGAAACGCACAACCACCAGAGAGCAATTTAAAGGTTTAATATCTCGTATGAAGGAGCGTCCCGATATTGCAAAAAATTTTACCAGAAGTGCTCTTAACGAGGTAGAGCAATTTTGGGAGAGTGTGCGTGAGGAACTGAATTCATTAGGGCCCCCATCGAAGAGTATTTCAGAATGGAAAAAGGTTTGTTGATAATTCAAAAGTTCATTGAGAATATAAGTACTTATTTGCGTTTTAATTAAAGGTTTGGTCAGATTTTAAATCAGCAGTAAAGAAAAAGTTGGCGCACAATAAAAGGGAATTACAAGCAACTGGTGGAGGCGAAAATAGGGAACAACCTTTATCGTTATAATAAAGGTGCGAATTGTCTCCAGCAGGTTTCAAAATTTGTATGTGCGTGCCATCTACGCATATAACTATGCCGGGAATTCTTGTTTTTCCAAAAAAATATCTTTTGGCTTCAAGCTCTTCAGTCTCGGTCATTGCCAAGCTTACCCATCTGTTGCCTCTAAAATATTTAAACCTTCTGACAGTACTATGGACACTGTGGACTGCGCCATGCCAATATTAAAATCTTGCCCAGTACCATTTTGATAATCCCCTTCAGCAAAAAATCTTAGACAGGCTTCTAGTTTGAGCTCTGGCGATATCGACCATCTTTTAATAACAGGAGGCATTTCCATCTTTAATATGTTAAGAACATATTGCAAAGCTATCTTATTAAGGCGGAAGCGCTTAACAAATCTACAAGAGGAGTTCACATAAATTTTCGTCAATTGTCCTTAAAAAGTGAACTTACACATCATCAGGCAACTGGAACACGTCAACAGCATTATCCCTTACATTTTTCCGGGTTCGTCTTGCATCATTGCTTGTACTTTCAATAAAATCTATATAAAACGCTATTGAATCCATTTTACACACTTAACAAATATTTATTGGTCTTTTGAAATTTTCGCACAACTGTTTATGCTGATAACACAGTTCACGGATTGTAATGCAGTGCATCCGTCGGTAACAATAATGCCATTTTAGTGAAAAAGTGAATCGAGTGCGGATCGAGTTAACTCCCGCCGCATATCATCCGACGTTTATCATAATAGGCATGACTAGTAAGTTCAATGCCAAATAGGCTGAGTGAAGTCCTGAAGCAACTTGGATATGCAACTAAATATTAGATTTAATTTTTTTATTAAACTTTAAGACTTAACGCAGACTTTATGGTCACTTTATTTACTTGTTACAGCCATTATTCACCGTTATCTAAAAACTTATGTGAGGAATCTTGAAATTTATTTTTATTTTTGAAACTTAAACATATAATAAACATATAAATATATACAAATTTATAAAAATTATAAAATCAGGTTGTGTGTTTCAGACTTTGTGGGGCATGTGTACATCTATGTTCACAATAATAGCAGCGTGATATATTGCAAAGTTTTAACTATTTATTTTTCCTTTGATTATATTTATTTTGTTTTTATAATATATTATATAAATATATTAAAAATTAAAGTTTGAAACTTTGTACAAATATAAAAAAATTCTTCAGTATTTCAAACTTTTTACTTCGCGTATGCCGTTTTACAGCTCATTGAATTTTGGAATAAAGTGCAAGTGTGAAGTGGTTAAAAAATCTGGTTAATTTTTGACAATTTTTTTTTTTTGTTGGCTGACGCTCTTGTGCATTTTCTTTCTTTTCTCTATATGAAGAAATTGCAACAAAAAAGTACCAAAAATCAACGCGATCTTTGAGCTACTTCACTATACATAATCAAGCTTTTTTCTAAAAATTAGAGCTAAAAAAGTTTGAAAATTGGATGTTATGATTCTTGTTTCGTTTATAATATAAAATATATTTTTATAAAAATATGTTAAAACTGTGAAATATGTTATATATATATATATATGTTATATATATATATATATATATAATTGGCGCGTACACCCTTTTTGGGTGTTTGGCCAAGCTCCTCCTTCTATTTGTGATTTGCGTCTTGATGTTGTTCCACAAATGGAGTAACCTACAGTTTCAAGCCGATTCCGAACGGCAGATATTTTTATGAGGAGCTTTTCCATGGCAGAAATACACTCGGAGGTTTGCCATTGCCTGTCGAGGGGCGACCGCTATTAGAAAAATGTTCTGTGAAATATGTTGCGCTGCTATTATTGTGAACACAGATGATGTATGTGAATTTGAATAATTTTAATTGTAATAATTTTTCTCAGTTTAGTTTATTAAAAATTATATTTTTATTCACAATAGTTACAATTACATTATTGTATAGCATATTTTATTATTTATATGTTTATTTATAATTGCATAGATCTATTAAAAACAAAACAAGAAAATAATAGTATGTCTAAATTCCACTAACACGCGTGCCATATACGCTGTTACGCATATAATTTAAAAAGTATCAGCAGATCAGAAAATTTTTAAATACCAGTATATACAATTTTTGTTTACGAAATTGCCAAATTATAGTAGTGAAATATTTAATTATCTCTTAAGTAATTTTAAAAAATGTTTACGGTAAGAGCACATAATTATAATTATATGTATGAATTTATGTACCTACATTTTCAAGGTTCATAACTTTGCATTGAGTCATCTTTTTCATATAAGAATTGCAATTTCTTTTTTTTTCGAGTTAAGTTTACAATTCCTTTGATTGAAGTAAACTAGAAAATGGTTTAGCACGAATTATCAAACAGGTATTAATAGTCCAAACAAAGTATCTGCTACGGAACATGGCATGTTCAACACATATCGCTTGTTTGCTGAAGTTGCATATTCCAACAAAAAAAAAAATAGATAAGCAATTGATAAGAAATGATGAAGAATTTATGCCGTGTAAAAACTTCATGGCGCTATCAATACAGTATCTCATTAGATAAAAATGTGCATTTACTTTTACTTAATTAGTAAATTGAAAACTTCGAAGCCGCTTTTCGCGAAATTTTAGTTTTTGGTTAGATAACCTAACCTTAGTTTCTTGGATTATGGCACACTTGCAGCAAATGAGCGATATTTGTTGATTTTGAAGTGTTTTTATAAAAGGCATTTGCACATATCCATACATACATATCTGTGAGCGTTTGTTAATACAACATAAGCACTTTTTGCCTGTGAAGCAGATAATGGCTGTAATTTTAGAATACTACTTAAGAAAAGTTAAAAAAAATATTTATTTTTCTACGAAGAATCGGTATTTGTTTCTAAGAACCATATTGCTAAGTCAAAGTCACAGATATGCACTCTAATTTCTCCACGGGATGCCCCCTCTTTAATTGGACTAATTTTAGAACTTAAAAAATGACTGTTGCCTTATCGAATGAAAACCAAATTTAGAAACGCAAAAGTTAAAAGTTGCACTGCTTATAATAATTTAAAATTAAAAGTCCAATAAACCAGTATAATTTATTATTCAAAGTAATGCTACATTTTTAAACATTAAATAAGTTTCGTGTTGTTGTGTAACAGATTTCAACAATTTACAATAGTCGTTGTAATAATTAGGCCACGTAACAACTCCTAATTATATTACTAAATTATTAAATTCATCTATATATATGACAAAAAATATTTTGCATTACTAAGTTCCAAACAAATATTAATTAAATTAATGCATAACTTTTTTTTTCAGCCCTGACAAACACAAAGAACTCTACAAATTTTAATTTTAATAAAAATCAAAACAAATTCTATAAAAACTAACATAAAATAAGTAAGAAAGACAAGTTCGAAAAGTAATTAGTTACAGTTTTAGCCATTATTGTACTAAAAATATTGGGAAAATATAATATTTGGAATTTGAAATGTAATTATGTTTCTGTATATTCATTCATATTATTATGTAAATATGTATATGGTAATTAATTATGACGAACTCTTTCCCGCCTCTGTACACACATCAATAATCGTGTCGCATTGTTAAATATACTTGCGCTTCAAGCCAAACATCGTCGTACACATACAGATCGCTCGAGTGCATTACATTTTATTATTTCAATATTAATATTGCCCGGTTTATTTACGCCGCAATCGATTCATTCACATCCATCATTCAAATGCGTCACACACTGTCATGTACTATAGTGTGTGTGTATATGAGACTTTTTCGCGCTCTATTCGCTCGCTACTTTACATGATTTGAATTGAAGCTTTACGAATTTCGTATAGGAAATCGCAACAGAAGGATGATTAATTAATATTTTAAGCAAGGAGTGCAGCTGTTCATCTCTTCTTAGATACGCAACAATTTAATTATTTATATTTTTCTCTGTTCTATTTAATGTCCTATGGCGGTAAGTCTGTGTGTTTAACACGCATTTAATTCATATGTATGTATGTATGTGTTTTAAAAACCCCATTTTACAACAGAGGTGTCCTAATCAGTTGTGTGGCTACAAATTGGAAACTTCCTAATATTCAAATTTTTTATTTATTACTGTTAATTGCCCCAAATACGCTATTCAAAGCCGCTGTTTACTGTTTTATTCGCTTAAGAACTATATTTATTTCTTTCGTACTGCTTCGCATTCTTAGTAGATACACATACATGTGTATATACTATATATATGTAGGTGTGTATGTATATATAATTTTTATTTTTTGCATTTTATAATCTAAACTTTTTCTTCTTTTCATATTTTCTTGCAGTTTATATTCGTAATTATATTTGTAAACTCCTTTTCGTATATCAATCCACCACACAGGTAATAGGTCATACTTAATTGATTAGCGAATTTATTGTTTTTGTATAAGAAGTAAATTATTACATTCATACGATTTTACATATAATATATTAAATCCTTTGTTTTATAATTTTTTACCTTTTTTCGCTAATTTCCTTTAAATTATTGTATATTATAATCAATTAATCCGTTTAATTTCCTCTTATAAAATACTATTTAACCTGAGTCCGTATATGTTGCAAAAATTCATAATACGATAAACTAGATTCACTTCGATCATCAACCAACTTCTCCATAAACTGTGGCTTGGCTGTACTTGTATCCCTGAAAAGGTGAATTATATGAAGATTATCATTAGTAGAAAATGTATAGTTAAAATAATAATAAAACATTAGAATGTGAAAGCATTTCGAAGAGTTCATGCAATGTATGTCTTTCATACATTTTTCTTAGGAGGGACCGACAGTTTTAAGCCGAGTCCGAACGGCAAATGGTTTCTTATGAGGAGCTCTTTCATGGCAGAAATACACTCGGAAGTTTGTCATTGCCTGACGAGGGCTGACCGGTATTAGAAATAAGGCAATGCCGAAACTGATATTTTCGAAATTGATGATATGTGTGTTATTGAAGTCAACCAACTAAATTGTTTAATAAAGGGTTTTTCAAAAGACGTACCTAGATGATTTTTTAAAATTAAACATATAAAATTCTTTCTGGTTTCACTATTTTTTTATTCAAAATATTGCTCTTAACTATTATACCACATAGGCTGAACACATAGATGGCACTACTTTCATGGCACTTGCATTCACCTCTTTTTCAGTTAGTACTAACCTTAAAAAGACAGCTGTTAAAATCTCATGATACTCGATTCATTAGTTCGTGAGTTAAGAGACGAGTGACGCTATTTTGGCTATTTTCAAAATAATGGATTAAAAAGAGTATCGGGTTTTAATTTTACACTACTTCTTGATGGGAAAAAATACCGTTCAGCGACAATAAAACGATGCACAAAGTAGTGGACGTCCAAATAAAGCGGTAACACCAGAACACATCCAAAAAAATCCACCAAATCGTTATGAATGGTCGAAAAGTGAAGTTGCGTGAGTTAGCTGACATCATAAAGATTTCAAAAAAACGTGTTGGCTTTATATTGCTTGAGCATTTGACTATCAGAAAGCTCTGTTCAAAGTGGATGCCGCGTTTGCTCACTGTTTTGTTTCATCAATAGAACGCACCGCGTCACAAGGCAATCAAAACAATGACAAAACTAGATGAATTGAATTTCGAATTGCTGGTCGAACTAAGGCCTATTTTGAGCCAAAAGATAACTCGTTCTACAAAAGTGGTATTAAAATATTAGAGCGGCGCTGGACTGATTGTGTTGTTCTTGATGGAAATTACGTTGATGAATAAAGTTATTTTTTTAGGCTCGGGACTTTTCAGCCCATGTGCTATGTTATATGAAAAATTACATCATTTAAAAATCCACCATGAGCGCGTCTGCAGGAGAGGTAAAATCTGCCAAACAGTCGATTCATGAATGCCTAATTGTTGAGAACGTCGAGATATCGAAGGTTGTTCAGCAACACTTTGCGCTACAGCAGCAATATTCAATTTTTAATCTAACTGTCCTTTTTCCATCCTCGACAAAACCTGCTTCTTGAAGTTTGAAATTTTTTAGCCAACCTTCAAATAATCGACTCACACAGATAATTATTTCTACCAAAAAAATCACGAATTTTGCGATATGTTGCTCTTAAAGATTTTCATAATAAATTTCAATAATTTTAATAAGTTGTTTTATTGTGTTAAATTGTACATCTGTCTACTTGACAAATCTCAAGGATGACATAAAAAACGGTACCGTCTAGGAATTATTCACTAGGCGTCACTTTTGAAAGAACCTTTATTAAATACCCCCTTGAAATTTCAAACTATTGCAGAACCCAATTCAGATGTGTTATCAAATATTGAAATGATACAGCGCCTTGAATGAAAAACTAAGGCTGGCTGCTACTATTCATAGAGATTTAAAAATATGTTTCTTTATAGATGAAATAAAAAAGTTGAAAGATTTATAACAAATCCACAAATTTTCATCGAAATTCGAACAATATTTTATCAAAATTAAATAAAAATTTGAGCACGCATTTTTTAAATCCATTAAATTGTGTAGATATAATAAAATCCAACTTTGAAATGGCTTTAATTCTCTAATTCTCGTTGACTTTTAATCATTTTTTTCACTGACGGAATTCCGATTTTTTTCTATATAAAAAAAAATGTCACACATTCGTTATATGGAGGAAACCTGCAATAAATCTCTGAGTAAGTATGTGTCATGAATGACTACAAAATCATCTGTCACTCGGAGGTGGTAAAAACTGTAAGTGACTCCATTAGTAGGGCATTATCAGAACGCACACTTTCAAATGAGCCAAGCTTCTGATGCTGAGCCAAGCATCTGGATAAAGTTATCATTAATGTTCCCTTGCGAAGTATCAAGACACTTAGCCGATTTATTTTTCATATCAATCATATAAAAAAAAATTATATAAAAATATCGAAATTGTATATTTTTAACAAGATTTAAGCCCTCATTCCAAAACGTTTGACAACATTGGATTCATTTTTCAACATAAAAAAAAAATAATACATTCTGCCCTAAACAAATTATTGACGATGGCGTGCAATTAACTTCTTAGTACGCTGGTGAATTCTTTCTGTGAATGAATTTTTAATCTCGACGCTCAACAAACTCTTGCCTTTCATGACTTGGCGCCAAAATAAGAGAGGCTCCGTACGTCACGCTGACTGAGTGCATCATGTCGTGTTAGGCAGCAAGAGGATAACAGTTGGCTTTATTAATATTAGCAACGAGCGCAAGACTAACTTACTTAATTGTAGTTACGTTCAAGAAAGTAGTCTAAATTTTGAAGGTTTAGAGGAGCCTGAATAAATTTAAGAGTTACTTGCGGAGCTGGCTCAAATCACTCGATCGATTGACTATTCGCTCATTCGAGATTATTATACCTCTGCCAACATTCACGACTTTCAATTGTCACCCTTATATGATTATCTAATCAACTCTTGTTGTTGTTGTTGTTGTAGCAGCATAAACATTCCCCGTGCATATACGAGGAATGCTGTTGAAGTGACAGTCCTTGGCCGGATGTAAATCCGGGTCGTTCCGGTTACGTAGAACGGACTGCCGTGGGAACGATCTAATTAACTCTATTCAAAGGTGGCAGTTATTTAAGATGATTATTGCCTCTAGACCAGTGCCATTTATTTAAAGTATGTCTAGCGGAGTTATTTCCTACCAGCCATTGTTTTGCCTTGTTCACTACTCAATTGCTTAAGTATTAACATGATAAATTCATTAGGATAAATTAGATTGATGAATCAGCTTAACAATCGGATTCTGCTTAACCCCTTGAACGACAATTTATTTTCAGTCAGTACTGCTCTGGCAGACGATTTAATTTTCTTAGTTTTAATTGAATTTATAGAAACTTACGGTTTTGTTGCTGAAATAATTGGTTATTATTAAAAATAATATTTGTTTCATATGAATATTTATTGTTCTAAGTTTGTCAGTCAGTTTGTACGGGAAAGTTTACGGCGAGCTGGACTCGTCATTTCCGTTCAAGGGGTTAATAGATTGCAATGAATATTGAAATTTAAGTATGCACCGGTAATTTATAACATGATAAGATGTGAAAAAAACATGTATGTCACCACCAATCATTACCATTTCTTGCGAACTAAATCTTTATCTTAATAAAGGAAAATCTGTAGATGCAACTTACCTTATGATCTGCACTATCGGAGGATACGGTTTATCATCGTTCAAACGCAATATAAAGCGTTTTAATGCATCATTTTCCGGACTATTCACTGTTGGCAAACCGTACATATAGTCAGGTAATTCTGCAGTCGATTTGACACCTAGTAATTATAATGAAAAAATAACATTTGAGTAAATTCATAACCAAATAAACTGAATGACAACTACATAATTCATTACATACCAAGGGCACCTTCCAACACATTCACGGGCACGTTAATACCCACATAGATGATTATGAAATTACCACAGTCAAGCAAAAATATTGAACGCGAATCCAAGCTGTGAAAATGAGAGGAAACATTTTAGTGTGTTCTATTTCTTGTGCTATAATTGTTGAAGAGTATTTACAATTCCGCTGATAGCTGCAAGCGTGGCACTTCCGGCAAATCGTCTTCTTCCTCATCTTCCAGCGCGTTCGCATTCCCATTTTGGCTTGCAGTTGGATAAAACAATGCATCGATTAGATAAAACTCTGGATAAATAAACTTCATTAACTGATCTAATGGCAATGTTTTCATGCAGTCCATCGCAAACACGCGGTCATCGAGGCGAGTGCTTGTGCCTACACGGAAAGCCGACTGTAAGAAAAAGAAAAATTAATTTCAAAAACTTTGTTTTCGACTCCATCGCTCATTACATGTTTTAATAGCGCCGATATATATAATGGCATCAATGCTAAGCTGCGTGGCGCAATCAATTGTCCACTTTGTCCGGATGGTAGATTTTGTGCAATTTTAAATGCATTGAAAATATCTACAGTTGCATTGATAAAAGCTTCACGCGCATCGGCGATATTCGACGACAGCGACCGGTCGACAGCCATTTTCGACAGTAAACCAATTATGGCTTCTGTATCGGCAGCATGCATGACTTCGGGCAGTGAGGCAGTCACGGGTAGGCACATTGTATGGACACGTATGCGACGTTCTCCCTCGCTATTTGTATACAGCAGTGCCGCTTGGAAGCAAACCGTTTTCGCTTCACTCAAGGATTCATCGTATGAAATCTGGAAGTGCATTTAACAAATTGTAAAGAAAATATTCGCCAAATTGTTTGTATTACAACTTACCTGCATGCCATAGCCTGCATCTGGATTCACATTTGGCAACGAAAGCAAATCAGTCGAGCGTACAAAGAAATTGCCATGGAATGTGTGCACCTGCAGACCGCGCGTACAGCGAATGCGCATAACCGCCTCAAAGCCGATTTTACGCACCAGATAGCGTTTGAAACACTGCTTGAATGAATCCACCAATTGCGGCTTTGTTTTCTGATAGAGGGGAAAGTGATGCACACAACCGCCACTATGTTTGCTAATGCCCGCTGCAAAAACGAGAGATAATTCAAATAAATGCTACAGTTGGGGATATTTAAAGCCAATTCATTTTGCACTAAAGCCTGAATTTCCAAATTTACTTAACTAAAGTCCGATTAGAAATATTAAAATTAATTAATTATTTTTTTTAATAGTACAACAATCACTATGTACTTACATATCGTTGCAATATCGCTGTACTGCTGATTCAGTAAAAACAAATCCACAGCAATTTGGTAGCCAGAGCATTCCAAAGCATAACGCTTGTAGAAGTCCGTTGCCGGGTTTAAATGCGCCACATCTTTAGCAGATCGATTGTTGGGATCTTCGCGCGGCTCCAGCGAACCAGGTCCGGTGTTGGGAAGGCACGTTTGGAAAACAGTAATGCGACCACCTGAAGCTTGCTATGATGGTAAAACCAAAATATTTATTCAGAATGACACTTTCTTTACCATCCATTCGCCTAAACTCACCATCAACTTGTAAGCCACCTGTAAAGCAGCGCCAAGCGCTGAGCCCGGATCGTGTGTATCGGCAAAGCGCTTCGGCAGTTGGGTTAGTAAATCTTTCACCAGCTCTTTACACTCCTTCAAGTTCACCAGCAGATTGTCAGGTCGTGGCAAAAACGGATCTAAAGCAGGCAATTTATACGAAAAAATATAATACAACCGACTCTAAATTGCGTCAGATAATTACTAACCGTCAATATCGATCAACGTCAGCTCGTGTGGCTGGTTATAACCTTCTGCCAAGCTGTAGAAATGCACTTGACTGTTGTATGCAATAAAACCGATCTGTGTGCGTGCATCACCTGGCATGTCATCTAAATGTTTACTTAGTGTTGCACAAACACTCTCAAGATAACCGCTCTGCTGAGCAATGATGGAAACATCGAAGAGGAACAAATAGATGGCGGGTTGTGGGGGTCGCAACTGCATGATTAGTTAATAAAAACTGAGGTTAGCTCCATTTTGAGTTGGAGAAAAACTATTAATCCGAACGATTAATTCGCTTACCATATACTCAGAAGGCGCAATAAATTCAATGGTGCTTGAACGGACCTCGGGACGACGAGTGACATCACCGTACGTTTTTGTTGCTGGGTCATATTGAAAATCATCAGGCACTAAGGGTACAAAAACATTATTCCAAGCAAAAATTGATCAGTATGTGTTGACAACAGGTACTCACATTCGTTGACCCGGTAACAAAGATTGCACTTCCACATTTTACTGTCCACAAAATAGACAAAAGGATTTATGTAAGTGCGGCACAGACGGCAGCGCACAATATTAGGACATTGTATAACTGGTAAACTCTGGAAATATTAATAAAATAAGAGTCTTACTTTAATAAAACATCTGTCCAAGTACCACAAGCATGAAACATCAAATTATAATAGGTTGGGGAATAAGTTCATTGCGTTTTTTATGTTTTCTTTTATTTTAAAAAGATTAAATTGCTGTCTGGCAAAGGGTAAACATTCATTCGCTAGAACTCTTTCTGCTCTACAAAACTATGTTAATTGAGTTTTTGAGTTATATAAAATCAACATTTTCGACACCTGCTCTTCTTTGCTATTCATCGAGGTCAAGTTCAGACCCCATGTTGCACAAGTCGTCAAAGCCGCACTCCACGAGCTCGAATTGGATATACTGTTCACTATACAGGACAAGTTTACTCGGGCGGTAGCCCTTGGTCGGGAAAAATCCGAGTCATTCCGGTAACGTAGAACCGGCTGCCATAGGAATGACACAATTGGCACAATTACGTTCTGGATATTGTAGCAGGTTAACTTATCCTACTTATCCAGAATTGACCCCGACATACCAAACGTACGTCCGACATGTGAAGGCACCCCGCGCGAACACCCCTCATCTAACACCCCTCTCCATCTGGACCCAACCTGTCGAAACAGCATGTTTCCTGGGCCTTTAGATGAGCCAGACGAAGACCACTGATGATATACCCTACACTGATGGGGCTTATATTACTGCTACAGCAACAACAACAACAAGCTAGAATGGGAGGTGCTTCAGCGTTCGCCATATTGTCCGGATCTTGCACCGATTACCATCTTTTCCGCTTCTTGTCCAACGATATGAAGGGCGTTATCTTCGATAACAAAGAGGTCCTTAAAAACTGGCTCAACAAAGTCTTTGACACCAGACCAGGCGATTTTTGGCGGAATGGCATCAACAAATTGGTCGAGAGGTGGGAAGAGGTTCTAAACAGCAACGGCGAATATATAATTGATTAACTTATTGATATAATTATTGTTTTTGTTTAAATAAAAGACTTTGGTAAAAACGCTACGAACTTATACCCCAACCCAAGAGAAACAGTTTTTCCAATAACGTTCGTTTCTCGGTAGGCAATCGCAAACCTCCTAGAGTATTTCTGCCATGAAAAAGCTTCTCATAAAAACCAACCTCCGATCGGCAGGAGGCGGCATTAAGCTGTAAGTTACGAATACGGAGAGTAGTTCACAGCTAAATTGTGACGACTTTTAGACAAAAATCCTGTGGGAGGATGCATTAATTATGGTCGTATAATTATGACCGGTATCGTTTCATTTTTAGTTAGATATTAAGTTGAGGTTTTATGGTATTTTCACTTACATTAATATCACGGAATGGATGTATTAAAATGCCCAATGGCAAACGGGATTTCTGCAACAAAGAATTGTTTTCTGGTATTTTCGCGATAGTACTGCGCATTATGCTGTTAGAAAAATAATAAATAAGATTAAGTTTTTTCCATTTTCCACTATTGTTTAACTTTGCCATCTATACTAACTTGGGGCTGCAGTTAATCGATTCGTGAAATTGATTGTTGAGCACAATACGGGGAGGTGACAAAGTGGCTGGCGTCAATATGTGACGATTTTGCATTAAATCAATAGTATCCTGACCCCAAAGTCGACTGAAACCTGCCTGAGTCACGCTCATTTGTTGATTGTATGCACCACCACTGGGCAGAGGAAAGTTTTGTTGCTGAGGGAATTGCTGGGTCTGCATTTGAGGCTGTTGCTGCATATACGGCTGAGATTGGTATTGCAGTGGAGCAGTGCTAGGTTGACCATTGAAAAGACCTGGTTGTGTTTGTTGTTGATATGCTTGCGCATATGGTTGTTGCGGTAGTTGCTGCTGCTGCTGTTGTTGTTGGGTATTCGCCAGCATTGGTGGCGGTCCAGTTGGATACATAGGTTTGCGTTGCACAGACATTTGTTGTTGTGTATTGTTGTTCAACTGATTCTGCTGTTGTTGAACAGCGGTTGCAATACTGCTAGGTGGCAAAGCCGATTGCATTGCACTAACTGCAGAGCCAGGTTTATAATTTGCATTCGAAAATGTAGACGGTTGTGGTGGCATTTGTTGCACACCTGGTGGAGCATTTGCCACGATGGGATACGAACGCGAAGTGCCAAACATGCTCGCGTTACTGGTGGAAGCAGCTAACGCTGGCGGCGGTGATGGTTGTGCACTAGCTACAGCATTAACAGTTTGCGTTGGCGCTGTTTGGCTGAAGGATGTATTCGTTAAAGGTGTTGGGGATTGAAACGACTTTGTTCCAGCATAAGGTGCGGACGTAAGCGGCGGCGGCAGAGCATTTGCTTGGGATGCTGGCGGCTGCCCGGGCAGAGAAGTGGGCGCATTTATGGCGTTAGTACGGAAATTGCCCTAATAGAATATAGAGAAATTCGTAACGATTCTTTTTTAACACAAATTACATTGAACCCACCTGGTAATTGTTAGGAAATTGCTGCTGCTGTTGCGGCAGGTTTGGCGGTGGTCGCTGCTGCTGCGTTGTCGCTGTGGTGGTCACATTCGTCGCCGCCGTACCATTCGTGCGATTAATACTTAAATTTTGCATGCTGCCTGACAAGCCAGTAGCACCGGCTGTTGCAATTTGCGGATTAGTTTGCATCATATTTCCACTAGGCGCAAAACTCATTGGTGGCTTGGCTGCATATCCGCCGTACTGGGCATGTTGTTGTTGTGTCAGCGAAGGTGATGCTGTGCGAGAAGAATTCGTGCTCAAATCACCGCTACCGCCGCCACCGCCATTGGTCAAAGGCATACCTCCTGGTGAACCGTTCATGCCAGGTGGCCGTAAATGTGGTGGTAAACTGCTGGTTAACGCTGTTGCAGTTGCTGTTTGGGGCCGTGCTTGTTCATTACCTGCTTGGGGTCCAGAATTAGACGCTGGTGGCAAAAACTTACTCATGTTACTTTGCAGTGTTGGAGCAGGCTGGGCCAATTGCTGCGGCTGCGGCTGTTGTTGTTGATGTTGTTGTTTCTGCTGTAAAATTTGTTGCTGCTGCTGATGTTGCTGTTGAGATGCTGAGAATGGCGGAGGTGCTGTGCCCACGGCACCTGATGCTGTCGGTAGCTGTTGTGTTGCTGGTAAACCATTAACTAAATTCGACTGTCCCATTTGGGGAGGACCGTAATTCGCATTCGCATAACCAGACATTTTTTTCTTTGTTCAACACATAGATATGAAAAACACCTGTTATTGTAGAAACAAAAATTAACATTAGCATTTTTTATAAGATAATGCGTTATCTAAAGGAGGTAAAGCAAATTTCGAAAATATAATAAAATAAATAAGAGCAGTTTATTTTCCAAATAAATGCTTTCTGCTAGTATTGAAAGTGGAAAGTACAACATTTATTAACTTCTTCCCAATTAGTTCCATTTCATTCATATCTTATAAACTTCACAAAATTATACTCTTTGAATGGCAGGTATTTCTAACCCTTATCTCAGCAGAAACAAAAATTATCAATATTTAAACAAGTCAGTTGTACAGGGCCTTCCAAGTATGATTTTCGCTTTTAAGTTAAAATGAAGAACATACTTTTGAATGAGAGCTCATTCTCTGTATATTGACAAACATACGTAAATATGTAATAGAGGGTCTACAACTACGAATGATATATGATATTTTCCAAATGTTACATGAGTGCAAACTTACATTTGTGATTTTCTTTTTAATTTTCGATGACATTAAGGCTTAAATTGGTTTTAATTGCACCGAATGATAATAGCTTTTTTCTGGTTTATCCCTATAAATTATTTCAATTCTCTCTTTTCTTCTATCTTATAGAATGCACGTCAGCTAAAATTTATAATAACTTTTAGATGATTACATCTATCGTGAATATTCACAGTTTTGCGAAATGTAGTCTTTACACTTCCAACATTTTAGAAAATTGTAGATGTTTTACATAATATCTGTCAAAAGTGAAGTTCGACCTTGAAATACCCTGTACACGCATGTGTAACAGTTATCTGTGTCTGACTCGCCCTTCCAGAAGTTCAAATAACTTTAGTGATACAATAAAAGAATAAAATTCAAGTATGAAAATACATATCGAGGCCAAAAATAATAATTTGAAGAAGATAAACAAACTATCAAATTTAGCAATTTGCTCGTTTTTTTGCTTTTATTTGTAAAAAAAAATCTCAATTAATTGATGATTGCAATATACGCTAAATGCTGTTCACGTGGTGGCTTGTAATAATTGAGAAGAAGTTGCAAGTTTTTCTGGATACGTTTTTAATTGCAAAAATTTGCAAATTTGCCAGCGATTGTGCTTATAAACAATTTTCCATGTTTTTAGCTTCTTTGAATCACAGGTTTTGCGTTTTGTATATTACATTTTGGACATTCTTCTTTCTGAGAGTGAATACGTTCAAATTCTCAGAAATACAGTTCCTAGCCAATTCTTACTGGAAAGAAGGTATACAGAGCTTATCACAAAAAATGCACTGCTGTTCATACAAATTCTTATAAAACTTATCAGTGGGACACGCAAATAAGTACATATGACAAAGGGTAGAGAGCGAGAAAATTACAATTTTAACTTGATAATTAATTAATTAAAGAAACAAAAACACGAGCGGACGGTAAAAAATAAATATGGTGCGCCAACTTTATTGTCCGCAGCACATGGATCTCAGTCTTATACCCTCTACGAGTTGTATTCCAACTCCTAAAAGCAGTATCTTCCATTTCAGAACTGCATTTACCGTTTTGCGATAAATTGCCGAGAAAACCCGATATTTAAAGTCTTTATATTATTTCTGATATTCAATACCAAAAATTGTAATTTCAGAACTTGTTTTACTTTTCGAATAAAATAGGAACTTTTTTTAAACTTAAGGCGATTTTTGAGCGTCTTCAAGCTTACACTTCTCTAAAATCTGCATGCATAAAAGTTTTCTAAAAATTCTGATAAAAAAGTGCAAGTTTTGACGATAATTTTTCGAAATTTGTTAAGATTTTGTAAATTTCGTATAAAGTTCGGAACTTTGTTTTATGCAATGAATTATGCTTTCATTAAAAAAAATCACTAAAAAATGGTATTCCTTTTCTATAAAAATATAAAGTGACGTAATTATACAAACTCAAGTGTAAATACACCTTTATTTACAATAGCAGCGCGACATCTTGTAAAGTTTTGACTATTTACTTTTTT
This sequence comes from Anastrepha obliqua, assembly GCF_027943255.1. Taxonomy (NCBI): domain Eukaryota; kingdom Metazoa; phylum Arthropoda; class Insecta; order Diptera; family Tephritidae; genus Anastrepha; species Anastrepha obliqua. Next base: position 47,895,100 of record NC_072895.1, read on the forward strand.
TTTTTTAAACATAGTTCTTACTACAACAAAAACTATATGGTAATGCAAAATTTCAAAATTTGTACAAATTAAAAAAAAGTCAGCAAATTTTCAAATTTCTTAATCAGAGTTGTGACTCATTTTAATATAATTCTTTCCACCTTAAAGTGTCTCAAAATTCGTTGTTGTTGTTGTTGTTGTTGTAGCAACATAAACATTGCCTCATACATGCACGGGGAATGCTGCTGTAGTGGCAGTCCTTAGCCAGATATAAATTCGGGTCGTTCCGGTAACGTAGAATCGACTGTCATGGGAACGTGTCAAGACTGTCTCTCAAAATTCGATTTGATTTTTGATAATTTTTTGTTGTTGATGCTATACATTTTCTTCTAAATAACGATTGCAGGAAATTAAAAATAATTTCCGGGTCGCTGCTATTGTGAACACAGGTGAGGCAAAGTTTTTACTATTTATTACTTTTATTTTTGTTTTTGTTTTTTTTTTTTAAATATATTTCCTACTACAAAAAATATATAGTAATTCAAAGTTTTAAAAATTTTTAAAAACATTTTGAATATACGGCAATCAATTTTAATATAATTCTTGATTAAATAATAACAAATAACGAATGCTCGAAATTTTTAAAATTTATAAATAATCAACACAGGTATGCACATACGTATGTAGCAGCAGAATCAGCTACGACATTTTTCATGCGTTTAGTTAAATATTGGAGAAGCAAAAAGAACGAACAATGAACGATTACAACATGAGCCAAAAATTAAAAAAAAAATCAAATATTTATACATAACATGTAGTTAAAAAAGCTAATATAGAAAAGTGAATATTGGCATTGACCTTAACCCAGCAATAGCTCGTACAAAAATATGCCCTCCGCAGCGAATGTATGTGAAAACAAGTTATGCATACAACATTTTATAGATATTCATTATTTTAGTTTCCTTTGCATCATTTTAACAATTTCGTTTAGTTGTTTTAATATTTCATTCCAATTAAGCTCATATACATACATACATATGCATGTATTTACGTATAAATAAGGAAATTTGCAGAATAAGCCCAGAAAGATCAGCACACAAACATAAAGTTCTGTTGTTGCTATTTGAACATACAAGTACGCGTGAAAGTTGGCAAATGGCTTATAAAAATAACAGCAATTTTGCGGAAATACTAACTTTTAGAAAAACTAAGTTCTTTTAATTTTTATGTCGAACGTAGATATATGATATATATTTATGCATAGGTGTTTATAACATTTATTTTAACTCGCATGACAACTGGCTGCACACTCACGCACCATTGAGATAGTTGACCTACTTTAGCATTGTTGCCGACTCTATTACCAGGAAAGCCTCAGAAGAATTTTTTGGGTCATGGGGTCATTCTACTCCATGTAAATATGCACTCTGTCTCTACACCTTATACATTTAAGCATGTAAATACATTTAAATATGTTGGCAATAAACTACGTACTTGCTCCTATACATACAGGCCTAACTTAATATTTTAATAGCTAATATTTAAAAATACTAATATGTACCTATGTACCTATGTACCAGTATGTATGTATGTATAAGAACAAAAGAAATACTATTTAGCGTGGCTAATGGGTATTGCATGGTGTAGAGTAGTTGGATTGCATTGCAGCAGTAGATCTGTTGATCGTAACTGATAGGACATATTGATTTTATATTTATTACCTTATTAAGCTACACAACGAATATTATATTTTTAATAAATTTGATTTTGATTTTATGATGTCCAGATCATTATTAGCGTTTAGGATCTTATGTTTTTATTTTTAAGTTTGTATTTATTTAGTTTCTAGTTTTAGCACTTTGATAATTTTAGTACATTGTACGCTCTTTTAAGCGGACACCTAAAGCTGCAATTAGTGGTGCCATAGCCGTAACCATAACCATAGCCGCAATAATTCAACGACTAATCATGCCATAACAGTTGATATTGAAGTAGAATTAATGACAACATTTGCATTTTGTCAAAACGACACAGATAATTTCCCATTGAGTCAATTACTTTTTCGTAGGTCATCCAAATTTGTATTGCAAATATCAAAACAAATGTCAAGTATTTCACAGCTGCTTATGGTTATGGGGAAAAACCAAAATTCAATAGATACATACGGCTACGGTTATCGACATTGCGCTATGGCGCGGCACCTATAATCGTTTACAGTAATGCTCATATGTTTGTGAGAAAAGTAACAAAGAAGTTTATAACATGTTATGGGAGGGTTGCCCGCTCAAAAGCAAAAAATTGTTAAAGATTTGTGGTATGTACTGAGTAGTGCTCGCTTAAGAGAGGTGTTCGTTAGGAGAGAGTGTACTGTATTCTAGTCTGTAAGTAAATAAATTAAATGAAATTTCTTATTGGAACCAAAAAGTTTAGTTTCTGGAGGGAAATGTCCCGACTCTCCTTGGTTATTACGAATATATGTATATATGTAAATGTTATTTTTTCGCACGAGGATAAGCCTGTGTTAGTCATGCCGCCTGAGTCGCTGAAACAAGAAAACCAACAACAGGCTAAGCACGGGTCATTCCAGTACTTACAAAAAACTGCGGTGGGAATGCACTCCAATAAATCGGGGTATTTACGTCAACCGCCTTAGTAAGACATTTCTACATTTCTATAGCAATGGACTTGTCAGAAACATTTGACTCATCAAGAACCATTTTCTCGACTTCCCGTTAAATTAAAATTCTCAATTAACAATCTAGGTTCAAAAACAAACCTGTAAGAATTAAAGGAAGGATAATGTCATTTATAGCAAACAATTTCTACGGGTATGCTATACCGGAAGCCACCTCCTCTCGGGCTGCGGACAAAAAGTGCATTAATTTTTTCAATAAACTACTGCCCAGTGATTGCTATCATTGCAAAGCACCAGCTAAAGAAAGCACATTTCCTCAGAGATCAACATGATCTTAGCACAATTACGTTCGTGTTTCTGTAGGTTCTTAATTAACGGCGTATTGTACATAAACATTTCCTGTACATGAAGAAGGTTCGTAAGACTTACGCCCGTATCAGCTGACACAAAGAAAAAAAAGAGGGCCCCCTGTAAATCAATTCTCACCATCATCCCGTTCTGTAGTATCGTAGATCGTTGTTTCATCGTGTCAACTGATCGGGCGTACGGGCGTACGTTTACGTTGGTGAGAGTGAGCACCATTAGACAAATTCGTCGAACTCAATTAACACAGTTCTCCATTTATTGTTGTTGCAGCAGCATAACATTCCAAGTGCATATACGAGGAATGCTGTTGAAGTGACAGTCCTTGACCGGCTTTAAATCCGCGTCGTTCCGGTTACGTAGAACCAACTGTCGTGGGAACGACTTTTCCATTTATCATAACCGTCAATTGCTTTACGCTATCAGAAGAATCTATTTTTCACCACACTTAAACATTCTCTACCATACTTTTTTAATAAAAAAAATGTAGTGTTTTATCTTGTTACAAGAGAGAGAGCTTATAGAGCAAAATTATACTGTTTCGTAATTTTCAATAGACTATCGGTCTATGTCTATTGTCAAAATAGCCATGCAAATGTCGTCATATGTAGGTGCCTGCACATGTATAGTCATATATGAAGAAAGTCTTCCTAAAACAGTTTATATTTTATCTTTAAACTTATCATTGTCCGATTATTAAGTTGCCAGCAATAATATATATTTAGATATGTGTACGCACTGTGTCGGCACGTAATTTTAAACTAAACTTAACAGATAAATTCTGAAGAAACAAACATGTTCATGCGTTCTATGGTTTCAACTGGGAATATTTTTTCGATTTGAACCAAAGTTCAACCACTTTCGTCATACAATAGCGAAATAACATTTGCACAGGTGCTAAAATTTACCTACGTCAATATAGCACCGAAGTAAATGAAATTTATTAAAAAACTGCCTATGAAAATTCTACTCCCTCCAAAATGGTAAAGGTAGAGACATATAATATTGCATTTGATTAAAACGTGCAAATATGTATGCATTTTGAGTTTATCAACTTCAAGTAGGGCTAGGTTATAGTGGAAGTGGAAAAAATAACATCGTTCAAACTTATGGCAGGGCTATATGCAACTGATTGTATTCAACTTATACGAGTGACGACATCACGGTTATGACGTATTACAGGACAATTCTTATCATTCCTTATGAGGAGGATAGGGACAAAGCCGCACACACGCCTGTAACTCTCTCCCTTTTGTCCCTTGGTCGTTGCTACTGGTGCAACGATTTGCCAAATGACGTATTGAACGTTTTAATAGCTGCTTGTTTCTCGGAGATTATTGTAAATTTTGCTATTTTTTCTATACTCCTTGCGTCTCTTTTGTTGATTTCCAGAACAGCACAACACTTTGTCGAGTGAATAGCAAAATGTACGAAGATGCAAAAGCAAAAATTGCAAATCACCACAACGAAACGCACGAAATTTAACTATCAGAAAACGATGAATGTAGTCAACATAATACATCTTTCCATGCACCCATTGTATAGTCCTCAATTGTGACGACAGCAGCAACTGGCAAAGAGGGCATGGAAAGTGCCGCCGCATGTGGGCTTTACTTTAATAAGAACACACTTTCATTGAAAAGTATATCAAATTGTACGATTTTCTATGAGGATGAAGTTGCAAATAGACTTTGTTCCTCAAGTCGGGTTTAGTTGCTGTATGCAATTAGTGAAGGCTATTGTACAAACACTTTTGAGCCTATAGTTGAATCACCTTATTTAAATCCAAGAATTATTTCTTCGATGCATTTCAACAGAACTTTTAAAATTATGTTACGCTATATTGCACCAAAATTTGTGGACTTTCCACCTTTCACTAACTGGGAAAATTTTTGCACATTTTGCCAAAACTTGTTTCATGTACTTTTTCCCCAATTTTTCAAGGCACTTACACTTTTCTTCGCTGCTTTCTGTTCAGCGAAATTTTTTATCACCACCTTTACAGATGCCCTGCCTAATAAAATGAAAATCTCAGGACACTCACACGTTTGTTACAAATTTCCCAACAAATCACTGCTTTAAAACGCACCGTAATGCAGATAATTGAAGTTTTACAAAATTAATTAATTCGGAAAAGTATTTACTGACACCACCACAAAACCAGCTCGATGAATTTTCATTTAACTCCAAAAGACGAGCAAAGGAGAATGCCATAAAAAATGAGCAGAAATTATTGGGCTACACATTTTTTAGCAAAACTTGACGTGGCCCTTGGTGCTGCCATATTGTGAATGCAAAAGAAATATATTTCTATTAAATTTTCCCATAAACTAAAATAAATAGTATATAATTAAACTATACCCTACATCAAATCTGGTAGATAATTTTCTGTAAAAAAATATATGGATTTCATAGTAAAATATCTATGTTTCAATATTGTATACCCAAATTGTTTGATGGCGACATCTGGCGTGGAGTAGTGACTAGTGATTACTTCCTTGAAATTTGAGCAAAACTTCAAATTAAAAATTGATGGAAAAGTATTTAATTAAAAACACAAATTTATCTGTAAGACTAATTGGAATATTAAGATGTAAGTTAACCTACCCAGAGCTGAGTATGGGAATCGGATAACGTGATGTTTTCCCCCATTATAGGATTTATGTACGTTGCACACTTGATTCCGACGAAATATCGCCTCTACAATAGCATTCCAAACAAAATTTTTAGCAGGCACAATAAAAAATTGCCGTCAAGATTGTCGCTCATTGAAAAATCCTTGTCTTGTCGGATTATTGGTGGCGTGCGTCATCATGTTGTTACGCAAATGGGGAGACCTACAGTTTTAAGCCCACTTCGAATGTCAGATATTTTTTACAAGGAGCTTTTTTTTATTGCCTGCCGAAAGGCGACCGCTTTAGAAAAAACTTTTCTTCATTTTTATGTTTTTCTGTTTTTAATAAAGGGTTTTCCAATCAGAGGTGTTATTTTGGGGTTGGTGTCGAAATTCTGTATGTACAAAATTCTAAAAACAAAATTCTGCTTTTTTAAAATTCTGCTTTCTAAAATTCTGCTTTCAAAATTCTGTATTAAAATATAATGTTAACAATTTTAAAGAGGTAATGTAATTATTTAATTTATTATTATTATTATTTTTTATTATTATTCGAGATATTAAATAAAAAATAATAATATTTTTTTCTTCAGTTCGATAGAATCCACAGTATTTTTGCGTAGAACTTCTTTTCGCGTGGGCGGCCTTCGGGCGCGCTTCAAAAAAATAACCCTCATCAGTCCGACTCCGGCTACGCAATCCACCGTATTTTTGCGTAGAACTCCTTTTCGCGTGGGCGGCCTTCGGCCGCGCTTCAAAAAAATTACCCTCATCAGTCCAACTCCGGCTACGCAATCCACAGTATTTTTGCGTAGAACTCCTTTCCGTGTTAAAACCATTGAGGCCTTCCAGCCTTTTTTTTTATTCAATATCTCGAAAACTAAGCGAGATATCAAAAAATTTTACTCCATTTCGTTTTCTTTTGTCGAGTTCTATAATAATCCGCCAGAAGATTGCGGCGCCACGGAAACAGCAGAATCCCCTCGTACATATGTACATACCTACATTAATTATAGTTGATAATAGTTATACATTGGTATGTACATATGTTTGCAATCAAATATTACCTGGAGATGAGAACTTTGCCTCTCTTCTTGTATGACGAAAATCACAAAACTTGAATAAAGCAGAATTTTTCGCTTAAACATGCAGAATTTTGAAAAAGCAGAATTTTAAAAAAGCAGACTTTTAAAAAGCAGATTTTTTTTGCAATTTATAGAATTTTGTCACCCAGAATTTTGTAATACAGAATAATGACACGCTCCCGTTATTTTGGCATTCAAAGAAAAATACTATTTTTTAATATAAATGATCGGTTGTTTATTTCATTATAAAGAGGAAGGTATGCCGTTAATAGTGGAAAATAACATCAGGCAAATGACCACCACGACCACGTTTTCAGGACAATATCCTTTTCATTCAATTTTCCATAACCGAATTGCAAAGTGGCTGCCATATGTCCTCGATAGCATCACGAATTCCATCTTTGAGGTCTTGAATCGACCTAGACTGTTGGCGTACGTGGTCCCAAAGAAAAAAGGCACAAGGTGTTAAATCACAAGATCTCGGTGGGCAATTGTGATCACCTCTTCGAGAGATAAGCCTGTCTAGAAACTTTTTCCGTAAAATATCAATGGTTTCGTTGCTTGTGTGGCACGTAGCGCCGTCTCGTTGAAAATAAACGTTGTCCAAATCAATACCATCCAATTCCGGCCATAAAAAATTGTTAATCATCTCTCGATAGCGATAGATAACACCTGTTATTGGAAAACCCTATACAACAACATTTCTGGGGAAAATCTTAACAAAATAAATATTAGGCAAAAAAATTGATGATCGAGTACATACTATAGAACCAATAATTAATTTTCGGATTCTGAATAGAGCATAACTGCTGCAACTCCTGCAGCACTTTAATGGCAGCCGCTCCACCAGTAATGGATATCAACTATTTTGTATTTGTGCTTTAGCATACTTTCAATTAAGTGTTCGTAGCTGCCACTGGCCAAGGTGGGCAACGTTGCCGGTAGATGGAACATTTGGGTGGCACTGGGGTTGATAAATGCGCTTCAAATTTCAATTCTGCCAATGCGAAGCCAAAGATAGTTTTAGAAAGTCTGAGCCCTTTCCTGAAGCTGTAAATAAAATATACATAGGTAGTAGAAACTAGTCTGATTATAATGGAAAAAATGTAATTTTCGTACGTTGCCTCCGGCAAAGCTATGGGATTGCTTTTATCAATTTCATTATTTTGTATATGTATATGTAGGTCTGTTCATGAAGCAAATAGTTTGCTACAAATTATCACGTTTTGGTGTTCATGTACCCAAAAAACTTGCAAAGTAGGGGAAAGTGAGAGAGCAAAATGACATTTTATTTTGAGGGGAAGTTGCAAGTTTTTATTGGATACATTTTTACATATAAGAATTTGCAAATGAGAAAAACAGCTGATCGCAAAGTAAAAATAAACACGAATTAAAATTTGCGAAATGCGACTGCTAATGGAATGTTCTTCATCTGAGAAATGGAACAAATTATTGTGGAGAAAATAAAATCGTGCGATAAAGAAGCTCGTTATTTTGCATTTTATTTGCTTTATTTTCTTTTTTGTAATTTAATACGAGGCACCTCAACTGAAACATTTTTTCTGCCAACAATTTTATCAGCTTTTCGTAAAACTTGCAAATTATTACTGGTTTTGCGTTCATGTACTTTTTTTGAAATTTTTCTCTTTGAGAGAGAATTCTCGGAAATTAAGTTACTGGTAAGTTACGGAATAATTTTCACATGAACAGACCTTATGTAACACGACTTTGACTACATACATTCGATTTCAATACAAATATTTGTATTTTGTGTTGATTTGTTATTTCATAGATGTCATTTGTAGTCGATAGGTAAAAGTGGATGTCGGTATTTAAACCAACTCATTTACATAGACGGTTGCCGATACATTGTGATACCACAGCCATTTGTGGTGGCCGAAAAAACTTAAATTCGCTTCGTATTGAGTGCGGCAATCCAGTCACTCGATACCAAGGCGAATTCATTAATAATAATAGATTAATTATTAATTAATAGATTAATTATTAATTAATAGATTAATTATTATTAATAGATTCGTCTTGCTCGATGCGTTTCGAAATTTTTTTCGATAATATTGCTTGCTTGAATATGAGTGCTGCGATCGAGCACAGATTACAAATGATTTAATTTTGTGCAGAAGTGAAATGAAGGCAAGCAGTGAACTAAAATCTCAAGGTCGGACGGTTTTATCGACCAGTCGTCTGCTTGTGAGACCGGTCAACGAAATGTGATGGCAGTTGGTACTCAAAAAAATGTACCGGTAAAGAAACTCCATTTTATCATTATCGATTTATAGACTTTTGAATTTCATGGTGATTTATTGTGGTGTTAGAGCAGTTTCAACAAAATTGTATTGCTTAACCTAAATTTATTTCTTGAATGCAATTTTACTTCTTCACTTAAAATTAATAATTTTTAATATTTTCAAATTTTATTTGAATTGCATATTATTTGCGTGTTCCGGAATATTTTTCTTTATCCAAAAAAGAGTTTAATTGTTTGTATATATATTCACAATTTCTATATATAAATGCTTTTAACTGGCTTTAATACATTCTTTTATAACTATTTCTTAATGTATCATAATGAAATATACATACACGTTTATATAATGCATGCGTGTGTATGTATTTCCAGTTACATGTTTTTATAATCAAAGCATTAAATAAAAGAAATGGTGCAATTTTAAAATTGGTTTTTAAAATATTTAACCAACTTCTGTTTGCTGCTGTGCTGATTGTTTTCAAATTGGAGTTTAGTGTTTCACAGCTGCTACTTGGTTTATTTTTATTTACTACTTTGCTACTTCCATTTTATTTTACCTTTAAGATTGTGTATATATGTATGTATGTAAGTATGTAACGGTGCACGCTTAATATTTCTTTAGTAACGTATGGTTTATCGATTTTAGCCCTTTTAATTATTTCAAAAAGTTTCCATTTTATGAAAGCGTTTTTAAGTGAGGTTATGTAGTTTACCGCAATTTATGTGCCTTACATTTCGTGCTTTTATAAACATATTTCAAATACAAATAGTTTTTTTATATTACAATAAATAATTAATACTTTTGAAATTACTAAAAATATATGTATGTATGTGTGCGTTTTAAAATTACACAAGTAAAAATAGATTTTAGCAAACAAACAAACAAAAAATTATAACTTATTACATTGAATGAAAATTCGGATATTTTTAATACAATATTTTAAGTAGAGTTCTTTAAGAAAAATGCAACTATTCGAAAGACTAACTTGAAAAAGCTTCAATCAATAGGTTGTAAAATTTTAAATTAGAAGTTTATCTTATAAATATTAAGAAATTTATTTAGTACGTATAAATTTTTTGTATGTATTATTGGAATTATTTAGTAGGCGAAAACAATTTTAAATTTTCAGTGTCCTTAAATGTTTACCCAACAATTTGCGGTTTAAATATTTACCAACAGTCCACTTATACCTTTAAAATTTTGCTTAAGAAAATGTATTTAGATGCCCGCCTATGAACTCTGTAGTATTAAAACTGTCTACTGTGAAAAAAGTGTATTGCTGATTGAGGTCTGGAATTGCATGATACCTTTTTCTTGCTAAATTACTTTTCAACTTTTAAATATTTTATGTGTACGTATGTATATATATGTATATTGTAAACATTATCACTAAAAACTACAAGTCTGACTGCAAATCGTTGTTCTAGTGCATGTGCAACTACACTACGACTTCTCAACATTATTAGATCCATACTTCCTACTTACAAACTAATGTGCGACATTAAACTTTTAAATATCCTTATGTAAGTGTATGCTTGTATATATTAAATAAAACTCACAATATATTGTTTATTGTTTAAAGTAATTTGTGGGAGTGCAGGTGACTTTATTTCTGAGCCACCTGAGTGTAGACGTAATAAACTGTAATAAATGGTTTCTATGCATTAGTAAAATAAGTGAAAGCGTTTTTTGTGCAAATTTCGACAATAATAAAGAACAGTTCAGCTTCGACAACCAGAATAGGTGAAATTTGTACATTATTTTTGGTAAATGAAGCGAATTAAGTTACCGGAAAATTTACTGCACATTTATCATACATCAATTATCATAAGTTAGATTTGTCGCCAATAAAACCAGAATAGTATCATAGTAGAATGAGATTTTTTCTCCTGGAAATGAAAGCTATTAAATATATAATGCATGCCACCTCCGGACAGATACCGGCTGTTTCGACAGGCTGAGACCAGAGGGAAACCAGTATTAATTGCGTGGATGCATGTGAAGAGGGAGTTGGTATCACGTTTGGTAGCTTAACATGTCGGACCTATGAATGTAGAGTATGTCGGGGCCAATTCTGGATAAGTAAGAGTTCAACCTACAACTATGCAACAAACCAGCACAACTCGGGTGTAACGAAGTAGCGGCAGCACGTCGATTGCGATGCGTGATTGTTGGACTCCGTTGGGCAAACGGTGAGCGAGAGTTCATAAAGGCGGTGAGGGATTCTCCGTGAATGTCTCTTGAAAAGTCTGTCTGTAACTGCCGGCTTTCTATTCAGTGTTATGTATGTGTGCGGGTATTTCATTTCATAATGGGAATACTTGCACCCGATCAGCATAGAAATTAGTTTTGCCGAAAAGGGATTGTTTTTCTAATTTAGGGTATTTCTTATCAACATTATTCTGGTTTGGTCACTTTGTGATAAATTTGGAGCAACATTAGGGTGGCCGAAACGACCCGAATTTATACCTTGCCAAGGGCAGCTCTTCAAGCAGAATTCTCCTAACATTTTCTGTGGGTTGTTTTATGCAGTTACAGCAAGAATAACAACTGATATAGGACCATGCTCAACGACTGGTTTCCTCCCCGTTTCCATGAAAGTCGGTTCTACGTTACCGAAACGAGCCGGATTTATATCCGGCCAAGGACTGTCATTCCAGCAACATTCCCCGTATGTAAGTATGGGGAATATTTATGATGCTACAACAACAACAACAACTGTTTTCTCCCATTGTATACAAAAGGGTATAGCAGTGTTTGGGCTTCGATTGTTGGAACGAATGAAGAAAATATTAAAATTAGCGCCATCTTTGTGCTAGGCTTTTTGAAGAAATCATCTAATTCCGGGATACAGTATATTTTGAGTTTTGAAGTACCCATGCATTTCCAGGTTCTAACTCTGCATTTGACCTATGAGATCCCGGCATTCGTTTGTAAACTGTTTCGTTTTAAGCAGAAATTTCGTTTTTCAAGAGGACTTTCAAATTATTCAAAAACTAGATAGATGAGAACTTTCCTTGCGTTTTTTTTTAATTTCCATTATACACCGCATAAAAAGCACTGTTTAGAAAATTTCTATAATTTTTGATAAAAGTCGACCGCAAGGCCTTCCCACCTATCAACCATCGTGCACAAATTCCAGCCTTTCTTGATTGTCAAAGGAAAGCCATTCTTTATGTAACTCCTGCAATACGCCGTTTGTCAAAAGTAATGTATGTTATTGAAATCTGTTATTAAATTGCACTAATTATTTTTATGAATATAAATAGTTTTGTGAGTATATATGCATGCATGTAAATGGTCACAACACTAAAAAATATGCGTAAACTGTTAAAATGCGTAATCGATCGCTGCCTTCGTAACCTTCTTCGCTTCCCGCACTCACAACCTTCCTCACGTGGTTACTTTTATGCTTAGTGTCGAAGTATCTATAAATTTTATTATGTATATTTGTGTGTTTTAAAGTAAATGGAAATAATCAAATGTATTATATGTATATTAATTTCCCCTCTTTTTCAACAATTTCAACAATGTGCATTTGCCAACACTTTTCCCTAAGTAAAAATTTATCTCTCCATCGACCCGCATCCGTATTTTAAGCCTTCTATCAAAATATGTTTCGCCAGTTCCCTAACTGACAATCCCACCTCCCCCGACTGTATTCGCCTGCATGCAGTGTGCATCCTTTTAGAGTGTGCAGTACTCGGTTAGTATCGGTATGGACTTCAGCAATTCATTGATATTGTTTTCCTCTAGATGCGTCACTAACTTGCCAGATGTGCGCAGCAGATTATTGAAATTTTGCAGATTTTCCACAATCTCCTTAGTCATTGTATCTGATGATTTACGTATTAGCTCAGCTAATTTTTTGCCAACTTCATATTTGATGTAGCTCTCTTCCAAGTCAACACCATCCTCTTTAGCAGCACTGCTATTCGTCAAATAGACCACACACAGTATACATAAGGCAATTAGCGCTTCATTCTGCATGACTAAATGTTGTGATGTCAACATGTTGATCATAGCCTCAACGGTGCCCTCATTGGCAATAAACGCCTTTAAGCTGCTGCGATCGTAGTCCTCCGGTGGCAGTTTGTCAGCGAATTGTTCAACAGGTGCGTCACCCTTGCGTGGCAGCGCGTAGGCAATTCTACCCAAGTAGGCATGTTTGATAAGCCAAGCCATTAGCCGTAGCGATTCACCTGTGACACCAGCATAATCCGAAGATTTGCTCCAGTGCACTAGTTGCTCGATAAGCGTTTTATTGCGCAGCAGTTCCAAGGCGAGTTTTTCTATAAATAAAATACAAAAACAGAAAGTATTTATAAAAGCATATGAACTAAGTGTGCGAATTTTTATTTACTATGCACAGGGACTTATTGACAATTTTTGATAATTTATTTGTTTCTTATTTACTTTTAATAAGTTTTTATGAATATATTTTTTATGAAATATACCTATTATATCTATTATGGTGTTGGTAAATCAGCTGATTTGTTTTTTTTTTTTTTCTTTCGCTGTGTCCATATGGCTGTCAGTACAGAATAAAACAAGGCGAATTAATATTTTGTTTTCTACTTTTCCTATACTTTCCCGTGACAATCAAACGTACAAAACATTGTTGTTGGTCTAGTGCCACCACCTTTAATAAATGCGCCTTGGATTATAGTAAACGAATGCTCCAAATAATTTTTTATAGAAGAAAACAACAAACAACGTCAACAAAAAAAATTCTCTAAAATCAACGCGATTTTGAGCCACTTCAAATCAAAATTCAATGGTCTATGAAATAGCGTACTTCAAATTTTTCTAAAAAATTTGATCAAAAAGTCTGAAAATTTGATTAAAATGTGTTGAATTTATTTTAATTTTTTTTTTTAATTTACTTCTATCTAAAGGGCGATCAGTTTAGAGGTATCGGATTTGAAATTGAAATAAAAAACGAAAATTCAAATTGATTGGCCAATCTTTACAATTTTTGTCTAGAACCCTTCATGACATTTATTTTTTAAAGGTAATTCCTTTGAAATGTTAGCCGCAACTGCGAAGTAAATTAGGCATTCATAAACACCAATTTTGAATGACTCGCTGGAGAATTTCGGTCTGCATCTCGTGAATAACTTTAGTAATGCTGGCTTTCCAATGCCTCAATCGAAGTTGGTTTATCCATAAATATATCCCCACAAATAAAAGTACAAAGGTGTGATATCACACGATTTTGGTGGCCAATCCACTGGTCCGAGACGAGAGATAAATTGCTCACCAAAACGACGACGCAGTAAATCTATTGTTTCACGGGCTGTATGGCAAGTAGAGCCGTCTTGTTGGAGCCAAATTCTTCAATTTCCGGCACCAAAAAGTCGTTTATCATGGCACTATAGTGTTTACCATTCACTGTTACGTAGCCAATAAAACAAACATGGCTCTCATAACTGGACATCATAAGTTGGCCTGAGCGCGCGATGAGCACTTATCACAGAGCGTCGATTTTCATAATACAATTGTACGATTTGCAAACGTTGTTGAGGTGTAAGTCTTTCCATGATAAAATGAATACCGACAAAAATTATGTATTTAGATTGACATCAGTCACGCGTGATCTGTCAAAATAACCCTATTGGAAACAGTACCTCCAATTTGACCACCATTTATATGGATTTTGTAGTAGGATGGACTATATTTTCATTAAAAAAATTAAAAAAATAAGAAACAAATAATTTGTTAAAATTTGTAGTAGGCCCCTGTACAAGAGTTATTTAACGCAGCGTATTATTGTTTAATATGCATCCATACCTTGACCGTCTACTGTCATGCGCAATGTACCCAACAGCTTGAAAACTACTGGTGGTTGATGTATCTCCAACATCGGCAGTATAGTTTCAACAAGTCCAGCTTGTATGACAGCGTTTTTGTTTGGTTTTGGTATGACAAGATTTCGTAGTGCACTCAGAAGTGCATGCTGCAGACGCACGTCATCTTTAACGCCATTGTTCTTGGCCAACACATCGAGCAATTTGTTCATTACTTTATTTTCTACCATATAAATGCAGTGGCTGTCGGTACGTGCGAAATTGCCCAAAGCAAGCACTCCGGTGGTGAGAAGATCGATATCCTGTGAGTCGAGCCAATCCTCCATACTCTTCAGAAGCGGTGTGGAGTAAAGATAATGCATTGATTCATCTGCGCATAAACGAAAAACAAATTGTTTATTGATAATGTTAATGATCTCAAATTCATATTAACGATTTCTTATTATCTTTAGTTACACTGTGCGGCACAAAAAGTAATAGGCTATGAATATATTATATTAAAATTTTATGTATACGAGTATATACAAGATGGCGCAAAATTAATCATCCAATTTTGTTTTCGAATAACTTTTTTAGTAAATGAAAAAAATTATTTTGAGTGAGGGAAATCTTTCTTTTGACCTTTACGCGCTCCATTGCTTGTCAGTTTATATACTGTAGCTGTCTAGGTGTTCACAAGTGTCGTACGACGCCATTTGCAAAAATTATATATACATCTTCCGATTAATAATTTTGTGCCACCTTGTATTATATACCGCATATAATGGGCGCTTACACCCTTTATGGCGTGTTTACGCCTCCTACGTTTTCTATCATTTGGGGTTTCATGCCTGGGGTTTCGAACCTGGGCAAGAGCCAATAATACTCACGCACCAACACATTCGGCTACGGAGGCCACCTTGTATTAATACATAGCAAAATGTCAGCTACTTTCTAAAAGAGAAATTTATACAGCTTCACGACGTCAAAATAAACTGCTTAGGATACCCCAGGGGTCTGTGGTGTTTAACCTAGAATACTTCTATTTACCAGCTTGGGCTAAGTCAAGGTGCATTCTATAGAACTTTATCAATCGAAGACACTATGCAGATAGGATGTTGGTTGCCATCTAAATTCGCTGGAACAGTATGACGCATTCACATTAAGTTACCTCCAAGCTGGCATAGAAATGCCTTTAACTATTAATAGGCAACGTATCCATGAACAGGGTATATCTCATAAGTGTACTTGCATATAGGGGTACATGCTCAATAAATAGCAAGATATTTTCGCCAAGAAGAAGGCAGCACAAAAAGAAGTCAACATCGCTAGGCAAGTACGGAATGTAACAGACAAGAGGTAACAATACAAGTATGTTCGAAACACTCCTTAACTTTGATATTCGGAGTAGAGTAGTCACTTTGGAGTAGTCACAAGCATTCTCACTGGTGATTGCAAATAAATAATGCACTTGTAGAATTTGAGTGTCCACTACAGGTTATGTGTCGAGAAACAGGAAAGAGCAGAGGAAACATAAGGTGTCACTATCAAGCCCTTATCAGGTGCACACCTCATTTCTTAGCCTTGCAGCAGATGGCAACCCATGATCTAAATGACATTTCATCAAGGGACCATGTGAGGTTGCTTTATGATATGGAATAGAGGTTTGTTACAATAAATTTACTCTAGTGACAGTGACAAGGTGATTTGCTCAGTTTCTTCTACATATAAGCCTAATATAATATAATTTAAAAATTTAAGACCATTTTCCAAAAAATAAGAGTAATACCATATGTACACAATCAAATTTGAAAGATTTTGCGGGTATTAAACCACAAAAACGAAATTGCTACTTTCGATCCAAGTCTACTCCCAAATCGAGTTCCCTTAAAAGAGCATGCCTTCCTTTCGGTCGCTTCTGCTCGCTATCTAATGTGTCTCACAATGTTATCAATTATAAGTTACTAAGTACCAAGGAACATTGAACTGGTAGTAGCAGTAGAGCAGATCTTTTGATTTCTTTCTATTCAAATGGGCTCTAAATTGTAAAATTATTTGTTTATAGATTCTGAAATTTCAGGTACCAAAAGCAATAACAAAATACATTGCTCTTGTTGTTTTTACTCGATATGCCTTCTTAGGTACTATATATTGTACAGGGTGGTTTATCTAACGTTTGGAATTAAATTTATTTCGGCTTTAAATAAAAGATTAAACCTTGCCCTTAACATGGGCCATAATTTGAATCAAATGACTTCCACGGCTGTTGTTATACTAGTAGTAGCCCATCTGGCAGCTCAATTTCTCAGTATATTTTCGTAAGTTGCACCGCTTATCTAACCGATGGCAATATCGATTTCACATTTCAACGCTTGAGTGGTTGGCGTAACATTTATCTTTAACGGCGCCACAAAAAACGAATAGTAGTAGAAGAAAGTAGAATGGAGTCGTATCGTAGCTTCTAGGCTGCCATCAATTGGCATCACCGCTTCGGCTGCTTATTCGATTGTCGAATGCTTTTAATATTTCCAACTTTATTCAGGCTAAAAGTGACGCATTTTGTAAACGTTAACTATACTAAACTAAATGTGTGATTCCATACACTATATGAGATTATCCTGTTTATTATATTTGATTCACCGCTTACCTCCTGTGAGTATCAACACAATCAATTCGCATGCCAGCTTCATTAGTGCACGCGCCTCGCTAGTACTCGCCAAAGTCTTATATTTCTCAAGCAGATTGTAGATCGTCTCGCAGAGTCCATCTTTTGCCAATAGCAATTTCACATCATCATTCTCCGCCTGATAGTGCAAAAGTTCAAGGCACATTTCCGCTAGATCGGGATTTGTGGAGGCAGCCAAAATATGCGATAACTGAATATTAAGATTCGCATCGAAATTTAAATCGGCCACATTCTCGGTGAGTATGCTCAGCAAAGGCAAAGTATTCAACAACAAATCTTCATGTTCTTCAACATTAGCCACACCGACGGTTATGATCTGTTGTAATTTCTGCATTATTTGTAAATCCATAGCGCGTTTAGCTAAGCCCTCTCCACCGAGTAAATAATTAGAAAGTAGACCACCACGTACTTTAATGAATTGTAACGCATTCTCAGTGTCACCAATTTCCGTTATGTCGAGTAGTCGCAGCAGTACTTCATCACCGTGCAAATCCAGAATGATGTCACGCGCCTCATCGTTCAAGTAACAAATATTACCGAGCGCTCGACAAATTTGTATGGGCAATTCCATATTCTCACCGGCCGGTAAATCACGCAGACAATTCAAAAACACTTCGATAATATCACGTTTTGTGAATTTTTTGCGTTGCACTTCGGATTTTGTGATTTCGGCAATGCATTTGGCAGCCTCCTTACGGATATTCAATTCCTCTGATTGTGCCAAAGCCATGAAAAGATCGGCCAACTCATGTTTGTCAAACAATTTTGGATCTTTTGTAGCGGATATTTGGCTGAGTAAGCTGTTGGTGTTGGCATTGCTGTCACTATCGGTGGTGTTTGTTGAACTCACCGAAGTCGACTTTAGTTTCTCTATTAGGTCATCGATTTCGCCTGAGGATAAGATATAAATATATTAAATTTAATTAATTTGCAAATAAATGTATGCATTTATAAAGACTATATAATCGTATGTACATATGTAGGTATGCAAATAAGCTATAGAGAATAGATCTATAAAGTATGCCTATGGTCTTTTTACAAAGTAACTCAAGATTGACTGTAGAGGGTTTTGCTTTTAACTTAAACTTAACTTGATCGTGATGGAGGAGAATAACTTGAAAGCAACTTGGCTTCCGGAGTATACTTGCTCTACACACTATTAATTCGTACCCAACGATTTCTTCACACTATTTTTTTTTTTATAAATATAGTTCATACTAAAACAAAAATCATGCAACGCAAAGTTTCAAATTTTGTGCAAGATTTAACCAGAATTTCTAGAATTTTTCTGGGTATTCAGATTTATAGCCATTGAGTTTTAGTATAACAAAGTACAAGTTCCAAGTGACTACAAATATCGTTCCATATAAAAAAATTCGATAATGTACTTTGTATGAAAGAAGGGTGTTACACCTCAGCGCAATTGGCAAAAATTAATAAGTATTCAATATATAGTACTACGAGTATTACCCAGCTTGAGCGTGGGTTTTGCTAAAACAAGTATTTCTAGTGAGCGACCGACTTGCGAAAACCATAAGATATGGTATGTTGCTCTATAAATAGCTACCAGACCATTCTCCTTGGAACATCTATCAAACTTTGCCAAATCTACATAGGTCCCGCAGTATCCGTGGAAGGTTATGGCCTAGGTAAGGTCATTCGCATATGGGATATCTTAGGGCACAACATATCCATGCCTCTGAACAGAGGATTTATAATTGCGATTCATAGAGTGGGGATGAGAATCCGCCTCGCCGAGCCGTTGGTATACTCATTTAATGATGCCATTCCATTTTTAATAAAGTAGATTCATTAGCTACGACTATCAATGATTAACAAACAGTTGAAATAGTTACTATCAGTAATTCACTTCTTGAGTGCTAAGTAGATTTAAGTTGTTTTTCTAAAAATGTCTAAAAAAATACTGGCACCAAGTTTTATAGACCATTAAATTTGGTATAATAAAATGCACATTTGAAGCGGCTCGAAATTTTCGTTGATTTTTTTAAATTTTTATCCGACAGTGTTGCGCATTTTTTCCACACAACACATGTACGAAATTTTTCTTGATTATAAAACACCTTGAAGGGAAAAATAACTGAAATTAAAAAATAAATATTTGACAGTCATAACTTGTCAATATGTAGTGCTACTATAATTTTGCATATATATATCCATTAGGCCGGGTCGATTTGTGGGGAGGCAAAAAAATCGCCCATTGCTCTGTAAAAATCATATTATAGGGATCAAAATAAGAAACTTTGCCGAAGGAACCATACCTCTAAAACGAATTCTGATGTCCCCCAATTTGGGTCGAACTTTTAGTGTCTTTTGTGGGGAGGCAAAAAATCGCCCATTGCTCTGTGAAAATCATATTCTAGGGATCAAAATAAGAAACTTGGCCGAAGGAACTATACCTCTAAAACGAATTCTGATGTCCCCCAATTTAGTTCGAACGAAAAATCCCACTTTGACCCATTTAGAGTGCCCCAATCGAGTCCAAATGTATGACCGACCCCCACTAACTTTGGACGGCCGATCCACCCATGCCAGTGGCACACCCCCTGTAACTCCCCTGGGGGGTTCCCCATACAATCATTTCAAAATATCACCATTTTTGGCCTTTACATGAGAAAAGAAACTAAAAAGTTCGTAGAATACGATTTTCACAGAGCAATGAGCGATTTTTAAATCGACCCGCCCTAATACCCATCCAAGTTTTATGATTGTGACCCACCTGGAGATAGACATGCAACTTGCAGTGACATACTCGTACATTCATTTTTATGTATTGAAAAAACTTACAAATGAAAATCATTGCATGTCATGACGAAACTAATAGTGTTTCAATATTGAAAATAACTTAGCTGACACACTTTTCTTGAAAACATTAATAGAAATTACATTTGCCCCCAAATTTTATGCCTTGGAGCACAAAAAAAAATTGAAACTAATTCGATGCGCGCAAATGGCAGCTCAACCGAACATAACAATCCTTAAAAATGTGTCGTGCCTAAGCTGCTCAAGGATTTTGAATGGCTGATTAGTTATCTGCAACGATTTACCAGCGCTAGTCTATCAAATGAATTGCAATAATGAAGCAATCCCGTTCATCGGGGACCAACTAAAGCTAATGTAGTGTGCCAAAGCTTTAAAGGCTCTGTTAATTTAATGGTTATAAATAATAATTCTCATGTAACTAGAACACTTTTGGAATATAATAAAATCTGAAAAAAAAAATATTTGCTTTTTCAGCTTCATCTCGCTTTTAAATCTTCCATTGCCGCTCTGTACTGTTAGTTTATATTGCACTTTTAAGGGAGATATTATCATATTAACGTTTGCACTAGTACTAAGTGAAATTGTATACCTCAGTATAATCACTTTTAAGTCTTATCTATAAATAATATATTATCTTCATTTTGTAGCTCTAGTCTGCAAGACTCTGAGACAGCGTGCATTCACATTCAATATATCGAAGATTTTCCTGGGGTATTAATTCCATATATAGTTTGAGAAATGTCCTGTGAAGACGTAAATTCTTTTTGAGCAACTTTTGGATTTTGAAAATGCACTTGGAAATCAGGAATTACATGTCGATGGAAACAACTTTTCCCGACTGTAGAACTATGAAATTTGAAAAATATCTCATATCTAATTCTTGAAGAGGTGAATCAGATGCCGAAGGGGATGTTTTGCAGATTCCTCCTCTTTTCGAAAATAAATCGTTTTTGAGGTATTTCAGCTAACCAACTGAAACCTATCGAAGACACATCAATACCAACACCTCGAAATTGAAAAAATAAGCACCATACATTGGTAAAATTCCGACTGTTTAAATTAAATTGTGGCATATTTTTACACAAAGGCTCGCCTTTCAGTTTAAGAATGGTCTTCATTTTGGCACGCATCTTTACCTTTAAAAAAGCACTACACCAGGAAACCCAACTATTCCATATCACAAGATCCCTCTGGCACTAGTTTCTTAGATGTTTTTCAATAATCTTGTTTCTTCGTTCAATCGGGACCAACTTAAGCAGAACTAGGCTCTTGAACTAAAATGTCAGTCTATCGGTGGACCGATAAGTTCCTAAAATGAAAACAGATGACGCTGCCAACACAATTCCAGCATTTTGCTTGTCAAAAAGCATCGTTCAAAAGAAACGCTTCCTATTTTACTGAACGACTTCTTATTGTTACACAAAGCATAATAAAATAATCCAACAAACTATTGGAGAAAGCTGCCGAAGTGACAGGGCATAGATCAAGATTGCTCCGGTAACATACACAAAACCAACTTTCGCAGGTGCATAATACTTTGAATATAAGCAAAATAGCTGATATGTGAAATAATGTTGTTGTTACAGCCATTTTAAACAGCCTATCGATTCAAAGCAAAGACGACTGTATTTGGCGAGCAAAATCGTGCAAAAACGCATCGGCGCATATGACTGTAGCTGCAAAGACAAAATCAAGTTATGAGTAGCCCGCTGAAACTATTATCTGTTTCTAAATATGAAGAAATGATGGCATGATGAGAGATTTGCCCCGAACGAGCGGATCATCAATGAAACAGTCGCCTGTTTCGAGGTTTCCGTGAAATGTTATTATTGGAAGGTTGCCAAAAAATTGAAGAAAAGTTGAAGAACTGGTTATTTTTTCTTTTTGGCGAATAGCATGATTTTTAAAATTAAAATTTTCAGGAACTTATGCATTGACCCAATCTCGTATCTTTATTTTAAATCAACTTCACAGTCTTGGTTATCTCGTATACCGCAACAATAAAAGCCGAGTACTCAATGTGGCAAAACGTTAAAAATTCAGAATCATATAAGGATAATAGGCATATAAGTAGAATACTAGAATGAAATTCGATTTATAAATTTAATTTGCTATACATTGACAGACTGCTTTATCAAGCGACGGAACACTGATACAAATTGGGCTGTTGATAGAGGCGATGTTCAATAATATATTCTTTAAAGGTAGGATCTACTCTTTGTCGAAAACAGTTTTAAAACATTTGTTGTGCATTTTCCCCCCATAACTTGTATGGAATAACGAACACATTTACTCCGAGCACCGCTATATAAAAATAAGATTTGAGGGAAACAGCTTACGGGCCCCGCCTGCCAGCAGGAACTTGAAAAAGACCAATTGGCAAATATATAAACGGGAACTTAAGGAAAGACTTCCTAATTCGCAAAATATCACTATTGAAAATAGAGAATCACTGAACGAACACGTACAAATCCACGGAGGTTTGTAAATAAAACTACGCTATAATTAAGTAAGGGGAAGAAAAACCCGCCCTGGTGGTCAGAAGACCTGGCATCATTAAGAAATGACAGCAGAAGACAGTTTAATAGAGCGAAAGCGACACGAGAGTGTAAAGACTGAGACTGCTATTACAGTAAACAAAGAGTTTATAAAAAAGAAGTTAGGTAAACGAAAAGGTCTGGTTGGAGAACATTCTATGGAGAAATCGAGGGAACCACAGAGGCTTCTAGACTGCCTTTCACAAAAAACCACTATTCCTCCGGATACCTCCAAAAACCGGATAAGAGTTAGACTATCTCCAGTGACGAAACTCTGAAGTTGCTAGTGGCCACACACTTTCCCAGCAACGAATCATCTAACGTAGTAATCAACAATAGTACAGAAAGACCTAATTCTGACATTGAAGATATATTCACTGAAACTAGGATAACCAGGGCACCCCCTGGGAATACCTTTTAACCATTTAAATCACCGGGTCCAGATGGATTATTCCCGGCCCAAATACAACATTCACCCAATTATATTATGGAGTGGTTAACGGCTATATTCAAGACTGCTCTGAAGCTTAAAAGTGTTCCATCAGTAAGGAAAGAAGTAAAAGTTGTCTTTATTTCTAAAGCAGGAAAAAGTTGACACACAACACCCAACGATTTTTGACCAATTAGCCTATCCTCTTTTTTGCTAAAAACATTAAAAAGAATAATAGAAAAGTATATTAAGGCTAACATCAACCCTAATAAGCTTAGCACTTAACTCACTTGTTACAGAAGCCTTCCTTGATATCGAGGGCGCGCTTAACAACATCCTACCGGATACCATAAAAAAGGCACTGATTGATTTTGGGATCTCCGGGGATCTGGTCGAGTTCATCAAAAACATTATCTTAAGCAGATTTGTGATAGCAACCCTAGGTGCCTCAAAGATCAGGAAAAAAGTTAGTAGAGGAACACCTCAAGGCGGTGTGCTGTCCCCTCTCCTCTGGGTGCTGGCAATAAACTTCTTGCTAAAGAGTCTGGAGGAGAGAGGACAATACGTCGTAGCATATGCGGATGATGTTGCAATGGTAGTAAGAGGGAAATTCCCAATACACTTTGTGAAGTCATGCAAGATTTACTGAACATGGTTGAAAACTGGTCAAAAGCAAA
This sequence comes from Anastrepha obliqua, assembly GCF_027943255.1. Taxonomy (NCBI): domain Eukaryota; kingdom Metazoa; phylum Arthropoda; class Insecta; order Diptera; family Tephritidae; genus Anastrepha; species Anastrepha obliqua. Next base: position 47,918,943 of record NC_072895.1, read on the forward strand.
TAGGCTAAGCGTCAATCCCAATAAAACTGAACTCTTCCTATTTACCAGGAAACATAGATTTCCAAACATAACTCCCCCGACTCTAGGTGGAACTTAGGTCTAACACTAGACAGAAAACTAAGTTGGAAGGTAAATGTCGAAGATAGATAGATACTCTTGTAAACAGCTGATAGGACTAAGTTGGGGTCTTTCCCCATCTATCGTATATTGGCTTTACACAGCAATTGTCAGACCAATTCTATCATACGGTATACTAGTATGGTCGCCGGCTTTAGATAAGTTATATATTAAAAAACCATGGTACATGTACAAAGAATGGCCAGTCTTTGCATCTGAGGGGCCCTTAGGACTACACTCACAGAGGCAATAAATATTATGCTTAACCTCTTACCAATCGAGCAATTCGGTAAGCAAACAGCTGCTATAATAGCTCTCAGACTAAGACAAATCGGCCTACTCAGAACGAACCAGAGAGGACACTCTTCAATTTTAGAAAAATTCCCCTGCACTCCTGGTACAACGGATTTCTGTAAGAGCAAGGATATCAACTTAAATAAATCCTTCGTCACAGTGTTTCCAAAGAGGAATGGGATAACGGGCTTATTGTTAGGAAAAATTATATAAACATCTATACAGATGGCTCAAAACTATACAACAAAGTAGGAGGAGGGGTTTACTCCGATAAACTCGGAGTTAGCCAATCATTTCGCCTACCTGACCATTGCAGTGTATTTCAGTGTAAATACAAGTTGACAAAATCTTACAACATGCGAACTAAGCAGACAGACATGGCCGAAATGGAACAGCGGTCAATCGAAAATCTTGTTTTTAACAGAGAAGCTATGAGAAAAATGATAGGGGTATTAACTGGCCATTGTTTAATAAGCAGCCACGCTAGAAGGTTAGGACTTCCGTACTTCGATTTCTGTAGAAGCTGTCTTAATACAGAAAACGAAACAGTCAGACACCTTTCATGTGAGTGTGACAGGTTAGCTATGAGGCGGCTGCGCACTCTTGACACGGCATTTTTAACCGATGTAACGGACATAGCGCATCTAAAACTAAGGAAGCTCTGATCGTTTATTAAAACTACCGGATGGTTTGAAAAGGAGCACGTAGGGTAAAAATAAGCTCCAGTGGTATCACAATGGACCTGCTAAAGGTCAAAGTGTGTCGTTACGACAACCACCTAACCTACCTACATATGGAATAAAAGTTGCGTATCAGAATTTCACTAATGACCCGCTCAGTATAAAATAATTAATCTCTTAGGCTTATTACTACTAAATTGCCAAAAGCAGATATTTAAGTATAAAGTTTAGATATATTAAATTTTCTTTTTTAATTTTTTTTTTTAAATGGGTACAACGAGATTCCTTGCTTAACGAAACATAGCCAAACTGTACGTTTATTTAAAATTTCTCTTCTCAAATTAACAGCTAAGCTAATTTGTATGCAACTCCCCCATTAGTTTTTATGTAAAATAGTTTTCTATTTATGTATGCATGTGTATGTAGTGCTTATGTTTTTGTTTCGAGTTAAATATGGTGTATGTACAATTGAGTATTTGGCAATTAGTTAATTTTGGTTAGAAAAGTTTCATCTTTCTATTCCCCAATTAAGTTCTTAAAACCATATCTAAAGTTCAACGAGTCATTAAATCTGCGATAAGAAGCAAATAAAAACAACACAACAAACCTCGAGTCACTTGCTCATATGCGGCACAAAATTATATATATGTACATACCAGTAGGTATGCATGTGTGTATATATAATATAATTTCCTCTCCGCCCGTAACTAGGATACATTCCTTGACTGTTTAGCCGCATTTGTTTACATTACTTGATATCATCAGCATGGACTGCGACAAGTTTGTAAAAACAAAAATAAATATATTATGATGTACTCCGACGATACATACACACATCTACATATATGCATATTTGCCACCACATCATCGCCCGTCGATGTTAGCTGAGTTGACTAACAAAATTCTGCCACCAACACCAGCAGGAGCAGCAACCTCGTTCGTGTTTCATCTATGCGCATTGACGCCTCCCAGCTACACAGCTCTTCTGTTGTTGGGTTACATTTGTTCGCCTGCCCATTACACTCGTTTACTATTTATGTGTGCGTGGGTGGATAGACGATTGGTTTGTTGGTTTCTGGATCGTCCTCGTTCATCTGACTGCATACAAATTTCTTGCTTAAGTGTGGCCAAACGACTTGAGTGTGTTGCTGCTGCAGGGCTGGCATACGGAGCAATGAGTGAGGCAAATGCCGTTTGTCTACTGATGTATGCGTGAATTGTTTTTGCTGTATGAGCTTGTGGGTGACTGATTCTCCTACAAGTATATGTTTTTTTCCTGCAAAAATGAATTAGTCCGCAAGTAGTAAGAATTTCACCAGTCTGCCAGTATCTACTGAGGGGATGTCAAAAAATGCTTTAATAAACTAACAAGCAATTTTGTTGTTTCCAATAGTATGTTAAACATTCGCAAACATAAATTAAAATAAGCGCCTAATTTCGGGAACTTACACACCCCCAGAATATATTTACAAAAATTCGACAAATTTTCATAAAGATTCCAAAATTTTATAACGAATTAAATTTTAGTATTGGTATTAGTTCGGAGTAGTTTGAAGTAGCTCGAAATTCTCGTTGATTTCTAATAATTATTTCGCCTAAAAGTATTGTATATTTTCTGAATATAACAAATACGCGATATTTTTTTGTAGCGAGAGAATGTAAAGCATCATCAGTGAAAAAATTATCAAAAAATCAAAGAATTTTATGAGCGACTTCAAACTTAAATTTTGTATTGTATCAATATTTAATGGACTACAAAACTGATTACACATTTTGATGCAAATTCGTAAAATTTTTATAAATATTGGGCAAAGCTAGAAACTTGAATTATTAGGGTACATATTTCTATAAAAACATAACTGAAATTAAAAAGTAAATAAGTAAATAGTCAAAACTTGTCAATATGTGGTAGCTTTATATATTATATTATATTTCGGGGACTGCATACCTGATTCAAATCTGCAATTAGACTCAGACAGTAAAATTGCTGGAACTCGCGGTAATTTCTTTATAGCAGCAGTCCACATCCTGTTTTTTCCAAACTAGATAAAGAAAAAAGCGAATGGGTCTGGTGGTGAACGAGAATAAAACAAAGTACCTCCTGTCACTAAACAAACAGTCGGCGTTCTCGCGTATTGTCACCCACGTCACTGTTAACAGTTAAAATGTCGAGGTCGTAAGAGACTTCACTAACACCGATAACAATGTCAGCCTTGAAATCCAACGGAGAATCTCTTTTGCCAACAAGGGTTACTTTGGACTAAGTAGGCAATTGTGTAGTACAGTCCTCTCTCGACGAACAAAACTAACACTCTACAAGACTCTCATCATGCCCGTCATAACGTATGGCGTAAAGCGTGGACGATGACAACATGCGTTGAGGCGTCTCTTGGAGTATTTGGGAGAAAGATTCTGCGGACGACTTTTGAATCATTGCACATTGGTGACGGCGAGTATCGCAGGCGATGGAACGATGAGCTCTATGAGCTTTAGGACGACGTAGGCATAGTGAAGTGAATAAAGATCCAGCGGCTACGTTGGCTGGGTCATGTCGTCCGAATGGATACAAACGCCCCGTCTCTGAAAGTATTCGATGTGGTACTAGTTGTTGGTAGCAAAGGAAGAGGAAGGCCTCCCCTACGTTGGAAAGATCAGGTGGAGAAGAACTTGGCAAGGACTTGGTGTTTTCAACGGGCGCCATTTAGCACGAGAAAGAAACGACTGGTGCAAAACTCGGCCAAAAACGCGTAAGCGGTTATCTCGTCAATCAAGAAGAAGAATCAGTACATGGTGTGTGGTATATGAAAGCAAGCTGTAAAAATGTTAGACCGAAATATGAAATAATTGAAAAGTTTTAACACATAGTCGAGAATACTTTGGGACCACATGCTGTGAGTCAACCCGGTGTGCAAGGACTACGAAATTTTTTTAATGAGCAACTTATTCGAATTAATGGAAAACGTGCCTCTTGCCATGATCGCATGCAAAACTCGCTACAGGAAAAGTTTTCGAGCATCGCTCGACGATAAATATCTCAATAAATGCATTGGAATGAGGTGGATGAGGTGGAACACTACGAGTTTGTTTTTTTGAGTGGGGAAGAAACAGCATTAACTTTATTATTCTTATTATTCTCGAGGGCAAGCAATTGCTGGACAGTGTGTCTTAAGCGATGCTGAACGATTACGTATTGCCAATATTGAGAGAACATCCTTTTTTCAGTACATTTCTACATGGTTTCAGCAACATGGCGCGGTCAGAGATATGGCGATAATGTGCGATTTATTCCCTAACAAACTGATAAGCCCTTTAGGTAACGTATCCTGGCTACCCACTCGCCCGATCTTACCCCTATGGGCTTTTTACTGTGGCGGTACCTCAAAACAAACCCAGCAATAATCAAACTCGACAATAAAAGAAAACATTGAATCCGATTGTTGAGCGTTACACAATTAGAATTAAATTTAACTTAAAAAAAATAAAATCTCCATTTGTCTTCTTTGTAATAGTTATTGAAATAAACTTTTATCATAAGTAATTCTCTTTTAATTACTAATTCTGCCACGGGATAGTACGGATAGTTAAAAAATATACTACATACAGTATTACCCAAAACTAAAACTAAATCCCCTTACAGGATTTCTAATAATGACAAATAATTCAATAAAAACCATGTAATTAATATATTGCATATTTTTTGGAAAATTTCTTTTTTTTAATTAATTCGGTATTAATAAAACATAACAAAAAATATTCAACACTTTTAATATGAACAACTAAATTGAAAATATCCGTAGTACTCAAAAATGAAATTGTCGAAACTAAAGTATCTTCCATAATACTAAATTATTTACGTTTATTGTTTAGTATTTTGTTCTGAACCCATTATTTTTGATGACTTCAGCACATCTCTTAAGCATAAAAAAAAAATTAAGTTATTAACAACTTTCGACGGTATATTGTACCAGACATTAGATCCTGCATGTTTGACACATTTTGTATGCGAAAGTGAAGTAAGGCTACCGAATTCACCAGTGCATTTTACTACAGGGTGACATGGTAAATGTAACTTTGTTTACTTAATGCACGCTGTGTACCATGTGAAGCACCATGGAGAGTTCTAGCCAACAACCCAGAGCAAATATGTATGTACGAAAAAAATGTAAAATGAAATAAGCAAAAGTAAAAACGAGCTGAAAGCAGAAAGTAAATTGCTGCACTTTATTTACACGACGCATCCGTAACATTTTCGAGTCAATTGCAAGGGAACCACTCCGCTTCCATTCATTTATATATACATATGTATGCATGTAAATATGTACATAGGTATTTATGTTATATTCTTAGTAACTACATACATTTTTAGTTTATTTCATTCCTTGCAACTTTTCTAGTTCATGCCAGCGCATAGCTTCTTTCTGCTTTTGTTTACTTCAGCGCTTTTTTAGTTTAATCTAAAATACATTGCCGCCACTGCAACACGGCCCATTTCTATTTCCTTTCCAAGCCATTTGCCTCATTATCATGTATATTTTTATTTGTATTTCTCATGTCCAATTGCCATATAACTTGAATTTTCAAATGCGTTTAATGCAGAGTCCTGCTTATAATATACACACACGTACACCTGTGTTCACAAAAATAGCAGCGCGACGTATTGCAAAGATTTGGCTATTTACTTATTTCTCATTTAATTTTCTCTGCATTCTTTTATTAATCCATAGTTAATACTACAACAAAAGCAATGCAAGTTAACGTTTCAAACTTGATACAAACTTTAAAAAATTTAAGCAAATTTTGGTCAAAATTTCAAACTTGTTGGTGAGAACTTTTAGAAAAATTCTGGGTATGCAGTTTTGTAACCCATTGAATATCCATTCTGTTCTATTATAAATGCTCGACATTTGTTTTATTTGGAGAAAATGCATAAAACCACCAGAAAAAAATGTTTCAAAAACCAACGCGACTTTCAAACCACCTCAAACTTACACTTTATTATTCCGAATTCCCGACTTGATAATGCATACTTGGAATTTTTCTGAAAATTCTGATCAAAAAATGTTGAATTCTGATGAATTTCTTAAAATTTTGTACAAATTTTGAGACTTTAACTTACACTGTTTTTGTTTTAAAATTTCTTATAATTTTGTAAAAAGTTTGAAACCTTGAGGTATTTTGTTTTCCTTGTAGTATAAACTATATTTTTATATAAAAAAAGTAAAAACAAAATTGTCAATACTTTGTAATACAATATGTATGTCGTGCAGTTATTATTGTAAACACAGGTGTAGGGCAAGTAAATAGACACACACACACACACACACCCACATCCACCAGTATTAAGAGCACAAATGTTGTCTTCATTTCATCCTGGTTGTCATCAGTCAACCCTATTAGGCCAACTGAAGGGGTTATCTAGTCACTTTGTCATGGTATAGATGCGTTGGGAATAGAAGTGTTGGGTTGGGTGTTTAATTTTCTTTTCCATTTCAATTTTTATATTTGTCCTTGGTTCTATGCTGTCAAACCGTCATTAGAACTCCTTAATACTCGTATACGCCAATAGTCGCCGTGTTGGGAATAAATATACGCAAAGGAGCAGAAAAAATCATTAGCAAGTGTAGCTGGTTGTGGTGCCAGGCGCGATGGCGTGAAATTGTATAACGTTTGGAGGAGACAAAGAGCAATTTACCTTTTTTTATTATACAATTGTATTTGTCCTTTTCGGCCTTCTCTTTCCTCAACTAAACTAAGGCGAAAAAGTAAAGCCGCTACCGTTTTTCCGCCTCGATGAGCACTTTTTAACATTCAATAATGGCGTCAGTGACATAATTGTTTTTGTTTTTTTTTTAACTTTTCTAGGCTTTTTCGATTTGTAAATCTTTCATTTTCGGAGCGCCTATTTGTTCATTTCGCAACAGTTTTGATATCCCTTCGTCTCGTTGCCTATGGCTACTTTTGACTGCAATACGAAAAAAATTTAGATTTTTGCGTCCAGTCGCCGCTATTGTTGACTTAACTCGCAGGCTATTTTTGAATGTCCACAAATTTTGTAGGTCTCTTTATAAGAGGACCAATATGAAAAAAATAATAAACGCGATAAAATAAATAAGAGGTTTCGACGTGGTGAACTCAGTGCAAAATAAAAGGTTTTCAATAGGGACTTACATATTTCGCAGTTACGTACATATACACAAAGGCACCCATAAATTTTTATCAAAAATATGTTTAGGCATGAGATTTTGACTGCAAGAACGTCTGTGCCTGCTTTAGTGAATAAATTCGAGTCAACATATTCGCGATTGAATGTTTCAGTGGCAGTTCGGCAACGAATTGATGGAAGTACCGTAACTATCCCGACTTCAGTTTAGAATAAGACAAATCAAGAATTGGGATTCTCTCAATCCAAATTATAAAAGTTTAAATCAAATCAAGAAGCGAAGCCTCTTTATGAATAATTTATGATCTCTTTGAAGAAAGTTTTATGATTAGACTCTTGCAAGATATCTTAAAGAAAATCCTGAATTTCGAAAAATCATCTTTAACGATAAAGCAAATTTTTAGCTCAATGGCTTGCCAATAGCCATAATACGACGCCTGCTATTGATATTTATTGCCCAACAGTAAAAATCAACATTTGGTAGTTGAAAACGGGTTTTTAGTTTTTCAAAATATTCTCCATGATGATCAATATCTACATCTTCGCATTCGTTTGAACCAATTTTCGAAGCACTTTGTCCAGTCGGGTTAGAAGAGAGTTTTTTTTAATTGTATGGGATCTAACTCGAAGACTAGGTGCTCGTGCAAAATTTCATCGAAGTGCATCCTGTAACATGACAATCTTGCTTAATCATTTCGTGCACAGCATCGATATTTTCGGGCCCAACAAATGATTTCGGACGACCTTTCAAGAATTCGTTGGTGAGCGAAAAGCGGGCACGTAAAAATTCGTTGTACAAGTTTTTTGCGGTGCTAAAGGATGGTGCTTACTCGCCATATAATGATTTTCGTTCTTCGATGCATTCGTTTTTTTCTAATAGACATTGAAAATTGTGAAATATAAACGCATGTAAATGTTCACGATTTAATTAAATTTTGCCGTGGGGAGTTTTTAAAGCCACTGCAAACAACACTAATAAGCCTCCCACATAAAAACGTTCTAATGCGTTGGTAAAATAATTAGGTATGTCAAAATGTCTAATCTACACGCCAGAATGCACGTGACAACACTATAAGTGCCCAAGGCCAGAAATATAAATAACGAGCGTCGTATGCGTTATTAGATAGCAGCGAACTCGCAAGAACTTCAAGATACTCCATTGCATCACAATTGACCACACAGAGTTTTGAGTGAATCGTTTATTTCAGACGTTGATAATAATTATTGCCATAATACGGTAAATGGAGTTTATTACCGCGCTATTTTCGGTCGAAAAAACAAAATAACCTATTGAAGCGAAAGGTTCGGTAATTGTGATTTATTTACGAACACGCATACATCCTTAACATGTGAATTACACTTGGAATAAATTTCAGCTCGGTATCATATTTATTCAAATTATTTGGGACTTCATTTGAATAAAAAATTGTCCTTATTAAAAAAACCTTCAGGAAATATCTTTCTTGTTATTTTCTTTTGCTTTTGTAACTTAAGAATGTAATGAAAGAATAAATAAATAAAATATGTTTTCAACTATAAATTTATATAGTGTTTTTTATCAATTTAAAAATATTTGTAAAGTGTACGTATACTTGAAGGGGTATTTGTATATGTTCATGAAGGCTGAAATTTCCCGTGCAAAACATTATTTAAGAGTTGATTGAATCTCAAGCAATATTTAGCAATCACGATTATAGACGGATTTATGACTATTATATCCAGAAAGTCGCCGTTGGTGCGCTTTATGAGCCGGTGGAGACGCTGACCCCCTCGTATGTGAGAGTTGACAATTCACACTAAAAAAAATATTTTGCTGTTTTTTGTTTGTTCCATTCAGTTATGAGCTACATGGTGTTAACAATGCAAGTCAGCAAAGAGAAAATACGGTACATTTTACAGTTTTTCTTTGATAAAGACGAAAATGCAAGCTAGGCAGCTGAAATTATGAATCGTGTTTCTGGTGGCGATACTGTAACAGCGAATTAAAAATAATTAATAACAGTAATTTTGGTTGCGTCGATACCGTTCAGGCATTTTTAATGTTAAAAATGCACCTCACACAGGCAGGCCCGATAAAACCACAGAAATAATCGTAGTTGACCGGCATGTTAGTAGTCGTAGCATCGCCCAGGAGCTAAATATCGACCATATAACAGTTTTAAACCATCTGCGCAAAGCTGGATTCAAAAAGAAGCTCTATGTTTGGGTGCCACACCAATTAACACCAAAAAACATGATGGATCGAATTTCCATCTGCGAAGCCTTGGCAAAACGGAATAAACCCCATTTCTTAAACGGATGGTGACTGGAGATGAGAAATGGGTCACATATGACAATATTGTGCGAAAACGATCATGGTCAAAGCATGATGAAACAGCTGAAACAGTGACCAAAGCAGAACTAACGGCTAGAAAGGTTCTACTGTGTAATTGGTGGGACTTGAAAGGAATCATTTATTATGAGTTGCTTCCGTATGGCCAAAGGCCAAGCCCTAAGTTCAGATCTATACTGTCAACAACTGGACTGAAGCTAGCGATTGACCAGAAACGATTAGAATTGGGCAACAGAAGAGGTGTTATGTTCCATCAAGATCACACACGTCTTTAGTGACTTGTCAAAAAATCTAGGAGCGTGGTTGGGAAGTCCGGACCTGGCACTAAGCTATCACCACATTTTTCTCTTATTGCAAAACTTTCTGACTGATAAGAAATTTGGTATTAAGTGAAGATTGTGAAAATCGATTACTAGAGTTTTTCGGCAATAAGGACCAAGACTTCTATGAGAGAGGCATTATGAAGCTACCTTTAAAATGTCAACAAATTTTACAACAATTGTACGGTGCATATTTGACCCAAATCGAACAATCCGAAACATCTTAAATCAAGTTTTGAGTTTTAAATAATAATGTATTTCCCCCCCGCAAACTAATATTATTTTCGACGAGATAGAAATAGCGCAGCGAATAAATATCCAGCGGTTACGTTGGCTGGGTCATGTCGTACGAATGGATACAAACGCCCCGGCTCTGAAAGTATTCGATGCGGTACCAGCTGGTGGTAGTAGAGGAAGAGGAAGGCCTCCTCTGCGTTGGAAAGATCAGGTGGGGAAGAACTTGGCTTCACTTGGTGTGTCCAACTGGCGAAGGTTAATACGAGGAAGAAACGACTGGTGCGTTTTGTTTAACTCCGCCAAAATCGCATAAGCGGTTATCGCGTCAATTAAGAAGACGAAGAAGTATATTATTTTCACTGGGGTTATGTAAAGTTGTATGCCTACGCCATTAAACCAGAAACAATTCAACGCTTGGAGACCAACATTCGACGCGCTATTGCAGAAGAGGGGCATCCCGCGTGAGTTCTTTGCTACAATTGTTAATTCGACAAAAGCAAATTTTTTTAACCAATTGGAGAGGAGTGAAAATACTTTATTTATTCGTTAATTGCATCGACATTTTACATTTTCAGTGCATCTATGTATAAAGTTATGAATGCTAATTGATTGAATTTTTATTGTACGTATATTTTTACTGTGTATACAATTTAGTTGTTGTTTTTTTAATTTTGGTTGAGTGTAACCAAATCCATCAGGATCAAAATGATTTTATTCTATGTCTGTTGCTATATACTGTATGAATGTATCATAAATCCTGCAGAGCAGTTGACTGCATATTCAGAGGCTTATTTATTATGAATTCAGATCAAATTGTCGCATAATCGTTGAATGAAGCTCTTAAAGCCGAGATAATTATGTTCATTTATTTATTTATTTTGTGTATAATTAAATATATATATATCGGTATGCATTACACGACATATGCCAATACTGTAAGTTAATACGATTCACAACAATTTTAATGAGTACGCAGCATATGTTTGTACATATTTACATACGCGTGATTGTATATGTTTATGTATGTTTCTATTAATCGTTGTTTCTCCTTCAAAATCAAAAGCGATTCACTTCTTCAACTCCAATAATTATAATTCGAGTAATCATCTACACAAATCCAATGTGCTCGTTTCAATTCAATATTTGCCCTGGTGCAGACGTGAGTACCCTTTTAGTAGAGTGAGTAACGTGTTATGCCAATTTTCGATAGCTTTTCACACGAAGGCATTTTCAACGCCTGAGCTTGTGCGAACTTCATGCTGCTGCCAAAACTGCGTGCACGTGCCATCATGCCTTCACCTACATACGTCCCGCCGTACAGTACACATACAAGCATCCCAGCCACCGCAAGAGCAGTGTCGAAAGTCCAGTGATTGCGGAAGTGAAATGAAATTAAAATCGGTCGTATAAATGCCGGCAAGAAGGTTGGTTATTATGTGAGGGTAGCATATGCAGCACACAACCAAGAAGTAGAAGGAAAGTTTGTATTTTATTGTTACTTATATTTATTCGTCTGGGTGGGTCATAAATATTTATGATTACTTACGGTAGCTGCGCTCGCGATAACAGTTCTGTTTCATCGTATAGATGAAATCTTCCTCTACGGAGTTTTCTAAACGTCCCAGTGAGCCCTGATAATCGGTTTCGAAGCTTGACTTCACGTAATATGGCACGGAAAGGTGTTGCGTCTCCCGCAGTATGGGATATTTGCTAATAGAACGTACATTTGTTTGGTTGTATGTATGTGACACCAGTATATGCATTCGTTGAAATGGTGGTAACAAAGGTGGTTGTTTGTATGTTAGCGACGAAGAATATTTTTGTTAGTTGAATTTTACTTAATACTTCAGATATGTGTACATATAAAACCCAATAAGAGAAAAAAATAAAAATAAGAAAAAAAAGAATGCCCTTGGTAAGAAGGTACATGCATAAGTATTTATACATACATATGTACATACCCACCACCGAACGTTCCCTCCCAGGCTAAATAGAACACAAAAGAGAATATTGAAGAACGCGGGAAAGCCAAAACATTCGTACGCCAACGACAGGTGACAGCTGGCCAGCGGTTTGGCAGAGGCATTAATTTTAAATTTTGTATGCATCTACTCGTACCTCAGCTGTCCCCAGGTGCGCAATGTGCGGAATTCACAAATCAATTTGAAGACAATGTGCAAGTACACACGCACTTTCACAACGAATTGTTTGGTCAATAAGAGCGTGAATGCAACAGCATTTACAGGGTGGGATAAAAAAATAGTCGACAGTTTTCGTAATGCTTTACCGGTGTATAAGCTTAAATCCGCTGATTGCTCGTAGATGGCGTTAGTGAGCATATCAAGTTACCATAGAAATGCCATATTTTTTTTTGCATGGGTTCGACACCTGTTTACATCAATCACTGCACATCATCAGTGATTTCATACAGCAACACACTTTTTTCCTTGCGTAATCATGTCTAATTTTGTGCCAAAAAAAGAGCATATGCGGGAAGCTCTACTTTTTTGCTTTAATTTGAAGAAATCGGCTGCCGAATCGCATCGAATGCTTGTGGAGGCCTATGGTGACAGTGCATTATCGGAAACAACTTGCAGAGACTGGTTTCGTCGGTTCAAAGACGGCCATTTTGACTTGAGTGACAAGAAGCGTGAAAATCGGCCCAGAAAAGTTGAGGACCATGAATGGGAAAAGGTGGGAAAGGTCCAAAAAGTCGGAAAATGTGTACCCCATGAATTGAACGATAGACAGATGGAGCGACGCCAAAACACGTGCGAAATCTTGCTGGCTAGGCATAAAAGAAAGTCGTTCCTGCATCTTGTGGTGACTAGCGATGAAAAGTGGATATACTTTGAGAATCCTAAACGAAAAAAATCATGGGTCGATCCCGGCCAACCATCAACTTCTTCATCAAGACCTAATCGCTTTGGACGCAAGACGATGCTGTGCGTTTGGTGGGATCAGCAGGGTGTCGTTTACTATGAGCTGTTCAAACCTGGTGAAACTGTTAATTCTCATCGCTACCACCAACAACTCATCAAATTGCGCCGTACTTTGCGTGAAAAAGGCCTCGTTATGAACAAAGACATGAGAAGCTGATTTTCCTCCACGACAACGCCCCATCGCACACGTCAAGAATGGTCCAAAACTACTTGGAGACAATCAATTGGGAGGTGCTACCTCATCCCGCTTATTCACCAGACCTGGCCCCTTCGGACTATCATCTGTTTTCATCGATGGGTCACGCGCTCGCCGAACAGCACTTCGATTCGTACGAAGACGTCCGGAAATGGCTTGACGAGTGGTTCGCCTCGAAAGATGAAGAATTCTTTTGGCGTGGTATACACAAATTGCCCGAGAGATGGGAAAAATGTATAGCTAGCGAGGGCAAATACTTTGAATAAATTATTTTTTTGCTTTCTATAAAAAAAAATGGTTTTTTTTTACTAAAAAACAGCGGATTTAAGCTTATACACCTGTAAAAGCAAAATAATATGCATACACCCCGCGAAAATATATAGCCACTAAAAAATTTTACGATTTAATTTAAATAATTTTGTTATGATACAAGAGTATAGTTCATTCCATAATAAAAACCATATTAATCGAAATGCACTTGTGGAACAACATCAAGACGCACACCACAAATAGGAGGAGGACGAACTCCCAAAAAGGGCATCAATTTTTTGACAGAATTTACAAAAACAAAATGGGTACGCAGTCTTATAACCTATTAAATTTTAGTACAATAAGACGCAAGATTGAAGAAGCTCAAAATCCTCGTTAAGTTTTGATAATTTGTTTTCCCGACGATGGATTCTCGTAGATGGATTTATGTAGAAAATGCGCAACATGTCGAGGAAGAAAATTATAAAAAAGTCACGGGATTTTCTAGCAATTTCAAACTTGCACATCATTATATTAAAATTGAATGAGTTATAAAACTGGGTAACCATCTTAATTCTGATTAAAAGGTTTGAAATTTTAATGGAGATTTGTCCATTTTCCAAAATTTTTGTTTAGTTTGAAATTTAGATTTATCGGGGAGATTCTGTAATTCACTTATATTACATACCCCTGTATGGTTTTCGTTAGACAATGAGCAATACTTTTAATAAAAAAAAAACAATAATGAGCATTAAAAATAAACAGAACTAGTGGAAACTGGTCGAAATGTGGCGTTGAGATATACCTATGCGTGACACATCGGCTAGTAATCTGAAAGTCGGAAATTAGATCCTGTCACAGTCTTGTATTAGACACCTCTCCACTTTATTGAAGTTGAGGGCTTCAAAACTACTTTAAAAAAGACAAAAGTTAGCAGAATATACAAGTCACAGGGAACGAACTAAAACTATCCAAGATGTAGTATAACAGCATTAGAGGACAACGAATAATATAATTTACAATTTATAATGTTTTGAATGCATCACATTTCCAAACGTTTATTCGCTACTTTCAGAGTACGGAATTCATACAATTACTCTCTAAGAAAAAAATAATTCGTCAAATGCTCATCTACACCTTACACTTTATAATCAGAATTTTTAGAAAGAATTCGGTTATGCAGTTTTCGAAAGTTCAACACTCATTTTATATGCAGAAAAATACCAAATACCGTCAGCAGAAAAAAATTGCCAAAAATCAACGTGTTTTTTGAGCGACTTCAAGCTCACATTTTGCATTAAATATAAACTTATTTTATATATAACTTTAAATAAATTTATTTTATATATAATTTTTAATAAAGTAATACTAAAATTGAAAGGGCTATAAAACTGCATACCCAGAAATTTTCTAAATATTCTGAATAAAAAGTTGATAGTTTTTTGAAATTTGTTAAATTATTGTGAACTTCGTAGAATGCCTGGAACTTTGATTTATTGAGATTTTTGTTACACACTATATTTTTATAAAAAAAAATTACGAAAAAAATTTAGAAAATTTGACGAAAATTGTAAAAAGATAAAGTGACTCAATTTTGTAAGCAGAAGTCTATTTCCGTATTTAGCTGTTGATTTGAGGATAGAAAAGGCATACTTTCGAATTAACGTATTCATGAATTGAATTTCTAATGGCTATTTTTCGTTTTCTGCCTTGATTTTTATGCTGTAAATGAGCATCGTAAACTTTCTCCTTGGAATAGTTAATCAGTTCCGCTGTTTAACATAGCACCGTTAAATCCATTCTTGCTCGCAATTGCGAGAAATATCTGCGAGGTTATCTGTTTCATTTATTTCTCCTAACAATGTAAAACAAACAGGATGAGGAAGTTCTTTTTGATTTTTTTTTACTACTTTCCTAGCTGCTTTTTCTTTAAATACCCAATTTTTTATCAGTTAGACCCTGTTTGCGCATTTAATTCTAATTTTTGTTCCATTTAACCTTGGGAAGGCAGTCAATGTACAAGCAAACAACAATTAAATTAAACTAATAAAAATGTGACCAAGGAAAGCATCGCACAAAGACAAAATTAACAAAAACAAAAGCAACAAAATCGATCAAATCAATAAGAAACGAAATAAAACGCTAAACACAAAACTCACCTCGACTGCGCCAAACTGTATACTGGATCTGATGTAAAGAACGACGAGAACATAGAAATCAAAATCAACACCAAAATCAAACCAAAAGCCAAACTTGGTTGCTGGTTACGTTCCTGTGGTTGCCGTTGATTGGCCGCTTGATAGGGGCGCCTCTGTGGGCCGCGTGCATGTGGCGGATAATTGCCAAAGAATATATTGAATAACTCCTCTGCGGTGATATCCTCGCCAAAATTCGCTTCAAAACCACCGCCACCATTGCTGTGATAGTAGTTGCCCGTAAATGGTTGGTGTTGATGATTGGCATTCAAATTTGAGCTACTGCCATGTGCTGTCAGCGTATTCGCGCCCGATGCATCGTAATCCTTGCGTCGACGTTCATCGGTGAGCACTGCCACCGCATTGCCCAACGTCTTAAAAGCTTCAGCTGCACCTGGTGCTTGATTCTTGTCGGGATGCAATTGCAATGCCAACCGCTTGTAGGCACGCTTGATCTCCGAATCTGTGGCGTCACGCGTCACTTGCAAAACCTGATAGAAGCTCTTACATTTATTAATACGCTTTACTAAATCCATTTGCTCTTTGGTGTAATCACGACTGACACCGGTATGTGTAGTGCTATTGTTTTGAGTATTTGGCCGTCGCTGACGTAGGCGTGTTGGTGATTCATTATTACTACCTCCGCTACCATTACCAGCCGATGTGCTGGCACCTGCTGAGGTTTGTTTTTTGTTTGTTTGCTGCGCTGAAGCGTTGGCAATCAACTTGGTTAGCAGCTCTTGCAATTCATATGCTTGTGAGTCTGGGCTTAGCTCTTTAGCCTTTTTTAGTAGTTTAATGGCATTATCGTAATTTCCAGTGTTGATTTCACGTAAGGCGACATTTATGTAACGTTGCGCCTCTTCTTGATTCGCATCCATTTCAGGTGTCCTTGAACTTGTTGTTGTATGTGGGGGCGTGTAAATTCCTTCAGCAGCTTGTTTGAAGAATAACACAAATTTTTTGCGCTTTATTGCTTTACGAATTTATTTTGGTAGTTTTTTGTTAAATTTTTTTTTTTTTTGGTTTTTGTTTATGTCTTGATTTGCGTAACGAAAATGTCTGAGTGAATGTACAAATACGAGCGCATATGACGAGTGTATATGTGAATGTGTATTAAATTAATTACAACAAAATACTTGAAGAGCACAGTCTATCGCTAGTAATTTACTCAGGACAGGACAGTTTGGTGCAAGCATCGATCGGGATTTTTTGATTATAAATAGAGCGTTTTGTTGTTAGCTAATAACTGTTACTCAACGTTTCAAATTTAAGAAAATAATATTACTTATAATAAACTCTTCTATTAGGCAGTACTATAGATTTTTTATTTTTAATCCTCCAGAATTTCGATTGGTTTTAACTACAAATCACAGCAATCAGATCCGGTTTGCTGTACTGAGGTATTTTCTTTTGAACTGGAACGGAAGAAATCAATTCGTAATGTGCAACAAAAACTTGCAGCAATTCCTTCTACTCCAGTGAAAGAGCACATACTTTTTGCAATAAAAAACACATACACACACAATCAACGAATCAGCAAAGAAAATGTAACAGCCGAAAATAGCCAAAGGATGTATTTAACGACATTTGTTACACGTCAAATATGTTTCTTTTACTTACATATGGATATCAAAATAATTTCAAATGAACTCAAAATTTGAATGAACTTTCAATGGAATCATGTCGCTTGAGTTGTTTTCAATGACTGAACAGGTGCGCGTTGATTCTTATACCCATACAATTAAAAATGCTTTAACTTTAGTAATACACCGAATAGGTGAGGGGGGATATGGACTACTTTAACAAGGCGCAACAATAAGGGCCAAGGTATGTCACTGATAGATGAAGATAAGATTTTGTTTACGTGCTCAAAAGAGCGCGTTTTTTGTTCTTTTTTGCTTGAAAAAGCAATACCCCTAATACCCAAGGATGATAGTTTACAAGGTTTGGCCATTCGAAGCAAAATTGTGAGAGTAACTGCCGTAGCCGAATGGGTTGATGCATGATTACCATTCTGAATTCACAGAGAGGTCGTTGGTTCGAATCTCGGTGAAAGCAAAATTAATAAAAACATTTTTCTAATAGCTTTCGCCCCTCGACAGGCAATGGCAAACCTCCGAGTGTATTTCTGCCATGAAAAAGCTCCTCATAAAAATATCTGTCGTTCGAAATCGGCTTGAAACTGTAGGTCCCTCCATTTGTGGAACAACATCAAGACGCACACCACAAATAGGAGGAGGAGCTCGGCCAAACACCTAACAGAAGTGTACGCGCCAATTATTTATTTTTTTAACTGCCACGCCATCGGAAATTTGGCAGCAGAATTCCAAGAATGATAAAAACAAGATTGCGCCCATCAGAGACTGCGTGACGTCACTTTTGCCAAGTTGTGCCGTGTTGCCAACCATTTGCTCTTCGCAATAAACTTATTGTTTTTTTAAATATCAAAATACGAAAATTTTTAAGTTGGTGTTTGTTTCTTATTTTAAATTTAAAGCTACCGAAACTATAAGTTAAAAAAAAAACTTTATTAAATAGAAGTATGTTAAAAAAGAGAAGAGAAGATTTTAGTGTTAATGAAAATTTGTTGGTTCCTATAAAATTTAATATTTTTAAAGTGTAAATTTGATTTTTTGCTCCTTTTAAGGTTATGCAAGAATTTGAAATGCTCCTCTCTCAACTCTTCTTAATATTGAAAACCTTTTTACACATTTTAAAAAGCGTTTAAATTTACTGAATGCGAATTAAAACCATAGAGGTGTAATCGTTTTTTCCGGGATTACATTCTTAGTGGGACATAGGGCATCAAGAGGTGTATTCATAGTTAAAATAAGCAACAAAATACCAGAAAATAAAATAACGACATTTTTACAAAAAGAGTACTTTATCTTGTTACATAACCTCAAATATAGCAAAAAAGTCGTTTTCTTAACAAAAAAAAACTCATAAATTAAATTGTACATAACTATAACACATTTATTTAAAAAAATAAAAATTTGGTGTTTTATTTTTTTTAAGGGGGCATTTTAGTGCATTTTTATATCCAAAGCTAGGCACCACTGACATCAACAACAACTGCAATCGCGGGCAATGCGACCAGATGTTAAAAAAAAGTAAAGCTAAATAAAATTGAGTGAGTTATTGAACTACTTTTTAAAAAAGTTATATTTTACAAAATTATAAATATTACATTTTAATTAGAACAGGCTAGAAAAATGCCATGAAGAAAGAACTAAGACTCCGAGAATAAATAACAAAAAAAAATCCTAAATCCACTTACGAAAATGGTAATCTGGCCATACTGTTGCAAAAACGACGTAACTCATTGTCAAATTCGCTGATAACTAAGTAACAGTACCACGATAGGCACCATCTCATTATTCTTTCCATCATGAGTTCAACCATCGTTGTTCTGATGGCAACGAAGTATCACGTACAGGTTGCTTCTTTGGTTTCTTTCGTATATCACCAACACAATTTCAGTTTTTTCATAAACAAACAGCTGATTTCTTCAAAATCGCTGAGAGCTGGTTAATGGTCTGTGGTTACCCACACCTCTGGATTTCATACATCTTTAAAAATTGTCATACTCAAATTATTAAGGTGGGAAAAAATATTCAAATAAATATTTTTGTTAATTTCGGTACGTCACTTCTCAGTCCGATGCATGCGAACACACTAAAAACTTGAAGGGGTAAAAACCCCTGAAATTCAAAATATCGATTTTTTAGCCTAGCTTAAAAGTGCATATTTTTAGAAATATCTTCAAGACGTTTTCAATAAAAATATCGAAATCTTTAATTAGTTTATGTTTATTTACAGACAAAGCTGTGGAGAGCGCAGAAAACTCGTTCTCACGAAAGTTGGTTCTACGTTACCAAAACGACTCGGATTTACATATATCCGGTCTAGAACTATCATTCTAACATTATTTCCAAACCATTTATAAGGAATGCTTAGCTGTTATAACAACAACAACAGCGCAGAAGGCTACTAAACCGTCTAGCGTCATCACTTTTGCTAACTTTAAACTGCAGGAAGCTACAAAGGAGGCAAGAAAACTAAAAGAAGTACACCCAAAGGAGACTAAACAACATTTGTGCTGTTTGGAAAAATAATATTGCAGTCTTGATTAATAAGTAAGTTGAAAATATTCCAAACTATAACACTTTTAAATTCTGTTATAACTTCTTTAACGTTTGTCTCGAAACCATATTTTTCAACACGGCCGGCATGGAATGATAACTAACATCATTTAACCCATTGGGTAAAAATTTGTACACATTTTCTTCAATACATTATACACGGAGTGATGTAGGACTTTTTCGATTGGGTAATTTAAAAATATTTAATAAATCTTTCTGCTACTTTCTACGGCTACGGTTTATAAAACTTTAAAAAGTCTGCATTTAGAATACTTTTTTTAGAAAAAAAATTGTGGTGCTTAACCATCACACCCTCCACGAGGGAGTGTCGTGGAAAAACTGCTTCGTTCCATTTACATTTTTTTTGTAATATATGTAGTACAAGTTTTGAAGCTCATTACAAGTACGAAACGTAAATAAAAAGATTCGTTACAAAAAAATATATTTATATTTGTAAAGGTCTAATTTTCATTCTGTCACGGTAGTCTTATCCCTTAAACATGTGTTTCTAGAATCTACATTTTGTCATATCGGCTAGACTCTTTTTAACAAATCTTGAACGATTAACTCAAAACTTTAACTGCATATTCACAAACATATTCTGCATGGAAATACAGATATGGATATTTTCGACACACTGTGTACCCTATGATCAGGAAGTACCGTGAATGTTTAAATAAAACATAACAGAGTTATATTTCAGGCAAATTTATTTCCTCTCCTTCAAAAAATGACCCGTCTGAAGCAACACACATGTGCCAACGTTTAACCCATCCCTCCATGCACCGCTGGTAGGCCGACCTTCGATGGCCTTCAGCTCCTTCGTCGTATTCTCTTTGATATCCTCTATCGACTGAAATCTCCTTCCACGAAGTGGTAACTTCAGCTTGGGAAACAAAAAGAAGTCGCACGGGGCCATATCAGGTGAATACCGTGCTTGCACGATGTTATTTATTTGGTGTTTGGTCAAATAATTCAGCACCATTTGGGCTCGGTGCGATGGCGCGTTATCATCATGCAAAATCCAAGAATTGTCGTTTGCGATGTACAGCATCTCTCAAACGCTTCAAAACGGAGAAATAATATTCTATATTGACTGCCTAGCTCGATGGAAGGTACTCATGGTGCACTACGCCAATCGAAGAAAACAGTCTTCGCGGTCAGCCCGGTACTTTTTGATCATAGGGTAAATAAAGGGTGGTTAAATTTCAAGGGCCGATGTTAAATGTGAACCACACCTAAACGTCAAGTTGTTTTCTGCATTTCATTTCACATTTTTCAATTTCAGACTAACTCAATTTGAACCATGGAGAGATACACAATCGAGCAACGCGTTAAAGTTATTCAGGCTTATTATGAAAACGGGCGTTCAAATCAAAATGCATATCGCGGACTTCGTGGGCGAATGATAATTCAAGAGTGATTGCCGAAAAACCAATGCAACCACAAAGAGTGACTGTTTGGTGTGGTTTATGAGCCGGCGGCATCATTGGGCGGTATGTTTTTGCACCGTTGGACTTCTTTCTTTGGGGTTATTTGAAAGAAAAAGTGTACGTCGATAAGCCAGCAACAATTCAAGAGCTAAAGGATAAGATAATTCGGCACATTAACGGCATAGAACTTCAATTATGTCTCAGCATCATCGAAAATTTGGACCATCGGATGGAGGTGTGACGCCGAGGCCGCGGCGGCCATTTGGCCGATATTTTGTTCCATACGTAATTGAGCCATACCAATATTATCATAATAAAGAGAAAAGACAATAATTTCCTAAAAAAATTATATTTTATTCAAAATCGATACCGGCCCTTGAAATTTAACCACCCTTTATATATAAAAGTACATAAAACAGCTTTTCTCGGAGAATTTTTATTTTTTTATAATTTTGAATTTTTTGTTTTTTAAATGCACCGGTTTTGCGAAATTCGATATTTGCAATAAATTGTGGAGTATTTTTTCTTTTAGTTTTGAACTTTTTTCAAACGGTTCCTTTTTGGAAAAATTCCATATTCAAAGAAAATGCTACATAGCTCACCTCTAAAGCCGTATTATCGCCGTTTATAGATATAATCGAAAAAAATTCTCTTCATCGTATATTAAAAACTGATTCAACTTTTCAAATAAAGATCTTTCTTGAAAAAAAGCTTTGCAGCCACCATTTTTTTATATTACTTTGAAACAAAAAATTATTTAGCCCTCGAACAGAATTGCAGCGGGATAGCGTGTAACGGGTGATAATCAGCTGATCTACTTCCATCAGAAAATTCGGTCGGTTAAACACAATTACGACGGGAGTATTCAAATGACATTTTGTGGTTACAATAAAATTAATTTTGTAGTGAAATCTTTTCATTTGCTACATTTGAGAAGCAACTCGTGGAAGCTCATTACTACAGAAACAAAACACTTCTTTCTAAATTGTTGAATATTAATAACTTGTTATTTGAATGCTGTTGCATCTAAACAAATAAATTGGCATCAAGTATTCAGAAAAGCAACCCGAAAATAGAAATAAATTTAATTATTTTGCCGTCTTAAAAATAACGGAAAGCAAGAAGTCCGCCCCCGCCAGAATTCTGTGCAATTTCAGGCTATAAAATGTGTTCTAATTTTGACCCGTTACAGTTTATTACATGGACAATATTCTTACAGTAGTACATTTTTAGAGTTTGGATTTATTTTATTGTCCTAGAGAAACATCCCAAAATATTCAAATTTTTCCACCGCTACAGTGGCCTAACCCCTTAAGATAAGGAACATGAAAAGGAACATGTATATATTCTAAGCAAAAAGTTTTACTTTTAAACCGGTTTATTTTTTATGTACGAAGTTAACGTTTGCCCTGGCACCACAGTGGCCTCGCTAGCTCCATGCTGCTTCTCGTTATGAAATTATTTCAAACTTTTTTTTGACCAATCTTCAATTCGTGGGCAATGGAATAAGTATTCACATGCCGGTCCTAACAAAGAACTTCCATAATTTTATCAACACTTGCCCCTCTGTGTCGCCTTTTCACCTTGCGTCATAGGTATTAATATGTCAGTACTCTAAGGAATGATCGAATTTCCATTTTTTAGATAATTAATTAACTAATTGCAACAGGAGCATTCTTAATTTCATTCGGATTCATTTCCTCTCGATGAAAGATGAGCAGTCTACACTCTGTCTCAATCCCAATGTGAATTTTTGAGGGATGATAATTTAAGAAATAGTGACTTGTCAGAAAGCAAACTATTTTCCTGATGTTTACTTCACGCATATTATGCAGTTTCCTATTGTAGGTAAAAGGTCTTATATGCCTTTTGGCTTGACGGAGTTCTTATGTAACTTCCCAATGGGTAATTCTTTAAGTACTCTCCCAACCATTACCCTGTATTTAGCTTCTGCCCAGTTGATACCACAGCAGTTAATGCAGTTTGACTAGGCGAGCCTATAACTATGTGTGCACCCTTGTAGCCCCCTCACATGATTTAATCTCGCACAGATCGAAAGTGCTTGAATTTAGCCTGAAAAATTACTCCTTTTAATTTTCAAGCTTTTAATTTGTTTGTCTGTTGTTTTATTTTTTGCGCAAAAATAAAGTAAATTAACTTTCTGAGACCCAAGACTTAGGCGTTGTGAGATTCTTTCTTTGTTTAAGTTAGGTACCACTCGTTATTACTGGAAGAGAAGAAAACAAATTTTCCCTCTCCGCCTGCACTGACCCGCAAATAATTTAATTTTGACACCTAACAAATGAGTGATTAATAAACGAACAAAATAAAGAAAAAAAAAAGATTTTTACAAAAAACTGTTTGACAGATCAGTTGGAAAACTATAGAGCATACTTTTGAAAGATGCCGCTTGGCAAATAAAATGTTAGATTTAAATGGCGTAGTTATAATTTTCAGGGGCTTATTGAGACACCCGTTGCACTTCCATACATCTGAGAAACGTCAGAACACATTTTCCAAATGATTTAAGTACAATTCGCATTCGCTTTATTGCCAAAAAAGAACCTAAAGAAATCGAAATTATAATTTAAACACAAAATGCAAGAGCACGCAGTCACTTAATTGGTCCACACAATGATGTCACAGTGCTATACACCGAAAGTAGAAAAAACTTGACAAAAGAGTGAAACAAAAAAAATAAAAACCGATACTTGTAGACAAAGTTTACCAACTTTAATCCAATGAAGGTGGCCCAGTAAATTTATAAATTTTTTTTATGGAGCGTAACGTTGAATGGAATGTAAAAACCAAAGGAGAAAAACAAAAACAACAAAAAATGGTGAATTTTGGTATGCAAGTGAGCGCTTCATATTTCCACTGTGCGGGGTGATTGTGCGATAGCCAGGGTGTACAATGAAAAAATCTTATTAGCAATAAAAAACAACTTGCAGTAATTCATAAGCAACAACGTTAAGCATCACCGACTCCGGGACGACGATGTTGAATGACTGAACCAACAAAAGCGCCAACAATATATTGCCAGTTGAATTGGCTGACGCTGTCAAGCAAGCGAATAGACAGGCACAACGGAGAGTGGCAAGGCGGAAAGCAGTTAAGCTATTTCAAAAAAAAAAAAAAGCACACGAAAACAAAAGGCAGCTAAAGGGCAATCAAATTTAACCCTCTGCGGCAGATGCCTAGTTGTAGCAAAGAAGAGCAGTAGAGCAAAAGCAGAGGCAAATGTGGCTCAATTACTGCGATGCTAAATAAATTTCTGAAGTGAGTTTCAGCTAATCTAAGTAATCTGCGTGAAATGAATAAACCCAGCAAAAGCAACACACACATACAGACACAGCTACATACACTCCTGAAAGGACTAACAAAAAATAGCACTTTCATCAGGTCACACGAATACACCAACAAATATAAGTACGAGTATTTAAGCGCTCGCGCAATTTCTTCGAGAAATCCTTGCAGGTCTTCACACAACACAAGGATACATACAGTTTGCTCTAACAGGCTGTTTATTTTTTTGTTTTTGGGAAATTTCTTATCAGCAACAAATACAAATAAGCCACCACCACGTTGGTGGTGAATGGATACCGGCTTAACAGTAAACTGCTAGTTGGCAATTGTTGCAGAATATATTGTTTGAGTACAATGCTTGGAATATAATAGGAAGTGAATAGGAACAGTCAGGAAGAGAGGTGAAGTTGTGGCAATTACGGTAACTGACAGTCGGCCTTGTGCGGTCGAGGAACAGTGGGCCATTTATTTATTTTAATTTGAAAACTTTTTAAACACATTCAATTGTATTAAAAAGCAGATATTTTGTACTTGTGTAATACTCTAAAAGAAGTGTTCTGGCAGCCCAAAAAAATGTTAGACGTTGAACTGAAATGCTATCTGATATCCAAACTTTAGAGCAATTTGCAGAGGCATTAAACATAACTCATTAGGCTATTTCTAAATGTTATCCTCTTCTCAAATTTTATTGCATTTTAAACCCACCAGAAACGTAGATGACGCATACAACATTGACCGATTTGCCGAGTTTTTTCTTTAATTAAAATTTAATTCACAAAAAACTGTGTCAAAGTGCAGGAAAATCCGGCGGTCGTAGTCCAAGAATTAAGAATTCTGAGATGGATGATAATTAGACCAAAGAAAGTATATTGAGCGGTCGCGTGGTCCGCCTGACTAAATTTCGCGCTTAGCATCTGTGTGCATCACGGGAGCGACGCGCACCTGCCCTACAGTAGCGATGCAGGTGGTGGTCGAGGTGACACCGTTTCTCATTCATAGTTTTTCAATTCAGCCAAGCTCACTCTGCTTATTGTGACTAGAGAAAGAACCATCAGCTTTCACTTGGGATGACGTCACTGAGGTCATTAAATTTGAGAAGAAATTCAAAGTAAACTAGAGTACGCCTGTTCTCGAAAGGAAACTTCAAGGATGTACCCCACGTTGGAATGTAGATGGCTCGCAGATATCTGAAGGCATAGACTGG
The DNA here is from genome assembly GCF_027943255.1 of Anastrepha obliqua. NCBI lineage: Eukaryota > Metazoa > Arthropoda > Insecta > Diptera > Tephritidae > Anastrepha > Anastrepha obliqua. The sequence goes on from NC_072895.1 coordinate 47,944,756, forward strand.
TATATATGGCGCCAAAACAAAGCGGTCTGAGCCAATGGGTACTTTTTCCTCCGTCTTCCAGGCGGAAGTAGATATATGCCATATGTCTACATATGTGAAGAGATACACTTAGACAGAAATCTCCAGAACGAGCGAATTACCTTTCTGAGCGACAGTCAAGCGGCATTCAGAGCATTTGTCATTCTTTGAGGTTAAGTCATCATTAGCCTATGAGTGCATCGAGAAATTGAACTGGTTAGGAATGCACAATCTCATCCCGCTCATATGGATCCCAAGATCTAGAGCCATCCCTGGGAACGAAGTAGCGGATGCATTGGCTAGAGGGGCTGCGGCCTCGTTATTGATAGAACTCGAGCCCTTCCTTGCCATGGGACAACACACCAACACTCGCACCAAACTGTGGGGATACGCCAGACGAAGTCTTTACTGAGATTCATCTTAGGTATATTGAGAGTGATGTGTTTGAATGAAGTTTGAACTGAAGCACAAACCTCTCCCTTTTCATTTATTCAATGCCGAATAACGGTTTGACAAACCATCTCCGATTACATGTGGATAAACGCATTTGACAACATTTCCTGCCCTTTTAGAAAGTTGATATTTGGAAATGAAATCACCACTTGTTAGTAACGTCACCAGATGTAGTTAATGTATCATTTCATGGGGCTTCATATAAACGATCCCCACGTGAAAATATTCGATGCGGTATCTGCTGGTACTGGTAGAGAAAGAGGAAAGCGCCTTATTCGTTACAAAAACCTGGCGCGAAATTGTTGAGGCGTTTTCAGCTCTAATTAAGAAGAAGATGTAACATCATGCATGAGTCCTAATCGTATGGCATGTTTTGTATCTTCGTCGGGTAATCATCCATTCAAAAGTTTAAATTATTCTGTTATTCCCATAAAATTCGAAAGAAGTTCAAATGCCATGATTCATTACTGATGAGATCGGATCGAACGCGCATCTTCGAGTCTTTAGACTAAAGGAGAATATATGTCACGTGCATTCGATTAGGCTCATGAAATGGTATTCAAAACTAAAACAAAAAAGACGTTTAACCGTACGGCCGCTCACAAGACCTGGAAGTTAAACTGTTAGCAATCAAAGTTAAGACATTGTTATTAGGACTCTATATGAATGGAGTATTCGCGAGTATTGGCACGTGACCACTTCTCATCACTCATACCGAACCCACTGTGGGATGTGAAAATCAAATAATAGGCAATGACAAAAGTGTGTGTGCATTTCTGCTATGAACCAGCTTCTCATAAAATCCAGCTGCCGTTCACGGACAGCATATAACTGTAAAGCTCTCCATTTCAGGAATAACTAATATCAAGACATACTCGTACACTGTAAATTGACAGAAAAGCTTGGCCAAACTCGCCAAAAGAAAGGTATGCTCTAATTATGTCTAGCGGGAAGCCTTCGGATAAGCGCGTACTAATTGAATAAAAGCGAAAAAAATTATATTATATATAATTGGTGTTTCTTACCTAATGCTTACGTGACTTATTATTTTCTTCTTATAATATATTTTATTTAAGTACAATAATATGAAATATGAAGAGGTAACCGCTTTTGTGTTTCAGTTACATTCGCATGCTCTACATTGCGAAATTCTGATCAGGCTTACGAACAAATGATGTACATAGACTGAGTCAGAGCCTGCTTAGTCAAATTTAAGTGTTTTGAGCAAGAAGCGAAGTAAATTTGTTAATAAATAAGGATAGTAGGTTTTGAATCAATACACAACGTCACCGATATGAAAAACACTACCGTATTTGGCAATAGAAAATATTCCACAATGCATTAGTCTTCGAATTGCTCACTTGAACACCTGGATTATTTTTTGAAATAACTCGGCGGTAAAAGATTTAGATCGAATGAGGAGGGGATCGGCGAAGCAATTTTATAAAAGGGGATTCTGTTGAAAAATAAAGTGTCGATGAACAAAGTGTTGCTTATAGTATATACTTTTTAAAGACTCATCGACCCAGCAATGTTTAAAAATTGAGATTTGAAAACGTTTTAGTTTATTATACTAATAAATGTATTTTTTACATTTTGCCAATTTAAGCTTAGAAAACAAAAAGGATTTTGAGAAAATATTCTTGGAGATCTGAAATTTTCATTGCACCTCTGCGCAAATGTTGCAAATAAATAACTTCTGAAAAACTTTATTTGTGCAAATTTAAGTGGTTTTAAAAGGAGTGAAAGCATGGCCTATCTGGCTCCAAAACATAGTGAAAAACTTCAATTGATGGCGACAGCTTTACTAAATACTAAATTAGACTTTCTGTGTGACGCAAAAATACTATAGGACAAACGGACCCTTACTAATTATGTTAGGTAACCACCTAATTCAGCATAAAATTATCCAATTATTATTAGAATTTAACAGTGTGTCCTTTACTATTATAGGTTTTGAAAACAAAAAAACGAAAAAAATGTTGCCTAAATCGCTTTATCAACTAAACCGACAAGCATCCTTCGAAATAGCGGCTACGAAGGGGGTGGGCGATGACAACGAGTGCCAAGTTCTGCTGCGCAACACATCTAACACACAAAGGACCAATTAACCGGTAGGTGGTAATAGATGTGGAGCAGGAGGTACTCGTTTTGTAGACTACCCGCATCGACTAGCGGTATCACTTGGTTATTGAGCACAGCTGTTACTGTTGCTTTATAAGTCACGCAACGAGACTGTGTGGCGCTCCCTGTGTGCGTGCGTGTATGTACAATCTTAGAGCTTATGCAGATTGAACGCGTGTAAAATGGGTATCACTTACCACCACAGATGACGCCATGAACAACTGCGCCCCGCCAACGTCAACTCTGCCATCATTGCTATTGGCATTTAGTCTGATGGTTGAGGTGCTGTTTCTGTTCCGATGTATGTATGCACAATACGTACGAATAATTGCACGAACATGCGAACATGTTGTGATGGGCGAAGCTAGTCTGAGATCTGAAGCGTAAGCTTCACATCAAACACGGCGTCAGGAATCTGGCTGCGTGCTGCGTCGAGGGAGGATGATGAGTGATATGTGTGATATGTACTTACATATGTATATCTTGTACGGTTCGTTTGTGTGTTTGTGTATTTTAAGTAATATATTTTATGAATGGCATTGCTGGCATAAGGATAACGATGCTGCTGTTCCGAAGAGCTGTTGACTATTGTGTTAGCTGGTTATTTGGTTTGTTGTTGCCTTCATTGATCCTCGAGGCGTCGAGCGAGCAAAATGTGGAAGGATGTGTTGTTAATGTAAGGCGTAAGTTGTAACGTTTTAAATACGTACATACATAGATATGTATGCATGAATACCAGCCCGTACTTCTTTTTTGTCATAACTTCCATAGGTATGTATGTATATACATACATAGCTACATATATACGTATGTATGTCTTTTGAGTGCCTGTACATATGTGCATACATAGAGACTTAGTTGTTTGTTGTGATTGCTGTTGCCACTCTTGTCCTTGTTGTAATTTTTCCATTTTACATTCTCTTGATTTTTGCTTTTCCCTAACAAACATCCCACATTTCATGCCCGTTTTTTTTTTATTGACGGCAAGGCACATACTTACATGCGTTTGTGCATATGTACATGTGCATGTTCGTACATGAAGTGGAAAGCCACTACAGACATTGCACTTTTGCATTTACATTTGAGCAGAAATACCCGTACAAACATATGTACGAACATGAATATTTGGTTTTATTTGCGACTTCACAACTTGGCAACACTTGCAGCAATATAAAAAAATGCGTTTGAACTTTGTTTTGGGCTTTTCGTTTCCTCTCAAAATGGAAATGGTATGACAATGGTGAAGAAAGAATTTCTGCACACAAGTATTTAAGGTATATACATATGTATGTGTGTATGCATATATGTATTTATATCCTAGTGGATATTTTAAAGTTTTGACAGCGTGAGTGAATACGGAAACTCTTTAATGACAGAGATCAGTACCGTTCATTTGTAAACCATAAAAGATTAAAATATTTCAGTAACTGATTAAGAGAAATTCCTCAAATTTATTACAAAGAATTACTCCAATTTAAAGAGATACCGATATCGAGCATACTAAATCTAAGCGAATTAAATAATCGTTAAAACTCAATGAATATTAGCTGAAAGTTTAGAAATGTCTATCCGAGTGGAAATATTGAGAAGTATTTGAGGGAATAACAAGGTGGCGCAAAATTAATCCCCCTATCGATAAATTTATTATATTTGCAAATGACGTCGTACGTCAATCATATTTGACACTTGTGAACTACCGCAGCAGTCATTGTAAAAAATACAAGTAAACATACTCTTCTTCTTCCTATTTTTTTTACAGGCACCCTTGGTGTGATAATGTGAGTGCTTGGTCTTTTTGCTTGAGGGGTCGCATAAAAGAGCGTTTTTGAATCAGATGATCTCAGCTGCGGGCATTTTTTGACGACCAGCTGAGAGTGTTTTCACTTATGAATCTGTAAAATTGCTGCAGTATACAAACAGACAAGCAAGTAAGCGCGTAAAGATCAAAACAAAGATTTCCAAATGATTTTTTTTTATTTAGCAAAAAGGTTCTTCAAAAACAAAATTGCATGATTAATTTTGGGCTACCTTGAACTTATAACTTGCAAAAATGTAAAACGATACCTTAGTGAAATTAAATTAAATTCTTTACTTATTTAACTTTTTCTGTCATACAGAAATTGGGTATTTTTAATTGTTGATGTACGGGACCGCTTTTTCAACATTCCATACAAAAGTTAATCAATGAATCTGAAGCAAGCTAATTAAAGTTATACATCAGTATATTTTCCCCTTTTTTTCAAAGCGTTATTTCACTTTTAATTTTTTTTCATTCATATAGGCATTACTTTTCAGAAGCCAAATTTAAATATTATAATATAAAAAAAGCGAGTTGGAAAATAATTGAAATCACAAAAAATGATTTAATGCAGATGCAGGCCAAATCAACATTTGATTAACAACATTTTTCAATTTCAAAGAATTCAATTTCGTATTGATAATGGACGAGGGAAATGAATTTGAAATTGTAAAAATGCTTCTATTACTTGATGTAAAAAATTCAAATTTACTTTTTATAAATTTTTAGCAAATTGTAACACTGGTAAGAAAAACAAGAATTGAAACGTAATAAGCAATGAAGACAGTCAGGAAATTACCACTGAAGATATTCAAACTTAATATAATATAAAGAAAATATTCGAAGTCAGGCATATATTGGAAACATTATACTCATAGCACAAAACATTGCTTTACTTAGTTCCAAAGCACGCAGAGAATTTGTACGAAAGCCAAATAATGCTTCTTTTAAACCTGAATAAGTCACTAGGATAGTAAAGCTGCTCCTACTATGGCACTGATCCAGTATATTGGATAAAAGAAAACCAAGGATGCCAAGTGGTACCTGGAGATAATAGAGTCAACCATGCTACCAGAGTGGAAGATGCCTCTCAAATGGGTGTACATGCATGAAATGACCCAAAGCAAACCAGCAAGTTGGCTAAGAATTCAGTTCGTTTCAAACACAGTTAAGGTCATGCGCTGGCCAGCTCAGGCACCAGACCTCAATTTCACTGAAAATCTTTAAAGTGTCCCAGTGGTTGGAGCTAAGAAATTTAGGGTATTTTCAGGATTTTTGTTTTACAATAAAAAAAATGAAAAACGATATTTCAATTTTTGTAAGCTTTTTTCAACGTCTTTTACATACAAAATTTTATTTTTATTTCTTATATTTTATTTATTATTTTTAATTTTATTTGTAAGGGATATGTACAATATAACCTTAACTTAATTAGTACTTTGGCTAATGATAATATTTTATTATTTAATTATTGTTTTATAAAAATAGAATTCATACAACAACATGAACCGTATAAAGCAACTTTTCGAGCTTTGTATAAAATTTGTAAAAATCGGCATATTTTCAATTTGTTTACTCAGAATTTCTAAAAAAAAGTGCACGTTTCGAGTAGGTCAAAAAATCACACCGATTTTTAAGAATATTTTTCGGTCGCGATGTTGTGCATTTTCTGTATTTAGAAAACATCAAATACCATTAGCAGACATTTTTTTTTAAATCAACGCAATTTTTGAACCACTTACACTTTATTATACCAAAATTCAATGAGCTATAAAATTGCTCGAAATTTTTCTAAAAATTCAGGGTAAAAGATTTGAAATTTTGATGAAAATTTGCCAAGTTCTAACAAATTCAGTACAAAGTTTGAAACTTAACCTTATATGTGGTTTTTGTTGTAGTATGTAGTTCTCAATATATTGTGCACATTTTCTTTTGACGCTGATTTTCTTTTGCTTTTATTATGCAATATGACCAGCGAAAAAACGAAATTGTCAAAAATCAACATGAGCGGCTAGAAACTGAGCCACCAGAATATTTATATTTAGTTCAGTATAATTTGATCTCTTTTAGCTCATGGATTTATAACGTAATTAGTTATTCATGACTTAGTCTTAATATTGTACTCCAAAGAATTCAAGTATAAAGCAGCAAGCCGAAAAATTATGTATGCATAATAATTGTGCTACCATAAACGGAAGTAAAATAAAAGTAAATGGTATTTTCCTACTAAGAAAATGGATGTGCACATATAAATGTACGTACATATAAAAAATTGCATTTAGAATATCGACCAAACAGTTTAACTATGCGCGAAATTAAAAACATGTTGCAAATTTGCATTTTTGGAACTTTTACAAACTTTACGCGATATAGGTTATATACGTATGTATGTGCATACATAGTTGAATATATGCAAAAATGAAAAATAATAAGCAATGCAATCAAACGGTGTATTTTTTATGAAAACATTTTTGTTGATCATTCAAATTTTTTATTAAAATAAACAAAATGTGTAATATCAGTGACTACACCTATTGTAACATAATTCTGTGACGGGAGAGATAACCTGATTAATGTTTTAATGCTTAAAAAACTTCTTATCATGCATATGTATAGTATGTATGCAAGTAAGTACTCGCAGATTGGTTGATTTTCATATAGACTTGTACAACAGAATTCCTTTTACACTAATAGGATTCGATGATAACAAACACACAAGAACCACAAACAGATGCATTTCCAAAGAAAAAAAAAAAACAAATCAGGGACGAACTCAAGTCAAAATATTTAAAACTTTGTCAACATCTCGAATCTTCATTATTAAAAAGATCTATCTTTCCATGACAATTAAAACCCTGCCTTCCAACTACCGGTTTTGTTCATTTAAATTTCCTTTTCCTCTATTTAAATATACTAGTTACATGCGTATGTAACCCTTTGTGCACTCATCCAAAACAATTTATTAACAATTAATTTCCATCCGACCACAAATCGCTACTAAACCCACTCAGGCATTGCACACTTACTACAAAGGAGTCACATTTGTCTAATGAGCACGGCTTATCGAGCAATGGGTTGACCGTGGGTCGTGGATGGGGGCGATGCCAACCGTTTATGTGTCGCTGTCAGGAGAATAGCTTGAGTTGAAATAGACGCACAGAGACACAAATAGATTAAATTGCAGCACACGCATATGTGGTGATGCATACATGATAAGGAGTTAGAGGAGAAACGATTGTAAATATTGATTTTTCACACAAGAACTTTATGGCGCAACTGGAAAGCTGTTTAGTGCAAGAGTACTTTTGCCATCTGACTGAACTTGTAGCATGGACATGCAGACAGTTGTGTATGCATATATCGTGGCCCTAATTTTCCAAAAGCCGAATGTGAGTTTAAATCCGTACAGCCTGCGCAGGTACAGCAAACGCATCAACTGCATCAGGAAAACCATTGCATAAATAGCTAAGGGTATCCACTCCACAAAACATTTACGAGACGGCAGAAATAAACATAATACAAGCAGCAATGAAGTGAAAATGTGTACTAGGCGTAGTTTCGAGGGCACCGCGTTCGTTAGCTGCCAAATTCGAACAATTTTAGCTACAACTTGACCGAGTGCAAATTAAACTATTTTATAATCGTATTTTAATGTTTTTTTTAATAAATAATGTTTTATATTTATCAAGAAATGCTATCAGTCTTAATAATATAAAGTGTTTGTGAAAGAAAAATGGTGAACAGTAGGTACTAACATTCACAGGAGAAACGCGACGAGTGTTTAACAAATTAAAAGTTTTAACTACAAATAACACAAAAAATAAAATAAACTCGCGGTAGCTAAAAGTGGGTATATTTGGAGAAGGGAGGACTGCAGCTTTCCAACGATACCACTTTTACTCCCGAAATCGGTTGTCCTCATTTAAAACCCAACCCGTTGTTGTTGTTGCTACCACTTCTATATGCGTACGTATATATTACACGTAAAATACAAAGAGAAGGAGTATGCCCATTGAAATTCCTTTTTGTTTATTTTTGTTCAAGATAAACACATTGGCATAAACGCAACGAATGTGTGCAAGCCTCTGCAGTCAATTGCACCTAATAATTTTATTTACTAGCAGCAATGAAGTTATCTAGCTTACTACAAAAAGAGCTATACATACAAACAAACATATATAAGAGTTTTCAATTATGTGGAAAATTTATGAAAATGCATTTTATACAATCTTTGACTGCTGCATACTTACTCGCCATGTTCTCTGCTGTAGATTCCTTAGATAATGTGCTGCTATTTGGTGGCACTTATTTGGTTGCTATACACACAAACACACGCTCCGCGCTGCTGCTTTTTGACACCGATATTGACTTTAAGAGTTTATTTTTGGATTCCACTGTTTAGTTGTGAAGCATATACACTTGCTATTTTAATTCTAGTAATTTTTATTACGCTTAATTTCTTTTTTATTTATTCTAACTTTTGCCCGATATGTCTGCGACCGATTCCCTGGCTTTCGGCATAAAAACACGATAAAAGTGCTTTACTCGCAATAATCTCGTGCACTTTTAGTCCACACTAAATCTTTATATCACATTCACTTTTAACTTAACTTTTAAGTTATTTTATTAACTTATTTTCCTTTAATTTAATAAATACATAAATCGACACGCACATTAAACAACAGCACTTGTTTTCTTCAACACAAATGACAGGGCATTGATTTGTCTCGCTCTTTTTGTCTGGCGAAAAATACCTTTCAACAGTGTTGCTTCTTCATCTACAAATTTTTGCCATCACATCAGGTCATAGGGAGTTTTTTCGAATTCAATACAAAGCGAAACGTATTAGTGTTTTGAAATATTCACATTTACATATCTACGTGAGTGGCAGCAAAATTATATTAACAAATATCAAAAAACAAAAATTTAATTTCTAAAATTGTATTGGGCTAGTTCTGCAAAAGAAGCAGCACTCTTCGATTATCGTGCTGCCATGCTGTCAAATAAAATTGAAAGTCCTTCCAAGATTATTGAAAACATAAGGGATGTTCATATCTCAAAAGAAGCCTATGATAATGATGAATCAGATATTAAAATATCATCAACAAATGTGATCACCGACAAAATTATAAATTGCTAAGTAAGTAGCTCCTCTGTCTTTGGTAATGTATAATCTGTAAATAGAGAAATATTTTATTGCAATTCAAAGAGTTTTTAATAAATATTCAAAAAAAGCTCGTCAAAATGTGTGCGTCTTGCCTTCAATTAAAATAAAGGATTTATTTACATCTGACACTAGTGCGAAACAATAAGTTACCCATTAAAAAATATATATGTTTCTTTCCTCTAATAATAATATATTTTGTAGTAAAAAACATTAAACTACTATTTCTCACTTCAGTTACAATATCAGCCCAAGAAACTTGAAGAATTAAACGTCAAAAATTGTATAACACGACAACACGCTTCAAAAATTTAAAACCAAAAAATAAATGTAGAACCCAACAATTGTTTCATTAAACCGTGCTCAAAATCGATGCTCAATTACTCATTTTAATACAACTGTAAAATTTTACTTAATGCGATGGAAATAGATCAGGTGTTTTTATTGCCTGTTATGTTATCGTCATTTTCAAATGTCGTCAAGTAAACTCGCGCTCTCGATTGTTTGAAAACATGCTTTGATTTATACGATGAAGAAGAAAGAAGGACGCCGGAAATCTGGGCGAATCTTTTATTTGCAAAGAAGGGAAAAATCTAGAAAGCTTAAATGATCAAAAATGCTGCCAATGCGAGCGTCACAAACAAATACCAAATTGGCTGTCAAACATTGCATTGCTTCATAGACGTTGGCAATATATGATTTAATATATTTAATGACTTGTTTTACCAAACTCATTCAATTTGCGGTCTCGATTGGTAATTTCATTGAAATTGACCATTGAAGGCAATTACAAATTGAGAGTTGAGATGCCTAGTTAATTTGCACGGCAACCCCACTCACACCAATAAGTATTTAGCTTCTGTCAAAAAATAGGAAGAAGAAGAGTGTTTTTACTTGTGTTAATTTTACAGGAATAATCTTGATGCTTATATTTCTGTGCAATTGTGTTTTTCTGTTTTTGCTTTTTTAATGTTTAACTACAAAAATAGGTTTATTCAGTAAATATCGTAAGAAGGAGGAAAGGATGACGGAGAAAAAGTTTAACTCTAAAATGCCCTCCGCTTCAGCATCTGCTGTTAATAATAGTAACAATAATAGCAATGCGGCTGCTGCTAAGGCCGAACGGGAGGAACGCCTCAAATCTGCGTTAAAAGCATTTGTTCTTAAGGAGCGCCAACGTAAAAAAGAAGGTGAGTATTATAAAGTACCTTTCAAATTTTATAATTATGTATTTTTCCTTACAGAGGTGGATGCGAAAGAGGAAGAGGAGCGTTTGCGTAAAGAACGGGAAGACCGCGATCATCAGAATGATGTCTCGTTAGAAGACACACGCGGCAAAATTGCCAAACTTGACCAACAAATTAAAGATTTGCACAATCAGAAACAACAGTTATTTTTGCAATTGAAGAAAGTGTTAAACGAAGATGAAAATCGTAAAAAACAACAAAAAGACAATGAAATGTTCGCAATGCAAGCACTGCAAGCACAGCAAGTGAATGTTGCACCTCCGCCACCGCAGGTCTTCATACCACCCGTTAGAATGCAACATCACCAATTACCTATTATACCGAAAGTAGGTAGCACAAGTCATGTAATATATAATCTTGAATATAAATGTGTTGTTTTCAGTCTGTTACAAATCAGCCAGTTAAACGCACTCGGAGTCCGTCCCCTCCAACACATCAGAGCTATTATAAAAACACGAACTATGCTCAGCCGAGTAAGATAAAATATTTTTTATGCTTTACACTCATTTATTATTTGCCATCTCTCTTAGAGACAATAAGCAAATTTGTTAACATTAGTTTTTAACAGGAGTGGCTAGTCTCCAATGAGCTAGCTTTTATATACTAACTATAAAAATAACTTAAGATTAACATATTTTTTTACTTAAGATTTGCTGTTCACAATTAATAGATTTAAACTCTATCTGGGAGAACTAAATTATGACATCCTTTCAGTCTTCTATTAGTTAAACTGTTGTCTATAATTTTTTTTGTTTTATTTTTTATTTATGTCTGCCACTTATTTTCTTATATAAGATCTATATGATTTTCTGTATTAGTAATGAACTAATGCGCGCTTACAATAAAGTTGAACAGCGATAAGTCCAGACAGGCTTTAATATAGTTTTTTATAGGCGTCATTTGTTTTCAATCCTGATTTGGGAAATACGACCCAAAAGCCAATGCATTTTTTTGGTTTTAATTTTATGTTGCTTGTGCTTTTCTTTGATATGGGCTTTCCATGTTAGTACGGTACACTAGGCAGGGCTAGTTTACTGGGGCGGTAGCCCTTGGTCGGGAATAACCCGAGTGATTCCGGTAACATAGAATCGGCTGCCATGGGAATGTCCATTTAACAGTATCATTTTGGGGTATCTTGGAACCATTAAGAGAAAAATTTGGGCAGTCTTCCTTCCTCAATGCAAAAGTAGCTTGAATTGATTTTTGCGAACTGACTCGAATTTTCAATTGCAATAGTCACGTTCCCAAAAATGCATGTTCTGATTGTAGAAGTTAAGATGCTTTTCCCGGGAAACTGCAGATTGCAATAATAGTCGTGTCATCAGCATATTTCGCCATGTTAATATCGTTTGATATAGGGATGTCGGCTATAAATATAGTATAGTATAGCACTGGACCCAAAACACCTCTTTGTGGAATTCCCGTAGGTAGTGGATTTCGTAGCCGAGTTTTGTTAACCAAACGTGCCGGAACGGCCTTATCTTAAATGCGCTTTGCTGTTCGTTAGTGTACATTTCAATGTAAATTTGATAATTTGATTTGTTCCAAGCAAAGATGCTAGTAAATTTAAAATTATATAAAAGAGAGTAGCATTAATATAATAACAATGCTAGAGTAAACAATTTATCATCAATTTATGAATGAGCAATAGGTACATATTTACATATATGGCGCGTGGATTCGTAAAAGGCAATATAGCGAAAGTGGGCACTTGGTGTTAAGAGCTTTAAGTCGAGCTAAATAATTATGGCCCTCCTCAAAAGGATGTGTGCAATTTAACTACCTTTTCATACATCCTTTTGAAAGCCATTTTCCGTGAAAATCTTGGGTGAGGTTGTTGTTGTTGCAGCAGCTCTATCAAACCTGCCTGCTTCGTACAGCAAGGCTGCTTCTAACACTTCTTAGGGCTGGCATTGAGCTCGAAGTTTATTTCTGCTGCGTCTGTCCAAGACGGCTCCCCCCGAACTCATTTTCGGTTAGATGTAATCAGTGCAATAGATGTTTCCCATCTGGAATGTTCTACTCCAGCCTCCATGGCTTCTGCGCCGGTGTCCTCGTTAAGCACCACCATCGGAACGTCTACGGCTCGTCGGAATTCACCAGAGCAACATCATTTTTAACTTCTTTTATGCCTCTCATTTCTAAGAGTGGTTTGTTTGTTTGTTAACAGTAGTCGTAGCCCCGCCAGTGTCGGGTATATCACCTGTCATCTTCGTCTAGCTCATCTAGAAGAGGGAGAGGGGTGTTAGATGAGTCGGTTTTAGGGGGCATGTGAAAAGGTGGTTAGTGTCGTGCTGGGTGCCTTTACATGCCGGACATATGTTTGGTATGTCGGGGTCGATTCTGGATAGGTAGGAGTTTAACCTGCTACAATATCCAGAACGTAATCTAGCCCTGTCTACTGAACAGCATATCTAAGACTGGTTGCCAATTGTGGTTGTAGGAAAATAGATGTTCCTTTAAATGGAAACAACAACTTTTTTTTGATAAAATAATGGAACTAATTTCGAACACCAATCAACATGTGTACTTACACATATTCAGACACGTTTAAAGGATTGGAATGGTCGCATAGACTTCTGCAAGTTTCCTTTTCTATCAAAATAACCGCACACGTAGTTAACGCACTAATTTTACAGTTAGTTTTTAGGGTGAATCAAAAACGAGTTCAAAAATTAAAAAATTATTAATTTTTCAGTACATCAAAACTAATTTCACTCGCTATTGTTGTTGTAACAGTATTAAGGTTCATTTTCATATTCACAATCAATCGGATTCCGTGACCTACATGATTATGTTGAGCTTATAAATACAAAGGCAGATGAAAATCAGCGCATATGAAATTACTGCAGGCACTTTTTAGGCTAATCCATTCAAAAATCCACAGCAAATATTTCTTCACAAATATACTTGCAATCTTAAAGTTTAATATAAAACATCAATAACATATTGTATTAGAGGGTTGGGCTGACAAAATTCTTCAATTAGAATTCTGCTTTGCAAGCTTCGTTTCATTGTTTACACGCATTCAATCTTTCATAAATCATTTAACTATAATTTTTTCACAGAGCACGATGAAAGCCGCCGTGGCGCTGAGTATTCCCGAGTGGCGTGGAACAGTAAGATCACATAATGACTAAATTAAAATATTTTAAAACTGCATTTATTTCACTTCACAGAACCGCCGACTCAGTATCCAGGACCGGGTGCACTCTTTTATCCTGCTACAGGTAATGCACCACAACCACAACCGGATGGGCGTGGCCCAGCCATAATTTATCCGTATGGTCTGCCATTACGACAGGGTTTCCACTTGGATTTGCAGCCAACATCTTCCGTGCCTGTTTCGAAATCCGATCAGGGATCATCGAAACCCACACAAGTGTATCATATTAGTTTGGATGCGCCACCCATCTCACAATCAGGTCCTGTGTCATCTGTGCCACCAGGTGTGCAAACGCAAAAGCCACAAGTTACAATGGAGAAAATCAGTGATCGTTATCATCCTGACGTGAAACACGATGGACCGTCGGGGCATGGACCGCCTCATCAATTACCAGAGGGTGTAGTGTATACACCAATCATGCCTGGCATGTCGCTGCATCCCAACATTATGCAAATTAGCAGCAATCCGGGACAGGTTAGGGTACATATAACATAGTTTATGACTTAATATATATTTATATTCACATATTTCACTAAGAGTTTCATAACACGAATTTGTGTATCTGTGCACATGAGATCTAAATAATTCGTATGCTGCTATTCAGCATCAGTCTGAAGTCACTAAATTTGAAATGTTATGTTACCGACCGGCGTATCCGAATGCGTTGGTGCGTTACTATCATTCGAAAGTGCGTAGGTTCGAATCCCCGTGCATGAAACATCAAAATTATAGAAGTTTTTTTTTTTAATAGCGGTCGCTGCTTGTAAGGCAGTGACAAACCTCTGAGTGTATTTCTGCCTCATAAAAAATATCTGCCGTTCGGAGCCGGCTTAAAACTGTAGGTCCCCCCATTTGTGGAACAACATCAAGACGCATACCGCAAATAGAAGAAGGAGCTCGGCCAAACATCCAGAAAGGGTGTGAACGCCATATATGTGCTAGCGACTCTGTATATTACTTTTTTCATAGCTAATTTTTGATACTCGGCTGGTTAGCTGCCGCAATATTGCAGAATACATACCGCACCGAAGGGGTTTGAAAATATGAGCCAATAACTTCATTTAGTTTGAAGCTGATTTTGCCCTAATATCAATAAATAAATAATATTAAAATTTAGGTAGTAATTATTAAATAAAAACTTATTCATTCTCTTCCATTGCTACTCTGCAGTGTAAAATTTTATACTGCGCTTGAGTAGCTGGTGATGAGCATCAGATTGTTAACATTTTACTGACAAAACGACGCGACTTTGGCATTGGAAATTATGCTACAGAACGTGGACGCTATCTCATAAAAACTAACACTGTCGCTATTATTGCAGTTCGAACAGCCCAATATTTTTGTGACTAGGGACGATATGGGTATTCAGCAACTTGTAGTCACAGAAAATTCACCAAATTTGGTGGTGAAAACCAATAGAGGCAGTCAGATCATAGTGGGTTGCAGTTAGAAATGTGCATAATTACTGCAAGTAAATTTATTAATCGATTCCTTGAATTTTTTTTGTTACTGAAAAAATCTCTTATAAAAACCAAATTGTGAATCGATTATTAAAAGATGTGTAAAAGGAGAAAATGTCACCTATCGATAATACTAGAGTATCCCTTATCGTCCATGTGCTTATGAGGAGTAACTCCTGCTGAAGATGCCGGAGAAATTATGGTGACATGGCTGCAGTCAATAGCGTCTAATATCCCCTTAATGCCGAATTCGTTATGAAAACTGAAAATGCTTTTATGCTAATAAATGTATATTTTTTACAGGAAGTATAGCAGCATTTGGTAGCTAATTTCTTTATGCTCGACTACTAAGTTGCAAATTACAATTTCCTATGCAGCTTTGATATGAGCTATTTGGAAATAAGTATAGGACTGAAATAAAGTAAAATAGCAAATATTTTTAATGGCCTGTATCTAACCATTATTTAAACAGTATTTCTAATCAGTATATCTAACGCAAGGATGATAGATACCAGGTTTGCACGTTAGGTATGGTGAAAAAAAAAAAATTTGAGGGGAACTTTGGATTCTACGTCATTCGTGTTGTGTTTTACAATATTTGTATTTAAATTAGTGAAACACGAAACGCATGACGTCGGCTTATCTGTCAAATTCGCTGAGAGCCGAATAACGGTCTGCTGGGTAGTAAACCTCTAAAAACCTTTTCACCATGTATCTAACCAGTATTTAACTAACCCGAAACCAGTATTTAACTAATTAAAACCTAAAAAAAGCTTAAAATATTTTCTTCCATCAAAAATGGGTCTGCGCACTTCGTAGAGTGGCCATTTCGTAAACGGGCATTTCTATAAGATGATAAAATTTCTTTTTATTTGTATTCATTAAACATTGTACTATATTCCAGAAAAGTAGCCTCGCTTCACTTTTGCGTTTGTTTTTTTTTCGATTAAATAAAACGCAATAATCGTGTCTTCCATATTATTTTTACTGTGGCCTGCTAGAGACTGCTTGTTGAATAGCAATTGGTCTAAAAATAAGAATTCACCACTCAAAGTCTTTATTTGTGACTAGAGACTGCTTACCGAATATCAGCACTAGTTTATCATATAGGGTGGGCCATGTAAAATTTGCTTTTTGAATCGGCTATAAAAAAAAACTAATCAATATTTTTTCAAACTTTTTTTTTATGTGAAGATTGAACATTGTCATTTATGAATGAAAAATAATAACGTTCAAATGACTGCCACGACTGGCTTTACAGTAGTCCATTCGATCAACCCAATTTTTAAGCACATTTTCGATTGTTTGGGCTCCAATTTCATGAATAGCAACTTCGATTTCGTGTTTTAAAGCATCAATCGTCTCTGGGTGGTTCGTATAGCATTTGTCCTTAACGGCTCCCCACAAAAAATAGTCCAACGGGCTTAAATCACAGCTTCTAGGCGGTCAATTGATATGGAAATTTCGGCTGATTAATCGGTTTTCAAAAACGGTAGCCAAAAGCTCGACTGTAACTTTGGTAGTGTGACAAGTTGCACCGTCCTGTTGAAACCAAATGTCGTCCATGTCTTCAATTTTTGGAAACAACTCGTTGAGCATGTCACGGTAACGCTTGCAATTTGCTGTAACCGCGGCTCCTCGCTCATTTTCGAAAAAAATGGCCCGATGATGCCGCCAGACCAAAATCCGCACCAAGCAGTGACTCGTTGTGGATGCATTTACTTCTCTACAGTAACGTGTGGATTTTCTGAGCCCCAAATCCGACAATTTTGCGACGTAGCCGCCGATGTGAAAATGAGTTTCATCAGAAAAGAAGAAGAAGAAGACTCACCACTTTGGAAATAGGTTTTCAATATTTCTTAATTTTGTTCAAGCGTATAGCGTCCCATTTCGTAAATTTCAAACCTTTAAGTATATTATGAACATATTTGACATGTCATTTGTGTTACTATTCTCAAAAAAATAGGTGGTTCAAAAAGCAAACGCTATATGGCCCACCCTGTAGAATAAATTAATGGATTTGGAAATTTGTGATTTAATTTAATTTTTCGCTTTTTGTTTAGAATCCAAAATCAGCGCCGAGCATAACCCAAGGCTATGCAACTGGTCGAAATGCTGCCGCGGCACACGAGCATTTGGCGCGACAACCGCAGATAATGCAAGGGCAACCAGGTCAACCACCACAACAACAAATGAATTACTCGCGGCGTATATTCTAAATGAGAAATGGTACACTAGACTTAAATGCATCTAGTGTAGGGATTTTTACATTATCACATATATTAAGATCTAAACTAAATAAAAATGTGTAGAAGAAACATTAAAACAATATGTGCGTGTTATAGGAATCCTATTTATTTCTTGAAAATTGTGTTATATTTTAAATTTCTGTCGTTGTTGTCTCACTGAACGCAAAAAATTGTATATTACCTTATTGTAAGCCAAAAAAGGCGCCTTTTATAAATTATTTTTATTTTGAAATGTGTTTTTTTATTATTAAAAAGTTAGTAAAAAATTATAATTTGAGATCTTTGCACAACTTGCACTCTTGTTCTTAGAAATTTAAATATTGGGAGGTTGAATTAGTTTTAAAGGTGACACACAGATGGCGCTATTTATCACTTTATCGCGTTGGCAATACTGAATATATATTCATGACAAAGCCTCATCCCTAGGCTTTGTTTATCAGTATCTGTCATTTCGCTGAAGTATAAACAACGCAGTGTTTTCGTGCTCCGAGTATGTCAACTTTCGTGCCGTCGAAATGCAATTTGCGGGAAGCTTTGCTTTTCTGCTTCAATTTGAAAAAAAATACAGCCCAAGCCCGTGAATTGCTGCAGGAGGCCTACCCAGACCATACTCCGTCGATTTCAACATGTGAGTACTGGTTTCGACGATTCAAAAGTGGTGATTTTCACACCGAAGACAAGGAGCGTCTTGGCCAGCCCAAAAAGTTCGAGGACGCGGAATTGGGGGAATTGGTAAACGAGGACTCTTGCCAAACCCATGAAGAGCTTGCTGAATCATTGGGCGTTGATAAATCAACCGTTTGCAAGCGTCTAAAAGCGATGGGAATGATCCAAAAGCAAGGACATTGGGTCCCGTACGAGTTGAAGCTGCGCGACGTCGAACGGCGATTTTTTACGTGCGAATTGCTGATCGAGCGACAAAATCGGAAGGATTTTTTGCATCGGGTGGTGACTGGCGACGAAAAATGGATCCACTACGATAACCCAAAACGCAAAAAATCATGGGGTTTGCCCGGCCACTCATCAACGTCGACGGCCAATCAGAATATTCACGGCAAGAAAATCATGCTCTGCATTTGGTGGGATCAGGTGGGCGTCGTATATTTTGAGCTGCTCCAACCGGGCGAAACAATCACGGGGGATCGTTACCGACTGCAATTGATGCGTTTAAGCCGGGCATTGAAAGAAAAAGGGCCGGAAACGGTAAAAAGGCACGACAAGGTTATTTTGCAACATGACAACGCTCGGCCGCATGTTGCTCAACCTGTCAAAAAATACCTTGGAACGCTTGGCTGGGAAGTGTTACCCCACCCGCCGTATAGTCCAGACATAGCTCCCTCCGATTATCATTTGTTCCGGCATATGAGTCTCGATTTGGCGGACCAGCGGTTCTCCTCGTACGAGGCTATCAAAATATGGGTTGAGTCATGGATAGCCAAGCAGCGGCCAGAATTTTGGAGAAACGGCATCCGGAAATTGCCCGAAAGATGGGCGAAAGTTGTAGCTAGCGATGGCCAATATTTCGAATAAAATATTTTGTACCGTTTTTTCACAATAAAGCCCCAAATCTTCGAAAAAAACCTTTGTTGAGTTCAATTTAATATTAGATAAAATACTTTATTGTTTTTCAACTTTTGTTAAATTGTTATAATTTTCTGTGAGTTAAGTAGGTTTTGTTTGTAAAGAAATGTGTATAAATACGGAACATTTTTGTAAAATATTTGTGAGAAAAAAATTGTAACTTTGTCAATTGAAGCAGCAAGTTTCATTATTTTGGGCAATTGTTGGATACAGGACTCTCCCCGCAGCATTAAGGATAGAGGACTCTCCCCGCAATGGATTTATAGCCGCATACAAGATTCTTCCCGAATTATTTTTCTTCCTGCAACGTTATTGATCCTTCCCGCATCGGTTTCTTCCTGCAACGTTATTGGTCCTTCCCGCATCGATTTCTTCCTGCAACGTTACTGGTCCTTCCCGCATCAATTTCTTCCTGCAACATTATTGGTTCTTCCCGCAACAGATTTGTAGCCGCACACAGGATTCTCCCCGCAACATTTTTGAACAGGATTCTCCCCGCAACATTTTTGGTCCTTCGAGCCGGATATAGTCACTCCGCTTGCCTTTTGCATATACGCATTCGCTTGTGTACATACATACGCGTAGCAAAAGGCGCAACGATTATTAAGAAAATTATTTTTGTGCATTGTGTGTACGTTTGTGCAGCCGTTCCTGCATTTAACATCGCGAAAATTCTAAAAACCCGTCGTTTGCTTTTCTGTCATATTAAAAATGTCGAATTCCACTAAAACGCGCGATTCCGCTCTCAATGCCATTAAACGGTATATGGCAAAAAGTATTGATGAGGCATTCACTATGGATGCAGAAAATATTGCAAGCTACCTTCAGTTATTGAGTGAACAGTGGGTTCGTTTTAACGTTGCTCAAGACGCTGTAGAAATTACGTGTGGTGCCGATGTTATTGAAATTGAAGAAAATGTGCGTATCCAAGCCGAAACTTGGTACTCTACAGCTTCAGCTAACTTTAGCCGCGTGAAAAATTGTCGTACTAATTCGCAAGATAGCTCCACAAAGGCATCTGTGTCTACGGTTATACGTTTACCGAAAATGGAGTTGCCCACATTCTCCGGTGACTCTACAGAATGGATTGGTTTTTTCGACGCGTTTTCTTCGTTAGTTGATAATAACTCTGCTTTATCAGATGGACAAAAGTTGCACTATCTCCGAAGCTGCTTGAAAGGTGACGCGTTGAAAATTATCAGTGGTTTTAAAATATGTGACGCAAATTACGTTGAAGCTTGGGGTCTATTAACATCGCGGTATAAGGTTATTCGTGTAATTGTGGAATCTCATCTTCGCGCGTTGGCTGAAATTAAAAGAGCTACGCATGACAATGCTGACGCAATCAAAGGTGTAATTGATGCGTTCCAACAGCATATTCGCGAGCTTAAAGCGTTGGGTCGTCCGATTGAGTTTTGGGATGATTGGTTGGTACATGAGGTCGTCAGTAAGTTGGCATTCGAAACGCGTAAGCAGTGGGAGTTATCGCTCGTTAGTGATGATCCTCCATCTTTTGAGCAACTAATAACATTTTTAGAGATAAGATGCCGATCGTTATCGATGTTTTCGTCGTCAACAACATCAGTACCAATTAAGGTTAAAACTGCATCATCAAGCAAGTCGACAAATGTGTTCCACACGATATCAAAACAAAGTAATGTGTGTGCATATTGTAGTGGACCTCATAAAATTTACAGTTGTGAAAAATTTCGTGAATTGGACTTGTCTACAAAATCACAGTTCGTGAAGCAAGGACACATATGCTTCAACTGCTTAAGTTCAGGTCACTATAAAGACCGTTGTAACAGTGCTTCCACTTGCCGCATGTGTAAACAACGTCATCACACTCTGTTGCACGGTGCTTTGCAGTCAACGACCGTTACCGCAGTGAACAATTACGCGACGCATTCGTTATGTGCTGCTGACGCCACATCAAAGGTAAGCGCAAAAACTTGTGAATTTCCAGCAAGCGTCGACGTTCCACGCGTTTCTTCATGCTTGAACTCGAGCTCCAATCCACCCATAGCTGTAGAAAGAGTTGTGCTGTTATCCACCGCATTAGTGAAGGTACGCGACTGTTCTGGTAATTGGCAGCCCGCACGTGCACTTTTCGATTCTGGATCACATGCTTCCTTTGTAACCGAAGCGTGTGTGCAACGCTTAGGCCTGCCGCGATCAACATCTGAAGTAAACATTACTGGAATTGGGTCAGCGCAAGGAGGACGAGCTAGAGGTGAAGTATCACTTTCTCTTTCTTCTTTCTCTACAAATCAATGCTTTACTGTCAAAACGTTAATTCTGTCTAAAATTACAAGCGACTTGCCAACACAGACTATAGCTACTTCATCGTGGCCACATATCCGAGGTTTATTTTTAGCCGATCCCCATTTTATGAAGCCTGGACGGGTCGATATATTGATTGGAATGGACGTTATGGATCAACTGATCTGTACAGAACTTCGTAAGGGTCCATCTGGAGCTCCTATGGCTCAACTGACGGTCTTTGGGTGGACTCTGTTTGGAAGCGTGAATGGATCTGAGCCTGATATGCCACGCTTACAGTCGTTACATTGCGATGTTCATTTGGATCGAGCATTGAACAAGTTATGGGAGTTAGAGGAAGGTCCGCAAAAAACGTTTCTTACGCATGAGGAGCGTTACTGTGAAGACCATTTTGAAACAACGCATCGAAGGGAACCTAACGGACGGTTTGTCGTCGAATTGCCGCTGAAGCCCGATGTAGCTCTGGGAGAGTCGCGAAACTTTGCTATCCGGAATTTGTTACGACTTGAAAGAAGACTCGCTTGTGACTCCGATCTTCGTTTACGCTACAATGAGTTCATGAATGAACTCATTGACATGAAACATATGCAGGTCGCGTCAGAGACTATGAATCCAACGTATTATATGCCTCATCATCCTGTTTTAAAGGAAAGTAGTACCACGACCAAATTGAGGGTTGTATTTAACGCGTCCGCAAAATCAACTTCCGGAAATTCGCTGAATGACGCATTATTTATAGGACCCCAATTGCAGGAAGATTTATACTCCATCTTACTTCGCTTTAGAACACACCGCTATGCTGTAACAGCAGATGTCGCCAAAATGTATCGTCAAATCTGCGTATCCTTAAAACACGCCGATTTGCAACGCATCGTATGGCGTAGCCACCCATCCCTGCCTATCCAAGATTTTCGCATGGTTCGCGTAACGTACGGAGTGGCAGCTGCATCTCATCTAGCTGTCCGATCACTTCAACAGACGGCAAGAGATTCGTCGAATGATTGTGCTAGGGCTGTTAGTGTTATTCTCAAGGATTTTTACATGGATGATCTACTTACTGGTGCATCTAGTAAAGAAGAACTTCGATTGTTGCAGCAAAATATTTCCGAAATATTGAGGGAAGGGGGGTTTGAACTTCGTAAGTGGGCATCGAACTGCGCTGAGCTAATCGCAAGCATTTCTAATGCATCTACGAACATATCACATTATATTGTCGACGATAAGGATGTTCACGCTTTAGGATTTATCTGGAACACAGAAGGAGACTATCTCACGTTTGCTATTAACTTGAGGGAACCGCCAGTTAAGTTGACCAAGCGCATGTTTCTATCAGATGCAAGTACGCTCTTCGATCCTCTGGGCCTGCTTGCTCCCGCTACTATAAATTCAAAAATTTGGTTTCAAGACATATGGTGCACTAAGGTAGGTTGGGATGATATCATTCCTGAGTCTATCGCAACGAAGTGGTTGGAGCATCGCATAGAACTCAAGAAACTGGCACATTTGAAGGTGAAACGTTGGTTTGGTACTGAAGTAGCTGGGTCATTTACGCAATTGCACGTATTCGCAGACGCGTCCGAGCGGGCTTGCGCCGCCGTTTTGTATGCACGAACAACACAAAGCGACGGTAGCATTATTGTGTCATTAATTTCGTCGAAAACCAAGGTAGCTCCGCTTAAGCCGACAACGTTGCCACGTCTTGAATTATGCGCCGCTCATCTTGCTGCTAAACTAGTGCGAAGCGTGCTGCACTGCTGGTCTGATCTCCGTTATCCGCTTTTCGCTTGGACTGACTCTACTATAACATTGGCATGGTTACAAGCTCACCCCAGCAGATGGGTGACATTTATAGCCAACCGCGTCGCTGATA
Organism: Anastrepha obliqua; assembly: GCF_027943255.1. Classification (NCBI taxonomy): domain Eukaryota; kingdom Metazoa; phylum Arthropoda; class Insecta; order Diptera; family Tephritidae; genus Anastrepha; species Anastrepha obliqua. The sequence continues at coordinate 47,968,169 of NC_072895.1, forward strand.
TTCAAGAAGTTTTGCCTCCCGAATGTTGGAACCACGTTCGTTCTGAACAGAATCCTGCAGATTGTGCTTCAAGAGGTATAACTCCCTCCGAATTATTACGTCATCAATTGTGGTGGGCTGGTCCTATTTTCCTGAAAAGCACTGAACAATTGTGGAAGCAGAAAAAATCTAAAGAGCACACTACAGAGCTGGGCATACGAAAGAGTATTCGTGCCCATGTGATTAATTCTACAGACCATTGGTCCGTGATGACAAAATACTCATCATATTCTAAGCTGCGTCGAGTTATTTCCTATGTTTTACGTTTTTTGACTAACATTCGGGCTAACAGACGGCTTAATGTTATAAAGCGTTTTGGTACACCGAGTTGCCAAGAGTTATTTGAAGCTGAACTTCGCCTAATAAGGTATACGCAACAGTTTTATTTTTCTAATGAAATTTCTCTTTGCAGCGCTAAAAGACCAATCCCACTTCGCAGTAGTCTTTTGCGTCTGCAGCCCTTTCTGGATGGGACTTGTGTTCTACGTGTTGGAGGAAGAATAAAAAACGATGAAATCGCTCCAGATGTTAGGCATCCCATTATCTTGCCTAAGAATTGTCCGCTTGCTAAGTTAATAATCTGCGAAATACACAAGGTCACTTTGCACGCTGGGCCCCGCATTATGCAAACTGTCTTACAACGTCGTTATTGGGTTATCGGCGCTCGTAGCTTGATCCGTAATATATACCATAAGTGCGTGAAATGCACTTATTTGAACCGCAATCTTACCACACAAGTCATGGGTGATCTACCTGTCATTCGTACAACCTACGCCCGTTGTTTTACTCACACTGCTGTTGACTTCGCTGGACCTTACCTCTACAAATTCACCCAAGGAAGAGGAGCTAAGGCTACCAAAGGCTACATTTGTTCGTTCATTTGTATGTGCACTGGTGCGATGCATCTCGAATTTGTTGGTGACCTGTCAACACCAGCTTTCCTAAATGCGTTTAAAAGGTTCACCAATCGTCGAGGATTTTGTAAGGTCATGGCATCAGATAACGGTACAAATTTCGTTGGAGCCGAGAAGGAGTTGCGCATTGCATTTCAACAGTGCATGGCTGATATTAAACTTCGCTCTTTCTTTGCGGACTCGAATATCGAATGGCGATTTAATCCACCGGCTGCACCCCATATGGGAGGTTACTGGGAGACCGGAGTCAAACGTATTAAGTATCATTTAAAACGCGTATTAGGAGAAGTTCCACTATCATACGAAGAGTTCAACACACTTTTGACTGAAATAGAAGCTTGCGTAAACTTTCGTCCACTCTGTGACAACTCTGAAGCTGCTGGTGACTTAGAAGTTTTAACTCCCGGACATTTCATAGTCGGTGAACCGCTGAAGTCAATACCGGAACCTGAGGGTCAAGGGTTTCGTGGAAATCTTCGACAGCGATGGCAAGCAATTTCTGCCATGAGACAACATTTCTGGCGTCGTTGGAGAGACGAGTACCTCGTGAGCTTACAACGTCGCACTAAATGGTTTCGTTCTTCACGCAACATTGAAGAAGGGGATGTGGTTGCTGTATTCAACGAGCCTAATCCTCCGACGAAGTGGACGATTGCACGAGTGATCAAATGCCATCATGGCACCGATGGACGCGTAAGAGTAGTTACGTTGAAAACACCGCATGGCGAATTGGTTCGCCCTATAGTCAAACTTTGCCTTTTGCCAACGAGAGGAGATTTATTTCATGAAGAAACTAATAACTTATCGTAAATGTTTTTCAAGGCTTTTCATTTTCTTTTTAATATTTTGTTTTGAACTTATTCAGATAGTTCAAGGGCGGCGGTATGTTGAGTTCAATTTAATATTAGATAAAATACTTTATTGTTTTTCAACTTTTGTTAAATTGTTATAATTTTCTGTGAGTTAAGTAGGTTTTGTTTGTAAAGAAATGTGTATAAATACGGAACATTTTTGTAAAATATTTGTGAGAAAAAATTGTAACTTTGTCAATTGAAGCAGCAAGTTTCATTATTTTGGGCAATTGTTGGATACAGGACTCTCCCCGCAGCATTAAGGATAGAGGACTCTCCCCGCAATGGATTTATAGCCGCATACAAGATTCTTCCCGAATTATTTTTCTTCCTGCAACGTTATTGATCCTTCCCGCATCGGTTTCTTCCTGCAACGTTATTGGTCCTTCCCGCATCGATTTCTTCCTGCAACGTTACTGGTCCTTCCCGCATCAATTTCTTCCTGCAACATTATTGGTTCTTCCCGCAACAGATTTGTAGCCGCACACAGGATTCTCCCCGCAACATTTTTGAACAGGATTCTCCCCGCAACAACCTTTAAAACTAATTCAACCTCCCAATAATTTATTTTAGCTTTAAATTTACCAAAAGTTTGTAACTCTTTGCTTTTAATATTGAAACCAGCACCTAATAAGTAAATAAGTGCTTTTGCTGTTGTTGTAACAGCATGCACATTCCCCATACATGGACAGGGAATGATGCTGGGGTGATACGTCCTTGGCTGGATATAGATCTGGGCCATTCCGGTAATGCAGAACCGACTGTCGTGGGTACGAACTTTATTTTCTTTTTACCCCAGGCCCGGAGTTCTCAGATGGGCCCGGACTCGAGATTATACGAATTTATATGAATTAGACATAATTGGAAAGGGCCCGCATTTGCAATTTTCCCCTGGGGCCCGGATATGTTCTCTACGGCCCTGATTATAGGCCTCTTTTATTCGCCACTTCTTTGCTCGCTTTCTCCCGCTCCGCTCAGCAATTTGTAAGTTATCAAGCCAGATTCGCCGCTAGCGAGTGTGACTATATCTCATAAAACTGGTATAACTCACTATTTTACAGGCAAATGTAGTTCAGTCCAAATGGAATCTTCGAACGCCTATAAGAGGCATATTTCGTATTTTTTTATAAAAGTGGTAAAAATGCAACAACTGCTGCTGCAGAAATAAACACTGCTCACGGAGAGGATACCGTTAGTGTAACCGCGACTGCGTAAAATAGGTTTTCAAAATTCCGAAGTGGTAACTGCGACTTGAAGGATGCCCGCGCGCTGGTTGACCTGAAGTCTTTAACTCCGACGCCTTGCTCGAACTCGTGGAAGCAGAGGCAAATTTGACAGTCGATATGATAGCTCAGAGGTTAAATTCATTGCATGGAACAGTTCACACGCACCTGGTTCAGTTGTGAAAGGTTTCAAAGCTGGGACAATGGGTTCCGCATAGACTTTCCGTCGCCAACCTTCAGCAGAGAGTGAATGTTTGTTCTCAGTTGCTGCAACGGCTTGAAAATGAAAGTTTTAAAGCTTTTTGAACCGTATCGTTACTGGTGATGAAAAATGGTTCCTAAAGAATAATCCCGTTCGCAAACGCCAATGGTTAGATAAAGACGAAACACCAGAACCGACCCCTAGGGATGGCCTTCACCCCAAGAAGATTCTCCTGTCTATTTGGTAGGATATGACCGGTATTGTTTATTATGGTATGGAACCAATCCAGACGATAACTGCTGATTATTATTCCCATCAGCTATCAAACCTGAATGAGGCACTTAACAAAAATCGACCGTCTTTAGTAAATAGACGCAAAGTTTTCACCACGACAATGCAAGTCCTCATACCGCAAGGCAAGCTGAACGAGCTCGGATGGGAGCGAATGCCGCATCCACCCATTCTCTCCGGATATTACACCTTGTGATTATCACCTTCTCCGTGGACTTCAATCCCATATGAGTAACAAGAACTACTCTTCAAAAGTAGCTATAAAAAGGGATATTGAAGTGTATTTTGGCTCCAAGGACAAACAATTTTTTGACCAGGGAATTAAAAATTTACCTAAACGTTGGTAAGACATTGTAAATAATGAAGAAAAATATATTATTGATTAATAAGTACATCTTTTTTTATTAATTTTAAAACAACCTTTAAAAAACGAACGAACTTATGGACTGACCTGATATTTATACCAGTTGCTTCATCTTTTCACCATTTGCAACGCTTGGCATTTTCTTATTAAAACAGGAAAAGACATAATTCAAACGGCGAATATAGAAGCGTCATTGGCTTTTTTTAATTATTTTAATTTTTTATAAAAATAAAAAAATATCAGCTTCCTTTTTGGTTATGTGTGTTTCAAGCAAAAACGTCCTAAGCATTTGAAAGTATATATAACAGAAAAAAATAAAAAACCGCAACATTTTTTGGATGCTATGTTATAATTCTCTACTTGTGCGGTCAAACGTCTATATAACGAAGTTGAAGGTTATACAAAATGCTTCAATATACATTCTGTAAAAAAAAAATATCGGGAATTGTTCATTTAAAAAGCGCGCGTTACACATATGCCTAATTTTTTTTTGCTGGAGTGTTGGTACAACTGTCCTCTATAATGTCGCAGAGTTTGAACGTGATCTGTTAATTAGCTTGTTTTTGGCACTTAATTATATCAGTCAACCGCAAGTGTGCTCTGCATCGAACAAAAATTTGTCTTAAATTTTGTGTGTTTGAAGGGGATTTCGTGTCCCGAATCGTTAAAAATGTTGCAGAAAGCCTATGGCGAGTGTGCTTTATCAAAAACACGAGTCTACGAGTGGTATAAGTCTTTTGCAGAGGGCCCCGATTTGGTCGCCCATGAACGTCTTCAAGGGATGAAAACGTCGACAAAGTCAAGGAAATAGTACTGGAAAACCATCATTTATGTTTGAGGGAGGTAGCTCGTGACCTTGGCGTGTCTCACGAATCAATTCGCAACATTTTACACCATCAATTGGGCATGAGACGCGTGGCTGCTCGATTTGGTCCAAGTGAGTTGAATTAAAAAAAAAATTCTTCGGAAGAAGGTGGCTGAAGACATGCTTGAGCAAGTGAATTCGGACCCAACGCTTATCCAGCGCATCATAACAGGTGATGAGACGTGGGTATATGAGTTTGACATGCAAACCAGTCAACAGGCGGCTGAATGGCGCTATGCACATGAGCCGAAACCCAAAAAACCACGTTAAAGTCGGTCAAAAATGAAAGTCATGCTACTCGTTTTTTTTGATTATCGTGGTGTTGTGCACTCGGAACTCATTTCAAATGGTTCTACCGTAAATAAAGAATATTGTTTGGAAGTTACGCGACGTTTGAGGGAGAATGTGCTTAGTAAACGTCCGAATTTGTGGAAAGAACACTCATGGATCTGCACCATGATAACGCACCGTCTCACAAGACTCGTACTGTGAACAACCACCGTATTCACCGGACTTAGCCCCCTGTGACTTTTTCCTTTTCCCAAAACTTAAATTGCCACTCCGCGCCGCTTTGAGTCGATAGATGGCATTAAGGAGAATTCGCTGAAGCAGTTGAAGAAGATCTTTTCAAGCGCGTTTAAAAGGTGCTTTGATGACTGGACTAATCATTGGCATATGTGTATTGCTTCGAATGGAACCTATTTTGAAGGCGACAAAATAAATTTTAATGATTGAACAATTATTTTGCGTTTTATTGAACAATTAGCGGTACTTTTTTGACATAATGTATTTGTGGGTATGCAATTTTAACATATGAGCTGAAAGTTTCCATGGTACTAGTTTTATTGCATTCACCTCTTTTTCAGTTAATACTAACCTTAAATGCACAGCTGTTAAAATCTCATGATATTCGATTCATTAGTTCGTGAGTTATTGTGCTAAGAGTGACGCTATTTTGGCTATTTTCAAAACAATGGATCAAAAAGAATTTCGTGTTTTAATTTTACACTACTTCTTGATGGGGAAAAAATACCGTAAAGCGAAGAAATGGCTAGAAAAGTGCTATGGGGACTCCGCTACATCAGAAACAACAATAAAATGATGGTTTGCTGACCTCAAACGTAGTCGTAGATACACCGATGATACACAACGCAGGGGACGTACAAATGAGGCGAGGACTGGAATACCAGAATAAATCCAAAAAAATCTACCAAATCGTTTTGAATGATCGAGAAGTGAAGTTGCGTGAATTAGCTGACATCGTAAAGAAATCAAAAAAAAAAACGTGTTGGCTTTATATAGCATGAGCATTTGACTATGCGAAAGTTCTGTTCAAAGTGGGTGCCGCGTTTGTTCACTGTCTTGTTTCATCGAGACAGGGCACCTGGTCACAAGTTAATCAAAATAATGGCAAAACTGCATGAATTGAACTTCGAATCGCTCTCACATCCACCAGATTTGGCTCACAGATTTTGCTCCCCGGTAAGAAATTTCGCTCGAACGAAGAGGTTACCGCTGAAATTGAGGCCTATTTTGAGCCAAAAGATAACTCGTTCTACAAAAGTGGTATTGAAATGTTAGAGCGGCGCTGGAATGATTGCGTTGTTTTTGTTGGAAATTACGTTGATGAATGAAGTTAATTTTGAACAAAAAAACGGGCCTTTGTTAGGCCCGGGACTTTTCAGCCCATGTGTTATAGCCCATTGCTTTTTAGTGCAAGTTTCAAGTAACTGGAAAATTTTTTTAATTTTTTTTTTGCTGAGACATCATGCTTTTTTTTCCATACATGCATGGGAATTTTTTTGAAGAAACAACAACTACTTGTTACACTTTTAAGAATCAACGTTCGAATTTAGAGAAATAGCCTAGCCTTCAACTTAACCTCAAGTTAAACTCAAACGTATGTACATGTCAATTGGGTGAGCACATCTCAGCGACTCGTATATGAATGTATTTACATTTCTTTTATTTTAATTTTTACAATACCAATACGTACATAAATATGTAAGAATATATAAGTGCGACTTAAGCTCATTCATCTACAGTTAAATAAATAATAAATATACACCGCCCGAAAAAATTAGAAGGCCAAGATGATTATAGAATAGAATAATAGAAAAATGCCGCAATAACTTTTCAATGCATTAATTGCTTCAAAAGTGTACTATGTAAGTTATCACTTTAAAAATTTTTATATTATAACTGCTTTTGATTGCTGTATCTCTTTCTCATAATTATATGATTGTTTCAGTTTAGAAACAAAAAATATGCCGCGTGGAAAAGCTTTGTCTTTTGCAAATGAATAGTCTAGGATATATAAAACGACTACCCAAACCTAGGTTAACCTCGCGACTCAAACAGGCCAAATTGACATTTGTAGAAAAGTAGCAATTTTCGAAAAATGAATGGGAAAGAGTTATTTGGTTCGATGAAAAAGAATTCGATCTGGACGGACCAGATGGTTCCCAAATGTATTGGCATGATAAACAGGAGAAAAATGAAGAGAGAAAGGTTCGTGATTTCGGAGGGGGTCCTGTCATGGTTTGGGTAGCCATTATTGTCAAAGGCAAAACGATTTATGTTTCATATCCATAAAATTGAATAGTGCCAAGTTTATAGAGCTTCTAATCGAAGTAACGGGTGATCAATCATGAGGTGCTTTTTTCAATAGTTAAAAAAAAAACAAAAATGTAAATTATGTTCAAAACCTTTATTTATCATTTGAAAGGACATTCTTTGACATTTACTTTTTGAATATGACTTCATTCAAATGTTGGCCGCAACTACGCTTAAGGTGGTCCATTCTGAAGGTCCAATTTTCAATCACTCGTTCGAGCATTTCGACTGGTATGTCGTGAATAACACGCGTAATGTTGGCTTCCAGAGCTTCAATCGTAGCTGGTTTATCAGCATAGACCTTGGACTTCACGAATCCCCAAAGAAAAAAGTCCAAAGGTGTGATATCACAAGATCTTGGTGGCCAACTCACAGGTCCTAAACGTGAAATCAGCTGCTCTCCGAAATGACTTCTCAATAAAGTCATTGTTTCACGAGCTGTATGGCACAGAACGCTGATTTTCATAATACAGTTGAACAATTTGTAGACGTTGTGGCGGTGTGAGTCTTTCCATGATGAAATGCCAAACGCTGTTCAACAAATCCACGATGACAGTTTGCCACAACTCGCGCGCGATCTGTAAAAAAACGCAAATGAAAAAAACTCCTCTTAATTGATCACCCGTTACTTATTATTTTTTTATGACAATTTCGATTGAGAGGGGATATTCCAGCATGATAATGCAGCCGTTCATGCATCGAAAGCATCAAAAGCGTTTTTGGCAGCGAAGAAATACCAATTTTAGAATTGACTACCTGCCCTGACCTTAACCCAATCGGAAATGTATGGGTAGTCATGTTTTAAACGGTTTTCAAAAATGCCAGACAGTTTGGTAACGCTAAAATCATAAGAAGCGCGATTAATGTCGAATGGTCAAAAATTGATCAAAGTATCAGGTCAGTCCATAAGTTCGTGCGTATTTTACCCATAATTTCACTTTTGTACGATTTTTGAATACAAAAAATTATTTGCGGAATATAGTATAACGGAACTATTTATATTTTCTTTGATATATTGTGCATGCAACAAGTGATTTTAATCGCGGATAGAAGCACGTGTTGTTAAAAAATAAAATGGAATCTTCGAACGCGTATAAGAGGCATATTTTGTATTTTTTTATAAAAGTGGTAAAAATGCAACAACTGCTGCTGCAGAAATAAACACTGCTCACGGAGAGGATACCGTTAGTGTAACCGCGACTGCGCAAAATAGGTTTTCAAAATTCCGAAGTGGTAACTGCGACTTGAAGGATGCCCGCGCGCTGGTCGACCTGAAGTCTTTAACTCCGACGCCTTGCTCGAACTCGTGGAAGCAGAGGCAAATTTGACAGTCGATATGATAGCTCAGAGGTTAAATTCATTGCATGGAACAGTTCACACGCACCTGGTTCAGTTGTGAAAGGTTTCAAAGCTGGGAAAATGGGTTCCGCATAGACTTTCCGTCGCCAACCTTCAGCAGAGAGTGAATGTTTGTTCTCAGTTGCTGCAACGGCTTGAAAATGAAAGTTTTAAAGTTTTTTGAACCGTATCGTTACTGGTGATGAAAACTGGGTCCTTTACAATAATCCTGTTCGCAAACGCCAATAGTTAGATAAAGATGAAATACCAGAACCCACCCCTAGAGATGGTCTTCACCCCAAGAAGATTCTTCTGTCTATTTGGTGGGATATGACCGGTATTGTTTATTATGAACTTCTGGAACCAAACCAGACGATAACTGCTGATTATTATTCCCATCAGCTATCAAACCTGAATGAGGCACTTAACAAAAATTGACCGTCTTTAGTGAATAGACGCAAAGTTTTGTTTCACCATGACAACGCAAGACCTTATACCGCAAGGCAAAAGTTAGGCAAGCTGAACGAGCTCGGATGGAAGCTAATGCCGCATCCACCATTCTCTCCGGATATTACACCTTGTGATTATCACCTTCTCTGTGGACTTCAATACCATATGAGTAACAAGAACTACTCGTTAAAAGGAGCTATAAAAAGGGATATCGAAGTGTATTTTGGCTCCAAGGACAAAAAATTGTTTGATCAGGGAATTAAAAATTTACCTAAACGTTGGGAAGACATTGTAAATAATGAAGAAAAATATATTATTGATTAATAAATACTTTAAACATATTTTTTATTAATTTTAAAACCACCTTTAAAAAACGCATGAACTTATGGACTGACCTGATATTATAAAAAAAAACTTAATCAAATCAATGTCTTGACGACATCTTCTTCTTCAACAAGTTATACTCAAGATTCAACTCAAATTACTAAGCTCCAAATTATAAACTAACACCAAGCACTTTATTTGTTTATTTTAAATATAATAACATTGATCTTATACTTTTTTAGAATTTTTTAGTAAATTTCGTGAAATAATTTTTATTTAAGTTTCGTGAAATGTGTGGTTATTTCAGGATATTTTTAAAATATTTACCATTACAAGTTTAGATTTTAAAAAATGCTTAGCCCTGAACTGATAATAAAAATATAAGCATTTAGTTGGTTTTATATTTTTTCCCGTGTGGTGTATATTTGTGTGTGTGTGCGAGAGTTCACTCAATGAATACATTCTCACAGTAGTACCACTTCAATATTGAACTTTTCTTGATGCTGAGGTGAATGTAAATTGTTCAAAAGCTGCTACAGTTGTTTAAATACACGCATACATACGTCATAACATATGATTCATGCATTATACATATAAAAATGCAAACATGAGCTTCTAATTTATTTTAAAACCTCGTTCAGTTAAACCTACTACGTATTTGAGGCAGCTGAAAAAAACGAGCAAAAGGACACGCCCAATTCAAATGTATAATACACACATACTTGTATACGTACATACATATATGTAAATGTCTGTCTCTAAACAAAATTATGATATTCTAGAAAGGAAATTCGGAAGCTGTACTTGGAGTCTTCTTTCCGGCCGTGAATTTTCAAATGTTTGATAGATTATTTTTAACTATAAAATTGTGCGTTGTTTGGAGGTATTTACATACTCGTACATATGTATGTAGATTAGGGCGGGTCGATTTAAAAATCGCTCATTGCTCTGTGAAAATCGTATTCTAGGGATCAAAATAAGAAACTTTGCCGAAGGAACCATACCTCTAAAACGAATTCTGATGCCCCCAATTTCAAAATATCACCATTTTTGGCGTTTACATGAAAAAATCAGCTAAATGGCTATGTTTTTTCTTTATTTTTATTTATTTATAATAATATTTATTATTTATTTATAATAATATCTATTTTTTCTCTTAAAAAATTTATTTAGTCAGAACATATGTAAATGAAAAAATTAATTAAAGTGAGCTATAGAAAATAAACTAAAAAGTTCGACCCAAATTGGGGGACATCAGAATTCGTTTTAGAGGTATGGTTCCTTCGACAAAGTTTCTTATTTTGATCCGTAGAATATGATTTTCACAGAGCAATGGGCGATTTTTTTGCCTCCCCACAAATCGACCCGGCCTAATATATATATATATATATATATATATATATATAAACAGTAATTTCATCGTGTACGGGTCTGAGAAGTTTGAACTCTTACGTCTAACAAAGCCCAAGATCGAATATGATTTTGAGATAATATAATTGATATGACTAGAGAAGGAAAAACTAGTGTCAAAATTTACTCCAAGGCATTTGATCTCATCCACAGATTGGAGGAAATTATTAGAGATATGATATGACAATATCACGAGATTTATAGTAAATGACTTGAAAACATTTTTTAAAATTTAAAGAGATACATGAATATGTACACCAAAATTCGAGTCCATTAAGATCAGCTAATATCATTTATAAATAAGACGAATAGTACGGGCCTATAACACTACCTTTAGCTAATCCAGAATTAGCAATGAAAAGGGCAGAATATTCACCCTCAAAGATAAAATTTTAATCATAAAAAGAAAACCGAGTGAGAGCCAAGAGAACCCAGTTTACACAAAAGAATTCTATGTGACACAGTACCAAAGACTTTGGAGAAATCAGTGTAGGTGCAATCAACTTGAAGTCCACACGAAAATGATTCATTACAATATACTCTGAAAACAGCCAGGTTGGGAACAGTGCACCTACCTGTTACATAACCATGCAGGTTGGAGGAAGTTAGACATTTTGTAGCAAAGTATAAGTTTTCTTTAATAATATTATAGTTTCGAATAATTTGGAAGTAGTGGATAGCCTTGAAATCGGTCTATAGTTACGCACATCGGTCTTATTGCCGCTTTTAAAGATTGGAGTAACTGTTGTTACTTTCCAATCATCAATGAAAATTCCGGCTGCAAGTGATTTATTAAAAATAATGTTTGGTGGGGTTGCTGGGATGGGGCACTTCTTAAAGAGAAGTACTGAAAGACCGTCCACGCCAGTCTGAGATGAGGATTTCAAAGTTAAAATTCCATCTAAGATAGTGACAGACATTATAAGGTTTCCAGATGAAGGATGCATATCCTACTTTAGAATTAGAACTTTCGAGTTAGATTTATAACAATGAAATATCTATCAAAATCATACGCAGAAGGTGATAGAATACAGAAAGTCGTGTATGTCACGACTCTTAAGGGGCTGGCCCAGTGCAGGCTGGTTTTGCGTGCTGTTCTTGCTCTGTTTGGGTTTGAAAAGTTGAATATTTAATTTCAAAATAAAACTATTTTAGCTTACATACGTAATCATATAACTTTGAGTGTAATATTTATGTAGCTAAACCGGCATTATTATCTAGGCATGGCATAGTTTTTAAAGCATTTTTTTTAAATAAAATTGATATTTCGCTTAGATTGCTGGACTGTTTACTTACCGATAAAGCTTTACCAATAAGAGAATGCATTCAATTCAGCAATACCTCTATCGTTGATAATATAAATTCGTTTCTATATCAAATGGTCTAACCCCCATTTTTCTCTAAGCTCAAATATTTTCTACCTACCTACTAAATACTAACTTCATTAAACTTCTTACCAATTTTTGGTATTCTACCATAAATGCATCCAGTGATATGCAGTATGAAAAATCCGATTTGTATAGGAGGTGTCACGCCCCATTTCTAGCTATTACCAGTTTTCATGCAGGTGTTAGGTATTAACCTTATATAATCTCTTACCAAATTTCAGTTGTCTAGCCCAAATAATTCCGGAAATATGGACAATGAAAAATTGAATTTACATGGGAGGTGCCAAGCCCCCTTTCTCGTTTTTCTCAGTTTTCTTGGAGGTGTTAGGGATTAACCTCATATAACCCCTTCCCAAATTTCATTCGTCTAGACTAAATACTTCCAGAAATACGGACTGTTAAAAAATCCATTTGCATGGGAGGTGCCACGCCCCCTCTTTAGTTATACGCAGTTTTTGTGGATGTGGTAAGGATTAATGTCATATAACCCCTTACCAAATTTCAGTTGTCTAGCCCAAATACTTCCGGAGATATGGACAATGAAAAATTGCATTTATATGGGAGGTGCCAAGCCCCCTTTTTCGTTTTTCTCAGTTTTCTTGGAGGTGTTAGGAATTAACCTCATATAACGCCTTCCCAAATTTCATTGGTCTAGCCTAAATACTTCCAGAGATATGGACTATAAAAAATTCCAGTTGTATGGGAGGTGCCATGCCCCCTTTTTCGTTATACGCAGTTTTTCTGGATGTAGTAAGGATTAATGTCATATAACCCCTTACCAAATTTCAGTAGTTTAACGTAAATACTTCCAGAAATACGGACTGTTAAAAATTCCAGTGGTATGGGAGGTGCCACGCCCCCTTTTTCGTTATACGCAGTTTTTCTGGATGTAGTAAGGATTAATGTCATATAACCCCTTACCAAATTTCAGTAGTCTAACGTAAATACTTCCAGAAATACGGACTGTTAAAAAATCCATTTGCATGGGAGGTGCCACGCCCCCTCTTTAGTTATACGCAGTTTTTGTGGATGTGGTAAGGATTAATGTCATATAATCTCTTACCAAATTTCAGTGGTCTAACGTAAATACTTTCAGAAATACGGACTGTTAAAAACTCCATTTGTATGGGAGGTGCCACGCCCCCTATATATATCAAAATATTTTTTAGCCTATGACCATCCCGGTAAGGTATCCAGTTCGTGTTTCAAATTTGGTTACGATCGGTTTATGCGTTTAGGACGCAAGTCGATCTATAGATACATACATAATTTGAATTTTATATATACATATATGTAGATATATAGATTATTAAATTATTAATTAAATATGAGAAGGGATGTTGACAGAAATTTTCTAATTTGATTTTTCTGTCACGTATACGCAGTGTTGTACTTGTATGGGAAGTTCGCATAGTAACGAAAATGAAGCAGACCATCATCTACTTTAACTGTGGTATATCATGTGGAGAATCCATCGTCGAACGGCGTAGTTGGTTGAAAGCACGTATAATCCATAAATTCTATTCACATTCATAAAGCAAATATTGTAGGTATATGTAATATGCATGTAAGCATGTACAACTGAGGCACGTTTTAAACACTTCCCAAAAAAAAAAAAATAATTATGCCGACTTAACCGAAAACATACACAAATTTTAATCAATGATATACGTCTTTTGTACGTTCGTTGGAATAAGCGAAAAACAACAAAAGCAAATACGTTTAGGTAAACTGATGTTGTATTAGTGACAAGTTGTTGAGAAATAGTGCGCTTAATGTGAACTTAAAGTTAAATCAAAGCCATGTAAATCAGACACTCAAACTTTATACCAAATTTAGAAAAAATGCATCTCAATTTTGCACTTCTTAATATGAAGTCTTAGAAAAAATTTCGAGTATGCATTTTTATAGTCCAAAGGTTTTTGTAGCAAACAAGTTTTAGTTGCAAAAATTGCGCTGAAGTTTAAAATTTTTTTTGGTGCGTGCAATTTTTTCATATAAAAAGTACAATTTATAAAAGAACTGGAATTGGTTCTTTTTAATTTTTTTGGTAAACTGTCATGCGCATTTTCTTCCAGAAGAAATTTGTTTTTATATGGAATAAAGTACAAAATGTCGTCTGAAAAGAGAGATATTAAAAATCAAAGCGATTTTTCACTCGCTTAAAACTTGCCATTTCTTAAATTTTATGAGTCATGTTACTGCGTACTCGAACATTTTCTAAAAATTGCGATTATAAAGTTCAAAATTTAGATGAAAGCTTTTCGAATTTTTCTAAATTTTATATACAGTTTGAAAGTTTTATTTATGTGGCTTTGGTTAAAGAAAATTTCAAGAGTCATATTGCTATGCATCAGAAAATTTTCTAAAAATTCCGAGTAAACGACTTAAAAATTTTGGTGAAAATTTGTTGTTTTGGCTAAAGAATGAACAACATTTAAAAAAATTACAAAAAAACCTAGCTGAAAAAAAATTGTAATTAAAAAAAGAATCATAGTGCACTCAGTTATGCTCGCCACTGTACATACACTCATTGAGCCAGTCATATAAGAACGTCACAACTCAAAAACTCAAGAAAAACGGCTTCAAAGTTTTCAGATTACTGTTCAGATTTAAAAATTAATTTTATTTTAAATATGAAACTTTTGCTGCAAATGAGTGGTGTGTGTATGTATATGCACATATATACATGTAAAGGCTGCTCAGATTGAAGAGCGACCCGAAGCCATTCAAGAACAGCCATTACATCTATTGAAAAAAACTGATTGGTGCAGCTTCGTCTCGGACCAGTGGATTGGCCATCAAGACCGTGCCTTTGGACTCTTATTTGTGGAGATATGTATAGTTTAAATGCTTTGTGGATAAACCAGCTTCGATTGAGGCACTGGGAACCAACATTAATAAAGTTCTTCACGAGGTACCGACCGAAGTCCTCCAGCGAGTCGCGGGTCATTCAAAATTGGTGTTTATGGATGGCCGAATCTACGCGCAGTTGCGGCCAATATTTGAAAGGAATTATCTTTAAAAAATAAATGTCATGTATGGTTCTACACAAAAAATGATAAATATTGCCCAATCAATTTGAATTTTTGTTGTTTTATTTCACTTTAAAATCCGATACCTTTAAATTCATCACTCCCTTTATATGCAAATTAAAAACACATGTATGCATATAGATTTTTTGTGTTGTAAATATAAAAATTTAAATTCATTAATTTTTTGACGTTTGCGGGAGCGGTCAGCAACTATTAAATAACTGGTTGTTAGTTGCCACAAAGTAACAGCTAAGCTACTGCCAACCAATTACAAATACGTGATAACAAATTTACATACCTCCATGCAAGTATGCATACTAACACATGCGTATGTACTTACACATGTGTCTGTTCAAACGGTGTTTTGCACGTATGTCCATAGTTTACATTCTCGGTATGGCGCACTTTTCTGGTGAATATCGCCATATTTATTGAATGTAGCGTTCGTGAATGGATTTCCGAGCATTAGAGCCAGGCATAAGTGTGCATGCGAACATATGTATGCATATGAGTGTATGTATCGGGTGTTTCGGGTGTTTTTTTAGCTGCATGAGAATTATTGATATCGATAACTATGGTTTGATAACTGAGAATGGCAAACTGTGTCGACAATTCTGTTCAGTAAAGTTTGACAAATCATAACATAATAAATTAACGCCAGAACAACGCTTTAGAACTGGAGAAATTTAATCTGTTCAACGAAATCTGTTCACGAAGTTTAAAGAAGAGGACATGAAAATGTCGATTCGTCGTCGTTCACAATTTATTGGCCTTTGTCCTTCCACTACGTGGAAAATTTTACATAAGGCTTACGTACCTCTAAAATACAGCTTGTGCAAGAATTGAAGTCAAATGACCATCGTTTGCGTTACTCTTTTGCTGATTGGGCTAATTTTAATTTAATATTCAGATTTATTGAAAAAAGTAATCAAAAATTGGGCTGATCGAATGGACCATGTATGTAACTCGTAGCCGCGGCGGATATACATATGCCGGATGTCATATTCAAAAAATGAATGTCATGAAATTATCTATCAGATTATAAAAAAAAAGTCATTTCAATAATATTTCTGTTTTGTACTATCATTTTAAGCTCTAAAAAACACCTGATATGTGTACTAATACTCCCTTTAATATATTTAAAAATACTCATAAGCACCTTCATATGTACATACATATATACATCCATATGCACCTGTGTTCGTTTGTTCAACAACAAAATAGCAGCACAACGAGTAACAGTTCGGTTAACAACCGATCAATACAAATAAAATAGCCAAAATAAAAGCGAAAACGTAATTAATGCATTTTCAGATTAGCAGTTCATTGCATTCGTACGGGCATGCACATGCATACACATTCATATGCATGTGTGTATTTATGATATGCAATAAAATAAAAACAAACGTGAATGTCGGAATCTAGCCAAATGCTGCTTGTTGGGTGTTTGTGTGGGTAGGGGTGTGCTAGCGTATTTTGAATTTTGCGTTCTTGGACTTGTGGCTTCGTGACACTTTCACTAATTTATGTATTATATTTTTTTTATTCTATTTAAAGAATTGGTTTTTCGTATGCTGAGGCATTTTGCTTTTAATATATTTTTATAATATTCTCTTATTTTCAGAGTTGGACAACAAACGAAACGAATGAATCGTCCAGAGACACAAAATTTGCGTTCAAATTGAATGGTTTTGTACTAGAGCAAAAACAAAATCACCATCTTTACAAAGCAAACGAGTGCAAACAAAACGAGAGTTGTTTCGCTCCTTGACCGTCATTGGTAGATCGTTTATTTACACACGAAACTTATGTATGTATACTCGTATCTACATTTACCAAATACAATAAAGAGAGTAATTGCACCAACAAAAACCATAGAAAACATGTAGGGGAAATGAAATATGCAACTTCTTGGTTTTCTGTGCGGTTTCTTAGTTTGCAAATGTTAAGAAGAATTTTGATTAGTCATTACGCGTCCTAAAATGAAATATTACGAGAAATTTTCATTTAAAGAAAAATAACACATTTGCCGTAAGTGGACAAGGTGCCAATTTGAAGCGCCATTTAAAAATTGTCTATTATTTATTTGTTATTATGTTATTTTTTTGTTTTTACTATTGATTTTTAATGCTTTTTTATATCTATAGTCAAATTGTGTTGTATTGAATTTTAAAAAACCCTTATTTATTTTAGGACTTCATTTGCTTTTACCATCTTAAGGGGGCCTCTTATAAGTGGCTTCAAAAAAAGGCGTTTTTTCTCAATTTTTTTTTTTCGAGGCGAAAAAAGCGACGCACAGGAATAATATTTTGCATTTATTTGAAGGCATGATTAAAGAGTAATAAACAATTTTTTAACATAAATAAAAAAACAAATGGCGGACATATGAGGGATCTCGCACAGCTTCTCGTTGCGCGCTAGTAAAACGGCGTGTAAGATTGCGGTCGTAGTTTTCACCTGAAACACAAAAGAAAAATATGGTCTTATTCAGAAAGCTTTCCCGCATATAATAGACTACTCTTGTATAAAAATATGAAAAAATGAACACACAATTAATTATTGAAAAAAATGCTTAATACATAAATCATAAAAGTAAAGTAATAGGAATAGGTAAATAGGAATTTGTAATATTTTCCCACATGATCCATATGATCTATTACCAATTAATAAATTTTCCTTCGTGCATATATGTACGTAAATACATTAGCGTGGGCCAATTTGAATAGACAGGCAAAGTTTCTAGCAGATCCGGACTCTAAAAGAAATTCAACGACAAAAAGTCGCGTAGAGCATAGCTCTAAGGTCAATTTCGAGCGCCTTCAAAAAACAAAAAAAGTTGGTAGATGTGCCACAAAAGAGACTAGTTTTAAGTGGCTAAAAGTCAAGTTGATTTAAACAGTTTTTTTTTTGTTAATGGCTTATCAGATTTATTTTCATATCATAAGTGCAATTTATGAAAACTGAAATTGATCGTGCGTATTTTATTCCAGAAGAAATTAGTTTTTATATGGAATAAAGTGCAAAACGTCGTCTGAAAAGAGAAAATCCAAGCTATTTTTCAGTCGCTTAAGGGGTTAGGTGGGTTTCAGAGGTTGAAAAAAGAAGATTTTGACTATTTTTTTTTTTTTAGTATAGAAAAGCATATATTTTATTTAAACAATTCACTATATCTAAGATACATATATAAACAGTATCTTGCGAAATTTTTGTTTAAAAATTTCGAAAACTAAGCCGTTGGTACCTCATTTTCCTTGACGTCTCAAAAAAAATGCTCTTGCCGTGGACAGCATAACTCATTATTGGTTCATCTAAAATCAAAAAACCAAAAGAATTTCGAGGGTACATGGATAAATCTCGTTGCTGTACGCAGGAAAAAAAATCCAAATTTGAATTTTTTACATGCTTTGAACCAAAAAACACATTTTTAGTGAAATTTTCGACATACATTGGCTCAAAAAAATAGTTGTAATAAATAAAAAACAAAATCCTTCGTTCAATAACTAGATAATGTTATTTCAAAGATTTGTACAAAATTTGAAGTAAATCTCTTCATAACTTTTCGAGATATCGTGTCCACCGACTTAAAAAATGGAGTTTTGAGATAAACACGTATACCTGCGAAGCGCTCAACTGACGTGGCCTAATTGGCGGAACTTCTGAAGGGTCTATCTCTTAGAATTTTACTCGGATCGACATAAAATTTTAGGAGAGTATTTTAAACATACTGTACTATTTAATGAGACAAAAAACAAAAATCGATTTTTTGAAATTTTCAAACCCACCTAACCCCTTAAAACTTGCCACTACTAAAATTTCATAAGCCATATTACTGAGTACTCGAATATTTTCTAAAAATTCTGATTAAAAAGTTCAGAATTTATATGAAAATTTGTTAATTTTTTCAAAATTTCGTATAAAGTTTGAAAGTTTGATTGAGATGACCACAACCAGGGAGTGAACAATATTAAAAAAAAAATCAAGGAAATTAAAACTCGAAAAACATTATAAATATAAAAAAATAATCATGCACTTAGTAATGCTCGCCACATAAACTCATTGGGAACATAGGGTCAAGGTTAGACCGTTAACCTCCTCTCAGCGAATTTGAAATAATCATCTGATTGGCTGACGTAACAGAGGTTATGAAAACAGTTTGTTTAAGACAAAACTGAGATTGTGTTGTAATATACGAAAAAATAAGCACGGGCTTCACTTATATTATTTCGTTGCCATCTGAACAACGTCTGATTGATGAATTAGAGGGCAGAATTTTGCTGCAGAGTACCCGGTAAGGTGACAGCCGAAGTTACTCGTTTCACCATAGTCAAACCTGGGAATCAATCATCCGGTGAGAAACGGATAGAAACGAAGCAACATTAGTGAATGTTGTGTTGAGTTTTTTGGTATATCGCCAACACAATCTCAGGTTTTTTGTTAACACACCCCAAGACACGTCAGCCTATCAGCTGGTTCTGTCAAATTCGCTCAGATCCGAATAACGGTCTGTTAAAGAGCTCACCTTTAAAATTCTCATTCGAATTTTTCGAATTCTGCTTATTTTAGATGAAAATGAATTTTGGGTGGAAGATCTGCTGTGATGATAATACTTTTAATGGAATATTAAAATAGAAAAAATGAAAACAACAATGCATGGAAGTGATAACCTTCCCATTATCTTTTGGACCTTAGTATCAAGTTCTGATATTTTTGGTGAACAATAAGGCCGCTGTAGCACTCATAAAAAGTCGAGGGTCGAACAAAAGCATACATTACAAAATTTAGATTCTTTATTTTGTATAAGATAGTGTTCATCAAAGTGCGCCAGTCACAAAGCACGAGCTGAAGCCAAGCCTTTCTTCATTTGGCTTATCCAACACATAGAATGTCTTCTTATTCCACTGCCACCACCAACTGGTACCGAATCGAATACTTCCGTACGAGATGACTCAGCCATCGGAGTCACTAGATCTTTTTTCGCTGCCCTATGTCTACGTCTGTGTAAAGCTTATACGCCTTACGGGATACATATTGTCATAGTTCAAGCTGCTACTACATACAATAAGAGAGACATGATGAGGAACTAACGAGCATAACATGTTGGTTGACCTCATTGGAAGAGCACTTTTTTCCTCAATTATCTATATACAGAGTGCGTACGGTATTTGAGGGCATGCATACATATATGCATATATGCGGAAGTCGTCGTTATATGTGCAAATCACATCGATTTAAAAATCTCTTAAGTGTGGCCGTTCATTCTTTCATAAGCTTCGCCATGCATGGGGAACGTTCTGACACTGTCCGATAAGCAGATTTTATTCATCAAGTGCAAACCCAATCATTGACGAGGACGCTTTCAAGTCAATGAGGACACTTGCGTGAGAGCGTAGATTTTCTGAGGGCCTTATCCGTCGAGTTGTCCATGAAGATCGCTGATATGAATCCTACCTTCTGACCTGAAGACAGTTTATGTCGAAGCAAACACGAGAACAGCGAATTATGCGATCAAAACGCCTTCTAAACAAAATTAAACAGCCCTTTGCTATGTTTAGGATCCCGGCAATGGCCCACTAGCGAAAACTCTTCTCAATCGTATCGCCTCACTTGAAAAACAAAAACGGTTGGTGTTTTTATAAAACTTGTTTAACATCGTTTCGGTTATTCAATTGTCATAATTTTTTTAAATATGTTTTAGAACTTTTATTCAAATGAGGCATATATCATACTGAAGGGTAACTCTCGAAAAATACAAATTGGTGTTTTTATTATATTTTGAGAAATGGTATTATTTACTGTTGATTTCGCCCCTCCCCCGAAACGCCGTTTTTTAGAAGAGGCTTGCGGTGATCACGGTAGCGCATGAGCAGCTCAACTGAAATGAGAAAAATTATATGATTATTGTAGAAAAATGTTTTTTAGTGAATCTGAACGGTTTATTTACCCAAAAAAATGTTTCTCGATATGAAAACCGCTGTGCACCAAAAAAAAAAAACGATTTTTGAGGGGTTGAAAAATTAAAAAAAAAAATGAATTCCAGCGAACTATGCAAATATTTATAAAAAGTGAACCGTTCAGATTCACGAGGTTGTAACTTCGAATAATTAAAAAAAAAGTTTATGCAAATCGGCCAAATAGTTTTTGATAAATAATGATCACCGCGAAGGTAATTTTCAAAAAACACGACTTCGAGATAATTGCGTCTACAGTTTTGCGTGCACTTCCTTTCCAAGAAAGGTCGCGCGCTTCCACGGTCTGTAACTTTCGTTCTAGTGCTCCGATCTTTATGATTTTTTGAATTTATATTTTTAAGGTGATGTACTTTATGCCATAAAAAAATTTTCGATTTTTTAGTCCAGCCCAAGGTGTATAACCCCTAACACACAAAAATATCAGCTAACGCCATTATGAAAATTACAATATATTATGAAATTATTTTCTATAGCAATGCTCTCTTTTTTATTTCATATATTTCATAATACATACATACATATATATGTGCATATGTATTTGCTACAGCTGCATTTCAAATACTCAAATACTTCAACTGCATATAAAAATCTTGAAAAAAAATTCTAACACACGCAACCCGACCAACAACAAAGTAAGAGTAAGTGCAATAAAACAAAACAAAAAATAAAAGTGTCCTTCACCCAGATTGCGTCAAATCGAAGAGATCAACAAATAATACATTGGTAGCAAAGCTTTTCAAACTTTACAGTATCATTATGCTCAAGGTAATCGTACATTTGTATGCCTATTTATATGCAGACGTAAATATGTATGTGTGTATATATTTCGGTTTGTGCTTTTCTTTGGAAGCGTAATTAATTATGTTTGTGTGGTTTTAAACAAAGCAAATTTTTATATTTAGTCTAGGCCTTACGAGATTTTTGTCGTCTCAGTATGCCAGATGGTTTTTATAAGAAGCGTTGGTTCATAGAAGAAATACGCTTGGACATTTGCCATTACTTGCGGTGGGCAGAGCGGCGATTATTAATTTCAGAAAAATCAACAGTTAGTATTTTGTAGATGATTAGATGTGGCATTCCTAAGGGCGATGAATTCAGAGAGAGAATTAGAAGAGACTTAATTAATTTTTACCAAAAATAAAAAAATAAAAAAAGGAAATTTTTTGGGCAGATGTACTACCACAAGACTTGATATTACTATGTATAACATATAATATTATATATGCACGAAAATAAATAAATATACAAATACATATATAGTCTTCATTGAAGTTTTACCTTTAATTATAATATATATATATATATATATTTATATAATTGGCGCGTACACCTTTTTTGGGTGTTTGGCCGAGCTCCTCCTCCTATTTGTGATTTGCGTCTTGATGTTGTTCCACAAATGGAGGGACATACAGTTTCAAGCCGACTCCGAACGGCAGATATTTTTATGAGGAGCTTTTTCATAGCAGACATACACTAGGAGGTTTGCCATTGCCTGCCGAGGGACGACCGCTATTACAAAAATGTTTTTCTTAATTTGGTATTTCACCGAAATTCGAACCTACGTTCTCTCTGTGAATTCCGAATTGTAGTCACGCACCAACCCATTCGACTACGGTGGCCGCAAACAGAAACCTTACTATGATTACTGTAAAATATATAATATTAATATCATACCAAATTTAGTAAAATTTATTCAAATTTATATGAAAGAATAAAGAAATTGTACAATAATCATCCATGGATCTCCTGAGTAAATTTTCTCCAAGAGCTGTGGAAAATGTGATCTTTTAATCTTCTGAAATACTTGTCTATGAATTTGCAAAACAAAAAAAAAAATGATGCTTACTCTTTCGCGATCTGAGAACTTCAACATAAAATGGATTATAAAAGCAAAGTACTCTATTAGGATTAGACTACATTAGATTTGTGGGGTGTTGGACAAGTGCAAGCACTCAGTCAGGATACCATTGTACTACACCCGGATAGATTTCAGTAGAAAGAATAGAGATAGAAAAGATAAAAAGTGGGTGGTAAGACGGATAAATTAGCTTGACTCCACTCTTCCACAAATCTCTTGGATTCATTGGTGAATCTTAAGAGATCCGGAAGAGGAAGAGTATGAACTTTATCCATACTCAGTATATCGCAACCCAATAACCTAAGTCTGATTCTAGAAAACGCCGGACAGCTACAGAGAAAATGCTCTGCAGTGTCGTCATATTCAAGACAGGATAGGCATATCGGGCTGTCCATGACCCCCATGGTAGCCATATGCTGACCAGAGGCGTTGTGCCCTGTGATTACACCCACCAGTGCTCTCAGGTCCTTTCTGTTGAGTTTTAGGAGAAAGATCGCTATTTGCGTGTTTGGTTCTTTCACAAAGCACTTGGCTACTCTGCACGAGTTCAACCCAGACCAACGTCCTCTATGGGTAGACCTCATGAAATCGTCAATCCATGTGGAATTCACGCCTAGAAAGGGTTCAGGGCCTAGTGGAGAAAAACGTACATATTTGCATTGAACTCTTTCAATTCTAAAATAATGTGAGGAATACATCGGATTCCAGTTGACGGAGGCATACTTCAACTTCGAACGGATTAAGGCATTATATAAGATTTTTATACACTATCACTATACATGGGTATCTAAAATCATTAGCATAGCGTTGCAAAAAAGCTAAGTTGGACCTCGAATAATAGAGTTAATATGGATAACGAACGTAAAAGACGAATCCAAAATAACACCAAGTCTCTATTTGTTAGAAATTTATTGCTAATCAAATTTTTTAAGTTGTATACTTGAACCTGCATCTTTCACACTTACAGCCGATAAGCCACGCATATTCGAATACAGTGTCACTTGTTGGATTAGTAATGTATCATATAAAATGGAGGTTGAAAAGAAATACCATCAATTAAAATAAGATCAATCCAGCGAACACCAAAAACATATATCCAGCTATTGAAAAAAGTTATAATGCTCAACTTGGTAGCACTCGAAGTTTCAAAGTTTTCTCAAGTTGAGAATCAACTTTTGTGTGAAAAATTATTCTTTTTGCTCTTGATCACCGAAGCGTTTTTGGTAGAGTTCAACAAGACCCGCCAGTCGTTTGTCTTCTTTACGCTAATTGGTGACAATAAGAAGCGTCAAAAGAAACCGGTTGTTTTGAATTTTGTCTTTAGAGCATCGAATACATTCGGAGCTGAAGCATTTACCCACTGCGGTGCGACAATGCTGTAGTAAAGCTTATACACCCTATTGTTATTTTCAAGACACATATATACAGCTATCTTAGTCGAACTAGCCAAAGGCTGCTTCATCGGATGCTGCCAATGTTCATGCTTCTGTACCATGAAATAGGATAGCTATGCAGTTATGATGGGGGAATGAAGATTGGACGAAGTGTGGTTTTCGTTCATCGAGAGATTACTTTATTGCTTAAGGTAGTAGTCTGGTGAAATACTCATTTTTTATAGATATTTTTTTTGGAATTTTTTTTTTTAAGAAAATAAAATGCGATCGTTTTGATTTTATAGTACTATCATACTTTCGTTTCTTTTCAGCCCTAACTTTCCATACTACAGTCTGAAAAATATAACTTTTTTCAAAAGTCCGCCATTTTGTTATTTTTCAAAAAAAATTTCAAATTAATAATAATAATCAGTTTAACTTTTTCGTTTCAGACGTCCTGAAGAGCCAAAATCCTGTTGACAAGCTTTTTCAAGAGGCTTACTTTGGTGCCATACTACTACAAAAACAATATGTCAAAAAGAAAAAAAAATGTTTTTGTATACTATTTGATGTCAATAATAACATACTATAAAATCTAAACGTTCGCAATTTATTTTCTTAAAAAAAAATTCCTCAAAAATATATATAAAAAATGAGTATTTAACCTTAATTATCTATTCAGTCCAACGTAGTACTTATTGGCAAAAGAGATTCTCATTATAAGCGGTGTGTTGGTTTCACAGTAAACGAGGTTCTCAACTACTTCAATAACAGTCATCAGTGACTTGCGTGCCAATACAGGCCACGGTTCGCTTCTAAATATATTCAGAAGTAATTGCGCGATTGTTGAGCTCACATCAAATGGTATCAATCTTTTTGGCATACGCCAACAATTGTTTATGTAGCTCGAAAAATCTTCTCCATCACTTGATTAACCTGAAGGGGTTATATACCTTGTAAGCCCGAAAAAATGGACGATTGTTATAATTTTTTTAAATATTTAGAACTTTTATTCAAATGAGGCATATATCATACTGAAGGGTAATTCTCGAAGAATACATTTTGCTGTTTTTATTTAAAAAAATGTTATTATTTATTGTTGATATCGCCCCTCACCCGAAACGCCGTTTTTTAGAAGAGGCTTGCGGTGATCACGGTAGCGCATGAGCAGCTCAACTGAAATCAAAAAAAATTAAATGATTATTGTAGAAAAATGTTTTTTTAGTGAATCTGAACGGTTTATTTACCCAAAAAAATGTTTCTCGATATGAAAACCGCTGTGCACCAAAAAAAAAAAAAACGATTTTTGAGGGGTTGAAAAATTAAAAAAAAAAAATACCAGTCTAACGGTTAGACGCGATAGAAGTGAAACCTTCCGTAAAACAAACTGAGAGAGAATGAGACGAAAGCAGCATTAGGAGCGGGCTATAATTAAGAGCGGGCTATAATTATTCATTATAATATTGTTATAAAGTTCATATTTTATTTTCTTCATTTTATTATTATTCATCCTCAATGTTTTCAATTTCAACAAATGATACGAGTGGCTTATGATAGCTAAAATATGATACAAATGCTTTGGTTTCGATGTTGTCAACATATCTTTGAAATACCGCGTCAAATGTTGTTTTTGATCGTGTTGTCGATTCAGTGCGATTGTTACACATTTTTAAATTGAATGTTGTATTGAGAAAGTCAATTGAAGGAACCGCTGTGTCCAATGCAAAATTTACGTTAAAATCGCCACTTAAAATCATTGGAACTTTATCGTAATCTTTTCTAAGTATCCGCGATACTTCTGGTGTATACTTTATTAAATTTCGGTGAAATATAAATTGCCACAATTAAAACTGTTTTTCCATTGCTCAATCTGGTTTCGCATGCACATATTTCTCCCACTTTAGAGAGCTGAACAGACAGTGATTCTAGTTGCTGTGCATTCAGATCTATCTGTGGAGTTACAATACGAGCACCGTCATTTTGATTGTGGTATATTGCAACACCGCCTGCAATTGCGGTAAATATTTAAAAATGAAAATATTTACGAATATAAAAATACGGACGCAATACAGCACACGCGGTTGCTATTATGAGCGTCGTAACGCGTATATTACACAGACGTACTAACATACACACAAACATTCGCAGGACGCTTGGTCTAAGCAAGTATTAGGTAGTATAGGTATACATAATGCCTTCTCGCTCACCGTGGCTCCGTAATACGCAGGCGCGCACATATACGTACTAGCATACATACAAACATACATACGTATGACGCTTGAACTAAACACCAAAGCAAGTAATAGGCAGTGTAGTATACATACTACAATACTCACTATACTAGTGTGGCTCAGCAGTACGCAGCCAAACACATATACGTATATCAACATATAACGCTTCGTAGCCAAGAGTGTCGCTTTTTCGTTTCATCGAGTCTCAAATCACTCCCAACGATTTTAAAGAAGTTTTCACTTCAAAAAATTAATTCCAGCGAACTATGCAAATATTTATAAAAAGTGAACCGTTCAGATTCACGAGGTTGTAAGTTTATGCAAACCGGTCAAATAGTTTTTGATAAATAATGATCAACGCGACGGTAATTTTCAAAAAACACGACTTTGAGATAATCGCGCCTAAAGTTTTGCGTGCACTTCATTTCCAAGAAAGGTCGCGCGCTTCCACGGTCTGTAACTTTCGTTCTAGTGCTCCGATCTTTATGATTTTTTGAATTTATATTTTTAAGGTTATGCCATAAAAAAATTTTCGATTTTTTAGTCCAGCCCAAGGTATATAACCCCTTAATCCCATGTCGTTCCATTTGGCACCTTAATCCCATATCGATGGGTCGTTCGCATCCGGCGCTTATTTCTACTATATAACGCTAACACAAAATTAGAAAAAAATCGTAAGGTCTCTTCTAAGCTTTAACTAAACATATCCGAAGAGATTTTATTTTTTATTTATTTTTTTTTTTTTATTTTTATAATATTTTATCATAAACAAATGGTATGAAAAATGCACCATGGTTCTCTAGGTTTTCAACAAATTGACCAGACACGAACGACCCATCTAGATGGGATTAGGGTTAAAAAAGTCACACGGGCGAGAGCCACCCCCGATGCTGGTTGCATCACTCAACGTCTTGTTACGCTGTTGTATTAATATTGCGGCGATACCAAAGATCGGCTTTAAGATGGATAAAAAAAGATAGTCTTTTCTAACGCTTGTCCTATTTACTTTTCTTATAGTCGTGGATGGTACTTTTCAAGCTTAAAATCACACTATTAAAAGCCAAATAGTTTATTGATACTCTAATTCTGTTGCCAACGATTGGAAATTGGCGTATTCGTCTTCTCTTGTTATTATTGTTGCGGCATAATACCAAACATTTTTGGGAAATGGTGCTGAACTGACATTCACGGCTTTTCTTCACCTTCTCTATGATTTCTGCAGCTGTTATAAATCAATAGGGTGGAGAAGCGTTACTACCACTACTGAGACACGCTGTGGTCATCAGCCACAAGATAGCCAACCGTAATTTCACAGTAAATCGCGCCGGTTCTGGAACTGGAGTGCAATTTTGTTTTGAAAATGAAAATCATACTATTATTGATTGTATGTCCATATATGTATGTATACGAGTATAATCGTACATTAGAGATAAAATTGAGAATCAATGTTGGAGATTGGAAAATATACGCCATTTGTCAACAGAGCCCCGAATTGAACTGAAGCTTAAATTGGAAGTTATTAGAAGCATACCGAGCGGAAGCTTGTAGGTCAATATTTGTTAATCAAGCTTGTGCAAGCCTAGTGTACATATGTTGACAAGTATGTATTATTAGTTTTATTAGTTAATATGTATTACATATTTAGTTTAGAACTGTGTGAATTAATGAATTGTCTGAGTATTGGAGAAATACACATATGTATGTATGTATGTACGTATGTATATATACATACATATATATGAGTCAAATGACATTTGCCATTGATGGTTACATAGGCACACATATGCACAAATTAATGTACACACATACATATCCATACATACATATATACTAATTACATCAACCAAAACAAATATTTTTTTTCGACACGTTTATAGTTGAGCAGACGAATAAGTAGTAAGTGTACAATTTCCATGCATACGAGTATAATACATACATATGCATACATACATATGTATGTATTTGTATGACCAAGTTGTACGCGTGGTGGCGGCATCAACATACCCATAACAACAGCAACACGAAAGCTGAATATATTATAATAACTATGAATGTATATGTGTTAACGCACGTACCAAAAGCATCCAACAATAACCAAAGCAACAGGCGGTTGTTTTGGCACAATTCAACTGAGCTGATGCGGGTGCTCAACTCGCTGTATGCTGCTTGCCTGTTCGCCTGGCTATTGTACGGTTACCTCTGTTAGCCGACTGACTGACTTGCTGCTGTTGCGGTTTGTTGTTTGGTTGACTCACTAACTGACTGCCCTGCGACTGTTCGCGCATTGGAGCATCGCCGAAAACCACTAGCTCGCGGTGATCTCAGTCTGAAATAACAACGGAGCTGTTCAACAACTGACGCGGATAAAAAATCGAATATAAATTTACTGTACCTAACGGAAAATTCTAAAATTTTGTTTCTACCAAAGTATTCAAATTCGTTTTCAAATATATTTACGAGTACGTAACGTCGCCAAAGTCTGTTGTAGTCATTCTGTTTTTTTTTTTTTTGTTTCTTTCTATTTCTTTTTAAATTTTTACGTTGTCAAACAATTGCGCCATTTTTTTAAGTGTTTGCATGTGGTTGTGAGGGAAAGCAATAAACAAAAATTATATAAAAATATCAATGGAGAGTTGTTTTGATTGCAGTTGGCTCACGAATGTAAAAATCAAAACAAATATCACTTAACAAAAGAAAAGAGTTACATTATTTTGCATATAGGATAGCATGGACATAAAACTGATATGTGCAGTGTTAAGAAAATTTTGAGATAAATAGATGAAGTGAGAGAGTGAGCGCTCACTTAGGGTTACTGTAGTTTTTTCTCATTGTGATCGAGTGCTGCTGTGTTTTTCTTTTATGGCACCTTCTACTCCCCCTTCAAAAGTGTGTTGATACGCCACGCCAAACACGCCGACAAGGTGTGACGCTTCTACAGTCTCTCTGCATTGTGCGATGTTCAGTCATTTATGTGTTTCGTGCACACTGCGGTTTAGTCTCTTTTGAAAAATTTACGAAAAAATACGCTTCATTTGGAATAAGTGCAATACACAGAACTTTCGAAATACGCAACAACATAAAAATATTATTGTGCTGAGGAGGCTTTTAGGCGTCCGTAAGAGAAGTAAATTTTATATGTGTTTAAACATTATGTCATCGATAATTTGAAAAACAAAAGCTGCATATTGTTAAATTTAATAGTTAATTGAGCTTATTAAATTTAAATCAATAATCAAATTGTGTAATGGTTAAATAATGCTTTTGGATTTTTAGGCATTTATCAACACATATTGATACATATATGCAGTACGTGCGAAAATACCGTCATATCATCGTATCGCAGTAGGTACGTGACGAAAGCGATAGCTAAATCGAAATTGCAAGCAACAACACCGCCACTTGACATTTAAACTAAATAAACATAGCCACGAAACACAACTCGAAAGGTGTCAACAAAAAAGAGAAAGCGCGTTAAACACATCTCCATCGTATCAGCAACTCCCAGCTGGAAATCATATTTTTCTATTTTGTGCTACAGATTCGCAAAAAATATAAAACTGTAAGTCCTACAAATACACAAAATGGAGACTAATAGCGTTAAATCCTATTTTGTGGAGAAATACGAGCGCTTATGTAACTACATGGAGCGTGACACAATCGGCACGCAAGCCGCTATTTATGGCACATCTGGTCTAATGCTGCTAATTGCATATGTGAAACGCAAGCCGGCTTACTTGGTGCGTCCTTTCAAAAAGCCTTCCCACATCCCAGAGAAGTTGATAAATGAGCGCGTGATGCACACTGGTCTTATACGCGATATACAAGTGAAAGATCAAGATACGTTGCTGCTCATCAATCATCGACCGCTGATATCTCTTTTCACCAGCAAAAATAGAGTATTGCCAGTTAAGTTGCCCGGAATTCAAGTGAATGGTAATGGTATATCCTGGTTGCAGTCATGCTTAATTGGACGTCGTGCCACTTTTATTCCGCTGGCGAAAAGTAAACGAGACGATTTTGTTGTAAGTCAGCTATGTTTGATGCATCCACCCAAGGGCGGACGTCTCATTGACATATCGGAGACTTTGCTGAAGTTATGCTTTGCACGCTTTGCTCCTGATGAGGCTGCGGCTGTGAAGCGTAATACAAAGTACTATGATCATCTAAAGAAGGTGGAGGCGAGTGCATTGTCTAAGCAATCCCGGCTACGTTGGTTAGCCAGGCATCCATCACTTTGGAGTATGCTGCGCGACGCGAAAGCGAAGATATTATCGAAAAAATCATTACTGCCCGAACTTGTGCGCTGAAAGTGTAAAGTTCGTCATAAGAAAGTGCATATAGTTATTAGGTTGCCAATTTTCCGCCGTAAAGGAGTACAAGCGATTACATTGAGTGTAAGCGCAAAACGCTGCTAGAGATAAGGTGGCGATTGTGATGAAAAATGACAATACAGATATCGTTATTTAACACTTTCTGCGCTCCAACATGGAAATCTTTGCGTTTGGCTACGTGCAGACATTTTAAGTCTTCGTTTTATTAGCTTTTATGAATTCTTTGTGCATTTTTTTGGTTACAACATTTGCTTTTATATACGATTTTGTACTTAAATTGCTTCTTTCACAACCTGGCGCCACTTTTATATAAATAAATACGGTTCGAAACCGGTAAAATATTTTATTCAGAAGTTTTTGTTTCTCTTTTGTTATGGTTTTTCGTTTTTTTTTTTTTTTGCTTCTACAGTTCTACTAATTATCAAAAGTCAGCAAAATGAGTTGTGGCATCTCTTTGGTTAAATACCTTTTATTCTTGTTTAATTTGTTATGTTCGGTGAGTAAAATTGATAAATTTATTTAAAATAATACCTTGGAAGACACTTATTTAACAAATCTGAACTAGAAATATTTATTTTTAAAATATAATACGATATATATATTAATATAACATTTATTAAAATTTGATTTTTATAAATATAGCTTTTGTAGATAGGTACAGTTGTATTATGTATATATTTTTATATTTATAAATCGACGTGTAAGAAAATACTAGAGTACATATCAAATCGTTTTTACCGGTTAAGGGGCTCAACCAGTGTGACTGACAAAAAAACAGGTGGTTTTTGAAAATTTATTTTTAAAAAAGTTTTACATTGATTGTTTTAAAACTTTGTAAGTATATTAATATATAATTAAACTTCAAGTACAAATTTTTTCAAAGGAAAATCTGGACTTTTCTTCTAATAATAGGGCATCTCTCGAAGGTCCAAAAAAAAAAGTTTCCCCACTGCTGCCTTTGTTACGGTCTTCAGAGTGCCTGAAATAAAAAAAAAAAACAAAAAAGTCATTAAAGATGATGGTATCACGCGTTGATTAACGCAGGATTGTGGTGAAAAAACGAAATCCAAAAAAATCCCGCAGTTTTGAAAAAAGTATAAAAATTTAGCTTGAAAATGTGATAGTATTTCACATCGCAAATTTACAATTTTTATTAGATTGAAATATCGGAGGGTCATTCAATGTAAAAATGAATACTTAAAATGAGGAAACAAGATTCAAGTCGATCGTAAAATTAGTTTTTAAGTTACAGTGGCAGCAAATTAAGAAAACGCTATTTTGAGAAAAACGTTTTTAAAGAAAAAAATACTGATCTCACATTTATAAAACGATAAATATCATACCTAATCCTAATCTGCTATTCCAGGCCCATATAATTCACCTTCTTCTTCAAAAAGTTGCTGCTTGCTTGCTGAAAAATATGAAAAAAATTTTTTTGAATTTTTCAAAGTTTCACACTGGTTGAGCCCCTTAAAGTCCGGATAAAGGCCGCTACTCTTAAAAATGTATACGCAAAGCTATGAGATCATTTCGTGCCAATTTAATAAAATTGGTATGATTTTTTATACTTTATATAATAAGTTTTTTGTGCTCACACCCAGCAAATAAAAACTTTCTGAATTTGGCTACCATTCCTACTTATTTGGAAGGTTGCGAAATTGAAATTCATATTTTTTGTTGGGTATGGTTAGCTGCGCTAATACATTAAAATAAATTAATATAATATGCTGAAATGTATACATGTACATACATATGTAAGAACTATGTAATTGAATTGGGATATTAAACGTATATAGATATGTAGGCACATAAAGAGATATATGTACATTAATACGTACGTAGTGCCAATTTAAAAGAAAACAAATTAAATTTACTCCTAAATATAGAACTTTTTTATACATATATTTTTTGTTATTAATTAATTTTTTTATATTTTTGGTTTTTGTTATTAATTAATTTTTTTTGTTTAAGTAAGGCATTTTTCTAATAAAACTAATACATTTTATATAGAAGCTGTGACCTTGGTGCATTTATAAATTGCATTTAAGACTTTAAGAGCATTTCTTTGTTCTTTGCTGTTAAATATACAACAAATGTAACCGTGAGTTATGTACATATATGCTGAATCGAGTTTATTGTTGTTTATTTTTCTGTTAGTGTATATTTGTATGTATGAATACGTATGCATGCCTCTATGTACATAAACAATAGCGCCGCCTTTTCAAAAGAAACAACGTTTTTTTGAATGCTGCCACAAGAAAATAATTTTTTTGTATAATATTTAAAAACAAGATTTTGTAGCATTAACCGGTTTGAAGCATAGCAAGAAATTCTTATTTATTAGTGTGTTAGCGAGGATTTGGCTGCGGGAAAATGAGAGAATTATAAAAAATTAGGTGAGAAATCAAGTCAAATAGTGACAAAGCTCGAATCAAAATATTTTAAGCTTGGAATGAAAATGTCTATACGTACATGAGTGCGTACTCAGTTATAGATGTATAAGTATATGTATATGCATGCATATGTATATGTTTATAAATATGTTTGCACGCGGCTCCTATGCCAAATTCAGAGTCAAACTAATAGTAAAAAACTGGTTTTCAAAAACAGTAGAGAAAAATATTGTTTAAGCTTCAAAAAAAAAGATTAAGAGGGGGAAAACAGAATTGGTTCTCATAAATTAACGTTATTGGGTTTCGTGTTAGCGGCGAAAAATCTCGTTAAGAAACAATTTGCTGACAAGATAGAAACAAGTTTACTTTCAGCAGCAGTGAAAACATCGTAGACATACAAAAATCGTATTTCTATTATTGCACACTTCAACATAGTTACGTATGTACATGAGTATACATATTACATGCATACATTTATTTATTATGTATGTATATAAAATTAAAATTTATGCAAACATTACTAAGTGGTTTAGTCAGCTACTAAAAATACAAATATTCTGACAAGTTTTGATCAGCCGATTGGAATTTCTTGACTTGATTAAAACTTGGTGTCTACATATGTATGTGTATACTTGTTTAGAAACATGGCAAGTTCTTGAATATGACATTTTTTTCCAACGATTAGAAGCTTTATTACTCCAATGTCGTAGCCAAGTGGGCTGGTGTGTGACTATTACTTGGTTGTTCACTCATTCGGGGGCAAGACCACAATACACATACAAAAAATTGTTGTAGAAGCTCGGCGAAACAACTAAAAAGGAATATATTGATAAACTCGTAAACTTGAAAAACTCTTCAAACTATGTTTTGGCTGTTAGAGAGTAACTTGTATGTACATTCAACCCTTTTTTTTGCTTCAATTCAAGTGTTCCTTCCTCTTTGAACATCCACGTTCAATAATAAAGTCAAGGCAAGCCATCTATTTAGGGCTCAATACATATATTACCTTCAGCCTGAAGAGGATTTTATACACACTCGAATGCTAGCAAAGATTATGGCAGACTCAGTAAACCGCCTCTGCATTTAATGCCATACATAAGCGAAAGTCTGAATGGCAGTGGATTCTGTCGCATAACGGCGATTACGGCTTCAAAAAAACAAAATTAAATAAAAAATAAATAAATAAAATTGAATTCCACTCTGTTTAAAGGATCAGTAATGGCTTATTGTACATATTTTGAAGATTTTTGTTTTATTAAAATAATAAAATCATTTTTATATTTATTTTGTTTTATTAATAATTTAGTTGTTGTTGTAGCACCATGTTTTATGCCTTATAAAGTGTGGTTAAGTTTCAAGGGCCGGTGTTGATTTTGAATAAAATACAAGTTTTTTAGGAAATTATTGTCATTTCTCTTTATTATGATAATATTGGTATGGCGCAATTATGTATGGAACAAAATATCGGCCAATGGCCGCCGCGGCCTCGGCGGCACACCTCCATCCGATGGTTGAAATTTTCGATGACGCTGAGGCATAATTGAGGTTCTATGCCGTTAATGTGCCGAATTATCTCATTTTTTAGCTCTTGAATTGTTGCTGGCTTATCGACGTACACCTTTTTTTTCAAATAACCTCAAAGAAAGAAGTCCAACGGTGTCAAATCACATGATCGGCCTCATTTTGGAAAAAATACGGCCCAATGATGCCGCCGGCCCATAAACCGCACCAAACAGTCACTCTTTGTGGTTGCATTGGTTTTTCGGCAATCACTCTTGAATTATCATTCGCCCAGATGCGGCAATTCTGCTTATTGACGAATCCACTGAGGTGAAATTGTGCCTCATCCCTGAAGATGATTTTCTTCAAAAATTGGTCATTCACTGTTGCCATTTCCTGCCACCAATCTGACCATTGACGACGCTTGAAATGGTTAAGAGGCTTTAGTTCTTGAGTCAATTGCACCTTGTAAGCGTGTAAATGTAAGTCTTTATGCATAATGTCCATCAACGACGAGCGTGAGAGGTGCAATTGTTGGGCACGACGACGAGTTGAGGTGGACGGCTCTTCAACCACACTATCGAGAACAGCAGCAATATTTTCTGCAGTACGAGCTGTACGAGCATGCACTGGTGTTTTCACATCTCCTACGGACCCGGTTTGCTCAAACTTTTGCACAATTTTTCCGATTGTACGCACATTTGGACGATTAAATTGGCCGAAAAAATCACGAAGTGCGCGATATGCATTTTGATTTGAACGCCCGTTTTCATAATAAGCCTGAATAGTTTTAACGCATTGCTCGATTGTGTATCTTTCCATGGTTCGAATTGATTTAATCTGAAATTGAAAAATGTCAAATGAAATGCAGAAAAAAACTTCACGTTTAGGTGTGGTTCACATTCAACATCGGCCCTTGAAATTTAACCACCCTTTATATTTTTGAGGAGTGCTGGTGAAGTGACAGTCTATGGTCGGATGGGACTCGTTCCCGTAACGAAGAATGGGCTGCCATGGTCGATGAATTTTTCATATCTTAAGGAATCCCTGTGGTCTAGAGCTCGAAAATGTAGGGTATTTTAATTACTGAGAAGTGCTGTCCCTAATTATTCACCAAATTTTGGAATATTATCAAGAGAAGTAAAATAAATGTGTTTAATTCTGTATATTTAAATTCAAAACAATATGTGCACTTTTATTTATATTTTTGCAATAAATATAATTTCCCTAAAAAAAAATTGTAATACTGAAAATTACTATGAAAACCTTTTAAATACGTATTTAATTGCGGCTCGCGAAAATTTTTAAATTTTGAAAAAGAATCGGACTATCAAGCAGCATGGTCACCCCTGTTATATTTTAAGCCTTCCGCCACAATATTTCGGACAAATTTTAAGCTTATATGAGCTGGATCGATTTGAAAGTACCTCCAAATATCGGAGTTTTGTATAAATAAAATGAATTTTAAAAAATATTTTTTTCCAAAAAATCACCGCAGATAATAGAAAGCTTGAGCTCAAAAGGACTGCAAAAAAATGTTTAGAAATTTTATTAACGGAATCGAAGAGAATTTTGGAGGTACTTTCAAATCAGCAATGCTAAACTTTAGTATTCTTATAAAAAATTGTGGCGGAAATCTTAAAATATAATAATCGTGTTTTCTCTCAAAGAGGTGATCACAATTAGCCACCGAAATCTTGTGATTTACCTCAATTCAAGACCTCAAAGATGGAATTCGTGAGGCTTTCGAGGACATAGGACAGCCCCTTTGCAATTCGGTTATGGAAAATTTCATGAAAAAGATACTGTCCTGAAAGCGTGGTCGTAGTGGTCATTTGCCTGATGTTATTTCCCACTATTAACGGCATAATAATGAAATAAACATGCGAGCATTTATATTAAAAAATATCATTTTTCTTTGAATATCAAAATAACACATCTTATTGGAAAACCCTTTATATAGATATGATTTGCATTTTAAAGCTGAGACATAAAGACTAAATCCACTCATATTCCGATTTTTTACATATAAGGAATGTATTTAAATTCCATACTCCTTATCGCAGTAGTACGTAGTTAGGCATACATAGGAGTAAAACTGTCTTATCTGATCTGTTTGTACATTTTGTAAAAATTTTAATACATAACAAATAGATTCATTCATAATTCATTCTCATTCAAGATGTTTGCGGATGTATTCAGAACTTGAACTTTCAATTAAATTAGCCACAAATTATGCGATTTCTCAATTCCATATTCACATCAGTATTAGCCTCATGCAGTTTTTAAAAAATTTTCGTCAATTAATTTACACGCGACTGGTGCGGATTGCCACATTTTCGTTCCATCTACTTCACATTTAATTGCACTTATTAACAGTCACACTTGGGTCAATAAGAAAGTCAAGCAAATAATTTAATATGGTGTATAAATGGTTATGTATTCGAATAATGCGAAAATATGTACAGTGAAGACCAAACCTTTAGAACCACTTTACTACATTTTTTTCATATAGTAAATTTTTTATGAATTAGGTTTTATTGAATTATTTTGTGTATTATTTATCACATATTGTTGTTGACAACCAAAAACATTTTTATATATTTTTTAGTTCAGCGTTTCATAAAAAATGTACAGTTATAACACATTTGAAGGCACAACACCTTACAGACAAAACTGAAGCACCTGCTACATCAGTTAAGGGGACAGATACCTGTAAACGGCCATATTTTCTCTGATTTTCATTAAAATTATTTAAAATGAAGAAGTCAATATATTTTTTTCAAAATTGGCATACAGTTTATTTATACATTAAAATAATATAAAAATTTTATTTTTTATTTTAATTATTTAAAATGGCGGATATACACTCAATACTTCCATGAAGGTCGCAGCGGGGCTTCTCAATCGGCGGGCATTGTAGCATCGGCATCAGTGACCTGAATACAAAAAACCAAACATTTTTTTGTTTATTAATGTCATAATTTCTATATGAGTTAAAAAAAATCGAAAAAAAATTCGCGGAATAAAATGCTTAAAAAAAATGAATTTTGGGGCGAATTTCCTACTATTTTTGCTTCTAAAATATCATAAAAAAGATGTGTGCAAAATTAAAGGGAGATCGGTCAATAACTTTTGGAGTTATCGTGTACGCCAATTCGAAAAATATAGTTTTGAGAAAAACGCGTCCAAAGTTTAAATACAACGTAACTATGCCTCTCCCAGCACTCGAACGTAAAGAATAGAGTTGTCACGGTTGGCGATCTATAATATAATAAATACTTAAATTTACGTTCTAAACCTTCCTTAACATATTCTTTAAGGATTATATTTATTAACAAAAAAAAAATAAAAATTCGAATTTTTACAGGTCTCCTTAAAAAATATAATTACTAACTAACAATACTCTCAACCAATCCAATAAGAAGTCAAAAAACGAAGGGTGTGGCATCGGCTGGCTTATTTTTAAGAATTCTATAAATTTTTATTTTTTAAAGTTTCACATACAGTTTCACATTATAAAAGGTAAATCTTCCGATTATTTGTAGGTTATAACTTTATTTAAATGGCTACTTAGGTAGGACCTGCAGTAACTCACTTAATTCGGTGGAAAAATGCAAGTTTTTAAGAATTTTTTTTGGCGATACAGAATGTGTTACTTTTTCCAGTTTTCATAAATTTCCATATAATATTGGCACAATATTTCCTTTTAATTTTTTATATTAAAATTGACAGATATACAATAACTCGGAAAAAGTGGCTTTGCAACGCACAACTCGCAACAGAATAATCTAAAAAAAAAAACATATTACAATTAATTTGTCAAGGGAGATGTTTTTCAAGGTATCATTGGGAACATTTTTTTTTTTTGTTTTTTAAATTTTTCGTAGTATTTGGAAGGCAAGAGCCCGATTTTCATCAAGTAAGGTTAGGTTCGGTTAAATAGTTGCCCCGAGAGAGGGCACACTTGGACGAAGAAATCAAATTCGTCCTTTGCGACACAGAGGAATTAATAGGACGGAAGGAAAGAGGGGCTAGTGGATGTCGACCGAACGATGATCAAGTTGTGACGGCTGTGTTAATCCATTTATGCTGCTGCTGCAGTTGATGGCTAACATCAAGGCCTGCTATATCAGCAAGCGTAGCAAAGAAATGGGAGTTAAGATGCCTAAATCTCGGCCCCCGAAAGCAGAACAGCTACGGTGAAGATGCTGAGATGATTCCATCCTATCCTCTATACATTTGATGTAAAAGGGACATGAAGTAATGTCGAGTCTCTCAGCATGCATACCACGGATACAGTGCCCTTAACAGCACCCATGAAATTCGTGAGCTGAGACTTTGCTAACCTTAGCAGATCCTTCGAGTTCCCCCGAGCTCCCTATGTGGCCAGAATGATTTCGCGATCTTACAAGTTTGGGTATTTGATTCCCCAGCAGTCGATGAGTTGACGAGACTGCCAGTTCTGCAGGAAGTCAAGGGGACTACTTCATAGGTCTCCTGGCTAGCCAGCTCACCCGCCTTCAGTTTTCTGTAATGTCGCTGTGACCAGGTACCCAAATGAGCCTTATATCAAAGAATTCGGATGCGATCGAAAGTGAAGTCAAGTATTCCCCAACCAGTTTCGAATGCACCATTATCAAGCTCAGGGCGCTGCTTGCCGCCTGGCTGTCGGATGAGATATCTACTTCCGTGACTGTTATTGCTCAAGTGAGCAGCAGCCAGTCACCCGTGATTTTTACTAATATTGGAAGATTAGTAATTATTAAAGAAAAAATGCTCTCAGGTATACCGGGTGAATAGCTTTCCAGGCATTTTCTAAGCGAAAGTGTATGCCAGCTGTCTACGTGCAGAGATCAACTTAGATAGAAGCCTCCAGAATAAGCGAATTGCCATTTTGAGCGACAGTCAGAAGGCACTCAAGGCATTGCTCTCATTGGTCTTTAAGTGCATCAAGAAATTGAACTTTCTAGGAACGCATAATCGCATCCGGCTCATATGGGCCCCAGTGTACAGGGGTATAACTGGAAGTGAAGTAAATGTGGCCTCATTATTAGTAACACCCGAGCCCTAAAGTAGGTTCAAGCAACTCATAGGAAGTACAAGGCAACTCCTAACTCTTCTTGAGGATAAACTGAAAATGCTCAACGGCATTCTCACAGGTGATTGCAGATTGCGTAATCATCTGTACAAGATTAGGATACGGTCCACACTGATTCCTGTTGCTTCTGCGATCGGTCCCCGGAGACTCCAGCACACCTTCTTCTCATGACGCTATAATGCGAAGAAGGTTGACACAGGCTGTCAGATGCAGCGAGAAGAATTGCATATACGCTCAGCCCATTTCAACTCCATTTAGGATTTATTGAGTGGTCCGGGTTTGGATGCGGTATTGTGATGAGTAAAGGGCACAAAAGCCATGCGATCAAAGTTCAAACCTCACTTTCAATTTCCCTCATTTCACACCTGTTGAATTATTCGAAGAAGTAAAGTGCAAGTAGATTTTGAGTTATCGCGTATATAAACTTCAAAAACAACAAGTTTCAGAAAAATGCACCTTATCCCCAGTGTTTTTAAAAATATGTTTAAGAATTTGTTTTTTTTTTAATCGACTTAGGCCTCATTGCTTGTGGTCACGGATACAT
Organism: Anastrepha obliqua; assembly: GCF_027943255.1. Classification (NCBI taxonomy): domain Eukaryota; kingdom Metazoa; phylum Arthropoda; class Insecta; order Diptera; family Tephritidae; genus Anastrepha; species Anastrepha obliqua. Next base: position 48,008,779 of record NC_072895.1, read on the forward strand.
ACACATATTGTTCTAAAGCTTAGCTTAATTGCTATCTGTATCATTTCAAGGAATAAGCGATTATGTTTGGAGCATTCATACATACATACATATGCACCTAAATACATAGTTTATATATTTATCTAGCGTATGCCTATAGGTTAAGGTCGCTAATCTGCCGAGTTGCGTCAATTGATAATTACTATTCAAAACGAAATTTCAAACTCCTATTAAACGCACTAAAATATAGTACAACAAACGGATGAATACACATATATATAGCATTCATTTAAAAAAATTAAATATAATATGTAGGTACATACGAGTCATGGTGCATTGGGCAAGGTTGTTGTAAATGTACGCCAGTATTTACTTCAAATATGTTGTAATACTTTCAGTTATGGAGAGAGGAAACTATGTAAGTGTGCAACTTTTTTACTTTATTTTTAGCGATGCTTTCACAAAGTTTTTCCTTAATTTCAATGTAATTGTTTATAGAATTTTAGCTAGTTAGTCATGTTGTTTTTAATATCTATTCTGTCGTATATCATTTCAGACACGTTTCCTAGTATGGGTGGGAATTAATAGCTGTGTATTTATAAGCTAATAGAAATTGTTGTTTGCATTGGATATAAGCTGGGAATGAGAGATGTATAGTATATGTATGTGCTTTTATTTCATTTTATTCACAACAATAGTATACTAATACATATCTACTTTCGATTCCCTACTTCTCTGCTTGCTACGTTGGCTCTGCTCACGTAGCAACAACAACGTTGTATGGAAAAGCAACAACAAATTAAGCACACAGAAACAACCTTAAGCTAAGTGGTTTAAAGCGACCTACATAGATCAGTTCCTTCAAGTACAGGGTGATTCAATAAGACCGCATATAATCTTTTATAAATAAAACACAAATATTTTTGTCCAAAATTTTACATTTTATTTCATCATTTAATGGCATTTATAGCGCAAAATAAACTATCTAATTTTGTTTTTGAATAACTTTTTTACTAAAAAAAAATCACATTGAGTGATGGACTTACCTGTCTGTTTGTATGCTGCAGCTGCTTTTCAACTTTTGCTGAAGGTTTTCAGGTTGATTGTGTTTATACGGACTTTTCTAAAGCATTTGATAGAGTTTCTCATACAGTTCTATTACGTAAATTAGTCTCGCTTGGTTTTCATTCTGTTTTTTTTTCAATGGTTGAAATCTTATTTATCCGATAGATGATGTGTGGTAACTATTGAGGGTGAATGTTCGGTACCTTTCATTGCATTTTCAGGCGTGCCACAAGGCAGTATTTTAGGGCCTCTTCTCTTCGTTTTATTTTTTAATGCTATTAGTACCTGCTTTTCATTTGCCAACTTTCTTTTGTATGCTGATGATCTGAAAATATTTTCTGCAATCAGAAAAAATGAGGGTGTTATTATGTTGCAATGGAAATTAATGCGCTCGTTCGCTGGTGCATTAACTCTGGCATCTCTGTAAATATTAAGAAATGTTTTCATGTCACTTTCAACCAAACTCAAAATGTTTTCCAATCATCTTATATCATTGATAATACTTTATTTTAAACTGTTCATGAACTCAAAGATCTAGGTGTGATCTTTGACTCCCATTTTTCATTCAATAGTCACATTAACCACTTCATCCTCAATCTTGGGCTTTTTACGGCGTAATAGCTCGATGTTCTCGGACCCCTACACCCACAAATTACTTTTTATTTCTTTTTTTCGCTCTAGATTAGAGTATGCAACATCTATCTGGAGGCCTTGCCACCAAGTTGCAATTAAGATAATTGAACATGTACAGAAAGTGTTCCTTAAATATGCTCTCAGGTCGCTAAAATTCTCAAATCCTATCCCTTCCTATAATTCTCGTTTGATTTTAATTAACTCAAAGTCTCTAGGGAGTAGAAGCTCTCTTCTTTTACTGTCTTTTGTTTTTAGTGCAATTAAAGAAGAAATTGATTGCTCATCCCTATTACGTATCATTCTATTGCATATTCCTACTATATATGTCTCTAAGCTATACTTATCCATTTCATCTTAAATTGCTTAACACGAATTATGCGCGTAAAGCTCCTATTGCCCGCCCTCTGAGAGAACTCAATGAGATCTCGAGTTCTATTCCGCTTGACTTTTCGGTTTCAAAAAATGAATTTTATAAGTTTCTAAACTCTTTTTTTTATTTATTTAATAATTATCTGTAGCAATTTAAGCTCCTATTAGTTCTCAGTGGTCTGCAAAAATAGTAATTATGTTTTAGACTTAATTGACGCGTTCACTTCTGGTAGGTGTTGTGGCGTGCATCTTAATGTTGTTCCATAAATGGCCAGACCTACAGTTTTAAGCCGACTCCGAACGGCAAATGGTTTTTATGAGGAGCTTTTTCATAGCAGAAATACACCCGGAGGCTTGTCATTGCCTGCCGAGGGGAGACCGCTATTAGAAACAATTTTTTCTATTATTTGATCTTCATGCATATTCGACTACGACGGCGCACCCTATTTGCAAAAACTTTAAAATTTTTCTATAGGGTGAATAATTTTGCGCCACTTTGTATATGACGTATTAGTTAAATGCCCACCGCGACTCCTTTGACAACACCAGATGCTCATATCAATATTTTCCACGACTTTTTGGCATAAATCAGGCTTTATATAATTTATAACGCGTATAATTTCTTTTTTCAGCCCTGAAATCGTCTCGGGGCAATTGGCATAAACCATAATTTTCAAGTAGCCCCAGAGATACGAATTCTAATGGTGTCAAATCGCAAGATCTCTGTTAACATATATTAATAATTTTTTTTCATGGACCTGTCAGCAGCATTCTCCAAACATTTATTGGAAGTATTTATGCTGTTACAACAACAGCAAATTATCGGCTTTCTATCACAGCCTCTCACTACTTGGTCTTGGTGCTATGCATTTGATAATATTTTAAAGAAATTGACTACGAAAAACATACTTATATTTTCATCAACCAGTTTTTTTAAGTTTTTCCCCATCAGTTTTAACGCCCATACTTCTTTCTAGAGAACACCCGCACTTCAGCTTCGGCCTTGAATACGTGTAAACAAAGGTTGAAATTAGTGTGATTGAGACTTATGTATGTACTTTTTTCTTTTTTATTAATAAAAAAAAGAAATCATTGCTTGTTTATTACTTTTGGCCTAAAATTGGCCGAAACCCGTAGTTCGAAGGGGTACGTACGGCCTTAAAAAACCATGTTCGGTCGTTTTCTTCTTCTTCCGTTTTTCCTTTTTCCAGAAAAAAAGAGACAATTGTTTTTCGCTCCACAGTTCTTGGCAACCTCGAGGCAATAACATTAATATATATTATCATTAGATTTGTGGAAGGTTGCACAAGTCCGAGCACTCAGTAAGAAAGGTCATTGTAACACACCCGGATAGATTACAGTAGAAAGAATAGAGAGACAGAATAGGTACAATGTATATGGTAAGACGGAAAAATTGCTTAGAGGTCACTGTTCCGCAAATATTTTGGATACATTGATGAATCTTAAGGGATCTGGAAGAGGAAGAGAATGAGCTTTATCCATACTCAGTGCATCGCAACCCAACAGCCTAAGTCTGTTTCTAGAAGACACCGGACAGTTACAGAGGAAATACTCTGTAGTATCATCGTTCTTAAGACAGGATAGACATATTGGGTCGCCAATGATTTCCATGGCAGTCATATGAAGACCACAGGCGTTGTGCCCTGTGATTACAACAACCAATACTCTCAGGTGCTTCCTACTAAGTTTTAGGAGAAAGGTCGCTAATTTTCTGTTTGGTTCTTTCACAAAGCACTTGACTACTCTGCAGAAGCCCAACTCTGACCAACACCTTCTATTGGTAAACCTCATGAAGTCGTCAAGCCATAGTTGAATCGATGCAGAATTGACACATAAAAAGGGTTCAGGGTCTAGTGATATGCTTGCAGAGCCTTCAGTAGCCAGTTTATAAGCTAACTCGTTCCCTGTAATACCCCAATGTTCAGGCACCCAAATAAGTCAAACTTTGCTGTGTTTTGCAACACTGTTCAGTTTTGTCTGACATTCATCGATCAATTTGGAAGAGCAGCATGTGCCAGCAAGGGCTTTTAGTGCAGTTTGACTGTCACTATCAATTCCAATATTACTACCCCGCCACTTTTTCTCCGTTGGTCAGTATGCCTGATTCAAGTAGGATGAAGATAAAGGGGAATATGTAGACAAGGAAGGAATAAAGATAAAATAAAGATACATAAAGATGAAGATAGTAATGAAGATAAATTGAAAGCAGAAAAGATTAACATTACGGAAAGGGTAGAAAGTGAGAGAGAGATAGACATAGGGAGAGGAATAGAGATAAAGGTAAAGGACCAAAATAAGATAAAACTGAAATTGAATACTCACAATTGGTATTGTAATTGCATTGGTAGAATTCTCGATCACTGACGCTAATATAATAATAACTTGTCATGCATGAAAACTGTGGATTTAAGACCACTTAAACAAAGTTCAAAGTCCAAAGTTGTGCCCTTTGTGAAGTATTACGAGAAATGCTGACCTTACTTGAAATTTGTGTTGTTGCATGGCAAATATAATATAATATAATATTCTATAAGTATGTATACATGTACAGTCTGTGTCAGAAGAAGAGAACCGGTTTTTTTCTTGTAACTTCAAGATATATTTCGTTCTGCTTTTTGCTGCGTAATAGTCCCACTCAAGGGCTACGGCGCCAGTGCTAACTCAGGCTAGTGTTGTTCGAAACTGTCGCGTAAACGCAACCAAAAAAAAAAAATGAGTGAAAACGCGTACTTCTCGGGTTTTGAGGCGGTATTTTTATGCACACATTCGAAAGAGCCGAAATTATCTTACGCCGCGGCTGCAAAAGTGATTAAAAAGTCAAAAGAATTTGATGTGATGTGGAATCAGCGGTGTAAGTTGTACAAAAATGTTGATGACTTTTTCGAGCGCTGCTTGAAGCGAGTCACAACAAAAAAGCAGGATAAAGTGATCGTCCAACTTTTTAAACGGGACCTTTCTTTGTGACTACGCATAGCATGATCAGTTCTTCCTAAAAAGGGAATACATGGGAGTATCAACAGCATCGAACGTCGACTGAAGGAGGCGAATATATCTTACCGTCCCACATAATCAAAGCCACTGCTCTCAGAAAAACACATTGAAAATCTAGTCCTGTTTGTCGACGAGCTACGCAGAAAAGTTGGTTCAAAGCATGAAGAAGATGCCAGGCTATACTCGAACACGATGAAGACTACACGATTTATTGAGTAATTACGACTCGAAGTTTCGTACATACTTTCATGTAAAAAAAAAGAGAAATATATATCTTTTATACTTCATGAATAATCGCGGTTTCTTTTTTCTGACACAGACTGTATGTCTGAATTCTTCTTTTGTTGAGTCAGGTTTTATTCAAAATTTTTCAATTTGTACTTATGCACTTATATAATATATAGGTTTGTTTTAATTATTTTTATTTTTTTTAATTATCGTATTCTAATATGAAATATGCGGAGCAAAGCCATGTATGTACTTATTTTTATATAAATTAATGCCCTCCAATGGAATGATATATTGCCCCGTAGATAACTTCAATATATGCACATTTTGTTCATTAATTAGTAAGACTCTATATTATCTTTATTTAGTGAAGCACAGAAATATAAATTTCTCACAATTCTCACAATCTAATTTCAACTATAAATATTTCTATGTAGATATGTGGCATATTGCTTATCGTCTTTGGCATCCTGCTCTTCAGCAATATACACAATATCGATGACATAGCAGAGGCGGTACAAACACAACAAGTGCCCATTACAATGATCGTCTTGGGTTCGGTGATATTGTTAATATCCTTCTTCGGTTGCTGTGGAGCGATACGCGAATCGTACTGCATGTCGATGACGGTAAAAACATTCATATATTAAATTAAATGGTATTTTTGTTTAAAAATTATTTTTTTTCATTTATAGTATTCTGTCCTGCTCTTTGTGCTGATGATCGGTCAACTCGCCTTGGTCATTTACATGTGGGTACAAAAGGATAAATATTTGGTAATGATGGGCGATGTTGTCGAAAAGGCATGGGCGCGTCGAACGCGCAAGGCGGACTACATGGATGCCATACAAATTAGCGTAAGTATTATTTTATACATACATATATACGTACACCTGTGCGCACAATAACAGCAGCGCAGCGTATTGTAAAGTTTTGACTATTTATGTTTTTATATAGTGCATACTGCAAGGAAAATCGATTAACTTAAAGTTTCAAACTTTTTACAAAATAATAAACACTTCAACAAATTTTCATAAAAATTTCAAACTTTTGACGTGATAACGTCTTATAATTCGATTTAGCCGGCTGCACGCACGAAAAAATGTGTCGTTATCTTGCTCAATCGTCGTTACCTTGCTTGAACTGCAAGCGAAAGCGCGAAACGAACGACAAAGAGCATAATCGGCCCCCGCATTCGGCAACGTTCGACATCTGCACACCTACTTGTGTGAGCACATACGAGTATGTATATGCGCATATGTACATATATAAATTCACATATTTGTATTTGCATATGCCTTCTTCCTGTGTGCATGGTAATGAACCATTTCTCTGTTGAGAATAGGACGATGTTAGGAAAAGTAGGAAATGAAAGGCAAATCGATGATGTTGCCTCTTAGTGTTGTTGACTTATTAACGTCAGATGCACAATCGAAATTGAACATATCTTTCATGAATTTGATAAATGTTTCGTCATTTTTCACGTTTGTGTGAATGTAACTTGACCTATTCCATTGCGATTCCATTTACCTCCTTCTCTATATCCATACAAAATATCTATCAAACAAATAAAATTAAAATTTTGTTTTGAAAATTGCAACCATTCCATCAGTATTTCCTTATGACGTTGTCACGTTAAACTATCGTCAGTAAACCGACTTTACAGACAACCTCTTTTTTATTCGAAACTTTTAAAAAAATTTCGAGCACGCAGTTTAATAGCTCATTGAATTTCGGTACAATAAAGTAAAAGTTAAGGGGTTATATACAGTTAGAAGGTCGAAAAGCGAATTTTCCAGAATTTTTTCTGAGACAACTTTTAAATTAATTGATCTAAAAATTTGTACACATATTATGTTATCTTTAAGACTTAGTATTAGCAAAAATATTTATTTGGAAAGGAGCTACAGCTGATCTCCGGGAGCTCCTCTCGAAAAAAGACGTTTTCTGAACTGGATCCTTTAAAATTAAAAAAACCAAACAAATTTCGTTAAAGTAATGTTATATCTAGTAATTAATCGAAGCAATGAGTAAAATAATGTTTTTGACAAAATGTCGGTTTCTTAAAAGAAAAATCGATTTTTGACCAAAATTTCGGCCTTAAATTGTTTATAAAAAAAAAATATTTATCGATGAGAAAAAATCTTCGATAAATTACTAAAAAATATATTTAAGAAGCTCGTGTTAAAATTTGAGACTAATCGGTTTAGCCGTTTTCGCATAATGTTAGTCACCGCCTTTGACAACACCATTTTGAGAAAAACTCGTTTAAAGTTTGAAACGCACTTTGCATAGGATTACAATTCTCGTAAACGCTTTTTTAAATCTGCGTGTAACTTCGAAAATATTCGCTGGAACAATATTAAATTTTCTGTGCATATTCTTAAACATATGTACATACATTTTTTTTTTATATGTTGCATCTTTTTTTTAATTTTTTGGGAAATTTGAAGCATTGAACTATATTTCTATTATATATAATAAAATAAATAATAAGAAATAAATAAATAGTCAAAACTTTGCAATATGTCGCGCTGCTATTATTGTGAACACATACATACATATGTATGTGTGTAATAAAGGGTTTTCCAATAAGAGGTGTTATTTTGATAAAAGATCAATGGTTTTGTTGCTTCTGTGCGCCGTCTTGTTGAAAATAAACGTTGCCCAGATCAATAGCATTCAATTCCGGCCATAAAAAATCGTTAATCATCTCTCGATAGCGCAATCCATTCACCGTAACTCTTGCTCCAGTTTCATTTTCGAAAAAGTAAGGTCCAATGACTCCGCCGGACCATAAACCGCACCAAACAGTCACACGTTGAGAATCGAGAGGCTTTTGAACAATAACTCTTGGATTTTCTGAGCCCCAGATCCGACAATTTTGTTTGTTGAAGAAGCCACAGAGGTGGAAATGGGCCTCATCACTCAAAATGATTTTTCGATGGAATTCCGGATCATTTTCGTGCATTTCAACGACCCAATCAGGAAAGACACGACGTTGTTGATGATCGGCCGGCTTGAGTTCTTGTGTTAACTGGACTTTATAAGCCATAAGACCCAAATCTTTATGCACAACACGAACAAAGAACAACGAGGATTGGACAAACCTTGGGTTTCTTCAACACTTTCGGCTACAACAGCAATATTTTCGGCTGTTCTTGAGCGTCGTGCACGGATTTTATTCGTCACATCACTAACTTGTTCCAACAGCTCGAATTTTTTCACCAATTTCTGTATTGCGGTTCGGAAAGGTGCTTCACGAGGACCCAAAAATGTTCGAGTTTTCGAACCGTCTTTGCCAAATTTTCACCATTTTTATTTTTAATTTTAATGCGTTGTTTAAGCGTGTATTGTTTCATTTTTATGAATGGCGTAGTTTCTACTTGTCAAATATCGAAAAATAACAGCTTCAAAAGTGACATCTACCGAAATTGCGGGCTATTCAAAATAACACCTGTTATTGGATAGAGCCTTTACATTTTACATCTATTAAGAACACTACTGAATTTATTATTATTTCAGATGGAGTGCTGCGGCAAAAACTCCTATGTGGACTACTCATTCCAAGGCTACTATCCGCCATCGTGTTGCAAGGACAATAGCTGTCGCATCGAGAACGTTTACCGTAGAGGATGCAAGCAGGCATTCGTTGATTTCTGGGATAAGAATAGCGATATAATTAAATATGCCGGTCTGGTTATTGCAGCTATTGAGGTGAGTATGAACTTAGAAAATAAAATAAAAAAAGACATAAAAAAACTAATAAATAAATAAAAAAATAAAAAAAAATAAAAAAAAGTAAACTAATAAAAAATTGACAACTTTTTCTTTCAGTTCGTTGGTTTCGTATTTGCCTGCTGCTTGGCGAATAATATTCGCAATTACAGGCGTCGCTCTGCCTACTGAGTTTGCTGAGTGCCCTCCACAGAATCTCAAAATATTTTGCAAATATATGTATATGTATTTATAACAACAATAATGTATGTAAAATTTATGTGAAATCAAAGCAATCAAAATCCATCGAATTCTGTAACAAATGTACAATAAAACACAAAATTTAGGCCTGCGTCCAATTGCATATACAGACGAGTAGGCACACATACACGAGTGTATGTGCATGTATTAGTTTTAGAAATTCTTATTAATAATTAAAATAAAACTTAAAACACACATTCGTAAATCGAGAAAAATTCGAATACTACTTCCGTAATCATAAATCACTTCACAAAACGAAGAGTTTTTCTTTTCGCTGGCAAATTTTTAGATATTTATGTTCATTTAATACTCTTTACCTAAGCGACAGTGCGAGTTTATGTAAAAATTAAATTAGAAGCGAACAAAAACCTATATAGCGATTTTTTTTCAATTTTTGTAAAATGTTTACTAAATATTATAAAATGTATAAATATGTACATATGTGAAAAGTGTATAGCTTACGAAAATTCTGTGCTTGAAGGAATTTATGCTCAATGTCGCAACGCCGTTTTTTGCTATTAATTATGTATTTACGTATATGTATATTTTTCTCTAAAATTAGACAGTTTTAAGTTTTGCAAAAATTTTCAAATTTCTATGTAAATATGTAACAAGCGATTCACTTTTAGAAATAAAATCGTTTAATAAAGCTATCCGGCTGCGAAATTTTTTAATGCGTACTTAGATTACCAACCATGACACTACTAAATCCAGGTTCTAAAGGTTCGATTTTCTTAAACTGTACGAACTGCAATGGACTTGAATAACCATGAATGTAAAATCAAAATCTATGAAGTGGCATCGCAAGAATAAACAGAATGAATGAAAAGAGCTTAATCCTGGATGCGGCTTGTGAGAGAACTAAGACGGTGTCGAATTAAAAAAAAAATGTAATGAAAAGAGTTGCCTATTAACCAAAACATTTGAATAAAAAATCTACAATTTAGATAGCTTAAAAGCTGATTCTGTAAAATTCACTTGCGAGCCGAATAGTGGTACTGTAATATGCGCCCCCCTTTCGTTTTCGTATTCTCTTTCTCATCATTAGCGCTGTTGCATCTACTCGTAATCTTCGATCATCGTAGGTGGCGGAAAATTAATCACTTTACTAATCTTAAAATTTATAATTCTCGTAAATGGCGTCCGTCGTACCACAATCACATTTGGCACTTGTGAACAATGCAATGGAGCAGCTTGTCTGGTGCGATATACAGCTGCCTAGTAAAGATAAAAAAAATAAAGATTTTCATTTCTTGTTTTCATTTAAGGGGTTAGGGGTAGTCAGAATTTTCAAAAAAATGGATTTTTGTTTGCATTTTCTTAATGTATAATGTCTTAAAAATATTGTGTGAAATTTTGAAGTGAATCCGACAAATACTTTTCGAGTTATTCAACAATTAACAAGAGCGCTCGGTCGTTCCCACGACAGTCGGTTTTACGTTACCGGAACGACCCGGATTTATATCCGGCCAAGGACTGTCATTTCAGCAGCATTCCCCATATATGTGTGTATGTGGAATGTTTTTGCTGCTATAACAATAACAACAGCGCTCGGACGCTCCGGAGCGTTCGAGAGCAAGTAACCAGCAGCAGCTGCGTATGAAAGTGACAGATAAGCGCGCTAACGATAACACTCGGGAAGGTAGAATGCTACGTAGGCAACAGCAAATCGATATTTTGGAAGCTGCTATGACGGCTGAAGAATTATTATTTGCCCCAGGAATAGATGACACAGTGTAAGTAATTAAAAAAATCGTATAACTCTACATAGTGATCACTGTAACTTAAAAACCGCTTGGTAGATTTCAATAAAATTTATACTGTTTTTGAAAAACATGAAAAACTTGTGCCTGATTGAAAGATTTTTTTTTTAATTTCGATTTTTTTTAACAATTAATTGTCGGTTTTTTCTCGAAGATCTGAAAACTGTTTCCTACGGCTGCCATATTGTTAATTTAAAAAAAAAGTTTCGTTCGATTATCTATTAATAAAACGAATTTCTCTTGTCTGATTGATTTGAGATGAATCTCCAAGGACTTGTGATAATCACCGCAAGGGACTTCTGGAGAAACGGGCTCCACACAAACAGCGATAACTTTTTCAATTATTATTTTTTTTCGAAATTTTGCTAAACTCAAGTCGAAACATGATGTATTAATGCTATTTTTGTTAAATAAAGCAATTGACTAGCAAAAAAAAAAAAATAATTGAAAATCATCATTTTTTCGGGTCTCTGACTACCCCTAACCGCTTAATAAAAAAGTCATTCAAAAACAAAGACGAGTTTTTACTCGGAAGAAAAATTGTAAAAAACGAGACATTTGCTAAATCGAAAAAATAGTACGAACTTTACTTTGCATTTATTTGCAGAGTGTTTTTTAGCTAAGAGTTTAGTACATATTTCATTTAATAGTAATTTTAAACTAAGCTTGAAAGATGAAAATACGAAAGCCAAACGATTTAAAAACGAATTGGCGTATTTTACAGCGCTCAAATAGAGCTTCTTTGAGAAATGTGAAAATAAATGCGTTCAAAATGGAAAGGAGAGTCAATCACTTTACCTATAATATCAAACATAAACGAGAGTAAAATATTAATCCTCTTTACATAGTAAGATTTTGCATTAATTATTAAATGAAATGGAATTAGATACTCAAAGTTCAAAGCTGTAAGAGCAAAACGAAAATAGGCAATCGTGAGATGTGTACGTGCTAAGATCGACAAAGAGCAGTGTATAATAATTCTAAAGTCTAAGGATCAGAACCAAACCGTTGGCTGAAGGATAATAAGAATAAGGCTTGGCAATGATGTAACCTAAATGGCTGTGAAACAAAAATTTTGAGCCAGAAAGGACTGGAGGTCAGTGATTTCATTAAGAATGGTTAGTAAGGAGTTACCAAAAAAATGAAAGTGAAATTTGTTAAAGTACGGAATTTGGAATTCGAGTTATCGATTGACTGTGGCAGCTAAAATAAAATCCGTGCTGTGTCAGAAATTTAGTTTATTCGACATTTACAAATTGGGTTATTTATCACTAGAAAATAGTTGGGAAATCTTAAAAGCATGCAACAATTTTCGAAAATCGAATAATCAGCCGAAACGGGTATACCAATTAGCCACCTAGAAGCTGTGAATTGACTCCATTAGACTATTTTTTATGGGACGCCGTTAAGGATAAATGTTACACCAATAATCCAGAGACGATTTAAGAGTTGAAACATGAAATGGATTTTGGTTGGAGCACTGCCCCAGGCTGTCGAAGAAATTATCACCCAGTGGCTTTAATCGTCTGGCTGCCAAACTCGGACATTTACAGGGAAAATGCTCAATAATCTCCTTCTCGGAAAGGTTCCTACTGTGTTCGCAATGGGGATCAAATGGTAAACCTAGCTTTTCTACTTGAGTGCCGATTGTCCAATGACCGGTAAGCACAGCTACAAGCTTGGAAATTGGATGACGTGTAGTCCGCAGGACTATCTGTGTCCTGTGTCTATTGTACTGGAACTATAGGATTTTCGAAAAACCCCACGAAGAAATGGAGCTCAATCTGATCTGTGCTTTCCTAATAAGCAATTGTGCAATTCCCCTTTAACGACAGTTAGGGGGATACCGATGACTGTGTGGGAGATGGATTCAGTCGGCCCCTTCCCGGCAAGCTCACCAGCAATTTCATTTCCCTCTATGTTCCTATATCTTGGAACCCAAATCAGAGTAATCTTACTTGTACCTATAGCCAAGATATTTGATCTTACCTTACAAGAGTTGACATATTTGGATCTACACCACGGCATCGTCAGAGCCCTGATCGCAACTTGATTATCGGAAAAAATTTTGATATTCCTAAGCAGTTTTAAGGAAATAGATAAGTTGGCTAATTTAAAGAAAACCCCTGCTCCGACTCTCGATTCCATCTTGCACCAGGCAGTGAATTCAGATTTAACAGGTCCTTAATTTATAGCCTAATTAAATTTTATTTTAAGCTCTAGATAGACCACCCTTTACACATCAAAAGAAATGCTGGTGGTTGTCCTCTTTTAAATGTAAAAACGGAAGGCAATCGCCGAACGGGAACACAAGGTATGGAGTTCAAACTTTAGTGATACCAATTTTTTCGCATTCGTAACTTTTCCACAACGCATTTAGGCATAGAGCTGACTGTCTAAACAAACCTCTAACGCAACCCTATTTAACATATACCTAAATAACCACCTAACTTGCAATTTCATGAAGAATGAACTATGGCCGCAAATATTCCAAGTAGCGCTAGAGGGGAGACATGTCTGAGTTATCATTTAGAGCTATCAATCAAAATTTCGTCACAACTAAGGTATGAAGCACATTTTTCTCGTCGTAAAAACAGCATTTCATATCATGGCACGAAGAGAAGCTGCGAAACTTATCGAATTCAACAATATTCTTTGATGCTTGACAGCATATTCCGGCTATATTGACATCATTGACCTTCCCAACAGTCTCTTTAGCACGCTTTGGAGAAAATGAAAGGTAAAGCTCTCTCTCGAATTCCATGTAAGAAGGTCTTTTCTGTACTGTCATGAGCACCGATGAGATATAAGAATTTTCTAAAGACATGACCATTGTGAAACGCATAAAAATACAAGAGCAAGAAATTAAGGCAACTATGAGTACAATGGCGGGAGTAAGTTCAGAAGGATCTGCTGGTAATTGGTATGAACTGATGTAATTTCCGAAAGGAGAACGGCAAGTGGCGTCGGTGTACAGGGACGAACGATCTTTGGATAAGTCAGTAGAACCGGGAACCGCAGCTGAAAAACCGCTGAAAAAAAAACAAACTTAGATTATTTTCAAGCGAGTTGAATGGTTTTCAGGATTATTCAAAGAGAAAATTGTTTTAACAGATTTCTTGAAAATTATATTATTTGAAAATGAGTGAAGTCTTTAGTGTTTTACCTGCGAGGGCCAAAGCTAATTTTTTACCAATTTAGCAGCGCAAAGACAACAATTTCTATATAATTTTGATGTACTTAAATTATTTTGAAAAATTTATAAATAATTCAATTAAGTTTAATATCAAATATTCAGATAGTCATAAAGCGACTTTGAGCGCCTAAGCAGAAATAACATCTTCCGCCCTTGTAGGTATATAATATAATAGATAAATATAAGGTTATATATCTATTGCTAAGTCTAAATCAATTGCGAACCGAAACTTTAGGGATTTTCTTTATCAATTCAAAATTAAATTCTAAGAAGTTTAGTACAAATAAGCAATCAAGATTGCTAACAACAACAAAATAATAAAATCAAACTATTTGCCTGGTGGGGGGAAAAAAAAAATATTTTTAATTAAAATATCAAAACCATATCATATATAGTAATTCAGTTTAACTGATATGTAAGTCCGATAAGAATGCAAGGAAAATAACAAAAATTAAAAACAGCGGGCTTTATATACCCGCCGAATATTTGCAGTGAAATGTCATACTCGTAGTTCTTTACAGATGTGATCAAAAATTATGAGTCGGGTTAACGCATGTACAGACTGATCAGTTGACCAATCAAGAACACATAAAGTAGAGGAAAAAATTCTTCTATATCGGAGGTGTGCCTGTTTGCTGGCTTATTTCGTTAATTTTAAGACTCAATAGTGACAGTTCTGATTATTAAAATCAAACTTTGAGGTCTGACTAGGTTATTCCTCTTACGATATCTTACAACTTCAGAACAGAAAACTTAATAATATGATAAAGTATCTTATAAGATATTGATTCATGAACTAGCTTGCATTTTTTTGCAATAACTTAGTCGTATTTAAGTAATAGTAACTTTTCCTTGAAATGTCCGGCATTCCTCAGTACAGTATTCTAGGTCCGCTCTTTTCGTATTATTTTTTAATGACAATAGCACCTCTAATGCGAATGCCGGGTTCTCCACTAAACAAATTTTCAGTTTTTCTACCAGAATTATGAAATTCATGTTTCAGAAAAATATCAAAACTTTCGTGAACTGAACCGATTTGAAATGCTACGAATTTATTATAAGTAAAATTTTTAGATATTTAGTTTAGAATTCCGGGAGATATCTTCTAATTGAAGTCGAAATATCGATGAAAAAAAAGCAAAACATCAAGATGCGCAAATAGAAGGAGGAGCTCAGCCAAACATCCAAAATGAGTATAAGCGCCAATTATAAATGTACATAAATAATATTATAGCAAATATTGTGAAGCCGGCCTTGATCTTAAATTAATTGAAAAATACTAAAAATGAATAAAATTAGTTTTTAAAAATATTTTTTCTGAAAAAAACAGTTAGATGATAGAAAGTTTTGGCTTAAATGAATGCATAAAAATGTTTGAAGATTTTATCAAACGTCTCGAAATAAATTTTTAAATAATTTTTTTAAATTTTAATTGATAATTTTTTTACTAAATAATTTTTGATGCTATTTGTACTTCTTTTGCAAGTTAGGTTTAAGAAAAACTTAAAGGGACCGGTGGTCTAGAAATTTCAAAAAATTAATTTTTTGTTTTTTCGTCATTTCGAAAGTATAGTATCTTAAGAATATACTGTGAAATTTTCATGCGGAAATTCCCAATAGTATAGCTTCTACAGCCCATTAACTAGGTAGAGAGCGGTTCGCGAGCTCCTGTACCTAAAACTTTAAACTCATTTATATCGAAACGACTTTTTTGGGCTTGGTGTTGTAAAAAAAAAAAACAAAAAAAACTGTTCAACCGAATCGTCTGAAATTTTAATATGTTGTTCACAACAACAATGACTATCGCCCGTACTAGAATCATATTATTATTTCAATTATTTCTTATTTTTTGATTAAAAAACTGGAAAAACCCGATTTTTAGAGTGTCAAATTCAAAACCGCGCCATTTTGTCACTTTTTTTGTAATATAGTATAGGACATAGCTACAGTCATACTGATTAAGATTTTTTTTGGTTTTTGTGTTTCAAGAATGGACAACATCGTCCAGGTCCAATATTTCCGGAGGGTCAACTTCAGCGCCATTTTTAAATTATTAAAATTAAAAAAAAAAATATATAGTTTTTTAATTTTTGTATGCAAAAGAAGTTAAATAAAAAGCTTAAAAAATTTGAATATCGTTTTAAATTTTTTTTAATGTAAAAAAAATTCCTGATAATACCCTACATTTTCGAGCTCTAAGACATTGGACTGGAATCGGCAATGTAGGAACTTTATTGGAGACAGCGAGAAATTCGAGACCTTTATCATGAAATTATAACAAATTTATATTAAAGGTAAAATATTTTTGTAATTCGATATTTAATTGTAATATATATTGCATAAATTGTATGATCGCCTATATACGGAATCGAATTGGCAAATAAAGAAGAGACCATCGGGACCCCTTAAATGACTCAGCCTAATCTTGTTCGCTTTAGACCTCCAAGGTATCATTGGAAGCAGATTTTCTCACCCTTTTCATTACTGTGAACCTTTTCACATCTGCATCTTTTTTCGCGTATATCAAAAAGAAGTCACGGCGAGGACGATATTCCGAGTGTGATGAATTCGGTCGTAGAACTCCATTTTGCAGATAAGTAGGAAGAAATATTTTTTCAGTAGCATAAAGACATTACATATAAATATATTTACGATGTGAAAAGTGCATTCTTCTTGAGGGAGAGGATTGCATCGAAAAATAAAAAACTATGAAACACTACTTTTCATTCATTAAAAACTTTCAGTAGCGAATTTGCCAGCCGTTCCTCGCATGTTTATGTCTATCTGGATTTCGTTGTGCTGTTACAAACAATGGTTGATGAAAAAAGTGAAAATATCTACCTACTTTTATGTGCGCGTGCTAGTGTGCTTGGTTACCAAAACAAGGACTTTTTCAAAGGTATGTTTTGCAGCATTATCTCATTCAAATGATTTATACGTTTTTTTATTGATCAAATAACTTTCATTTATAATTTTTATTGTGGACAATCCTGCGAAGAATATTATGAACTGCATACAAGTATTTATAGGAAATCTACGCTCATTAGTCACACACGTGTCTGCACGTTTTTTCATAGCTGTGTACCGGTAAAAAGCGTCATAGCATTTGTTGTCCTCATTGAATTGTCGGCAATAAGTACACATCTACTTATATACTAAACAAATATTTATTTGCCATTATAAATTGGGGTTTTTGTCAGGCAAAAATACCTCTACTTATGCTTTTTTATCGCTTTTCCATTCTGGGCGTGAACTTGTCAGTGCATAAAAACGTAAGCGATCGCGCAATAAATTAATATGGTTGAGTAATAGTATACATACATACACATTTATAGAATGAATCATGCATCATTTCATTATCGTGACAATATATCATAGCTTAGTTGTTCGAGGCAACAATCTGACAATAAAGATAACACACTTTCCTGTTTTCTCGAAATCAGTACGTTTTCTATGGGTGTTCATAGATATTTCACCCCAACTGGCGTTACAATGAAAATGATACAAATGTCATTAAATATGTATTTTTTAAGTGCATGCGTGTATAAATACAAATATATATTTACATATTATAAAATTGCAATAGACTAGATTATAATTTTAGATGAATTTACAGCTTTTTGACGAGAAGATTCCCTAGACAAAATCACAAAATGTGTGAGGAAAATAGTATAATGTACATATGTATGTATGTACATATATTTTATATAATGGCCATCGCAACTATTTTCCGAATTTTCGGTAGCACAGAGACTCTGTGTAGGCAGAACTCCTCGCCTTTCCAAGCTATTAAGTATCGAACCCATTTTGAACTTCTTATTTATTTATTAATATTCAATAAAACAATATTTGCCTACATTTCAGCATTAGATATAAGGAAAATATTAAATTTAAATTTAAAGACAATATATTTAAATTTTAAATCTAAAATTTATTTCTAAATCGAATGCATTTAAAATATGAGAGAGAATAAAAGTTAAATAGTAAGTATGAAAAGCGAGGAGCTGGAGGGAGAAAACTTATGGCTGGTATGACCTGTTATTGCAACAAACTTAGTTCACCTCGGGGAGGACATATTACGATAACATTCAATAGGAATTTTGCCACTCTCTTTCCATCTCGAGAAGAATGGAGTAAGGGACTTTTACTAAACAACTTCGACACAGACACAACGTCTACACAGATGGTTCAAAAATGGATTATGTTGTTGGAGTTGGTACATACTATATTCTCATAAACTTAAAATTGATGAATCTGTGCGTCTTCCCAATACTTGCAGTGCCATCCAGGCGGAAGTACCTATTGTACTTCTCTTTGAAGTGCAGTATAGCTATTCTGCAATCCAGACACTGGATTCAGTTACAACAACCTCTAAATTGGTGGAACAAAATCACATTGAGTGTAAACCATAAAGTTACCCGGAACATCAAAACATTGAAAGAAATGAAAAAGCGCACGAACTGGCAAGAGGGAGATCTGAGATGAATAAACTTCTTGCAGAATCGGTATTCCCACCACTCGGTGCAGAATCACGACGGTGATAACTGGCTTCTGGTCCATCGCGGATCATGCCCAAAATGAGCATCCCTCACAACGCACACTGTCACAGCCACCAGAGGCAAAAGAAACGATTTTTCATTTCCTTTGTGAGAGCCCTGCCTTATGGAAGGAGAGAATATTAACCATTTGAGAGTCTCAAACAACCCAATAAGGTTCTTAAACCGCACAGACTGGACATAGTCATGCTGTAAATAACCAATGAACAAGTTGTTAGCGAGGATGTGGCAACAGAAATGGTGCGGAAGTGCTAGTTGGATTCTGGATGATTCACCACTTTAACCAACCAAGGATGAAAAGGTTAAACGAATGGGGGAAATGGGCGAGAGGCGGACAAATGTACTTAACAATTAGTGAAATGTTTCCGTAGCGAGTTTTTAATATGTTCTAACTGTTCCAAAAACGAATAGCGAAAACAAAAAATTGGCGTTCAGATATTGTTGACTTAATTTTAATATGTAAGAGCTGCAGCTAAAAGTGCAGTTTAGCTGTACGCTAAGTATGCAGTTTGTAATCCATCCAATTTTAGTGCATCTTTATGCATATTTTTTATACAACGAGTGCTATAATTTTTTTTATGGAAGAAAATGTGCAATGCAGTTAAGAAACAGAATATCAAACATCAATGCGAATTTTTAGCCCCTCTAAACTTGCACAATATTATTTTAAAATGGAATGGGTTATAAACCCATAGCCGGAATTTCTCTAAAAATTCTAACCAAAAAGTTTACAATTTTGTTGAAGTAGTTTTTAATTTTGTCCAAAGGGTGAAGCTTTGAGTTATATGGGTTTTGTTGAAGGATGAACCATATTTTTATAAAAAATAAATGATAAAATAAAGTTTCAACACCTTGCAATATTTCGCGCTGCTATTATGCTGAACACAGGTGTATGTATTTGGAAACGACTCTCGCTTTTAAAATTTTCCTGAGTCGGACTTTTTTGTACTGGGCATGAATGTCACAATGTTGCGAAATTCGTCACACTAATGTATGTAGGTATGAGTTTATATAAGTATACATATATAGATGAATAGTTTTCATACAAATTGCACGCCATATGGTAATCAGTATTATGGGATCGTTGTGTAGAGTAAGAAAATTCCCAAAAAAAAAAAGACAATACGTTATATAGATTGAATGTCTCCAAGCTAAAAGTAATTACATATTCAATGATAATAGAATATTATACTCGTACCTACTAATTATTTCAATAACTACAAAACATGTGTGATCCGAGGCTTCACCGGGGATAATAGGATGTTATTGTATTTAGCTTACTGAACTCAGCCAAGAGGCACACGTAACCTATAAAGGGGTTAGGGGTAATCAGAATTAAAAAAAAATTGGATTTTTTTTGCATTTTCTTAAAGTATAATATCTTAAAAACATTGTGGGAAAATTTGAAGTGAATCCGACTAATACTTTTGGAGTCATTCAACAATTGTCAAAGGGCGCTCGATTTTATAATTTTTTTGATATTTCGGCGGCCGCCTTAGCCGAATGAGTTGGTGCGTGACTACCATTCGGAATTCACAGAGAGAACCTAGGTTCGAATCTCGGTGAAACACCAAAATTAAGAAACGGTTTTTCTAATAGCGGTGGCCCCTCGGCATGTAATGGCAAACCTCCGAGTGTTTTTCTGCTATGAAAAAGCTCCTCATAAAAAATATCTGCCGTTTGGAGTCGGCTTGAAACTGTAGGTCCCTTCATTTGTGGAATAACATCAAGACGCACGCCACAAATAAAAGGAGGAGCTCGGCCAAACACCCAAAAAGGGTGTACGCTCCAATTATATATATATATATATAGTATCTTAAGAAAATACTGTGAAATTTTCATGCGGGATATTATAGCTTCTACAGCCCATTAACTAGGTAGAGAGCGGTCCGTGCGTTCGTTCCTGTACCTCAAAGATGCAACTCATTTATCTCGAAACGACTTTTTTCGGCCTAAAAAGCTATTCAACTGAATCGTCTGAAATTTTAATATATCAATGGCTATTGCCCGTACTAGAATCGTATTATTATTTCAAATATTTCGTATTTTTTTTATTAGAGTGTCAAATTCAAAGCCGCGCCATTTAGTAAATTTTTTTTATTATTCTAGTACGGGACATAGCTAAAGTCATACGGATTAATAATTTTTTTGGTTTTTGTGTTTCAGATAAATAGACGAGCCAAAATAGACAACACCGTCCAGGTCCAATTTTTCAGGAGGGTCACCTTCAGCGTCATTTCTTAAATTATTAAAATTAAAAAAAAAAAATGTTTATAAAAGAAGATAAATAAAATGTCTAAAATATGTGAATATCGTTTTTTATGTTTTTTTTATTAAAAAAAATTTCCTGAATATACTCTAAGGGGTATATTCTCCGTTAGGGAACTTCAATACAGTAGTATTGGGCTGTGTTCCTGAACTTGAGGAATATGACGGAAATGAAAAAGCTGATCATTTAGCTAAAAAAGGTGGAAACATGCCTCTAATTGGTCCTGAGCCTTTCTGTGGACTTACAAAAGAACGAATTTCTTAGAAAAAGGGACGAGAATAAATTCGTTGAATACTAATGAAATTCTATCGGTCAGCGACAAGCGAAACCATTCCTAACACCGGGCAGAGGAACTTCTGATAAACTACTTTCGCTCAGGAGAGCAGACTTAAAACGTTTAACTGGTTACTTTTCAGGCCACTGTAGTCTGAAATATCAGTTAAACAAAATTGTCATATACCGATTCTGTGAAATGGAACTGAAAATTTGGAACACATTCTTTGTAAATGTCCTGCACCAGGCAAAAAAAGGCTACACCACCTGGGTAGTATTGCCATGCATGCATTTAAATTGTGGAAAAATAAGCCCTAGAATGTGTTAAAAACTCTTAAAATATCGGCCTGAGTAGGTTTTGCACAAAGGATCTCCGCAGTCTGCAGTACCCTAATAATAATAATAATAGTAATTATATTGACGGACTTTGCTCCTCTATACTGGGCACTTGGTCCAATGTGTTTAAGCTGTATAGAAGTTCGACTGAAGACGAAAATCGCGCCGCGAATAATGTAGAAATAGTCAAAGGATTCGTACTAGCTGGCCAACGAGTGGTCATTAAATATTTTATTGAGATCAAAGGAAGCATACAGTACCATAAAGTATGCTCATCGAAAATTTGCACATGAAGAAGGTATCCGCGCATTGGGAATAAATCAGCCACACCTCATATGTATATACATACATACATACACAAGTAAAAAAAGCTTGGCAGTGATTAAAGTGAAAAATCCCCGCACAACGGACAGATTTGTATTAATAACTGAAGCTCTCTCAAGTGCAAATGACTCATGACTTGGTAAAATCTGTATCAATGAGAGTTAACAAGTACAAAACTGGACGAATTTAACGATAAGTCCAGGTGCGGCGGTTAGAATATCACAAGGAATCGTCAACGATATACATACATATCTAAATAAAAGTTGAAAACTTTGCGATAATAAAAAAAAAAAAACAAATATAAAAATTGTTATGACAGTTTCATATTTTGTAATCGGAATTTTTAGAAAAATTCTCGAGTATGTTGTTTTATTGGTTGAATTTTGGTTTTGGTTTAGTAAAGAACAACTTTCAAGAGGATAAAGAATTGCTTCGATTTTTTTATTAT
This sequence comes from Anastrepha obliqua, assembly GCF_027943255.1. Lineage (NCBI taxonomy): Eukaryota > Metazoa > Arthropoda > Insecta > Diptera > Tephritidae > Anastrepha > Anastrepha obliqua. Next base: position 48,031,208 of record NC_072895.1, read on the forward strand.
TATTTGTTGCTTATTGTTTTTGAATTTGATGTTTTCTTTAATATAAAAAAATGTCAAGCATTTGTTGTGTGGAGAAAATGCACAAGACTGCCAGCAAAAAAAAAAAACACCAGTCTAACGGTTAGACGCGATAGAAGTGAAACCTTCCGTAAAACAAACTGAGAGAAAATAAGACGAAAGCAGCATTAGGAGCAAGATATTTATAGGTTCATTATAATATTGCTATAAAGTTCATATTTTATTTTCTTCATTTTATTATTATTCATCCTCAATGTTTTCAATTTCAACAAATGATACGAGTGGCTTATGATAGCTAAAATATGATACAAATGCTTTGGTTTCGATGTTGTCAACATATCTTTGAAATTCCGCGTCAATGGTTGTTTTTGATCGTGTTGTCGATTCAGTGTGATTGTTACACATTTTTAAATTGAATGTTGTATTGAGAACGTCAATTAAAGGAACCGCTGTGTCCAATGCAAAATTTATGTTAAAATCGCCACTTAAAATATTGGAACTTTATTGTAATCTTTTCTAAGTATCCGCGATACTTCTGGTGTATACTTTATTAAATTTTCGTGAATGAATTCCGTGATGCTATTTATTGATTTTTTTTCTGTCGATATTCACGACACTTTTCTGCATTATTTTTCGGCATAATTGCGGTAAATATTTAAAAATGAAAATATTTACGAATATAAAAATACACTTGCGGTTGCTATTATGAGCGTCCCCAGCAAAACCTGCGTGACCGAAACTCTAACACAATTACACATATGCACTCGTATTTGTTTGAAAATCGACTTTTTTTTTGGTTCTCCGTCACCTTTGGAAAATGTGTAAACAGTAAGCAAACTTTATTCATATATTTTTCCTCATTTTTGCATCAGTAAAATTAAACAAACGCCGTAGCCGAATGGGTTGGTGCGTGACTACTATTCAGAATTCACAGAGAGAACGTCAGTTCGAATCTCGGTGAAAACACCAAAATTAAGGAAAACTATTTTTCTAATAGCGCTCACCCCTCAGCAGGCAATGGCAAAACACCGAGTGTATTTCTGCCATGAAAAAAAGCTCCTCATAAACATATCATAAAATAAAATAAAATAACTGTATAAAAAAGATTTTTTTCTTGTGATTCGAACCAAGGATTTTGGATCGGAAGCTCACATTGCTAGCCGCTCGGCTATCGCGCCATGCTGTCGGCGCTGGCCTAAAAGTTATTTAGTTCGTCGCTACATGTATATGTAATATTCGTAGCCAAGAGTGTCGCTTCTTTCGTTTCACTTTTTTTCAAATCACTCCCAACGATTCTAAAGAAGTTTTCACTTCAAAAAAACATTTTCGAAAACTCACGATTTTTGAGCTATTCGAATGTGTATACTTTGTAATATCAATATTCAATGGGCTTTACGGTAGATTGGTAGATCTGGATACCAAGTTGTTCAATAAGTTTTCGATAAGAAAAACACAATTTTATGGTTTGAAATACACTTTATTATTCAGTATAGTGTCCCTGAGCAACAACACACTTGTTCCAACGAGATTCCAATTCACGAATTCCATCCCTAAAGTGAAAATCAAAAGGGCTGTAAAATACACTTCCACAGTTGTTATGGCCTCATCATTTGATGAAAAACGATTTCCGCGCACGAACTTTTTAAAGTCTGCGAACCGATAGAAGTCGCTAGAGACCAAATCTGATGAATACGGCCGATGCTTCAACAATGCGAACTTTAATTCATGGATTTTAGCCATTGTCAAAATGCTCTTGTGACACGGTGCATTGTCCTGATGAAAAATAGTTTTTTTTTTCTTTTGGAAACTAAGTCTTTTTTCACGATTTTATTCTTTGGTTACAATAATATTGAGAATTTATTGTTTTACCAGTTTGCAAGTAATCCAGAAATAAAGTTCCTTTCGCATCCCAAAAAAATTGATGCTAATATCTTCTTGGCCGATTTCTGAACACGAACTCGTATCGGAGGCGAAGAGCCAGGTTCACATCACTCTCTGACCTCTTGTTTTGATTTAGAGTCACGGTGATAGACCAAAGTCCCATCCATAGAGATGAATCAACGTACAAAATCAACTTTATCCTTTCGAAAACGTTCTAATTATTGATGAGAAAGCCATTCGAATGTGTTTTTGTTCCACTGTTAGCGAATGCAGCATCCATTGTGCACACAGCTTTCTGAAACCTAATACTTCATTCAAAATATTGCTTACATTGCCCAATGAGATACCTAGGGCTTCTACTAAATCTCTTTCAGTCACTTGACGATTTTCCAATACGATACCGTGCATTTTTTCTACTATTTCTGGTGTTGTTGCTATTTTTAGCCGTCCTTGACATGGGTCGTCTCCAAGGCTTGTACAACCACGTTTAAATTCAGCTACCCATTTTCCTATTGTACTAATTGATGACGAAAAGTCCTTATACATTTTTAACATGCGTTCATAAATTTCCGTTGCCTTCCAAAAATAAAAATTCAATTATTGCATGATATTTAATTTTTTCCATTGTAAAGAATATTTTGAGATGTCGATACTAAATGGCTTTTAAACAAAGAATGAATAGACAGATTGAAATAAAACTTTACATACGGTTATATGAAGAGTGTACCAACATAACAAAAAAAAAATTTAGACTAGTGGCAATGCCCTCTCTTATCAAACCGCAAAACTTATTGAACAACCTGGTATTTGAAAGAGCTTATTTCAATAATATCGCTAAAAAGCAACAGATTGGCCAATTTAGAAGTATGAGTGGTTGCAAGCGATCCAAACAGGCGTTCTAGCTAAATCTGCTGTAGAGGAGATACAACTTTAGTGACTCATTTATGAAAATACAACCAAAGTCTCTTCGGTTACTAATCATATTCTTTTTCCGTAAATATTTATAAGCATGTAAGTAAATACATGCATAAGTACGTACATCTGTATGTCTACGCGCACTCGCCCTGATACGCTCGCGTTTGGTCCACAAATTACTGATAAATAGCTAAATAGTGTTTTAAGATAGTAATGTTTGCCACTCATACGGGTACATATGTCGGTAGGAAAATGGTTATCAGTTACCCCGCTAGACCCTTTTCATATTTCGCCTGTGATAAGTCTAGGTATATCCAAGCAGAGAGCACCAGAGCAGTAGCCAGTGACACATTTAAAAGGTTTCAATGCAATATTGCGTGTTTAATTCGACAAGAGAACTCGACGCGTTTAAACGTTACAGCAGAAACGAGCGGAGAAACGTGAAACGAAATTGTGAAACGAGACAATAGAAAAGTTATTAGTGCGCTTTGAAAAAATTTATTTAATTTTAATTGACAGTTTAAGTGTCAGACCGGCTTCAAAATGAATTGTCTAGAATCTATTGTTAAATATTTAATCTATATTGCCAATATAGTATTTTTGGTGAGTAAAGGACTCAGCATTGTGACTATAATAAAAAATATATAATATATATTATTATATATACAACATTTAGTGCAAATGTGGGTAAAGGCTGAAGGAATTTTGTGCGCAAATATTTGAGATTTACCAGAATTTGTGAAATGTGAATAAGTTTTGTTCAGGAAAACTTCCGTTTCCACGTGACTGCAGCTTGCATTTGTCAATTTTTAAATTCAGAGACAGATAATGCAAATGACTGGCGATGCTCTTACAGTATTGTGCAAAATTAAGCAAGCTTTTTGAAGAGTGAAGGGAAGTTGAAGAGCGCGGTTTCCGGAAACCTATGCATGACCATTTGTTTCTTAAAGTATATAAATTTGAACTGCGATCATAAAAAAAATTTTGCGTTTTATAAGCAAGCGTCCAATAACCAAACTTCAGCTCTCCATTTTCCACAGATTATATTGAAGAAGATAGATTGACGATACAGATTGTGTTACTATATTCACTGAATTTTCATTTAATCCTCAATAATAATAATTTAAATTATTTTTTTTTTTTATAAAAATATAATTCATTCTATATTTTTACGAATATCGTAATAATCCAACTTTCATACTTTATAGGTACAAGATATACATATAAAAATAAAGGAAATGAAATGAAATATACATATAAAAGTTCAATAAAATTTTATAATATTGTAAAACATTTTTTTTTTTTTAATTTTGGTACGTGGTTTTACAGTCCATCAAATTTTAGTACAGCAAAGTGCAAGTTTGAAGCCGCACAAAATTTTCGTTCATTTTTGATACTTTTTTTTCCTTTACAATGATGCACATTTGCTCTGTATAAAGAAAAAAATCGGGTTGTATTTGGGCAATATTTTCCTATTTTTGCAAAAGTGCTGCCAACAGGCTATGGCCTTAGTCCCTGACCTATGCAACTAGTACATAGAATGACGTGGCCGGAATAGAATACGGGCCGCACAAGCCGACTGTTGAAACTAAACAGGAAAAATATGAGAAATCTTCTCGGGGTCCTAACCATTGTCAGATTGGTAGACAGCTGTAACGGCATTGAAGAAGAAGAGACCATAGAACACTTTCTATGCGGGTGCATGGCTCTGGATAGAAGAAGGTTCAACATTTTAGGAAAAAGTTCCCTGAATAACTTGGCAGAAGTAGCCAATATAAAACAACAAGTCTTGTCAGATTTATTAAAGCCACAGGTTGGTTCAATGAGGATAATGTTGAGTGAGGAGAGAGGACAGCCCTGGCGGTATCACAATTGGCCTACAGCAGGCCTAGGTGTTTCAACCGACAACCATTATACCTACCAACCTTCATTGTAAAATATTGAAAATTGAGTGAGTGAATGCATATCGCCGGAGGCGCCTCGAAAAAAAGTCGTTCTGCAGTGTAAATTATAACTCGCAATAGAATCATTTGACGCACAAAAAAAAAAAAAATAATAATAATAAAGTAGTTTCTCAAGGTTACACCTGGGAGGATTTTTTTTTAATTTTTCAATTTTTCGTAGCACTAATTTGCTATTGTAAGATGAACATGTAGCGAAAATGTCCTGGGAGCTGGCGTATTACGTGAATCTTCAAAACGATTGGTCCAGTAGGTTTTGAGTTATAGTGCACCCGAACTCCAACAATAAGAGGAATTCAGAAAAGCGCTTTAAAGTCGACCAGGAACTCGTCCTTTGAGTGCCCTCCCTTAACATGAACTGTCATTTTGTGGATAGATTAATCACTTACTTAGGCAGCTATTCAAAATGAAATTTTAATACAAACCGTACGATCTTCAGCTAGCGCATAGGAGTTCATAGATTTTTTTTTTATTTTGTTTTGCCCCTGATCAAATTTAACAAACGGTTGTTGGTGAGCAAGAACAAAAAATCCTTAAATTTTTCGAACTTCTCTTTCTTTTGCTTAAAGTTTACTTAAGGGAAATCTCCAGAATGCATTACAAATGTAAAAACCACAGTAATGCAGTTACCCATTCAGCAGAATTTTATCTTTTCTTATATTGCACATTACTGCATATTATACATACATACACATACGAGTTTGTATATACATAAGAATTTACATATGCATGTAAGAGTGTGAATTGGAAAAGTTCGACATGAATATGATTTTAACTGATTACAAGTTCAGTGTTGGTAGTGTTTTGAATAATTACTCTGTAATTATCATTAAAAATTTGCGTTTCGTGTAAACTTTTTAATTGAAATTTAGTTTTCACTACATTTAGATGATTTTAGTAGAGAGATGGAAATTTACGTAGGCAGATACACGCAGCAGCAGAATTCTGTGTGCATTTGTTTTTATAAAAATGTAGTATGAAATTCCATATAAAAAGCATTTACTTTTTGGATTTTTTCTGAAGTCTCAGTTCTCCATTAAATAGCTTTCTTTTTGTACTTCTCTTGAAAAATTTGACAAAAAATTGGCTTAGTAGGTCATCAAGGCGTTAAAATGTTCAACAAAGTTATTTTACGAAAAAAATGTAAAAGAGTCTTCGACAATATGTAACCTCTGATGATTAGGATAACAGGTCAAAAATAGATTTAACACATTTTATTGCTCTTCATCTCTTTCCAGTTTGTCTATAGATAATTTCATAGCTTCGTGAGATGAAGGGCTTATATATTGTAATATATACAATTGGCGCGTACATCCTTTTTTGGGTGTTTGGCTGAGCTCCTCCTCCTATTTGGGGTGTGCGTCTTGATGTTGTTCCACAAATGGAGGGACTTGCAGTTTCAAGCCAACTCCGAACGGCAGATATTTTTTATGAACGGCTTTTTCATGGCAGAAATACACTCGGAGGTTTGCCATTGCCTGCCGGGGCCACCGCTATTAGAAAAAACTTTTTCTTCATTTTGCTCTTTCGCTCTGAATTCCGAATGGTAGTCATGCACCGATTCATTCGGCTACGGCGGCCGCCAGGGGTTAGTAAATTTATTATTCAGTTTAAAATTGAGTATCCATTGAATTTATTCTGTGAATATTTAAATTTAAATGTGACCTTTGCAACAAACTCGTTAAAAACACTGATTCAATATCCCAGCTTATACGTCTTTATTTGGCTAAAACCAACATTAATACCGTTTTACAAGCTCTGCATTAACTCGACACGCTCGAGTGACTTTTTTCTATTCACACGATCCAAGTTTCTACTTTGCGTGGAAAGTGTTTTGTGGTGATTGATGCAATAAAAGAAATATCGCAGAAGGTGTTGAAGACGATTCCAAAATCGGCATATGCAAAGCGTTTTGATGATTGGAAGAAGGGATACAAATATATATATTCAATTATTATTACTATTATTATTATTATTATCAGGACCTCTAATACGGCCTATTGCGCTTCTCCGAAAGCCTATAGTTGACGGTTTCTGATGAATTTGAGCTTCTTCTCAGGCTGTCAGTCTATATCAGGATGTCGGTCTCTTCAACTCCGAGTGTATAAGTATAGGCATAGGTCTTAGTCCCGTCATACTACTGTGTACTGCTGAGCTGAAGTTCCCTAAATAATTAGGTTCCATCTAGGAAGTTTTGCTGTTCGGGTGCAATTTCTTTCTAGCCTCCCTTTTCAAAAAATGTACATATTTAGTGAGGGAGAAAGATTTTATTAATTATAGTTGTACTACATTTATCTGATGATAGGTTAGGTGACAAGAGTACCACGGGTACAATACAAGTAGCATTAGGGGGCCATTTTGATACTATAATGTAGACCACCTACAAAATTTAAAGGAAGAAAAACCATCTAGAGCTATCCAGTGCTGTTGATGTGGTGGAGTAGAGAAAAGTGATCTAGGCTGGATAACTGCCTCTAGGCTGGAAAACTGCCAAAGGACACACTAAGGAACCTCAAGTGCCTAGCCGCCAAACCTAGACATTTGCAAAGGAAGTCTTCAACAGTCTCTTTCTCTGCAGAACCCCCACAGCTTGTGCAATGCGGGTTGTACGGAAGTCTAAGCTCCTCCGCATCAGTTTTAATCACCCAGTGTCCGGTGAACAGCGCTATGAGTTTGGAAATTGAATGGCGGGGGATCCTTAGAACTTTGAGTGTCCTGCCTATGTAGTACTGCCTTGCGCTTTTTTAAGAAAAAAATTGTCCACTTTCCCTTTAACAACGGTCAAGGAGACACCCATGCCTGATACTCGTATGGGGACAACTGAAACCGGTTCTATTGACTCCTACTTGATAAGCTCATCGACAATTTCATTTCCCTCTATGTTCTTATGTCCTGGAACCCAGATAAGAGATATTTGTCCCCCTTGTTCGAGACGTTTGATCTCATTCTTACAGGAGTTGGGCAGAAGCGTGCTGCAACATGGCGCCAAAGGGCCTTAATCGCCGCTTGACGATCGGAAAAGATATGTAGGTATATCTTCCTCCCAACAGCGATCCATACGTATTTTGCATGCCTGCAGGATCGCGAAGAACTCTGCTTGAAAAACACTACTAGTTTTCGGCAGTCTAAAGGAGACTGAAATATTGGCTGATTTAGAGAAAACGCCCGCTCCAACTCCAGATTACATCTTGAATCCGTTAGTGCAAACTCTCCCCTCCTTACAATCCAGTCTGCTTGAAAAGACAGCCGTAGCACAACCCTCAAAATCCAGTCTGCGAAAGGAGAGGTCTGTGCGAAGTACAGAAACTATCAAAAATAGTTGGATCTGTAGTAATCTGTTGGACTATTGTGAAGGGGAATTAAATAATATAGATTTGCATACATTTTATACTAAAAAAAAAATGTTTTTTGGGCCACCCTAATGAATCGGCTGGATAGTGCAATCTAGACCACAGTTGCGTAGCTTTTAGTTCTTTCTTTTTATCTTGAAAAAATTAAGCCAGCTCCTAGAGGTCAAAGAGCTTAAGATCGGAGGACTAGTTTGAGCAATGTGAAGATAGTCACAGATTTATTTATTTATTTTATTATTAGCAATGAGACTGCATCTGTAAGAAGTGAGCAAAAATACCTTAAATAAAAATTTGCAAATAAGGACAACTTCTGGGTTGATATTTTAGATTATTGAATGCAGTGAAACTGGACCCTTCAAATATTTTAGTATTGCATACAGGTATACACATATGATGTGAATGACTTTACTATAATATCTAGGAAAAAATATAAATGATCTCTTTCGTAATTTTCAATTTTTTTGTTTCCAAATACCACGAAATGGAGCTAAATGGTGTCTTAAAGGAATTTAGTGTCGATAAAATGCATAGAGAAAAATTCTTTTACGCCTCCGAGTAATATAGTTGATGTTTTATTTAACTATCTGCCTACCTGTGTGTACATATGGACATATATTTTTATGATTGCGAACACCAAAGTAAATACTACTCAGTAAGATTAGATATGGGTAGTTTTGTTGCGTTGTTGAAAAAAATTTGTCACTGTAGAACAGAAAATACTATCTCTTTTCTAGAGTGCTCGTGCAAAATAGACAAGCAAATAAAAAAAATTTCAAACAAGCAAAAATTTTAAATAGATTAAAATATACTACATATGGCAGTGTAATATTATATGGTAATAATAATAGGACACTCATGACCTTGACTAGACGCACAAATGAAAATTGTAACAATTTGAAATGTTGTATATCTCATGTTCGTGGGAAGCCCTGTGTGATAGAAAAAATTCCGACTTCGGATTGCTTTTCTACATTATGAAAAAATGTAAAAAGGTACTGAATCGAAAGTGGTAAAATGCAAATTTCAGTGCCTTTCAAGTTCGAGCTACCTTTTTAATTCAATTTATATAAAATACTAAAAAAAGTCTTACAGCCGTATTTTTTAATTATATTGGTTGAGGAATAAGTTCGTAGCGTTTTTACTGAACACTTTTATTTAAATAAAAATAATAATTATTTCAATAAGTTAATCAATTGCATATTCACCGTTGCTGTTTACAACCTCTTCCCACCTCTCGACCAATTTGTTGTTGCCATTCCGCCAAAAATCGCCAGGTCTGGTGTCAAAGGAGTTGTTGAGCCAGTTTTTAAGGATCTTTTTGTTATCGATGGTTAACCTTCATATGGTTTAACAGGGAGCGGAAAAGATGGCAATCGCTCCGTGCAAGGTCCGGAGAATACGGCGTATGCTGAAGCACCTCCCATTCAAGCTCTTGGAGCGCGACTTTGGCGACTTGTGCAACATGGGGCTTGGCGTTGTTGTGAAGAAGTATGTTTTGACTATGTCGATCAGGTCTCGTGAGGTACCCAGACGCCCAATTTTTCGGTAAATTCCATTGAATCAAGGTGATTGAGAATCGTTTTATTATCGCAGTTCATTTTTTCCGCCAATTCATGACTGGTTTGGCGACCTTTCTCCTTCAAAAGTGATTTGAGATGCTCTTCATCGAATTCAGAAGGCCTTCCGCTGCGGGACGTGTCATCGACGTCAAGATCACCACTTTTGAACTTTGCAAACCAATTCCGTACTGTAGTGTGTCGCCTATGACACCTTCTCCATACACGTCGCAAATGTTCCGGGCTGCTTCGGCAGCTTTTTGACCTCGATGAAAAGCAAAGAAGAGTAGGTGTCGAAAATGTTGATTTTCGCCATTTCTAAGTCTCAAAGCTAATAAAAAATTAAATAACTCAAAAATACATTTAAATACATACCCTTTGCCAAACAGCAAACAAATAGCTGTAAAATAGAAGAAAATATAAAAATTCTATGAACTTATTCTCCAACCCAATATAAGTGTACTCGTATGAGTATATGTACGTTGAATGCTTAATTTCATAGGTGCTTGTATATATATAAATATAGAGAGGGTGTACATTTATATACACAATTGACAATTAGGCGTAATTGGGGCTTATCTCAGTAATTTCGCGCAGAGGTTTACATTTCAAAGTTTGCTCACAATAATATTGCAAAGTGTTGACTATTTATTTATTTTTTAATATTTTTTTTTTATATAAAAATGTAGCTCATTTTATTTCATATTTCATTTCTCTAACAGGTATGCGGTATACTCATCATTATCCTGGGCTCGCTCATGATGGGCAATATCGGCGATTTTTCTTCATTCGAAGAAGCTATTAATTTGGATACGTTACCAATCTTAATAATTATACTCGGATGCATAATATTTGTGATATCCTTCTTTGGCTGCTGCGGAGCGATACGTGAGAATTCTTGCTGCATGACAACGGTATGTATTTACATAACCCTCGTATGAATATAAAGCAAATTTTTTTTTTGCATAACACTGAAATTTAATTATTTCTTTTTTATATTTTTTCCATCATTTCAAACAGTACGCCGTCTTTATGTTCATTTTGTTCTGCCTGCAAGTTGCTTTGGTTGTATGGGTATTTGTTCAACGAGCAGAGTTCTTGAAAACTATGGGTGATCTGGTTAATACTGCCTGGAATCAAAATGATTCGGCCAATAATTATCCAATGGATGCGTTACAAGTTAGCGTAAGTAGTGTTTTTTCTGTCTTTTGCCTTTTTGCTTTTTGATAAAATAAAATTCATATTCGGTTTTGTATTTTTCGTTTCGCTATTTTATCAACAGTTCAAGTGCTGTGGCAAAACCAGTTACGCGGATTACATAAATGCCGGCAAAAGTGTCCCTGTATCGTGCTGCGGCTCCCTGGATGCCACGTCGTGTTCGGAAGATGTTTACAAAACAAAGCCAGGTTGTGTTGATGAATTCGTCGATTTTTGGGCCACAAACACGAATATTATTCGATATGCTGGTATTGCGGTAGCGGCCATCGAATTGGCGGTATTCACCATAGCTTTCTGTTTGGCGAGTAGCATGCGAAATTCCCGCAGACACTGAGTAGCGTGAATTTCTGAATTTGTATGCAAAGCATGCGGTGTTGTAAATAAAAGTAAATCTACCTTGATTCTGTTTATTTTCGTCAAAAAAATAAACTCGAATTGTAGATTGACTATTGTATTAAACATTTTTTAAGTTAAACACGTAGTTAGTCAAGTCTTTGTTAAGTGCTCTTGTTTGTATAATTTTATTAAAAAAACAGAAAACTAAATAAAAAGTAAAAATACATATGTACATATGTACCTACTTATATGCTTTTGTCTTTCGATTAAATACAAATTTGAAAATACTTGATCCTATACGAGGGCTGCTATTTATATTTCTAGCATAACACTAGTGCTTGAAAACGTTCCTTTTTGTTGCTTTTCAAAATGCTCTCAATACACCTTTGCATTTATCGAAATCAATTTTCGATGTTCTTTGCTCGGTCGCGTTTCCAGAGCGCTTTTTGAATTGTGTGCGATCCAGCGCAAACGCACCTTTTTTAACGCAAGGCGATTATACAAAATCTTATTGATGCTCATCATACAGATGCCCAAGTATAGCTTAATCTTACGGTATGTGACATGACAATCCTGCTCCATTATTTCGCGCTCATCATCGAAGCGATATTTTCTGGCACAGCAACTGATTTTGGATGACCTTCTCGGAATTCGTCGGTGAGCGAAAAGCGAGCACGAAAAAAATCATTGTACAAGTTTTTGCAGTGATAAAGGAAACTTGCTTGATTTTTGTTCATCGATGCATTCTGCCTTGCTAATCCACGACGAAAATTGTATAAAATAATCGCACGAAAATGTTAACGATGTAATTTATTTTTGGCCCAGATGATTTTTTGAATCCACTGCAAACAACATTAATACGGTTCACGTTACAAACGTTCTGAGATCATTTATGGTCAAATGTAATAAACTTTCCAATGAAATGGGAGATGGTGCCTGACAGCACTACAAGTGCCCAAGGCCAGAAATATAAATAGCAATCCTCCTGTTAATCCATATAATAGGTAATCGCCACCTGTATATTAATGGTATTATATAAGGTGAGAATATCTGTTTGATTGTTTGCTTGTATGTGGCGGGGAACCACTGGAACTGCTGAACATATTCTAAAAATTCTTTCACCTATAGAAAGTCACAATATTTCTTATTGTTATAGGTTATACTTGTACGTATGTTTTTAAATACAAGGTGGCACAAAAGTAACCTTGCGATGTTTTTTGGCTTGTAATTTAAAAAAAAAATGAAAAGCTTTGATTCTTCTTGTGGATTATTTTTATTTGGTCTTTTAATTTTTTTTACATCAAGTCAAGAATATGATGTCATGTAAATGGCCGCCGCCACAGTTGATTGCCATTTGAGCCCTTTTTATGGCATTTTCCATCACTTTGGCCAAAACTTCCGGCGATAAGCCCTCACATTCTCTACGGATATTGTCTTTAAGAGCTGCAAGAGTCTGAGACTTGTTGACATAAACCCGCGACTTCAAAAATCCCCACAAAAAGAAGTCTGGAGCGGTCAAATCAGGCGATCTTGCTGGCCAATGCAAATCGCCAAAACGGGAGATTAGGCGCCCGGGAAATGCATCCTTCAGCATATCGGTTGTGGCACGTGCAGTGTGTACCGTTGCACCGTCCTGTTGAAGCCACATGTTTTCCAATCCCAATTCATCAAGTTGCGGCAAAAAGAACTCGTTGATCATTGCTCTGTAGCGCTCACCATTCATAGTAACCGTTTGGCCCGCGACGTCTTCGAAGAAAAAAGGTCCGATGACTCCTCCAGCGAAAACAGCACACCATACAGTGACTTTGAGCGGGTGTAATGGCTCTTCGTGGGCTACACGCGGATTTTCAGTGCCCCAGAAGCGTAAGTTTTGCTTATTTACGTACCCGCTAAGATGGAAATGGGCCTCGTCACTCATGACTATTTTTGATGAAAAATCATCTTCCTCTTGGTGGTGATTAAGGATGGCTTGAGCGTATGTTAGACGCGATTGGCGGTCAGCAGCTAACAGCTGATGCACCGTCTGGACTTTGTACGGAAACATCTTCAAATCTTGTACAAAAATTCGCTGTAAAGACCGTCGACTGATACCCATTTGCGTGGCACGTCGTCTGGTCGATGTCGACGGCGCTTCCATGACATCCCCGGCTACAGCAGCAATATTCTCTGCAGAACGGCTACTCCGAGGTCTGCCACGCCTGGCAGCATCTCGTGTTGTGCCAGTCTCTTCGAGGCGAGCGGCTAAACGTCGCAGTGTTTCACCAGTAGGCGTTGGACGGCGAGGAAATCTGCGACGAAATTCACGTTGTGCCAAAGTCACCGACCGATTATTGGTCAAATAAATATTCCGCGTTCTGTAGCAGTGTAGCGTAACATTGTTTATTAACGTGTATTTCGCATGTGTTTACTACACAAATGTCAAAACAGAACTGACATTAGGGGCCAATCGCAAAATTTATAGCATTTTCTGATAGGAGGATTACTTTAGCGCCACCTGTTATTTATAACAATGCCGAACTTCCGTTTGAGAGCGAGCTTTTGTGAGAAGGCGAGGCATGTGTTTGGGGCCCGCCACGTAAAAATCTCTCCCTAGCGTAAAATCTCGGATGAGAACTGGTTACTCTGATAAGGACCCCTGCAAACGAATTAAGGATTATGATTTGAGGACAAACACCTGGAATGTCCGGCCCTTAATGTGGAAGGTGCCTTTGCACGGCTGGTTGATGTCCTCATTAACACCGATGGAGTGTTTGAGAGAAAGATTCTGCTGAGGATTTTTGGACCTTTGTACGTTGGCGATGGCAAGTATCATAGGCGATGGAACAATGGACTGTATGAGACTTATGACGACATAGACATAGCGCAGCGAATAAAAATCCAGCAGCTCGTTGGCGGTATGAAAGTATTCGATGCAGTAGCAGCTGGTGGTAGCAGAGGAAGAGTAAACCCTTCTCTGCGTTGGAAAGATAGAGGGAAGAAGGACTTGGCTTCACTTGGTGTGTCCAAGTGGAGCTGGTTAGCACGAGAACGAAATAACTGGTGCGCTTTGTTAAACGCGGTCAAAATCGCGTAAATGATTATCGCGCCAATCAAGAAGAAGAAGAACAATGTTGGAAATATAGGTGAAAAAGTGAACCTAAAGAGTCATGATTATCGATCAAGATTATCGACTTGTTGCAAGATAATATTAAAGAGATGAGAATATCTATCCTTTTATAACTAAATCATTAATTTAAGAAGTTTTAATCCATTTATTTCGATAATGTAAAATAAATTTATGGTCTCTTTATGTTACCTGCGTGCTGTCTTCTCTACCAACCTCCTTTCTTTTAGTGATTGCAGACACCATAATAAATGTTATTCAGTAAGATAAGACGCGAGCAGTTATAGCGTTGTTGGAAAAGGTATCATTGTAAGAAAATGCCGTTATGCATTTTCAATTTTTTCTGGCTGCTGTTTCTTCGGACTAATCTCCGAAACATCTAAAGTGATTTTAATGCACTCTGTGCCAGGAGAAGGTGGTGTAATGTGTGACATACTTATATCAATTAAAGGAATGCGGGACATTTAACATCAGAATAATAGCACTTATTAAATATTTCCTTATACAGGGTAGGCCATTTAAAGCGGGCCCATTTGTTTCTGAAAAAAAACATTGAAAAAAACATTTTTTTTGTGTTGATATGAAAAATCATTTATTTTGATTCAAGGAGATTTGTTCCAGCTAGTTTTTGAAAATGATATCCTTCAAATGTTTGCCTCTGGCCTTGATGGCCAAATGTGTCCTTTTTTCGGCGTTTTCCATCGTTTTGGCCAATATTTCGGCCGGTATGGCGGCGATTTCGCGTCGGATATTGTTTTTAAGTTGAGTTAGAGTCCTTGGCTTGTTGATGTATACCTTGGATTTCAGATAACCCCACAAATAAAAGTCCGGTGGCGTCAAATCTGGTGATCTCGGTGGCCACGGAAAATCACCATTTTCATTTCGAACGGTTTCGACGGCCCATTTGGCATAATCAAGCCGTTTCGGGTAATCAGCCGGGTTTAATTTTTGTGCCATTTGAATTTTGTACGGAAACATTTTCAAATCGATGCGAATTATGCGCCTGAGTGTTGTCCTGGCGATGCCTAATTCCTGAGAACGACGATAACTCGATGTTCGCGGAGCCTCCTCAACACTGGCTCGTACAGCCTCGATATTTTCAGCAGAACGTCGTGTACGTTGTCTGGATGCGTGGCTGGTATTGCTGAGACTACCGTGGTTAATAAATTTTGCGTATAAACGCTGTAAAGTGCTTTTGGATGGCGCACTTTTAACTTTATTTTTTTTTTTAAACGCACGTTGAGTTTTCACAATTGAGAAGTTATTTTGGATGTAAAGCTGAATTATTTCAGCGCGTTCTTTTGGAGTGTACTGCTCCATGGTAAAAATTGTCTTGGACTGACGCTTCCAACGCGCTATGTCATTAGTCGATCTGACGTTCCTGTCAAAAGTTATAGGGTTGCCCGATGGGCCCGCTTTAAATGGCCTACCCTGTATAAAAACATATATAAAATATTCGGACCCTTTTGGTAATTTCGAGGAAATTTCAATGAAATATACTCGAAAGTGAATTGAAAACCCGATCGAATAATATTATGATTTGTGAAGAAAAACAATATTACTTTTTGTAAGTAAAAATTGTGCGCGCCACAGCCATTTTAAGTTTTGCCTATCGATAAGAAAAACGCAATTTTATGGTTTGAAATACACTTTATTATAGTCTGCCCGACCATCAATACACTTGTTTCAACGAAATATCAATTTATAAATTCCATCGGTGAGGTGAGAGTCCGGAAGGGCTGTGAAATTCGCTTCCGAAGCTGTTATGATCTCATCATTTGATGAAAAACGATTTCCGAATTTTTTTAGGTCTGGTACCCGATGGAAGTCGCTAGAGACCAAATCTGATGAATACGGCTGAGGCTTAAACAATTCGAATTTTAATTCATGAGTTTTAGCCATTGTCAAAATGCGCTTCTGACACGGTGCATTGTCCTGATGGAAAATAATTTTTCTCTCTTGCAAACTGAGTCTTTTTTCACGATTTTATTCTTTCGGCAGGTCTAAAAGGTTACAATAATATTGAGAGTTTGTTGTTTTACCAGTTTGCAAGTAATCCACGAACAAAATTCCTCTCGCATTCCAAAATAAATTGATGCTAACATCTTTTTGGCCGATTTCTGAACACGAATTCGTTTCGGAGCCGAAGAGCCAGGTTCACATCACTCTTTAGCCTCTTGTTTTGTTTTAGGATCACGGTGATAGATCCAAGTCTCAACCATAGTGATGAATCGACGCAAAAAATTCACCTTATTCTTTCGAAAACGCTCTAACTACGATTTCTGGTGTTGTTGCTGTTTTTGGTCGCCCTTGACGTGGATCGCCACGTTTAATTTCAGCAATCCATCTTTCTATTGTACTAGGTAGGTGGTAGGTAGATAGTTATGGTGGTGGTACTCCATGGGGTCCGTTTCAAACCATCATGTGGCTTTTATAAAGGAACTTAACTTCGTTAATTTAAGATGCGCTATGTCCGCTACATCTGTTAAAAATGCGTTACGAAGCGCGTGAAGTCAACTTCTAGCTAATCCTTCACACTAACAAAGGAGGTGTTTAATAGTTTCCTCTTCTTCTGTATTGTACCAGCTTCTGCAATAATCAAAGTATGGAAGTCCCAGCCTTCTTGCATAGTTACCTATTAGACAATGACCAGTTAATACACCTATCAAGGTTTTTGTATTCTTTCCTACTCCTCCACCTAATTTATTATCTCATTTTGAGCCATCTGTATAGATTGTTATTTCATCTTCATGTTCAATTAGGCCGTTATCCCAATCTTCTTTCGAAAGAAACATTGTGATAAAGGATTTCTTCAAGTTAATGTAGTTGGTATAACAAGAGTCTGTTTCACAAGGAATACAGACGAATTTCTCCAATATTATCGAATGATCTTATGGGCTGTTATGAATGAGTTTAAGTCTCTTAATATAAGAGCTGATTTGGCAGCCACTTGCTTACGGAATAATTCGATTGGTAACGAATTCAGCATTATATTTATTGCATCTATAGGTGCAGTTCTAAGGGCTCCACAAATACAAAAACTGGTCATCCTTTGTATAAGATCCATTGTTTTTTTGATGTACCCACTTTCTAAAGCCGGCCACCATACCTCTACGCCGTAAGTTAGGATTGATCTTACTCTTGCAGTGTAACAATGTAAGGGGAAAGCCCCCAAGTTGATCTTATTAGTCCTGTATAGGAGTAAAGTGCCACTACAGCACTTTTTCCTTACTCTATCTTAGGACCTAGTCCTATGTTCGGATTCAACAAAAACAACCTGAAACAAAAAGTAAAATACTGGGCCAAAACTCTATTAAATCAGCATTGGAACAACGTAGAGGGTCTTAGACACTCCAAAAAGTTCCTAAGTTTCAACGCTAAAAGAGCTAACATGGCCCTCACGTTAAACAAAAAGAGCATTCGCACTCTCACAGGCGCCCTCACGGGTCACTTCACCTGCAACAAACACTTACATAAATTAGGCATAACTAACACCAGCACCTGCAGATTATGCTGCGAAGATGAGGAGTCTATTGAACATCTCATTATCGAATGTCCGGGGTTGACGCATAGAAGGAAAAGGTTTTTAAACAAGTCCATGCTTACAGATGAAGACCTTCAATCACTCCCTCAGAAGGAGCTGGTACAATTCATAAGCATACTTAACAGTCAATAGACAGCATAGGGTGCACAATAGATCAATATGGTCGCAGTGCTAAAGGGCCATACCTTAACCCTTTACAACCATTAACCATTAACTCTATCTTAAACATTTGACTTTCAATTGAGCTTCCTGTCTAATACTAAGCCCAAGTAGGGGGCTTCCTCCCTAATCGAGAGTACCGTGCCACTTAATGATGGAGGAATTACTTCCGGCATATTTTGTTTCCTAGTAAACAGTTTCAGTTTTGCTTGGGTTGACGTTTAGCCCGTTCGCCTTTGACCACTATATAACTGAGTTTAATAGTCCTTGCATAATTGCACATAACATATTGGGAAGTTTTCCTTTTACTGTGGAATTGTCCCTTTATGTGGGCTCCACTCCCCTCCAGTCCCTTTAGCAATTCATTTATTGCCAGTATCCAGAGAAGAGGAGAGAGCACACCGCCTTGAGGTGTTCCTCAGCTAACTTTTTTCCGGATCTTTGGATTTCCAAGGGTTTCCAAATCTTTCTTTGAATTTCAAAATCTGCTCGTAAGCATGTTTTTGATCAATTCAACCAGAGACCCGAAAATCCCCAAATAAGTCAGTGACTGTAATATACCTCAATATCAAGAAAGGCAATCAATCTCTGCGATAAGTGAGTTAAGTGCCGTTTCTGTAGATTTTCCTTTGCAGTACGTGTGCTGCGAGATACTAAGCTGAGTGGGGTTGATGTTAGTTTTAATATACTCTTCTATGAATATTTTTGCTAATCATGATAAGGTTTTTAGTAAGAAAGAGCATAGGCTAATTGCCCGGAAATCCTTGGGTGATGTATGTGTTTCTTGCCTTATAAATAAAGACAACTTTAACTGCTCTCCATTAGGCGGGAATACATTTGAGATTCAAGGTAGCTTTAAATATAACAGTTAACCACTCTATAATATAGTCAATTGAGTTTTGTGTTTGTGCCGGGAAGAATTCATCTGGACCCGGTGAATAAAACCATTTAAAAGTGTTCACTGCTCAGGTTATCCTGGTTTTAGTGACTATATAATCGATAGCATAATTCGATTTTTCTTTGTACTAATTGATGGCGAAAATCCTTATACACTTTCAACATTAGTTCATAAATTTCCATAAATAAGAACCAAGAACTACAAATCTGGAGAGTACAGTATTTGCCTACGACAATACAGCACTGATTTGCTCGTTAGTTATCGATAGGATAAAATACTTTGATCCCTCCATAATGTGTCAATTGTTTGGCATATTATATTTTTTATGCTCATACACATTTTTACATACGCTATAGATACGCATTTATCTATTCGACTAATTTGTAACAAAAAAAAAAAAAAAATAGTAATAGATAAGTAGTTATTTTTTTGATATTTTTTCAGCATAAAAAAGCGAAAATATTAATTTATTAAAAGCGCCCTTTTCGTATTGAGTACAGTCATTCGAACGAAGGTTACGCGACTGTTAGGTTAAGTAAGAAATTGATTTTGGAAATATTTAGCGAACTAAAATAATTAAATTAAAAAAGCTCCGATAAAAAAATAAAAACGTATTAGTTTTAAGAACGGAGTTGTAATTAGGTGAACGTTTCAGTGAATAAAAAATTGTTTAAAACCAACAAAAAACGATTGACTATAAAATGGGCTGCTGTGGATTCTTCATAAAGTGGCTGTTACATTTCTTCAATCTGCTAGCAGTGGTAAGCAGTGAATATTTACATATGAAGTATAAATCATGCGTACAAACAGACCCAACTATGTGAAAACAACTTCTGAGCTCAAAAGGACGCAGGAAGGACATATATAAAACTCCTCAAGTTTAGAATAATGGCCTACTGCTTTTGAAAATCGAAGGTCAAATAACCATGTTGTAATAAAACCCCATTTCGGCGATTTTTAGAATGATAAAAAAAAGTTTTTTATGGTGCCGAAACACTGTTATGTTAAACCTTTAAATACAAGGGTGGACTATTTTAACTTTTTTTGTGTGGCGAGGGAATCGTCTAATTTATACCATATAATAAGCACTTAAATTACACTGGACAACGCAACAAACAAAAAAATAGCAAAAGTTTTTAAAATGCATTTTGGTAGTTGTTTTACAAATTGAAGGGATAAAATATACCAAAAAATATTCGTCGTAAAATTCTACTTTAAATCTCTTAATTCACTAAAGCGCAAAATTCAACTTGAACACCAGAACTAGGTCAAAAACAAAAAATGTTTTTAAGAGCTAATTTTGTTAATGGGTGTTGAAAAAAAGTTGGGTTGCCAAAATTGTTTTAATTTTCTTTTTGTTACATATTTGTATATTTTTTTGTCTCCTCTTCCAGAATACATTGCAGGAACTATGACATTTGGGAAAAAGTTTCATTTTGTCGTACAGTGTAATAAAATGTTGTAAATTTTCAAGCAAATTGTACTGCACAAAAAAAAAACGTCATAAACCCAAAAACAGGCAGTGTTTAATTAAATTACCCATATAAAGAACTTTGCATGAATACTTCCTTTTGAGAACTTTCCTATCTAAGTTTGCCTTCCAGCGAAGTATTTCTGCATATATTTTTTCAGAAGTTTTTTTTAGCATCGCTCCAAAATCACGGCTATTACACGACTTTGCTTTCCTAAACTCTTCTGAATATCACCGCACAGTTTCTCAAAGTTGTAATTGAAGTTGGATGAATTTGCGAGCTATTGTGGTTATGAGGAAACTTAGCATTGCGGCTTGAAAGATCTACTGTGTCCCCATCATGCGTTCAGAGTATTTCTCTGATCTCAGCTTCCTCAATAAATTTTAGTATTTGCTCTATTTTATGGAGTTTTATTTCCTCCTCTGGTACAAATATGTTTATCCAGGTGCTTGCCCCGCTTATGGATCAGTGATGGGCACGATGCCAGCACATGTTTCATATTCCTCTCTACAGAACCTTCCAGTTCGATTGGAAGTCTACTTTTAAGTTACTAAGGTGATAATTCAATCTATCAATCAATCTGTCAAAATTCCGTTGATGATTCCAAAATTATACCTATTTAATTCCACACAGTCTTTAAATCAGTTTCGCTTAAAGCTACCTATAATTTTTTTGTCCCAGTATGATCTCTTTATCCTTCTTCTACTTCCTGAATAAAGGAATAGGAATTACCGTTTCCTATGCCACAAAAAAGCTCTAGGCCCATAAATGGGGGTTGCGTTCCTTTCTTATGCGGGTTAAGTCATAATCCAAATCTCTTTGACCTGAAGCCAACCGTTGCACAGTGGTCCGACCAGAAGGCGTTGGCGGACAAAATTCAAAAACTCATTTAATTAAGCTGAAAACATATATTTAGGGGTTTTAAGGATCAGTGATGACGAGCCTGACCTTAGTTTTAGCAAATTTTAAATTCATTGAATACTATAAATACATTTTTACTTCCGTAATTAGCTGGTGAGTTCATTTTTACATTTTTCACGACCCCAGAGAGTACCACGTGGAGGTTTACGGTAAGGTTATTCTCTCCTCATATTTTTTTTTGTTTTTAGATTTTTTTTATTTTTTATTTTTTTTTTTAATTTTTAAATTTTTTTTTATTTTTAATTTTTAATTTTTTTTTTTATTTTTAATTTTAAAATTTTTTTTTTGTTTTTTGGATATTTAGTTGTTTTTTTGTTTTTCATTTTTAATTTTTTTTTATGATTCAGAATACTCGGTTTCTGATGAGCTGTTTTCTGAGGCTGGATCATTTTTCAAATTTTTGAAAATGGTTTTGGCTTGTTTTTCGGAACCTTAGTTTTTGATATTATAACTATATCTGATGAACAAAGCAAAGCATTTAATAAATCTGTCATTGTTTTTTTAGTTGTCTCTTAATGCTGATGGGGTCTGTGATGTCTTTTTCTGTCTTTTACACAAAATTGCATAAGCCATATGTAACGTTTTGCCTGTGGGTAAATGCACAAGAGCTACATTATTTTTAATTTGCGCAACTTTGCGCAACAGGTTTCAGTTTGAGATCATAGCTGAAATATGTGGCTACATCACTCATGTTGAGTTCAAGTGGACCGGCGTGGACCACTCGAAAAAAATGATCTTTAAAAAAAATTTTTCGAAAAATTTTGAAATTTCAAAAAAAAAAAATGGATTTTGTACCACAACTTAAGAGAATTATTACTGTTTCCGTTAATATATTAAATTATCTTTTTTTCAATATTTGGTTAACAATCAAATGGTAATATTTATTTGCAGACATGAAAATGAAACTCTTGTATGAAGTACGATTTGCATACAATTTCATGTTTAAAGTCAAAAAACTACAATGAAACATTTTTTAAATTAAGTAATATTTTCAGGAAATCTACCTTGAATATTTAAGAAAACATCTGCATTATCAAATTTTTATTTCAAAAATGTTGAAAAATTGAATTTTGTCCGGCCGCCGGACCACTGTGCGTTGGCTGCTTGACTAACGCGTTTCGGGTTATTATCCTGCTGGAAGATTCATTTTACTTGTTAAAACATTTTATATTCAATGCAAGGTATCATAATTCTATTCAAAATAATCACTAAAGTGTATCAGGTCTGCACCATAATCCGAAAAGCATACCTAAACTAAAATTGTTGAATCTCCGTGTGCTTGTTGTGAATCCTGGCTGATACTTGGTGCACTTACCCGATAGTAATTATCTGGATTTTACTGTAATTTATTTTTTGATATTTAAATGATAGCATTTCCCATCAGTTATTTTGCTTTCTTCATACATACACACAGGCTAAAAAAATATTTTTTGATCGTCGATAGATCGCAGTCACTCCTTTGTAGAATTTTTATCGAAAAGCTTTTCCATCATAGTTGGACGCATACAAACATGCAAATTCGCGCCTAGATGTACTTAACATGGCTAGATAAAAAATACGTACCATATATAAATGCAAGTATGTACATATGTATGTATATGCAAATATGAATGTAATACATATATATCCAGGTAAATGAAACAAACAACACTTTTGTGAAAATTAACGATAACAAATTGGATGACTACCATCAATTTTTGACTCATTGCTTCCAATTTTGTTTTTAGGAATATAGAATTGTGTATATACCTATGTACACCCTTATGTATATAGAAATTTTTAAGTACAAGGAATTCAAGTTTCTATTTTAAATTGAAATGAAAGTTGGTTTTCTCGACAAAATCATTTGGGTTTTCTTTGTATGGAGTTTTAATTATTTTTATATCAACACGATTCCATGTTAAAGGATCCAAGTATTGTAGACTTCGTCCTAAATTTTTCTGAAAATTGGTTCATTTATAGGCTTGAGTACAGTAAGAAGTGAATCGCAACTGAAATTGAACCCATTATTGTTAATTGCAAATTTTCTACTTTGCCAATCAAGGCAGCCGATGTACAGAATCCAAAGGTGTGGCCAACATCAGACCGTTAGCCGGCGCTCACCCAGCTTGAAGGAATCAACTGATTTGCAGACCTAAGCGGGGTTATGATAGCGCTCATGCTACTTTGTTGTTGTCTAAACACTGATTGGACAAGCGTGCGAATACGTGTGAGATTAGCAGGCAGAATTCTGCTGCCGAATCCTCGACGACGAATCAGCCGAAGTTACTCGCACAATTTTGTTTCGTACAACAAAGTTCCCATTAAGAAAATGATCTAATAATCTTTTGCCTCCTTAAACCTGGAGATCTTATACAACTCATAATTCCAATATCTACGTTACTACCTATCGCTAACCATCTCGTCTTCCGAAAACTCTCTCCCTCTCAAAAGCTTCATGTTTCATTGATCCCGATTTACACACCGAGTTATCTGGAAGGGAGACACCGTAAATTTTCTTTTAATGTTTCATTCGCGGCCACACGAGCAAAATTGTTTTCGGCAACATTTGTTGCTTTTGACGTTTTCTTCTTTAAGTTTGACAATACGAATAAGCATAGAAACAAAAACCGCTCTCTCTTCCTCATCCGTCCTCTCCCACGAACAAAATGTTTCCCAGTGCAAATCGGGACTTGGCTGCTATTATTGCCAAAATTTCTTCACCATATAAGATACGAACAATGTGAGATTAGAAACTTATGTAGTGTACTTGCTTGTTGTACGGAAATGTGCTTACTCTCCTAATGTCTGCCCAGCCCGATGTACGCCTTGTTGGGATGAGTGATCCTTCACATAATTTTGGAAAGAAATTTTTCTCATGCGAGCGGATTATATTATATATTGAATTGCCTGTCGACACCACTTTCTATTTAGAAAATACAACGTCGTGGTAGTAAATCAGAAATTTATTGCATATACCGAATTCGTAAGGGAACTCCTCTTTTTCAACTCTTCCGTTCAATTTCGACTGTTCTGTGGCATACAAATTCCTGCGCTTTCAAATAACATTTCTTGCCTAATCTGAACATAACAGAGAGGTTGTTGTTATATAAACCACTCCTAACCGACATAGCTTCAAATGGTGCTCCTTTGAAGCTTTTAAGGGTTTTTTAGTGCGCATACTTCGAGGTGTGTTATTAAGACGGCCTATGGAAATTAGGTCAAAGTATTACCCCACCCAGTCTTAGCACAGTTATTGCCCTACTACTTCGTTCAACACAGAATGATTTGTTTGAGTTGAAGCATTGCGTTACTCAATGATTGAAGATAACAAAAACTGGTTCGTTATACTTTTTTAGTCTCAGAAGATGAGTGATTGTATTAAGATGGATTTTCAGCGCCTCCTCAAAGATGGGAATATTTAGTGTTATTTCATTCATGTTGCAAAACCTTCATTTTCATACATTTATTCCAATAAATTAAACAAGTATAGGCCTGTGAATTTAGATTTATTGCTATATAGTTACGCTCAACATATCTTTGGTGAAATAAAAATCCATACTCAAGTCACACGAATGCCAAGACTTACTATTTGATTGGTTTTGAGAAACGACAGATACTGGGGTAGATGGCGTTTGGTGCTCACTTAATTCCTCTACAGCAACGTTACCCTCGTTATTTAAAAGGACCAGCTTGTATATGCACTATCCGCAGCACATTGGACACTCTTTTTATAGTTTAATTTTTAATTTTAACTTAAAATAGCTCTTCGATTGTTGATATTTTTTCTCATGTTTCTAATGAAAATTTTTATTTCAGATCGTTTCTGTTCTGCTCATTATTCTTGGCAGTCTTATCTTGGATGCGTTGGGCGATTTGAAGTCAGTCAGTAATTTTGAAAATGCCAATATTATACCCATAATAGTTATAGTGTTGGGTGGTTCGATATTCATCGTATCATTACTTGCCTGCTGCGGTGCGATTAAGGAGATAAATTGGTGTATGATAATAGTAAGTGAGAAAGTTTTCTCATTTTTATATTTTCATTAGTGATCACGTCATACATATTTCCTTAACAAAAATGTGTTTTTCTTCCTCTTATTTCCTCTTTCTAGTACGCCATTTTAATGTTCGTACTGATGGGATTGCAGATCGCGCTTGTCGTTTGGGTTTTCTTGGAAAAAAATGAGTTCCTCAACACGATGGACTCAATTGTTCTTAACGCATACGATAACAGAAACAATGAGACCGATAACTCAATGAACACAATCCAGATTACAGTAAGCGATCTATTTTTAAGTAACCATTTGCAACAGTTTTAATATTTTTATTTTTTATTTTTTCTACTTTCATCAAATAGTTCAACTGTTGCGGCTACAATAACTACTCGGATTATAGTAGCTCAGGCATTCCCGCTTCTTGTTGTGGTTTTTCTGAAACGGATGCCCCATGCCCATCTTCCATTTACACCACCAGACAAGGCTGTAAGACGGTATTTTACAATTTCTGGATTGATAATTTGGGATTTGTACGATATGGTGGCATTGTAGTGATTGTCATCGAATTTTTGGCATTAGTATCAGCATGCGGAGTGGCAGCGTGCAGACGAAAATCATTTAACACAAATACGGCTTAAGGACCGAATTTGTGTTAAATAGTTTAGTCATAATATGTAGTACAAAAGTTAAAGTAAAGTTGACTAATAATGAGTTGGTTAAACAATAGAACAAAAAAAAATCTTCACAACGAATATAAAATCAGTATTAACATTCACACATATGTATGCACACATTTTACCCAGATATATTCCAACATGAAATCGGTATGAGCATAGGTAATTTTATTTCAGATAAAGTAAGCTGAATAAAATAATGCAGTCGCTTTGCAGTACGATTCGTTTTGAAAAGCAAAACTATAGAGTTTTTCATCTTTTTGAAATGAAACTTCTTAGGCGTCGATGGACGAGCGGGAATGGAGAGTAAAATTTCAAGGCCATGCAACGTTTTGGGCATTTTCGTTCAGCGAGAGAGAAAAAAGATATAACAGAGAGGAAAAAGAGAGAGAGAGCTATACCTTATATTTAGTTGATGATGAGTTTTTGTTGTACAGTACAATCGTTGGAACTGTTCGGCGCCGCCGCGACTATTTCAGACTGTTCAGCACTATGGCAATAAGAATGATAGCCGCTACGGCTGCGCCTATTAATGCATTTTGTTCTTGTAGTCGCTAGGCTTAGAATTTTAATTTTGGAAACATACGCATGTAGAGGCATAAAGTGAGTGTGTGCGGTTATATGTATGTAAATACACATATATATATGAATATGCATTGTTTTGCTTAGAATATAAACATCTACGTACATACATTGTCCCAACATATGTATTCGTATATGCATACATACATATGTATATGTAAACGCATAAGGTTTATATGAGATATTTGCATACATACAAATATTAGATACATGTTTGCATATGTTTGTCTATTTGCTCTTGATTTTTTTATAAATTTTGTCTATTTGTATTCTCTGCAAATGTTGCGAATTCATTAAGATATAGGTATATTCTTTCTCTCTATCAGCTAATAAAAACAATAAATGTACATAAATAAAACACACAAAAATTTGTCAAAATTATTTCTTGTTTCCATTATTTTATCATCATCAGAAGACTCCTCTGGAAACATAAAATGTACGCATCAAAATGCTCCATGACATTTTGGCATAGTTCGGGCTGTATATAATTTATAACTGTCATAATTTATTTTTTTCAGCTCTAGAACCCATGAGCTAGAAGCTCAGATCTATTGGTATACTTCTGGCGTAGCCCCAGAGAAAGAAAGCCAATCGTATCAAATCGCAAGATTTCGGCGGCCATTTGATATCGTTCTTTCGGGAGATATTGCGTCCTGGGAGTTTCGTTCGCAATAGACATTGTTTCATATACCGTGCGGCAAGCGGTTTCGTTCTGCTGAAACCACATTTTGTTCAAGCCTATGCCATCTAATTTGGGTCACAATTTCGAAGAAGCATGATCATTTTCGAAGAAGTACGGTCCGACAACTCCGCCCGACGATCGCACCAAGTCACAGAGTGTTAACAATGGGAGTCAACAAAGAGAAAATTCGGTACATTCCAAAGTTTTTCTTTGATAGAGGTGAAAATGCAAGCCAGGCCGAAATTGTGAAAGGTGTTTATAGGGCCGTCGATTTCGCATTTTTGATGTTAAAGATGCACCTAGCACAGGCAGGCCCAGAAATAATCGAAGTGGACTGGCATGTTAGTAGTCGTAGCATCGCCCAGGAGCTAAAGATCGATCATAAACGGTTTAAACCATTTTGAACCGGAAAATAAAAATAATTGAAAAATTTAAAATATTTTATCTTTTTTGTTCTCGAAAGAGTTTTCAAATTGACAAACTGCTAAAAAATAATTAATTTTAAAATATGGAATTTTTTTCGATCTATTGTACTCAGACTCACTTTTGAAATCGAACCATTCATGAAAAACCATGCGAATTCCTACAAGGTGATATTTGGAGAGCTATTGCCAAATTTTAGCTATAGAGAGAAAAGCGAAAGAAACTACAAATACTCTCACTTTGACAATCAGGTACCAAACAGCTGATCATCTGATTTGGTTTCACTGTGATTTCTGTGAGTTGCCTTCAGGCAGATTCTGGAATCCGAGTGACGCTGAATATGAAAATGAAATGAAGTGAAAAACGCATTATTTGTTAATTTTTCAACTCAAGGTTGAAATCAACTTTACAGCTGACAGCCGCCAGTTTAACTAAACCGAATAAGAAATTGTCGAAAAAAATTAGTGCATAAACCACATTTGTGTTTATTTTATTAGAAAATGAGAGACGAACATTCAAGATGTGCCAGAATTCGAGTCGGTGTACGCTGTTAGTACCATTATTTCAAGAAAAAAGTATAATAAGTTCATGTCCAACTACCGAGTCTACAAAAGTGCTTTTAATACGTTATGAGACGTTGTTGCTTCCGATTTAAAATAAATATCCATTTCTCTACAACTACAACTGGTGGCCACACTGGAAAATCACAACCCAAACACTAATCGGAAATTATACTGCATATAACTAGTTCCTAGGCGAGTTTTGTTAGCGGAACGGGCCGTAAAGTGCACCTCCTTCTGATTATGTGCTCTTTGAATGTGAGTAGTTCCAACTTCGCCCGATGCCATTCTCAAAGTTCAACGAACCCTAAAAAAATCGGGGCACAGGGTAAACAATTATGACATCATCGAAAAAAATAAAACAACCACTGATTCGGCTGTACTATTCTGGTGAATTGTCTGATGTTTTGTGTCTTGAGAATTTCTCAACGATCAAAGCTTGATTTGGGTTTGATTCAAAAGCTTTGCCAATGAAAAAGCTTTGAAGAAATCTTTGACTCGGAATTGCCCCGAATAGATCAACTAAAAGATCAACTAAATATCTATTTGAATCATTTGATTTCTAGTATGGTGAATGTTGTGCGCGAAGCTTAATGCAAAAATAGGTCGGCAGCTGTAGATTCTATGTTTCCGACGTTCTCTCC
Organism: Anastrepha obliqua; assembly: GCF_027943255.1. Lineage (NCBI taxonomy): Eukaryota > Metazoa > Arthropoda > Insecta > Diptera > Tephritidae > Anastrepha > Anastrepha obliqua. The sequence goes on from NC_072895.1 coordinate 48,060,082, forward strand.
CTTTCATTTTTCAATGAAACAATTATATTCAAACAAATTCGTAATTAACCTGCTTTTATTTCCTAAAACTATGCCACATTTATGGATACGAGTATAACAACCTTCTGACTGGAAATAGGTTTAATTGGCTTATTGAGATAAGATTTGCTGGCCTGGAATAGCTGTGCGGCAGTTACTACTATATAAAAAAATGATTAGAATTCAAATGGCAGTAATGCGTATGAAGTTTGCTGGAAAGCGCACCTAGAAAAATCGAAAGAGAAAATTCGTAACCAAAAAAAAAAAAAAACAAACAGCACACACACCAGAGTAAAGAAGGGTAAAAAAATTCACTAACATTATTAAACAAAAAATGGATTGCGGCGGAGTACTTGTCAAATATGTGCTTTTCATATTCAACATACTTTTTGTAGTAAGTATTAAAAAGAAAATGGAAAAGTGTTGTGTTAAATACCTTAAATGTTGAAGTGAAAACATACAAAAGGAAATGAAATTAAAAACCTCTGATAAAGAAATGTTTTTTTTTTAATTTTTCGGCACCTATTATTGCTTAGCGGAACATTAAGTAATTGCAGTGATGTGCTTTCATAATTTTTATGCGAATTATTTTACAATGAATCACGGTGCTCTATTTGTATAAAATTTGCTTGAAGTTTAAAAAGCTTTTGCTCTATCACATATATGTACTTGAGTAATATGGCAGCCATTATCCTAAAACAGACAAATAACATTTGCAGTTCCATACCTACATATGTATAAAGCCGCAAACATGTGTCTTGAGCAAACAAATTAGAAAAACATAAACTCTTATCTGTATAAAAATAAATCTTACTTGTTCTATCGGCGGTAAGGCGATTCACTCTTATCATAAATGGTGACAAATTTACATAAAAATTAATTGAATCTATTTTTGTTGGTTTTGAGGGCATTCTGTTTTTTTGTTTTTGCAAAAAACTAAAGTGATACTTCGTACTAAGTATATGTAAATATGGTGATTTTTCAACTGCATATACAGGGTGGTTGATGTAGTTTTTATTGCGGTCTTGTTGGTGTGCATGATTCATTCAGCGTGTCAGCTCTGTCATAAATACATGGAACTTCAATTTCTTGAATTATCAGATTTTGAGTACGAAATAGGATTTGTTGACATCTCAAGGATGTTAAATGCTGACCCACTTCAAAGAGGTTTTCGTTCGCCAATGATGATAGGATGAAAAGGAATCGACGCTGTGACTAAAAGCAACAGTAAACAAGGTCCGGCACTCGAAGTATAACTAATTGAAAAGGCCATAAATTTAGTTTGGAAAATTACTTTTATTCAATTCAAAGTAAAAAAATTGTGAAAGTAATACAAAATTAAAAATCAATTTAATTTTACTCGATATGACAACCTTTTGCCTTGACTATGGCGTTGAGACGGTCCAGAAACGAATCGCAAGCTGCTCGAATGTTACTAGCAGGTATTTTGGCTCACTCGCGGACAATGGCTTTTCTCAGCGCCTCGAGACTGGTGAGTCTTTTAGTTCGGACCTTGCTCTCCAAAATGGCTCAAAGAGAATAATCCATCGGATTCGCGTTGGTGAATTTGAGCGCCATTGTGTGGACGTTATGTATAAGTTCGGAACGTTGTTTTTAGCCATTTTTAGCTTTTGAGATGGTGCCGAGTCCAGTTGAAACGTCCATGGCCTGCCACCGAAATGTTTGTCTGCCCTCGGCTTGGCTTCAAAGCAACCTCCAGTCTACTTTCCCGATAATATTCCGCATTTACCTTGAAGGCTCGATGAAAACGATTGGAGAGCGCCCATCTGCGGTTACGGCGACCCAAAACATTGCCTGTAGAGGGTGCTACCTCGCGGCGATGACTTAAATTCTCGTATGAACGGCCGTTCAAATAAACCCTCTCGTTTTGGGAGTTTACGAATTGCTCTATTTGAAAAATTTTCTCGTCAGAAAAGACAATGCTCGGACATTGACCGCTTTCGCCCAAGTCAAGCAACTCCTTCGCTCTCTTAAGTCTGACTGGTTGCTGTTTTGGTGTGAGATCATGAGCTTTTGGATCTTGTACGGCTTGACTTTGAGATCATTTCTCAGTATGCGGCAGATGCTACGGTGAGATATTTTCAGTTCTTTCGCCATTTCATAGCCACTCTTTAGGGGATTTTGCTCAAGTCGCTTCTTCACTTTTTGAACCATTTCACGCGACGTTACAGTATTTTGATGACCACCTCCATGACGTTTCGCGATGCAACCAGTATCATTGTAACGAGTAATGATGCGATAAATAAAACCTTTATTTACTTTAAGGTGATCGGGCTCACGAACAATCGCTCGTTTTGAGTTTCAAACTAAATACAAAGCAAATCACACTTTTACGTTTGAAATCCATTACTGATTTCCTTTTTTCGTGTTTACTCTCTGCAAAATGTTTCCGCGCACTTGTAAACAATACTCTGGACTGTCATTTCGACAACTAACAGACAGCTGATACCCGTGCATCAGCTGCACGAGCGGTCTGAAGTTGGTTACACTTCGAGTGCCGGACCCTGTCATTTATTTAACTACAATTTGGACACAGTGATATACGAGGATCGAACGGCAGTTCGGACTAGGTCGTTTCTCAGGCTAAGTTGAAAAGGTGCCACACGTAATATGAGATCACAACGGTAGGAGTTGGGAACTTCCCCTTCATAGAGGGAACTATAATGGCCGAAGTGTTGAGAGCTATTTTATTTTAGTCCGATCTTCTTCTGCAACATTTTCAGTCCAATTTAATTCACCTTGAAGACGGTAATGCAGATTTAGGAAAGACTCTTTTTAAAAAATAATAGGGAATTGAACGGCTGATAGGCTGACCAAAAGCGGTTGAAACCTCGTGTTTACCTCTCTCAGCTACTTTATGGTGTGCAGTATAATCTAAAACTTACGTTTTCATACAATCTCTTCTTAACACTAAGTAAAAGTTCTGATCTATGTGAGATCTCTGGTTACTAACATGTTAATTTTGGCATGACAAATAAGCCCTAAACAATCCGTAACTTTTTTATTAAATTTTTGAAAATACTTTGCTCAAGCAACACATAAATTCATTTTTTTCAGCAAACTGATAAAATTGACGATAACAGTTAAATACTTCCTTTCTACTACGTTGTGTATTAATTATGCCGTACTAGCCCCATGTATCTAATAAAAGTATTCAGTCATTTATAATACCGCGAATTTATCAGTGAAAAATGTTCAAATTATGGATACGAATACGTTAATGACGTCATTATAGTTAAATACTCGTGCTTAAATTTGGCCCAGTTTTTAATAATTAGGAGTTTTTAAAAAAATATACGATTTACGACCTACAGTTTGATGCCGCCTCCAAGCACCTCTGGATGGCAGATGGTTTCTATTTTTTTTTTTTTTGTTCAGATTTGTCATTGACTACCGAGGGGTGACAACAACTAGAAAAAACCTTTTTCTATCATTCTATTCCACAGATTCGAACCCGGGCCCTCTTATAAGATAAACACGCACGAGCCACGGTTCGGAACAAAAAAAAAACACATGGGCTGAAAAGTAGCGGGCCTATCCCTGACCCCTTTTTCAGTTAATAGTAACCTTAAAAAGACAGCTGTTAAAATTTCATGATATTCTATTCATTCGTTCGTGAGTTATTGTGCTAGGAGTAACGCTACTTTTGTTATTTTCAAAATAATGGATCAAAAAGAATTTCGTGTTTTAATTTTACACTGCTTTTGATGGGGAAAAATACCGTTCAAGCAAAGCAATGGCTTGAAAAGTGTTATGGGGACTCCACTCCATCAGAAAGAACTATAAAACGTGGTCGTAGAGACGCCAATGATGCACAATGCAAACAACGCTCAAATGAGGCGGTAACACCAGAAAACATAAAAAAAACTCCACAAAATCGTTTTTAATGATCGAAAAGTGAAGTTGCGTGAGTTAGCTGACATCGTAAAGACATAAAAAAAAAAAAAAAAAAAAAAAAAAAAAAAAAAAAAAAACGTGTTGGCATTATATTGCATGAGCATTTGACTATGAGAAAGCTCTGTTCAAAGTGGGTGCCGCGTTCTCTTCATCAAGACAGGGCACCGTGCCACAAGTTAATCAAAACAATGGCAAAACTACATGCATTGAACTTCGAATCGCTCCCACCCATCCACCGTATTCGCCAGATTTGACTCACAGCGACTACTGGCTGTTCACAGACCTAAAAAAAATGCTCACCGGTAAGAAATTTCGCTCGAATGAAGAAGTTGCCGCTGAAATCGAGGCTTATTTTGAGCAAAAGACAACTCGTTCTACAAAAGTGGTATTGAAAAGTTAGAGCGGCGCTAGAATGATTGTGTTGTTCTTGATGGAAATTACGTTGATGAATGAAATTAATTTTGAACATACAAAAAAAAAACGTGTTTTCATTGTTAGACCCGGGACTTTTCAGCCAATATGTTACATATGCACTTGTATATTTAAAATAACTTACTTACTTATGTGGCGTTACAACCGTGTGTCGGTTTCGCTAGCTGTTTCTGTCCTGCCTTCGTTGGTGCCAGTTGGAAATCTCGAGTGAAGACAGGTCCTGCAGCACATGGTCTTACCAACGGAGATGTGGTCTTCCTCTTCCACGCCTTCGCTCACGTCGTAAATTCGCCTTGCGGGAGCTACTTCTTTCATACGGGTCACATGTCCCTATATGACTCATACAACTCGCTGTTCTACCGTACGCGGTACTTCTCACTAACGCGAAGAGGGCCAAAGATCTTACGTAGAATTTTTCTCTCGAAGACTCCCAAAACTTTTTCATCCGCTATTGACCTCGTCCATGCGTCTGCGCCATATATTAGGATGGGATTGATGAGCGTTCTGTAGAGTGCCAGTTTGATCCTTCGCGAGAGAGCTCTATTTCTCAGTTGCTTACTGAGCTCAGAGTAACACCTGTTGGCAAGAGTTATTCTCCGTTTGATCTTCAGATTGGTGTCATTTCTGTTGTTAATACTGGTCCCAAGGTAGACAAAGATATCACTTTTTTAAATTTAATTTAAAATAACACTATTTTTAATTTAATTCAATTCTTTGATTATCGCTATAATGAGATCATCCTTCGTCAAATGCAACCTATTGGTGGCAAAGCGAAAGAGTATTCTTTTATAAATTTAAGGATTGTATTCACGTTAATAATTGTGACTTCTTCAATTAAATTTTTATTATTAACAGGTATGTGGCATATTGCTAATTGTCTTCGGTTCCATATTAGTATCGCACATCCAGCAAGTGGGTAGCGTGGCGCAAACAATGGAGGCCAACAGCATTCCCATTGCCATACTTGTTTTGGGCAGTGTGATATTTATTATCTCATTCTTAGGCTGTTGTGGAGCAATACGCGAAAATACATGTTGCACAATGACGGTAATTTTGGAATAAAAATCTTTTTACATGCATGCTTTTACTTAATATATATATATTATATACTCGTTCATTTCTATTCACAGTATTCCGTCTTCATGCTCGTACTTTTCCTGGCGCAAATAGCTTTAATAGTGCTGGTCTGGACACAACGTGTTAAGCTCCTCAATTATATGAATCAAGTTGTGTCTACGATTTGGAATCAACACAAAACTGATCCGAAAGTAATGGACGCTCTACAATTAACCGTAAGATTTGCGAACGCTACGGATTTATGGCGAGCATTTATTTATGATTTAATTTTCACGTATGTAGTTTAATTGCTGTGGCTTAAATGGCTCAACCGATTACACTTTCAATTTGGAGTCGATTCCGAATTCGTGCTGTGGTTCGAGTGCTGTATCTTGCAGTGTTTTAGATGCGCTGAAGAAGCCTGGTTGCAGTGCAGCATTCACTAACTTCTGGGATAAAAGCATTGATATAGTGCGTTATGCTGGACTCGGCGTTGCTGCTATTGAGGTAGGGGCTTGTAATTGATATCTTAACTACATATCTCAACTATATTTTTTTAATTTTATTTCTATATTTCTAGTTGGTTGCTTTCATCTTCGCTTGTTGCTTAGCCAACCAAGTACGCAACACAAGAAGGAGAGCGAACTACTAAAATTACAATGGCCGACAAAACGAGGGGTTATGTCTTCAAAGTCTTCAATAAGTAACTTTATATGTTGTTGCTACTTGTATAACTGACACAAACTTAAGTTTAAGACATTACTGCTTAAGTAAGGTGTTGGTGGAATTAATTTTTTGAAATCTTGTTCCTGTACAAAATCCTGTTTTAACGAAATACTTAAATAAAACCGATAAATTTTCGCGGAAGCGGAAATTATAACATTATATTTATGATCAATAACAAGAGTGCCTACAATTCATGGGTATTGTTTTGGGAACACTGTTGAATGGAACCGACCGGGTGTCTGCACTAGCTATGCATGTCCCGCGCAATAAGTACGAGGGGTGACTTTTATATGTCAGGATTAGAGAACAAAAACAAATTTTAATCATCGAAAATCACTTTATTGTTTTTCAAAATATTCTCTATGAAGATCTATACACTTTTGCATGCGTTTGGACTAATTGTCGAAGAACTCTTGCCACTCCGAATGAGGTACCTTCAAAATATGCGCTTCTGAATACCGCAACCGCTTCTTCAGGTGTCGAAAAACGTTGACCTCTCAGTTTGTTTTTTACGTACGGGACTAAAAAGAATTCATTCGGTGCCAAGTCAGGACTATACGGTGGATGACCCATTAATTCGATGTTTTGGGTGCTTAAAAATGCAGTTGTTTGAGCCGATGTGTGAGAGCTCGCATTGTCCTGGTGAAGAGTGATCCGTCTTTGGCGATTGGTTTTCCTAATTTCTTGGAAGATAACTGGCAAACAAATGGTTGTGTACCACTCAGAATTTACTGTTCTGCGTTGTTCTAGTGGTACGGTTGCAACATGAACAGTTTTTCCGAAAAAACAGGCGACCATTTGCTTGGAAGTGCTTCGTGCGCGAACAACTTTCGTTGGATTTGGCTCATCAGCACCCATACAGTTGACTGCTGTTTACTTTCGGGCTCATACGCGTAAATCCATGATTCATCACCTGTCACGATGTCATAGACGTGTTTCGAAGCCTCGCGATCGTATTTTTTGAGCATTTCCTTCGACCAATCGACACGAGCCTTTTTTTGAGCGATTGACAAATTGTGTGGGATCCAACGCGAACAAATTTTTTTGACAATCAAATGTTTATGCAATATTGAATGTAAGATGGTCCCACTAATGCCTAAGATTGTCTCAATCTCACGATAGGTCACATGACGATCTTGCAATTTCAGTTCGCGCACAGCATCAATGGTTTTCGGAACAACAACTGATTTTGGACGACCTTCACGAAATTCGTCTTGGAGTGAACTACGACCACAATTGAATTCACCATACCATCGATAAACACTGGTCCTTGATGGAGCTTCATCGCCAAAAAATGAATTAAGTTCATCCATGCAATGCTGCTGAGTTAATCCACGTCGAAAGTTGTAAAAAATAATGGCACGAAAATGTTCACGATTTAATTCCATTTTTGGACCGAGATGAATCTTTAAGTTACTGTAAATAACACAAATAGCGCTGGTATTTCAAAACGTTCTGAGTACGTAAAAGCCAAAAAATGTGAAACTTTGCGATACAGCTGTCAGTTGCCAGATTGCAACACCAGGGTTGCCAAATCCCGACATATAAAAGGCACCCCTCGTAGCATACCATGCAAGGTGAAGGCCAAAATAAACAAGACTGGCGTCATAAAAATGTTTTTGATGATGCCATCTTTTTAATAAGTTAGTGCCTTGGAAGTTGCATCCCTAGCTGACTTCCAGTGAAAGCTTGGTGACATTCGATTCAGTTGAAGCGAAGTTATTGCGTCTAAAATATCAGTATGTTTGTGTCATCTGTACAAAAATGAGTTTCGAACAAAGAACTCTAATACAAAATTTTGTTTTAAAATCGGTAAAATGTTTACCGAAACATTTGAATTGGTGAAAAAAGTCTATGGCGATGATTGTCTATCTCGTGCCAGAGTTCATGAGGGGTTTATACGTTTCAGAGATGGTTGTGAAGACATAAATGACAATGAACATACGGGCCGCCCAAAATCAGTAATCACCAAAAACTCCATCGAATTGTTTGTAAATTTATCAAAAATTAACCGAAATCATCGTTGAAATTCATGGAATCGGAGTTGAATATACGCAAAACAACGATTTATCGAATTTTAACCGATAATTTGGGGTTACGAAAGCTCCGTGCACGTTTCATTCCGCACAAGTTAAGTGAGTTGCTCAGAATTCAACATTTGAAAAGCCTCATTAAAGAGGCGAGAAAAGACGAGAACTTTATGTACAACATTGTAACTGGTGATAAAACGTGGTGTATCCAACATGAACCTGGAACTAAGCGTCAAAGTGCCGAATGGAAGGCCCCAGACGAACGACCACCCAGAGATCGCGTTTGGAGAAGTCAAAAATCAAGCCGATGCTCATTTGTTTTTACGATTCCAAGGGAATTGTCCACAAGGAGTTCGTGCCAATGGGCCAAACAGTTAATAGAATTTTCTATCTTGGCGTTTTGAAGCGTGTGAATACCGCGAAGGAGGAACCTGGCGCTTATTGCATGAAAATCCACCATCTCATCGATCCACTCTTGCGACTGATTTTTTGACTAGTAATCGCATTTTAACCATCAATCACTCACCGTCACATCAGGCGAACTGATATGGCTCCATGTGACTTCTACATATTCGTAAAATTGCATTTGGCCATGAAAGGAAACCGTTTTGCGTCCGTAGAGGCCATTCAAAGGGCTTGTACCGACATCCTGAAGAATATTCCGGTCAATGACCTGAAACACTCTATCGAAAAGCTTAGCTAAAACCAAAATCTATCTTAAAATCAGTTTCTAAAATCTAGTTTTTATCTAGAATGAGAGAGATCAGAGCTAACCATATGAAAAGGAATAATTTACACGGCACACACTAGGGATTTTTGTACAGAGATGCGGAAAAAAGTATACATCCCAAAAAATATTTACATTTTTACTACTAACGAAGTTGTATATATTTGTGTATGAAAAGAACATGTGTAAAAACTATTTAAAACAAAAAATGTAAAAAACAATGTTTTTTGAAGTGAAAACTCCTTTAGAATCGTTGGGAGTGATTTGAGAAAAAGTGAAACGAAAAAAGCGACACTCTTGGCTACGAATATTACATATACACGTAGCGACGAACTAAATAACTTTTAGGCCAGCGCCGACAGCATGGCGCGATAGCCGAGCGGCTAGCAATGTGAGCTTCCGATCCAAAATCCTTGGTTCGAATCACAAGAAAAAAAAATTTTTTATAAAGTTATTTTATTTTATTTTATGATATGTTTATGAGGAGCTTTTTTTCATGGCAGAAATACACTCGGTGTTTTGCCATTGCCTGCTGAGGAGTGAGCGCTATTAGAAAAATAGTTTTCCTTAATTTTGGTGTTTTCACCGAGATTCGAACTGACGTTCTCTCTGTGAATTCTGAATAGTAGTCACGCACCAACCCATTCGGCTACGGCGTTTGTTTAATTTTACTGATGCAAAAATGAGGGAAAATATTTGAATAAAGTTTGCTTACTGTTTACACATTTTCCAAAGGTGACGGAGAACCAAAAAAAAAAGTCGATTTTCAAACAAATACGAGTGCATATGTGTAATTGTGTTAGAGTTTCGGTCACGCCCCAGCGAAACCTGCGTGCATATGTGTTTGTAACATTCAAAAAAATGTAATTGTGTTAGAGTTTCGGTCACGCAGGTTTTGCTGGGGACGCTCATAATAGCAACCGCGTGTGTATTTTTATATTCGTAAATATTTTCATTTTTAAATATTTACCGCAATTATGCCGAAAAATAATGCAGAAAAGTGTCGTGAATATCGACAGAAAAAAAATCAATAAATAGCATCACGGAATTCATTCACGAAAATTTAATAAAGTATACACCAGAAGTATCGCGGATACTTAGAAAAGATTACGATAAAGTTCCAATGATTTTAAGTGGCGATTTTAACGTAAATTTTGCATTGGACACAGCGGTTCCTTCAATTGACTTTCTCAATACAACATTCAATTTAAAAATGTGTAACAATCGCACTGAATCGACAACACGATCAAAAACAACAATTGACGCGGTATTTCAAAGATATGTTGACAACATCGAAACCAAAGCATTTGTATCATATTTTAGCTATCATAAGCCACTCGTATCATTTGTTGAAATTGAAAACAATGAGGATGAATAATAATAAAATGAAGAAAATAAAATATGAACTTTATAGCAATATTATAATGAACCTATAATTATGCCGCTCCTAATGCTGCTTTCGTCTTATTCTCTCTCAGTTTCACTTCTATCGCGTCTAACCGTTGGACTGGTATTTTTTTTTTGTTTGACAAAATGTTGGTGATTTGAATTTCGATGTGTGTTTTTCACCATTTTTTTGATTTTCAACAGGCCCAAAAAAATAGTTATTTTCAAAATTTTGAAAATCGGCTACTTACAACGATAGACAGTGCGATAACAAAAATTTTTAAATAAAGAAAATTAAAGTCGGTGCATTAGTCTTTGAGAAATCGTTGCCACCGTATCAAAAAAAGTCGTTTCGAGAAAAACGCGTTTGAAATAAGGCAACATATCGTAAGCGCTACGGGGCCGCTCCGACGGGCGCTCACTTAAGCGCACATAGAATCGGGAATAAAGCGAATTTCGCTTTAAAAAATTTTCTACATTTTCTTGAGTAGTTATACTAACAATTAATGCAAAAAAAAATCGATTTTTTTGAATTTTCACAGTGGCATTCCCCCTTAACAGGCAAAAAAAAAAATTGGACTGTTTTATTTTATTTTTATTTTAAAATTTGTAAGGCGTTACAATATTTTTGAATGTTTTAAAATTGATATGCGGTATTTTCGTTATCGCTTTCATTGCTACTCTTTCATTCTTCTAAATTTTCTGCTGCCTTATACAAAATTCGCTATATCAATAACAAGACTTGGATCATATTTTTTTGCATGTGCCAAAAAACCATTTACAATATCAAAATCAAAATCTTCACTTTTTGGCTTTTACGTATTTGTTACTGTTCTTAACTTCACTGGGTTTTCCATCTTCACTTTCCGAAGAACTATCAACGGATTTTTCAAAACTATCTCTGATGTCTCTCTTGCGTTCTAGGTATCAAACGTGCGACTAAAAAATAAATGCACGCACTATGGCTACTTTTTTACAATTCAACAATATTTTTTACATCGCTTGGTATTTGATAATTTTGAGTTTTTATTGTTAATTGGTTTTTTTTCTCACTCTGCAACTCTCTTACGCAATTTTCTGACACTTGTAATTATCCCAACTGTAAAGTACTAAATAAATAATGTAAAATCTACACATCTGAATAATATGAGTATGCTGAAAACTACAATCTGTGTTTTAACGCTCCATTTCTACACCGCGCGTTCTAAAAACCAAACTCTACACATTCAAAAATTCCGCGTTCTAAAATTCTACATGATTAAACAAAAATACAAGGTATGCATTTATCACGTTTTATTGTTTGATAATTTTACATACATATTTTACTTGCATAACGATTTTTATGTCGTGTCGCTTTTGAGTATATCCCAGGGCTTAATCACTTTCAATGATTTAATAAATATATTTATAATGTATTTTACTCATTTCTTTTTGTTAACGAATTCGATTTTAAAAATTAAAGGGAATTGTTTTAATTTTCAAAAAGTACACTCGGTTAGTTGAAAGTACATTATTGTATGCACAAAAATACAAAACAAGAAAACCAATTAAACAACATTGCTAGCCTCTAATTTCAATAAGTTTTCAAACAGCAGTAATACCCATTTCACCGAATCCATGCTGCCCATTACACATTTGTATTTACGACGAATTCATACAAGGTGCTATTACTAGAGTAGCTGATTCGTTTGGTTTTCTTGCGATTTGGTATTGTGATTGTCAAAATGTGCTATTTCTCTGCCGTTGCTTTATTTGATTGTTTTTCTTTACATTATGATTAATATTTTTTCATTCAAATTGTACCAAATTGTACAGACAAAATACATGTTTATAGTTGCAGTGCCACCACCTTCTATAGATTCGCCTTAGTTTGTGTTTTTCTACCCAACCAGTGCAGCCAGCTTTGTTTGTGCGGCAGAGGTGTGTTATGATTTGGCATCACAAGCGCATTTAAATTTCGTGAGTGGTGTGAATCGGTTGTATTATTTTTACTCTGTTGTGACTCGCTGTTTATTTCGTGCACCGTCGTTTAAACATTTCATACAAGTGAAAGGAAAGGGCAGCAAGAGTTGTTCGTTAAGGTATAATTCGTAAGATAATTGGAAAATTGTAAATCAAAGAAAATTAAATAAATATGTGTTATTTACATATGTAATAAATACATCGCAAGTACTGTTAAAATGCCAAAACTTTGTTGTCTGCTCTACGCCCATTCATAACAAAGTGGTTTTGATGAATTTTGGTGGGAGGCAATTCGAATGCTGCGCATGGATGCTGATTTCTCACTCCCAATTGTCTTTATTCATAAATTGCGACGCAATTTTCGCGAATCGTAAGGATGTCCTTTCGATGCTTATACATTATATCTATCTACATACATAGACAGAAAACCGTTTATTGTTCGCTGATGTTTACTAAAATTGGGATTCTGTTTTCGGTTTCATGAAGGATTTATTTGTTTTCTATAGGATAAAGCACATGAATCTACATATGTATGTAGAATGAAGTATACAATTATCCGTGGAGTGCAGTGAAACGTGTCAAAGTGGTTTTTTGTAATGGCTGTCATTTTATTCGAAGTGTGGTATATGCAATATCGTAGTTTCCATTTATTTTTAGTTCCTTTTGAATTCCCAAGCAAAGGAAATGCACGAATGGAAATCCTTAAGAAATAAAACAACTTAATAAATAACTCAGACGCGCCTGCTACTTATTGGCAGAGAACAAGTGTCAATGAACACATGAGCAGATGTGGTGCATCTGTGAGCTGTCGTATGTGAAAGAAGTCAATAATGCCGCACACACAAAAGCCAAAAGAACTTAAACAGCGAATATAAATACGTAAAAAGATGCTGAGTTTTTTATACATACATAAGTTTTTGCATATTGAGTATAAAATGTGAAGGCAATCGTTCATGACAGAAAGAAATCATTGATTCAACAAAAATTTAAGGTAGAAAATTAAAAAGTAACATAAAGTGACGAAGTTAATGTGAGGGCTTGTGAGTAGATGTATGTAGCTATGAAAAGCATATTGTTTTGTATATTATGCAGCTGGTTTTACCGGTTTTGCGAAAACGGATACAAAGTAAATCGCAGAAAAACTACCTACCTGTGTTATGTTCCCCATATTGAGAGTGTTTGTCAACATGCGTCTCCAAAATATTGTAAATAAATGCATATTGCGTATACTTACGTAAATGTATATTAAATTATGTGGTTATGCAGTAACTTAATACACAGTAAGCTATGCAGTCACAGTATTAATAAAACACTTTCGTTAGCAACGTTACTTGATGCGATGTTAAGTTAACGTGCTTGCACAGTTCCCATTTGGTTTGCAGCAGCTTCAGCTTCTACGTACATATGTACATATGTATGGATCGATGCGTCATCTTAAAATCACATCGGATTCGGTATAATGCATATATTCATATGCGATAAATGAGAATCGCAACAATTGATATGATTTCGGAAAATGTCTGAATCGCCATTCCGTTGGCTGAGTCACACTGAAATTATCAATAATGATGCTGCTGAACCCTTTTCCTTGCAGTGCTTAACATATGTATATACATATGTACATATACCTATAGTTTGTATCAAGGTGGATAAATCCACCTTGGTTTGTACGTACTATTTAAAGCTGTCAATACGACTATCAAAACAATCATTTAGTTTCCTTGCGTGCAAATCAAATATGTTTTAAAATTTTTCATGATGCAAATCAAATATGTTTTAATTTTTTTCATGAAGGTTATTATGCGCGCTTCTAACGAGGTATGTAGATTCTCTAAAAAATTATAACGGGTATAATAGTGTCGTGCGCTCCTTTATGTTGGGATTTTCACAAACCTCGTTTACCTAATTTTTAAAATCGAAATTTCGCAAACGACCCCTAGAGCGAAGTCGACTATATTAATATCACGTTTGTACAGCAGCAGCATAGTACTTTTGTGGTAAATGGTACCGCTATTTTGCTACTTTGATTCTAAACGTTGGAACTTAAGTCACATCAGAATTGACATATGTATATCCAACCACCTGCTCTACAGTTACGGAGAAAGAAGAAATGCTTACTCATGGTCGCAAAGGTGCATGTTCTACACATACATACATATGAGCTTATAAATAAAATTTGCATTCAGGCCAATAACCCCAGTTGCTAGTTGCGTTACACCTGTAATGTAATTATTTAGATTAATACTGCATATGCCTCAAAGTGTATTAAACAAAGGGGATTAAATACAATATATGACTGGACAAAACTGACCGAAATCTACTGGATCTGAGAGTGTTTAGACAGTCAATAAACGACATTCACCGGGAGACCGTCACCACCTTCTTAAGCTCCCGTCCTGTGAATGCTGTAATCGGAGTCCAACCACCACCTATAGCAGATGAAGAGCTTCAGCTTCCTCGTGAGACATGTGTAACACTGGCTTAATTACGTTCTGGATATTACAGCAGGTTAAACTTCTACTTATCCAGAATCGACCCCGACATACTAAACATATGTCCAGCATGTGAAGGCACCCCGCACGACACTAACCACCTTTTCACATGCCCCCTAAAACCGACTCATCTAACACTCCTCTCCCTCTGGACCCAACCCGTCGAAACAGCATGTTTCCTAGGCCTACCTTTAGATGAGCTAGACGAAGACGACCGATGATATGCCCGACACTAGCGGGGCTACTATTACTGTTAACAAACAAATAAACAATATATGACAATTCATTTTTTTTTTAGTTTTTGGCATATATATCGCCATTTACTTAACCCTTTTTTACTTTTCTTTTTAATCAAATTATTCCATGTAATTGAAAAATAATTAAATCTTAAATTGAAAAAGCAATTATTGAAAGAAAAAACTAAAAATGCCAAACACTTGTTGAAAAAATTATAACGCTGGGAGTGAATGCATGGTTTGTCTATTTTAATATATAAAGGGTGGGCCAAATAAGTCCTGTTAAACACAAATAACTTTTTTATCTTTTGTTTTGTTTTTATTTTCCCTTTTTGTAGGTTATAATTGAATTGTTGGAAATTTATTATGCACTGCTGCCGCAAGACCACCAACAACGACTACAATACGCTATTCGTTTTACACAATTTGCCACACAAATTGATTTTTTAAATAATGTTTTGATGTCGGATGAAGCGCATTTCCATTTAAATGGTTATGTCAACAAACAAAACTGTAGATTGTGGGGCTCTGGAAATCCAAGGGCAACACACCAACATCAGTTGCACCCATCTAAATGTACTGTTTGGTGCGGTGTTATGGCCACTAGGGTTATCGGTACATATTTCTTCAAAAGTGAGGATGAAACGCCGGAATCGATTTCAAGTTACAGAACATTGATTGAAAACTTTTTGTGGCCAATGGCGGCGCAGTATCCTAATTTGTGGTTTCAACAAGATGGAGCAACTGCGAATACTGCTAGGCAAACTATGGACCTGCTGCGTGAAATTTTTGGCGAACGTCTGATTTCCAAAAATTCAGATTTCCCTTGACCACCTCGTTCGCCAGATTTGACTGTGCCCGACTTCTTTTTATGGGGATATTTAAAAGACAAAGTGTATCTTAATAAACCAGAGACTATTAGACAGCTGAATCAAAATATTCGAAACGAAATACTGAGCCTTCAACCAGAAACATTATGTGGTGTAATGGAAAATGCGTTAAAAAAACCAATCTTTGTATCGAGAAAATTGTGGACATTTGTCTGATGTAATATTTCATATATAATTTCCATAAAATATATTCAATGTATAAAAACAATTAACCAAAATAGGTCTTATTTGGCCCACCCTGTACATACAACAGGCGGCCGCCAAAGCTGAATGGCTTGGTGCGTGACTATCATTCAGTAGTGTCTGGGTTCGAAACCTCGGACATAAAACACTAAATGCTAGAAAAAGTGTTTTCTAATGGCGGCCGTCCCCCGGCAGACAATGGCAAAACCTCCGAGTGCATTTCTGCCATCAAAAATATCCTCATGAAAAAACCCTCTGCAGAGTCGTCTTAAAACTGTAGTACCCTACATTTGTGGACCAAAATCCAGACGCACGAAGCTAATAAGAGGAGAAGATCGGACAAACACCCAACAAAGGAAGAAAACGTCTGCTATACAGTCGGTGTAACAGAAGCGTGACTGGAGAAATTCAAACTTCGATTTCGGTTGTAAAAAAATTTAAATGTTTCTAAATAGGCGTATCTTTATTGCAATACGCGTTGGGCTATTTGTTAGTTTTGTGAGAAATTTAGAAAGCAGGTTGTTTGTAGCAGCTTTCCATGTATACACCCTAATGGCATTGCATTTGTAGCAAGATATTTGAAGAAATCGTAGGCGTTCATAAATAAATGGGTGCAACGGTATACCAAAGTTAAAACCGTTGACAACTTCCCCGAATGAGGCCAAAAAAAAAAAAAGATACCTCTCCAAAGCAAGATCAGAAGACCATTGATTTGTTTGCGACAAAGCCGAACTTATCGTTACGTGAAGCTGAATCAGTTTTGAGGAAAAGTGGAGTTAATGTAATATAGAAGACATCAAAATCTGGAACACATTGAAAAAACCACTGTGCTCTTTATCACATATCGAAAAAATACTGGCAAAAGTAATATTTACGTATGAATCTTCCATTTGAGCGAATAGTTACATACGTCGTGCCTGGTGTACTGCATCGATAATCGACAACTTCAACAAACTGCTAAGCATACAGTTGAAGTTCATGTTGTAGTTGTTGTTGTTGTTGTTGTTGTTGTAGCAGCATAAACATTCCCCGTGCATATACGAGGAATGCTACTGAAGTGACAGTCCTTGGCCGGACACAAATCCGGGTTGCTCCGGCCACGCAGAACTGGCTGTCGAAAGAACGAGTTGAAGTTCATGTTAAGGGCTGCTTGCTTGAGAAATGATGGGGCCGTGTGTAGTGTGGAAACAGCAAAATGAGATGGAAATATTGAAATGTTCTTCACAGTCGCCCGATTCAAACCCCATTGAAAATGTTTGTACAATAGTTAAGAAAAAAATCGAAGGAATTCGAATATGGAAGGTCAAACAGTTACTAAGGCAAATTCGGCTGATTTGGAGCCGATACCTCTACAAAGTATGACTCACGCTTGTGAATCCCGTATAGCTAATTGTGCTCACTTAAAATTTTATTATCATATTTTATATCAACCGAATCGGCTGGTGGGGAAAAATTATCGTTGGACCTTCCACTAGAAACCGGTCCCAGTTCGCTGGCAACAGCGGTGCAGTCAACATCGCCCCGCGCGTGAAAGCTCTTTTTAAAAGTGTGTTAGGATTTTGCAGTGGCGAAAATGCAGCGATCGTTGGAGCAACGTTACTCGATAAAATTTTGCGTAAAGCTAAACAAAACGAGTACCGAAACCATTGGGCTACTCAAGGAGGCTTACGGTGATCAATCTCTGTCCAGTGCCCAGGTAAAACGGTGGCACAACTCGTTCAAGGAAGGCCGGGAGGCCCGACCTCGTCAACAATTGGACCCTTCATCACGACAATGCGCCGGCGCACGGCGCCTTCCTCTGCACCTCTGCATTGGCCAAGATGGGGGTTCCGGTGGTTCCTCACCCTCTCTACAGCCCAGACCTGTCCCCTCCGGACTTCTTCTTGTTCCTGCGCCTGAAAAGAAAGCTGAAGGGGAGGCGTCTCGACTCCATCGAGGCGATCCAAAAAACTGTGACAGCCGAATTGAACGCGATTCCGGCGGATTTGTTTAAAAATGTTTAATAAAACTGCTTAAAAAAAAATAAGGCTCATTACTTTTCAATCCAACCCTGTATATTGCGTACAATAAATATAATAAACCCATGCAATGCAGTTTGTTAGAATCGAATTGGTCAAATACTTTCTAAGTCAGAGCGGTCACGGTTCTAATAGACTGTATAAATGATATACACACATTTCTACAAGCAAGCGACTTTTGGTACCTCATGCCCCAAAAAAACACAAATGGGTTAATGTACACAAATAATCAAAGTGTTTATTTTCATGTTGTCAAATAGGCGTATGTCAAATACTTATTCCACATTATTTTTTAAACTTTGTTATACCAAAATAAATAAACAAAATTTGTAATATCTCACCATGAATTGTGATATCTCACATGATGCAATGAAATGTTTCGACAATATGTTAATAATTATGTTCTATAACTTTTGAACTTTTATTTTCAGATTGAATTTGGTTTGCTTGTCCACTTCGCATACAAACATATAAAATTACCACAATGGATTGTGGCACATCGATGGCTAAATACTTGCTATTCGCATTCAACACCGTCGTATCGGTAAGTACTCAACATTTATTTTTAACGAAGGCTACAAATCTGCACAAAAATTGTCAGTAATAAAATATGACGGACGCACACTAAAATTTAAGAAAACAAATCGGAATTGTAAACAAGTACATCCGCAAATTAAGTGGTGCGATATCAATTACTAATTGCCCAAACCCTTGGCACTATAAAGAATAATATTAAAAGGCTTTTTAAAAATTCAAAAACATTTATTTGTTTAACTATACTGCGTTTCACTTGATATGCAAGATTTTTACGAGTATTTTGATTTGACACGGCGTCTTTCTTTACGTAGTTTGTTTAATTTGTTCTCCTTTAAGGGTGTTTTTGCTTTAGGGCACACAGACACACGAAGCACAGGACATTATCATTTGGCTAGGGGTACTGGTTTTCAAAGGTAAAAGCAACTAAACACTATACGATGGGCGTCAGCTAATTTGACATGCTGACAGTTCGATTGACATGGGAGTTTTTCACCACAAATGTGTATTTACAGTACCGCAATTGTGTTTTCTTTTGTTTTGGTGTACAAAACTTCTTCAAGGTCGTAATGAAACCGTTTATATATGCACCTTGACTGCCACATATCTTCAAATATTGTATAAAATATTATAATAATTCGTTTACTCGATGCTACTGCGCGACTAAGAATAAAAATAAAAAAATTATTAGTCAAAAGACTGCCAAGTTAAGGACCCAGGCCTGTTGGATCCAAAAATGAACAATTTTTTCTAATATTCAATACGTCTTGCTAACTCACTCGATATCCTCTTCTGGTGTAAAGAATAAGTAAAATACGGAAGTTCATAATTAAGTGCAACAGTTGGGCATCATGGCACTTGAAAAATTTCCATGACAACACAACAACATGTATGCGCATGTATTTTCCATCAAAAATTTGCTAATGCCATCATGCCAGACCATTTGCCCTTAATTGAAAATCGCCCTAATCTGACATTCTCTAACTTTTCATCTTTCATCATCTGTGGTATGATTTCTCCAATACAAAGCTTCATTTAAACCTATGCTTTTTGCCGAGTCTGATCGATGGAAATTCTAAATTCTTGCTAAAACTGAACGATCGTTCGCTGGGCGTCTTTGATAACTCAGGATTCGAGGGAAAATTTAACAAATCATAACCCTATGTTATTTAATCTCGATTGATTGATTTGATCTTGCAAGTTGTAAATATTGTAATTTTTTATATATTGCAAATTTAAAAAAAAAAATTACATTAGATTAATTTGAGGTTTGCACTTCGCTCTCATGATCTTTTGCGCCCTAAAAAAAGCAAAATATGTATATGCAATTTCAAGCGCAGTATTTTATAAAATTTATCATACTGAAAATCAATTGCAAACCAGCGTTGCAGTATTTCAGTACGAATTAAAATAATTGTCTTAAGGGGCGTCGTTGTTGTTGTAGCAGCATAAACATTCCCCGTGCATATACGAGGAATGCTGTTGAAGTGACAGTCCTTCGCCGGATATAAATCCGGGTCGTTCCGGTTAAGTAGAACCGACTGTCGTGGGTATTCTAGTGTAGAGGAAGAAGAAACAAAAAAATAATTTTACTATACATTTGTTTATCATTTGTTTGTTGATTATTAATTGTTACATTAAAAAATAACCAAAAAATAAATTGACAAAATTATGCGCAGTCAAAGTAGGGGGTCTAAAAAAAAGAGGGTGTCCTGGCGTGCGTGATTCTAATCCTCCTGGTGATCTGAAAAATAAAAACGAAATGGATTCTTAATTATTAAAGATACCGCTATCCAATGAGCCTTGACAAGTTAAATATTTTTTTTTACAGCCGCCATGTTTGAAATTGCATATTTTTCCAACAATTCCGATTTTTTTTAATACTAAATGCAAAGTTATAGTTACGAGCTGGGGTCATACGATGAAGGAATGTATAAAGAACATCCTTCCCAAATTTGAAATAAATCGGTCCAATAGAACTCGAGATATCTAGTTTTGAGGAAAACGCGTTCTAAGTTTTCAGACAAGACGGATCAGAACCGATGCCATGTCACCAAAAAGGCTATAACTCATGAAATAATAGGAATTAAAAAAAAATTATCTTAATAAATATTTTTAAATGTCTAAACTTTGCAAAAAAACTTCGATTTTTTCAAAATTCTACACAAAAATATCCAGTTTAACACGAAAAGTACTTGCTTAAAACTTTGCACCCAGTACAAATAAAAATATTCATATGCTAATTTTATAAAAAAAAAACTAATTATCGATATAGTAATCGAGTTATTATAGTAATCGGCTAAAAGCGCGTAAGCGGTTATCGCGTCAATCAAGAAGAAGAATCGAGTTATGCCCGATCATATCTAATTCCAATACAAAAGATGAAGAATACCAATCAAAACGAGCATTAGCTGTTACTCTGTTGCTCATTAAGACAATATTATTCTGAATGCGTTCACGATTTGTTGTATTTATTGCATTATTTTATAAGAAATACTGCAAAGAGTGAGTTGCTCTATTGTTTTTCATTTCATAATGCAAATACTTACATAATGCAATAAATACATTGTATTTGTATATATGAATCTATATATATTTCCACAATCGGTGCTCAGTAAAAAATGTTCGTAGAGCCTAACAAATTATTTTTGTAAATTAAACAATGGCTTTGTGAATCAGCACATTTGTGGCTCATCAATTACCGATACAGCGTGAAAAATTCCATTGTGTGGGTCGAACTATTCAAAAACGAAGAAAATCGAGCAGCAGCATCGCTAATTGCGACCGATATAGAGCCATATTATGCTTGACGATTTTTGTTCCCAAAAGTGAGTGAACATTGTCTGGAAAACATTGATTGCTTTTTATTGATTTACTTTTATAATATTCCAATGACTACTTCTGCAATTGAAATAACATTTTCGTTTAGTAAAAATAGCAAAATCCGATTACTTCAAACACGCAATACATCACAAGGGAATTATCATATAATATGAGCAACAACAAAACTGGCTTGAAATGCAACTCCACGCCTTTGAAGTGAGAAACAAGCTTATACACCTATACATTATATACATTATATATTATATATCAAAACATTTCGTGCGCACACTTAAATTGTTATGAGAAACCTAAGTACCATGAGAAATCAGGAGCTTCGCATGCCGAGAAAACTGAGAAATCAAGCGGACCTACGACATTAAGTGGCAATTATAAAAGGCGGCGCCACTTCAACATTGCTTCGCCGTTTTTTTTTATATTTTTTTATTTTTATTTTGTGTTATCAAAATTTTTTAAGTTTGGTATCCGCCGTAGGCAAGTTTGTTTGTGCTTGAGCTTTGCAAACCATTCGATATTTTCAATGCTTAGAAAGAAAATGAGTGATACCTATCGTTCAAAGTTTTAGACTTCAATGTTTTTCTCAAATTAATTCAAAATCAAAAAAGAAACCCGAAGAAGAAAAAGATACACTTAAAGGATAAACACAATAACTTATTTTAAAATGAGATTCAATCCGACTATTATTGATGATTAGGCCAGTTTAGCTGAACATTCGTTCAGATTTCGTGAATGTTGCGGTGATACAAAGTATTTTTTCTCACGCTTGTTGGGATCAATCAAGGACTTCTCCGTGGTCGGAGCCGCCAACACCAATCAAAGTTGAAGTATCAGGAATTGTTTTTTGAATTAATATTGCCTTTAAATTTTATGCATTTTGCTTACCTCAATTTTAGTTCCCAAGCCAAGAGTAGTGCTGTGAATACAATAAAAAAAGCTGCTACTGTCGTACGTGGATAAAGCTTTATCGATAGTAGAGCAAAAAATAAAATATATACGTATAAAATATATACGTCGATAGTTTGCTAACTCTGGTTTGTGTGTGGCATTCGTCTTTTGGAAGGCAGTGAAAAACTTCTGAGTACATTTCTGCCGTGAAAAAATCTCTCAAAAAAAAAAACCTCTGATTAGTCAATTGTTTATGCTTAGGAATACTTACATAGTACACACATTAAAGTACACATAAGTTTACTTCTTAAGCTTTCGAACAGTAATTTCTGTACATTCTTATAAAAGCCAACAACAAATTTCATTAATTGCTTCCGTATCTAAACAAAAAATAAGTCGAGAAAAGCAATTTTGTTGTGTTTATTTGTTTATCGCCGGATCTTGGATCGTTGAG
This sequence comes from Anastrepha obliqua, assembly GCF_027943255.1. NCBI lineage: Eukaryota > Metazoa > Arthropoda > Insecta > Diptera > Tephritidae > Anastrepha > Anastrepha obliqua. The sequence goes on from NC_072895.1 coordinate 48,082,870, forward strand.
GCTATACAGTTGCGAACGAAAAAATCTGTTTACCATTCATTATTTTTTACATGCGAACGTTTAGTAATTTTGGTATTACATCTTTTAAGAACGTTTAATAAATATTTAGGGGGAATATTCAGTATAATGCCGAAAAAAAATGCTTAAAGGGGAATAGGGAGATGTATTCCCATCCTAAACTGAATGCTGCACCCTCGGAGACTTATAGTTTTGAGTAATTTATGGTTAAAATTGTATAATTTAGCGAAAGGTTAGTGTAGCCAGATACTTCAAAATAAAACGAGTTTCGTATGCTGGTAGAATTTTACAGAAACGTTCGACTAGAATGGTGTTTGTAAATTTGTAGAATTTTTGCGCAGAATTCTTTCCGGGTAGGAGGCCTTTGGCCACGCTTCAAAAAAAATAACGCTCATAAATTATAACGTCAAATGTATTTGTGTAGTATGGAGACATCATAACTCCTCATCTCCATCATCAGCACTGAATTGAAATACTTCATTTTTGTTCAAGTCTTTATTTTCATTTGCAGGCATGCGGCAACACAATATTTTGTGTCAATTCCAATGAATTGTTATTCTCGTTTGAAATTTGAAAGTGATGATATTGACAAATGCATTGCATTTAATTTTTATTGAAATATTTTGAATACAAACATAAAAACAAGCAATAAATATATATTTTATGAAAGTTTAGAAAAAAATATAATATATTATATAAAATGTACCCGAAAAATATTGGTCGGTCGAAAAAGAACGTTCCATGGAAATGAACGTTTTGTTTTTCATACCAAACTGGCAGATGGCTTGGCAAACCAAACATTTTTTAGGGCATTTGCCCACTATTTTTAGCTTAAAGGCACCTGGGACTGCTCTCTTCATATCAGTATAAAACTAAGCTTCCTGAATCTAATATATTTAAAGCCTGCTTTGACGCATGCTTCATCGTCCATAACCACCCAGCCATATTTATGGCTATATAATTTTCGCGCACTTTTTTATCACTCTTATTTTCTTTATCATTTCGATTGGGTCCTACAATCTTTTTACATGATGGAAGACCTTCACTTTTGCACACTTCTTGGATGTTTCCTTCCGACATACCGGCCTGTTTTACAGCATCTCGAAGTTAAAGGTCAGGTTTTTTCGAATTATTTACACCATTATTTGGCTCTTGTTTCCGACGCAAATTCTTTTTTCTTTCACAGTCAGGTTTTCGTTTCACCGACAAGTTTTCATTAAATTTTTTCAGCACATAAGTTACCATACTTTTCCGATAATTTAAAGTTTTTCCTTTGGCATTATGTGACCATTTTCTTGTTTTTTGCGAACAATTTTCTCCGCAAGCTCTCGGTTAACCGAATACATTTTGAAGAGTACGTTGAAGGTACAAACTATGAATACCTATGTTTACTTAATTTTTAATTACAGATATTTTACGCAAGTGATGAGTAAATAAAATCGTCCAGTTTTTTTCGTGTCCATCCTTTAATGCGCGAAACTATAGTGAAATTGCTGAAGGCATTTTGAAGGCAGCTACTTACATGACTTTTATTTATGGATTATTATGAGTTATAAAGGTTCTTGAGGAACCACTACCTAACATCTCCACCAAGTTTCATAAAATCTTCTTTACATTTTTCTTACCAAAATTTGGCAATTGCTTCTGGGGCAATGCTCATAAATTTAACGTTTCTTCTCATTTTACAATCAATGTTGTTTGCACATTTCACGGCTGTGAATTTAGTACTAGCCTTTAGACGGCGTTTATAAAGGGGGACTTTTGTTGCTTCAACATTGCGAGTTCTCTTTTGGTGTTGCCCGCCCTGTTCACATACCTTTCGATTATTTAGTTTCTAGTCAACAACAACAGTGAGAAGGATGAGAACACAAAGGGTGTTGACAGTGCACGAGTTGACAAGTAACGGGTTGAAGCAACAAATGTTACCCTGTATGAACGCGCTCTTATTAATACTCATTGATTTCCAGAGCTGCTATAGGTCTCTTCTATTCGCCACTTGTCTGCTCGACTAACTTAACGAAAAATTTGCATGTGAAGGCAACAACAAAGTTATCAAACAAGATTCCCCGCTAGCGGGAATTGTTATATCTCATAAAACTGGTATAACTCATTATTTTACAAAAGGTATAACTCATTCTTTTATTTATTTATACCAGTTGCTTCATCCATTCGCCACTTACTAACGGTTGGCGAATCGAAAATGCCTTTACTCTCATAACATTGACTAATTTTCTTAAAATTCGACATTTTTTATCTTCCATATGCTCTCTATCGTGGCATTGCGTAAGCTCGTTTCACAAACCACAACATATTCATGTTAAAAAAGTTGTGTACACATTGGAGCTTTAACCTTATTAGACCCTTTACTCTTGGACTGCAAACTTACTGACTGCATGCATAGTTATGCCCGCTACTGTATTTGTGGATTACCCAATAATAGCACTCCATTAATTCGCTTGAAGCCGGCTTTTTACGGATTGCTACTTTTACTTCGACATTCGCCACTTCTGATTTTTGTTTACCTACACTACAACTCATTTACTTATGAACGTACCGGTCGAAAATGGCATGCATGTATGTATGTGCTCTAACGTTTTTGTTATTGTTCAAAAATCCTATAGTCTTGGCACTGACAAAAGGCCAGCCGCATGAGCTCGGAATGTCTTGCATAGGGGGGAAAAAAGATTTTAAATATGCTTTCCTCGGTATGACATCATCACAGTAGTTTAACTTAAACGAAACAAAAGCCAAGTTCAGATTAGGGTTGTTTAGTTCAAGGGTGAACATAAAACATTAAATAACGATGATTTGTGGAGCAGACTATTGGAGTTGAAGGAGGTAGCTAAAAGCTCATTGAAAAGGGAAAGTAATCGTTATTGAAATATAGGAATGTACACGGAAACATCTATTCCTCCTTTCCAGCATTGCGTGGTGCGACACCCATTATATAGTATGTCGACATTACAAAAATATTGCCCTGTGAAAATTTTGCGTATTTCGTATGAGAATAGAATGCAAAAAATTCAACAGTACTATCATACAACTTATATTTTTAATAGAATACAAACTATATACAGCTGCGGTCAAAATCTTCGTAGTGCACATACGTAAAATGGAATGGGTTAAAAAACTGCGTGTAATCGCTTTTATAAAAAATTTTATTTTTCCCCTCTTATAGCCCAAATGTCAAACAAAACAAATCCCAAAAAATATCCAACGTTTATCTTATTTCATTAAGGTAAAATTATATTATATTTAGAGAAACTGCAGCGAATTTTGAGCAGTCAAAAACTTAGTAGTGTAACAAATTGTAAGAAAAATGTTGACAAAACTTTTATATGATGGTGATTTTTGTTTTTTTTTTTTTTACATGGGGTTTTGTTTAGTATTTAAATTAGTATTTTGTTGCATGACTCTTTAAAATTGCAGCACAACGGCGTTGCATTGAATCAACATCTTTCAATCGAAATCGACTCCCATGCGCTCTTTACAGCTTCCCATAGTTGCGTATTAGATGTGGGCTTGCGTTGGGCTACTGCCTCCTTGGTTTACGTCTGGTGACTGTGGCGGCCATTCCATTACGTTGATTCCTCAAACCATCTTTTAGCAACTTTGCACGTGTGTTTGGGGTCGTTGTCTTGCTGGAACGTCCAAACAAGCGGCATTTCGTGTCTGGCATATGACAGCATGATGTCCTTGAGTATACCAACATATTGAAGCGCCAGTCATCATTTCCTTAACCCAACGCCTGGCCAAGAAAAGCATGCTCAGATCATAATGCTAGAACAACCATGCTTTATTGTTTTTGTTGTATACTTTGGCTGGTATTCGGTGTTAGGTGGTCGTCTTACATATTGGCGCGATCCCTTTCCACAATACAAGACAATCTTCGACTCGTCCGACCATAAAATGTTGCGCCATTTGGTCGAAGGCCAATTTATATGTTCTTTGGCGAATCGAAGTCTCTTTTCCACATACGTTTTTGTCAACAACGGTACTTTACCTGGACTGTGGGCACCCAGGTCGTGCTCACGCAAACGCCGACGAAGAGGCCTAATGCTCGAATACACTTTTAGGGCATCTTTTATCTCAGTAGCAGCCGCAAATGGAAACTGCTTTGGGTATCTGACGATAGATTTAACTTCTCTTGCTGACATTGCTAGCTTTCTTCCACGCTTTTTGCCCTTTAGTTTGTACTTGATGGCATTACGTATCATTGTTGGTGAGCAACTAATGATATTTTGCACTTCCACATAAGTTTTTCCATCAGCAATCAATTTTTTATGAGGGCTCGGGTGTGACTGACTAAAAAGCCGCTGGAACTAAAATTTCATGCAAAATTAACGAAACCAACATGCTAAGTTTAACAAGTGATTGCATAACTTGAAGTCGACTTCTTAATCTAACGGATTTTACTGTGGATAGCGAAAAAATGTGATAAAAAAACGAGGCCACTTAAATATAATGAGCCATAAGCACTACTAAGATTCGGACCGCAACTGTATGCATATTGAATATAAAAATATTGAACGATTCCCCTACTTCTTTTAACTATCATATTAAAGTTTTCGCATAACTGTTTTGACCTGAACAACGCTCACTCTTACCTTTTGTAGAGGGTAGAAAATGCTACGCATTCGCCTGGCCAGAGTCAACAGTTGACACGCAACGCTATGACACAAGAACACCAAAATTTGACAGCTCTGTCGCAGGGCGGAATAAATACGAGATTATTGCGCGAAAAAAAGACAACATAAAACTCAGACATCCTCAACCTCACGTTCTACACACACTTAAGACCCATTTGGCGGTTATGAATCTTTTATTATTTAGGTACATACTTATATTATTAACACGGAGCGGAGTATTCATAATTCCAATTAGTCACTTTTCGAACATATTCTTTGTTTCATTTTTCTTATCTCTTCTGGCCCCCTGCATGTTTTATGCTCTCTTGTTGTCACTAAGTATGTGCTATGTAAATAGTAAATACATATGATTACATGCTCAATCAGCAAAAGCCTCTTCCATTTTTGTTGGTTTGCCACCCATATCTCAGTTTCGTACTCATTCACTGCTAATTGAACTTAATTGCTGTGACTGTATGCGGCTATTGTGATCTTATTACAACAATAAGCAAATTAAAGTAGATTCTGTTTTTATGCGGTAGATACGTTCCGCAAGAAACAGCATAAAAAAACAGCATAAAAAAAGCTACCAGTTCTATAGTAAAACTATAGATACGTTTCAAAAGTGCTAAGAACCGCATAAATCCGAAATAATGTAATAAAATCGCATAAAAAGAGGGCACTAGTCCCATATTATAACTATAGATACGTTCCATAGACCGCATGAATCTGAAATAATTAAATAAAATCGCATAAACAAAATATTGTATTTTTGAAAATTATATCTTTATTTAAGAAACGTCAGAATCGAAAAATAAATTTACGTCAGAAATAGAATCAGACAATATCCACATGTTGCGCATTCGTTTAGGATTTGACATAAAATCACTTTCGTCAATTGAGGAAATGTACACGTCTGATCTAGATGGTTATGCATCGCATGCATGTAAATACATACATACTTACATTTGAGCGATTCCCTGTCATGTCATCCAAGTATTTATTTTTATTAAATTTTTATGAAAATAATTTTAGTAGTAGGCTGAAAAAATTTTGAGAAAAATGCAATTATTTGTAAGTTTTATTCTATGTTGAATTTTGTTTTTTTTTGCATCTCAATTTTATTACCTACATCTGTCTATGGATACTTGGTAATTTTTATAGCCTGGGTGGGAGGTTAATTGTTACTTGAAATCAACATTTAAATAACAAGTTTCAAGGGATATTTACATAGCTTAGATTTACTATATTAGCAAAATAGTTTTTTTATCTGGCAATGCTTTAGGTCTAGCCTTAATTTCTGCGTCAGCTCCATGTGCAGTATTTTTTGTACCTCTTTGTTCGAGTGAGTTAATAATTTTTGTGTATGTTTCGTGCTGTGTTTCTGGATTACGTATTTTATGGAATACATTTCTGGGTCGCGGTGTAAGTCTTCATCTTTTCACTTCGTTCCTTTTTTTGGCCAGTTTTGCGTCAATGATCATACCCAAGTATTTGGATTTTGAGTTTTGAGTGATGACTGTGTTATTAATTGTTAGTGTACCATGGTCATATTTGCGATTGGTACATATTACTTGGACCGTTTTGTCTGCGTTTACTTGGATTCCCCATACCGGTTGCTTAGGTAACATCGCAGTAATAGGTAGTAGTCAAGTGGGAATATTTGTCTTAACTTATATAGTAGTAATTTTTTGGAAGGTTTTTTAATTTTATTTTTGGTTTTTTTATTTTTTTTTTTTGAAATTTATAAGAAAACTTTTTATCAACGTGAACTGAAAGAATTTTGAAAAAAATTCAAATTAAAAATTAAAATTAAATGAAATTAATTGTTTGCATAAAAGTAAACCGAAAAACTTTTGAAAAATATGCAGTAATTTTAAGGTTTATTCCAGTTTCAAAATTTTCGTATAAAGTTTTATAAAGTGAAATATCTTTCGTTATTTTTGTAATATACTTTTTAAAAAAATTGTTTTAGAAATTTTGTTTATTTTTTTGCTCAAAATTTTTGTGGACAAATTTTAAATTTTTTTGTTCAAAATTTTGCGAATATTTGTTTTTTAATTAATTTTACATTTATAAAAACTTTACGCAGTTGATCAGTCTTTCGTCTTTACGGCACCCTCGTAGATAGGTGAGTGCGTATTTTGCGTAGACTCTTATTTGTCAAAAAACAGAAATAAATAAATAAAATTAGGATACGCATTAACCCAGACAGACAACTGACTTAACGAGAGGTAAAAGAATTCTTCAAAATCAAATCAAATGCAAATAACTTTGCATAGGGTTTTATTTGTAAAAAATGAATTTTTTTCTCAGTTTTAGTGTTGTCGCATATTTTTGCTATTAAATGAAATATTTATGACAGGCTTGTAATCTCAGCAAGAATTAACAACTGTGTTTTTCTTAAATACATTTTCAAAGCGCTCTTATCTGCTTTATTTCTTTGATACATACGAGTATACATATATGTATATAAAGCCAAGCTTTATAAACGTAAACACAGATGGTGTATATGGCAAATATGGGATTTATAAGTAAATATACCTTAAGTAAGTATACCTACACATACTCGTGCATACATATGCCTATTGGTGTTTACATGCTTGCAATATGTGCCACGTATGCATGCATGCATGTACGAGTATGTATATATGTACGTATGTATAGTATTTCCACACTCAAATGTTAATGAATAAATGCATGACGAATGCGAACGACAATAAACAATCGTAAACTGCTTTTGTCAGGTACATAAAGCAAGTGAGTGGAGAAGCTGAAGAGCAGTGAACAGTAAGTGAGCAGAGTGAAACTTCTGCCTACAAGAGGGATGCCCAGTTCATGGCCACCCACTGCCTTGCTCTATATAAATATAACGGGTGATTAATAAAACAAAATGTGAATCTGTTTTCATCAGTCTTATTCATATGAGGTGATGTTGCTAGAACAAAAAAATGCTATCACTGAATCCATTAAATTGGCGCTTACACCCTTTGAAGACAGTGAAACACTGGTACAACGAGTTCATTCTCGCAGGATTCATTTCTTGAAGGCCGTCCAAAGCGGTTGTTGGGTCAGAACCAATCGAGGCTGTGCGCCATTGCTAACGCAAGATCGTCATGCGACTTATCACGAGATAGAGGCATCCATAGGCATTAGTGGGACCAACATATATTCAATATTGCGTGAACATTAATTGGCCATCAAGAAAATTTGTTCTCGTTGGATACCGAATAATTTGACAATTGCTCAAAAAAAGACTCTTGTCGATTGATGTAAACGAATGTTGAAAAAATTCAGTCACGGCGGTTCAAAGCATGTTATAGGCAGGTGATGATGCATATGAGGCGGAGACAAATCAGTAATCGACAGCAGTACATATAGGTGCTCCAAAGCTTAATTCAACAAAAGTGGTTCGCGAAAGAAGCAGCTCAAAATAAAATGTCAGTTTTTTTTTGGAAAATTTGGTCATGCCGCAACTGTACCACTTGAGAAACTTAAAACAGCAAATTCTGAGTGGGGCACAACCATTTCAGCAGTTTTCGGAGAATTAAGGAAAGTTAACAGTCGAAGACGAATATGTATTGGCTCACACAAGAGCGTTTTTGAGCACTCAAAAGATCGAATTAGTGGATCATCTGCCTTACAGTCCTAATCTGTCACCTAAGGATTTGTGATTTATTTTTGCTCCCGAACATCAAGACATCAGAACTAAAATGCAAGGTCAACCTTTTTCAATGCGTGAAGAAGCAGTTGAAGCGTTTAACAGCTCGTCTTGGAGATATATCTACACTTCTGGGTGGCAAAAGTACTTTGAAAATTGGTTCAAGCGAAATTAGAAGTGTATTCATTTCCAAGGAGCTTATTTTGAAAAACAATAAAGCCATTTTCATTATTATTTTACTGTGAGTTTGTTGATTATTGATTATTGGGCTCAATATAAAAGCCAACCTTCGTAAAATAATTCACCAAATACATATTAAGGGCTTTGTTTTTAATAAAAAGTTCCAAATAGTGATTCTTAGTAGTACACCTTATACAAAAATATAGTATTTGTATGCAGTGAAAACGTGATGAGGGTCAGTCAGCCTGCGAGTAACATATATTTTGTTTTAGCTATTCGATATGGAAATGGTGTTGTAAATGAGAATAATTGTTAAATTGATATATAAGTACAAATGTACAATATGTATGTACATACATATGCTTGGGCATAGATGAACCTACTGTACTTGTATATGTATAGAAGTAGAGCTGGTCTAGTGGTATTGTACTTCGTGAATTCCACATACATTTATTACTTAAATTTTTATTTTATAGTTACATATGTATGTACTATAGTTGGATTGGATATACTGCAATATCACTTTGCCCGCTGTTAGTTATTACGCGGTAAGAGTCAAGGGGGTATTTGTAATATAGGGTGGTTCTAGTGTACTGTACTTTGCACTGCCCCAATTTAAATACGTTTTTCGTGTCAAAATATAGTAAACTTGAAAAAGGGATTGACAGTTTTACAAACTGTTATAGTGGTTGTTGCATTGAGACACAAAAGTTGAGTGAAATTCATGCCAGAACAAGAAAGTGAGGTTCACAGATCTAAAAGAGGTTATTCTTCTTAATTGGCGCGAAAAAGGTTAGGATGCTGAAAAAACACTCCTTGGTGGGGTGAAGTTCAAGCTATTTCTGTACGCACCTGCCCTAACCGTTATTAATTGGTACCCCAATGATTTCTTCTCTCTGCTACAACAAAAACGATATACACAATACAAAGTTTCGAAATTTCATCAAAATTTCCACTTTTTAACCAGAATTTTAAAAATTCTGCTGGGTGAGAAATTTTTTATCCCATTGAATCTTGGTATAATGAAGTGGATGTTTCAACTGACTTCAAAATACTGTTGAATTATGGCAACTTTTTTTGACCATGCTAGGCTTCCATGCAAAAAATCGAGCATGCACTTTGCATGGAAGAAAAGGCGTTTGACCTAAGCGAAAAGTAAAAAAAAGTATTTTATAGCCACTTGCAACTTTCTCTTTGTTATACTAAAATTCAATGGGCATCCCAACAGAAACCTGTTGGAAGATAAACTGCCTCTTACATACAACAGAAGTCATTTATTTGAACTGAAAAACGAGGTTCAACAGTAGGTATAGTGGTTGTCGGTTGACACACCTAGGCCTGCTGTATGCCCATTGTCCAGGTTCAACAGTACATATGTACAAAAATCACCTGACCCGACGGACTATCGACGAGCAATCTACGATATTTATGGATAAACAATTGCCGTGTCTCTCATTTTATTCAAGCTTTCTGCCCATCATAGACGGAGAGCATAGGAAAACTTTCCTAACGTTGCCACCATTATGAACCGATTATTGTAATAATAGGTTAATCTCCAACTTATCCAAACTAACAAATCCGTCTTAACATATATCTCCCTCTGATGCCTTTCCGTCGAAATATCATCGTTAGATGACCTCGTTGTAGATTATCGTTCCATGCAGGGCTTAGTAAGGCTGCTACAATAAGAACATTAGCCATTTATCTACTTATATGAGGAAGATTGGCCAATTAAGCATTTAATAAATAAGCAAAATAATCTAGTTTACTTATCAAAGAGAGAGAGTGAGAGAGACCATACTACGAAAATTTAGACGTTTGAATGATCAGGTCAGGCATCATTGCTTATGCCGTGTGAAGGACTTTGTTGCTGTTGTCGACCGCCCAATGATTTGGAGATCAAGTTCAATACAGATGGCTTGATGAGCTGAAAAGAAAAGGTTTTAGTGAATAGAGGAAACACCTACACGATTAAATTTCTGCAGCAACCGGTGCAGAATGGTACAGCCCGCCCAATCACAAATATTCCTGGAGAGTTGTATTCTCGCAGATTTATTTTTTCTCAAGAGAAATTCTCCAATTCTAAATACTCGGGGAGAGGATTTTCTCCGAAATATTGGGAGTAGGAAACTTCGAAACAATTGAATTCTGTGATTTTCTTTTTATTCATGACAGTATTAAGAATATGTCTGATAATTCGCATTAAAGGTATGCCAACCCAAAAGAAGAAAGATTCTAAATGAATTCGAAAAGTTTAATTATTCTTAAATAGTTTTCTTTTCTTATCTTTTGGTTTATTAAGCTTCACTTTATGGTTGAAAAATGTAGCTTTTTGTAAAGTTACAATACAATGGGGCCAACCTGCATGAATTATGCTCATTAAGTTGTGTGCATGTATGCATGAGTGTATGTAGTTTTCTCTATTTCCGTCTGTTATTGTTCTATTTATCCATTTGTTTTGAATCTCGCCGCATAAAAGAGTGTTTAGGGTTTTTAGCTTTTGGTATGTATCCATACAATTCAATATGCAAATTCTCAATTCATTTGGCAATCAGCTTCGCATCACCTGCTGTTGCTGCCCTCTTATATTTGAGGCTGTTTTACTTTCTTTTTCATTTTTGGTATTTCATTGTTTCCTCCGTCAGTTCGCACAGAATTTGTTTTCTATTTAAACGTGCCATTCTGCTCTTCTCAACAGAAACACTCGGATGCGGGTTTCTTTTATTTATTTTCCTAAAATTTTTGCTTCTATTTATCGTATGCCGCGTTTTATTTGTTTATCGCCCATTATTTGTGCAGTTTATTCTTGGCAAACCTGTTTGAGTTTTAATTTTTGTTTCTATGTGTTCACTTGTATGTACATATGTATGTACATATTTAAGTACGTTTATAAAGTTGAATACAATTTTTCATTATAATATTTAATATTATGCGGCTTAATTTGTTTTTAATCTACTTTGAAGTTAATAGTTCAACAAATACGATAAAAAACCACGGCTTTCAAGGCTGAAAAAAATAGCTTACTCTTAAAATTGGAAGCACTTTGTGTTCCTTACCCTTCGCTATAACATTTCTGCTACTAAATAATTGGGATAAGTAGAATATGGGAAACCACTTTAAGGTATCTTTGAGAAAATATTTCTCAGTAAACAAAACTGTATCAACTAGAAGGTGTCGCGACTTTTCTTCCATAGAAAATCTCATGCTCGAATTTTTTAATATGGACAACCACAAATCCACTGTATTTTGTAATCAACTTGTACTTTGTTACATTAAAATTCAATGGGCTAAATAATTGCAAACACCGAAAAATACTAAAAATTCTGGTTTATAAAGTTGGAAGTTTCGATGAAATTTTGTACAAAGCTTGAAACTTTTGTTACTTTCATAAAAATTTTTCAACGGGCTGTATATGCGAAGAAATCGTAGGAATACGAATTAATAGTGCTTAAGACAAAGTATACTTTTTCTGGTGAGATCTTCTGAAGTCGCAGATGCATGGCAATAAGCCACAACCCTCAGCCGAAACTGTTCAGATGAGTGATTTTGGAACTTTTGTGCGAAACCGCCGTGGACATTATTATTATGTGCCATATAAACTATTGAGCTTGCCAGCGAGTCTGCACATAATTGGGCTTGGGTTTTGTGTTTGGATTTTGTTGCATTGCTTTTTGTTCATATCGCCGTGGAACATTGGAACGATACCATATTCCAGGCTTAATAGCGTACCTACAAAATTATTTTGTATTATACCATTTGAACTCGCCTCTTTGTTAGAAAACGCAGCAATTTTTATTTCTCCCTCATATGTCGTACTGGACATGCCACATTTTTGGCCTCTGTTAGTGCCGCTTTTGCTCCAAATTGTGATGACACATCTAAATATTGGCTGAAAAATCTCCCCGAATGACATAGACCTTTTATAACTCGGCTCTTCATGGCAGCGGTTTACACTCGGAGTTTTGCCTACTGAGAGCGGTAGCTAGCAATTTTTTGTAATTTGTTATTTTACGTCAACGGTGGGAGTCGAATCCGAAAGCATACCTGGAAAGTTTGTAACGCATTCTAGTCTGGCATTATATAAAATTGATCTGGTACACCAGGGTGACATTTTGAGTGCTCCCAGCGATAACTTTTTATCTATCTTAAAGTCTTATTTATTTTAAAGTTTCTGAGTTTCTGCGAATGATAGTTCAAACTCCCGCAGTATTTGTAAAAAAGTCAGAATCAGAGCCTCGTACTGATAATAATTTCGTTCCATTGTTCAGGCTTATTTATTGCCTCTTAATTATCAAAGTTGGTGTTGTTCTTCTAGCTACATAATGTCTTCTGCTTCCTCAGAACTAAAGCGAAGTTATAAGGAAAATCGGGTGTGAGATTCCTTATGGCGCATGCATTTTAGGTCTGTCTTCCGCAGTCACGTCTCCACTTAACCAATAGCAAAGTTCAAGTACTGCAATAAAATAACCTCCTTCACGTATTCCAAACACGATTTCCCACACGATATAACGGTTCTATGGTATAGATTCATCTAAAACTTAATTAAATGGGATTAACACTCTTAAATTGCGCGTTTATTCGGACGACATATGTACATATGTATGTATGTATGTATTTACACTAGATTGAACGTGACAAACGGAACAGATGTGCTTACCTTCTATTTTTGTTTCATTTAAAGTTTCATTAAAAGTTTGCGGTCTTTGATTTCCCGATGAGTCATTTATTTCTTAGTTTTAAATACCAAATTAAAAAACCACCTTTCAATAGCATATGCAACGTTTTCTATTTCGTCGGCATCGCGTCCTGAAATGAGAAAAATCTATTCGTGTTCAAAGTTGTACTGTTCGGTAGCCATCCATACGTCAGAATGGAGGCAGCCATGTGCCCGCAATGATTCATAAACTCCATATAACATAAAATTTGTAAACTAATAAAACTGAAATGGGTCGTTCTCTGTTTATGGGTACAAAGTTGTACCGATCGGTTGATGAGTTTCATCCCGAAGGCCTGAAATTATTTAAAGTATTAGCTAAAAAAAGAGTGTCATTTTTAAGAAAATAGTACCAAATTATTAACTCTTTCGTAGAAAAAAAAACAGAGAATTTAAAAGTGGGACATATTTGGATTTTCACAAATGCCTACTTGAGCAATGTTGTTTGTCATAGGAATTAGTTAGCATTAGAATAACATTGAGCTTCTTACGTAATACGAAAATTTAAGCAAATTTGAAGCATTTGTTATATACGAAATATGTGAGTTCCGTATAATACTTTAGATAAATAATTAATGGTGTACTTTGCTGGTATCGCACACTGTTTCGTTCGTAGAAATTGTGCGCTTAGGCCCAGAACGGCATTCGTTGCAATATTCTACAGCTCTTTCTCTTTCATAATCGCTATAATGTTTTTTTTTGTTTTCGTCCCATTTAGTCCCAGAGTGTAGTTAGTTGTCGTTCGAAGACTTCTCAAAGATTCCGACTTGTGGTGGTATAGCTGTGTGTGTGATGAACGGTCATACAGCCAGTAAAGCTACTGATTAGGGTAGACACTCTGGATCACTTGGAATTACAATTGTTATACATTTTTTTTGTCGGGACAAACTAGCAAGTAAAGCTCTCAGATAACATTAAGACCATTGTACTGCACTCGGGCTCCCTTTTCAATTTTCTTTAAATCTAGAAGAAGAAGAAATCTGAGTAGATCTTGTGGGGCCAAGGAGCCAAGGTGGTCGCTTTTTAACACATCAGTGCCAAAGGCCTCAAGCCTGATTCGAGTGAAGGCCAGGCAGACACGCAGAAAGTGGTCTGCCGTCACATCCTCCTTTCCACATGCTGAGCATAGGGCAATGTCTGATATGTCTACCTATTCCATGTGCTTCGAAGAGAGCGGCATAACGGGCTCCGAGCCAAAGAAATTGGCCTCAGGGCCCATCCTAGCTAAAGAGTGGGAGATCTCGTTACCTGCTACGTTACCCACGTGTCCCGGGACCCATGTTAGCATCAAGATATTATGTCTACAGACATAGTTTAGCCTGAATTTACAGGACTCAACTACCCTTGAAGTGGTTGGAGGGCTGTCTAAGGCCATGAGTGCAGCTTTGCTGTCGCTGTAGATACATTTGGATTTGCTTCTCCTTCTGTTTTTCACAACAAAGTTCATCACTTCTTGAATATCATACACCGCCGCTATGCACATACTCCAGCACTATTCCTTGGCCAAAGTTCGTTTTTATATCTTGTAGATGGTGCAAGTACTTTTTGGATGACTTTTTGACGTGATAACGTCTTATAATTCGATTTAACAGGCTGCACGCACGAAAAAATGTGTCGTTACCTTCCTCATTACTGTTCATATGTAGTTACCTTGCTCATTGCCGCTACCTTGCTCATATTAGTGTTACCTTGCTCATTACTGTTCATATGTAGTTACCTTGCTCATATTAGTGTTACCTTGCTCATTGCCGTTACCTTGCTCATATTAGTGTTACCTTGCTCATTAGTGTTACCTTGCTCATATTAGTGTTACCTTGCTCATTGCCGTTACCTTGCTCATTGCATTGAATGAACTGCAAGCGAAAGGGCGGAACGAACGACAAAGCAAACAAAGCAAACGAACGGCAACGTTCGATATCTTGCTCTCTCCTACTTAAGTGAGCGTATATATGTATGTATGTATATGCGCAAATGTACATATATAAATTCACGTATTTGTATTTGCATATGCCTTCTTATTGATTATTATTAATTTGATTCACTTGAAGAATTTAAAATAAAACCAAGTTTGTTAATAATACCTGTTGTTTTAATGTTATAATTATTAATTTTTTTATTATATATGAAGGAAAAAATGTATGGTAATATTTACCATATACCTTATAAGATATGTTGTCTATACTAATATTATAAAGAGGAAAACTTTGTTTGTTTGTAATGAATAGGCTCAAAACTACTGGACCGATTTTAAAAATTCTTTCACCATTCGAAAGCTACATCATCCACGAGTAACATGGATTATATTTTATTTTGGAAATAGGGCTCGAGATATAGGTCAAAACGTGGACCCGGGTAACTTTCGGATGTGTATGTACAATATGGGTATCAAATGGAAGCTGTTGGTGAATGCTTTAGTCCAGAGTATGTTTCATGCTGCTCCGTGACTAGGGTCTCGAGATAGAGACCAAAACGTGGACCCTAGAATGTGTTTGTACAATATGGATATCAAATTGAAGCTGTTGGTGAATGCTTTAGTACAGAGTATTTTTCATGCCGCTCCGTGACTGGGGTCTCGAGATATAGGGCAAAACGTGGACCCGGGTAACCTTTGGTTGTGTATGTACAATATGGGTATCAAATGAAAGCTGTTGATAAGTGCTTTAATACGGGGTAGTTTTCATACCTATTGATGACTAGGGTCTCGAAATATATGCCAAAACGTGGACCCGCCGTGTCTTTGAACCGAATTAAACCAAACTTACACACATTGTTAAGTAGGTATTGAAGATGATTTCCGTATAGTTTGAATACCTATTGGTAGATAGGGTCTCAAGATATAGGTGAAAACGTGGACCCGGGTAACCTTCGGACGTGTATGTACAATATGGGTATCAAATGAAAGCTGTTGGTGAATGCTTTAGTACAGAGTATTTTTCATGCCGCTCCGTGACTGGGGTCTCGAGATATAGGTCAAAACGTGGACCCGGGTAACCTTTGGTTGTGTATGTACAATATGGGTATCAAATGAAAGCTGTTGATAAGTGCTTTAATACGGGGTAATTTGTTATGTTATGTAATGTAATGTAATGTTATGTTATGGTATGTTATGTTATGCTATGTTATGTTATGTTATGTTATGTTATGTTATGTTATGTTATGTTATGTTATGTTATGTTATGTTATGTTATGTTATGTTATGTTATGTTATGTTATGTTATGTTAAAGTATATTATGTTATGTTAATGTTAACTCATTCTCTATATCCATACAAAATATCTATCAAACAAATAAAATTAAAATTTTCTTTTGAAAATGCAACCATTCAATCAGTATTTTCTTATGACGTTATCACGTTAAACTATCGTCAGTAAACCGACTTTACAGACAACCTCCTTTTTTAGTTAACTTAAGTCGTTAATTCTTCAACCAAAAATTAAATTCAAAAATAAATTCTGGGCATGTAGTTTCGTAGCCAATTCAATTTTGGTAAATTATTGTACCAGTTTAAAATGGGTAAAAACTCTCCTTGATTTTTAGTAATTGTTTTGCCTGACGATGTGGCGCATTTTTTCCATATAATAAATACACGAAATTTGTTTTGAGGTTAAGGGAAAAATTATCAAAGCTCACTGAAAATTTTGAGCTACATCAAGCTTGGACTTTGTTATACTAAAATTGAGTAGAGTATAAAACTGCATTAACATTTTTATTTTGTTTTGATTAGAAAGTTTGATGATGAAAATTTCTTTAAATCTCGTACAAAGTTTTAAAATTGTATTTATATCATATACATATGTGCTATAGAATGGAATAGAATATATTTTTATTAAAAATTAAGAAAATAGGAAGGTGGCTAAAACTGGTCAAAATATGTTGTATTTAGTATTTTGATTGTCTTTTTATATCGCAATTTAAGCTGGCATCAACTTAGTACAAACCCTTAATAATAAAGCGTACAAAACAATAGGACATGCAGATAACATTTCTGTAATATCTATAAGCAACCACGAAAGGACCATAAAGATTTTGATGCAAGACGTCTTAAATATAACCTGGGAATGGTGTGGGAAAGACGGTTTATCAATAAACCCTTCCAAAACCACTTTATCAATTTTATTAGGAAAAGGGTTTTAAATAAATAAATGGAATAGAGTTACCTCTGAAGGAAGAGTTTAAATATCTAGGAATTATCCTGAGGGATACGAAGGAAACGAGAAGGCAGACTTTTTTATGTCAAAAAAGGGGCGGATGGGCCATTTATTGGACGACAAAAATAGGAAACCAAAAGAAGAAAAAAAACAATAGATCCAAATAAAAACCAGGGAATACTGTAACTGCTCAAAGAACATTAATCACTCCAAAAAGTTCCTAACTTTAATACCAACAGGTCAATTCTGCTCTAACCCTAAAAGAGTAACCGTGTGGAACACTTACAGGCCAATTTGCCTGCTATAAACATATCAATACAATACGACTATCTAGCACTAATTTATGCAGGTTCTGTTGTGATGAAAAGGATTCCATGGAACACTTAGCAACCAATTGTGACGCATTAGATCACAGGAGGGACAGAATCCTGGGCTCGTGCCTACTAAATGAATGGATGAATACTTAGAAATGATCCCTCCTAAGGAGCTGGTTCGATTCCTCGTAATACAAAATAATAAAAAAATTAAGCACTTAGGAGCGTACAATTGATCAATTTGACTGCTGTCCATAAGGGTCTTCGCCTAACCCGTACAACCATTACCATTACCAATCTGGCAGCACTGTAAGTGTAAAAAACAAACTATTAAAAGATATAAAACGACTTGCACAGAAACAATGTCCTACATAATTTATGAAAAATGTGTTTACGCGGTTTTTTATTTTTCTGACTTCGGTGGCGGCAATTGTACGAGCCACAAAAACAAAACATAAAAAAAATTAAAATAAATGAAAGTTATAAAATACGCAGTAAACTGGGCGGTTAAACAGGCTGATACGTGCTAGCTATGCATAACTCCTAATTTATTTGTTTGTTTCACGGCCAGTATGCGCTACTACATTTGCAATGACGCCATACTCCGTTTAATTCAAACTTCATTTCATGGCTATCCTTACACGAAACTTCTGTATGTTTCTCCGAAAAAACAAAAAGTAAATAAGTAAATAAATAAAAAAAAAAATAAAAAATGTATGTAAATAACAAACTCGTACTTATGGTATGTATAGAATCAGGAGAAGAAAAATGTAAATAATTCTTGGTATGAGTTTAACCGAATATCAAACTAAATGTTGGCTGGCCAAAGCTTCTGACGCTATCGACGCTATTAATGCCACAATTTGGCGCCAGAAAACGCTAATAGCACTAAACCATTGTCTGTCTGTTCAAAATACTCTGTGCTCGTAGTACAGTCAACAAAAGCGGTGGGAAATTAAGGCGTCAACTTATGTACATAAAGGGGTTTTTCAGTAAGAGCGCTTCAACTTTTGAACTTTTTTGAATAAAACACAAACGGTTTGACTTTTTTAACAAATTTTTTTTTTTATGAAATTCGATTTCTTTTGCATAACCATCGCGTGCACGTTTTACGAAGTCCAATCGTTGAACCCAATTTTCGACCACTCTTTTGCATAAATCGGCCGAAATTCCAGCAATTTCGCGTTCAATATTGGCTCTGAGCTCACAAATCGTCGCTGGCTTGTTACTGTATACCAATGATTTCACATAACCCCAAAACGGGACGGCTTGTTAAATGTACCGTAAAATTGCCGTAATGCTCTTAAAGTAGCCGCAACAGAACGAGTATTTTCATAAAAAATTTGCACGATTTGCAATCGTTGCTCAAGTGTGTAGCGTTCCATGATGAAATGTATACTAATGAAGTTTACAAATGACAAGCGAAAAATAAAAAAAATATTGCGTCGTTCGCCTTCCCTATCGGAAAAAAGTTGAAGCGCACCTATTGAACAACCCTATACATACATATTCGTGCATAAGTACAATACATACAAAGTGAACATACATGTTGATTTGGTCTAGTATGTGAATTTATTTGCCTGAGCCTTTTGTCCCCGCTGTTGTGATTACAATTCAGCGTAGTTTGTGCCTTTTTTATTCAAACATGCGACAAATGTCCCTCAATCTATGTCGAGCGTACCGTTGCGTACTCAAATTCCCACATAATGTTGTCATTATTCCTCCCTCAAGGGTAATGCATAGCTATTTGCGCAAAATTACATATATTTTTGTCATAATAAGGACATTTGTAGTTGAGCTCGTATTTCGGACGCGCTTCAGGAGTTGAAAAAATTCTGTGAAACTTCAATGAAGTAGTTGGTGGAAAGGAAATAGCGGTCATTTAAATTCCCAGTTGAAGGCGATATAAGTGTAAAGGAGAGACATAGGTCAGTCAACGGGGGTTGTCACTCTCCACAAGGATGTAGAAAGGCTCACTTTGGACTGGAGAGCCATTGTGATGGACCTAGCTTATGCTCAAGTTCCTTCTCTAGGTCCCAATGTTATGAAGCACTTCGTGTCTATGCAATTTTGTGAATGGTCGCGGACATGTAGAGAAGCCAAACTCTTACTTCTCTAGCGATGTCGTATTGTGGTAAGAGCAGGAAAGTGGCAGAGAAAATATTTAAAATATTAATGGAAGGCCGGTCTAGATTGATGGGGACCTACTTCTGTTTTCATCCATTCTAGGCCAGATCTGTTTAGGTTCTACACAGGTGGTTTCCATGGTTATTGTTACCCAGAAATTGCTTAAAGTTAAAAGAATTCCCACTTACTGGACAGATTTGGCTGATTTAAGATAATTTCCTCTTGTAGTCAGCGCATACGCGATATAATAGCAAGGAATATTTCTGGTACTCAGATGTCGTTCGTGGTGCACTGCGAGATAGCTAATGCTAGCTTTACATTGAATTGTAGAGACAAAATATTATTGCACTAGAGAGCGTGGCAATCGCAAAGTGGATTCCTTGAGGTTTCTGGCTCTTCTTCGTCTTCGCAGTTTCTACAAAAGTCATTGTGATGAATACTCCGTCGGTTTGCTGATGGCCTTCAAGCCCTGCTATTGTATATTCTATTATATTTTTAATTTATTTTAAGTTTAATGAAAAATGAATAATAATAATATTTCAATCACTATGGATAGTTCTTTCCCATTTAGTGTGAGTGCTTTTGACGATTTTTTATGGTCACTTCCCTTCCGCTTCTCTTGTCGTCTTAGGAGGAATTTCCTATTCAAGATCTTACAGAAAGCCAGCGACATGACTAACCGCTTCTTTACACCCTCGTGCGGCTTTTCATTACTTGGTATATTTCAGTGCACCGAAACCCTTATTAGATGAAAAGCGAAATCGCTATCGTTTCTGAATTAAGAGGCCTCTGTTAAGAAAGCGGCAATATTGAAAACACGACCGCGAAACTGAGCGGCAGAAGATATCGGTAGAGCTGGTCGGTGAAACGGTTAGAAACTCATTCGAAAAGTAGCGAGCTAGGCGATCACAAATCTCAATGATAAATAATACAAAAACAAGGGGCAAAAGAAACATACGACCGAAGTTTCTTGCTTGTCTTTTTTTTGTCGGACTAGTCATTTCAGCTTCACTATTAATGGACTGGGCGTAGGCCCTGTATGATTACCATTGTTGTTGTTGTAGCAGTTTATGAAGCCTTGCCGGGTATGGTGAAGCTACCCTCTTCATCGTCAATCTCATCTACCGGTAGATTAAAGTAACTAGCCACGTAAATAGATGGTTAGTGTTGTGCGAGGCACATTCTTATGCCGGTTATACCATATGTTGAATATGTCGGACGATTCAAAATATGCAGGAATTAATCTACTACAATATTCTGAACGCAATTGTACTAAGATGACATTGGTCTTACGAAGCAGCTTAAGCTTTTCTTCTGCTGCGCTGGTTGGTGGTGTGACTCAGCTGACAGCACTCATGTGGCGGGATTCAAGAAAGTGGTTAGAGACTTTCGATGAATGCCTTTTATGACTTCTCTATATACTGGAGAGTCCAGTGGGTGTCGTGTTATATTCTGGATCTTGTCGGTAATGTCGAAGAGAAGCCTCCTGACGTGACCGAGAAGTCGCTCAGCCTCAGGCAAGTGTCTACGTGGGTTGTTCCTGCAGTAACATCTCAGGCGGGATTTCTTGCATAGCATCATGGTTACAGTCATCTAGTGTGCAAAGTTGGTTTCGGCAATCTGTGGGCACAGAACCGACCGATGTTTTATGCACTAAGCTCATTAATTCCATTATGAGGGATGTTTGCGCTACCTCAAAACCGCGATTTTACTTATTTCTTTGAAAATGCGCTATTGCGAAATCCACATATTGGGGAAACAGAAATTTTTTTCCTTACACAAAACTCTTGTTTTTCTTACATGGAACTCATTCATCTGCAATATTGGTCAATAGCCTTAGAGGCAGAAATGATGACGTGCTTGTACGTAAAATAATAAAGTATTAAAAAGAATGAAATTCTTACATGATTTATATAATATACAAAAACACAAAAACGGAACTGAAGTCCGACGGATGGTGGATGGAGAACCGGTCGACTGTTTGTTGGTTGAGTGTGATAAAATGGCAAAAATAAGAGCCTTAAGGTAGGCACACAGTTTGCTGACACCAAAAATTTAATTGTTAACAACTGTAATAGTAGTGGTAGTAGCATAACATAAATAATATAAATAAACAACAAACAATAACAGCGACGAAAATACTTGTACACGTAAGCGCAAAGATAGATGTTGTTCTAAGCTGCCGCCATCCCTTCCTAAAGTAGGTCATTACTTGACTTGATTCTACAGCTCAACACACACACGCACATCCATACAGACAGATATTCATACACAATACTCGCACTTACACATAAGCGATAACATCCTTCCGTTTGGAGTAGTTACTTCTACAAAAAAGTTTCTTTGTTTGCTTGACTGCTTGTGGCTTCAAAAACAAGAAAAAAAAGAAGCAAAATAGTATCCTTTTTACTCACCAAAGAATAATAGCTACATATGTGTGCTGATCGTAGGGACATACTTATATTTATTGCAGCTACTGTCAAAGCTAGCGCTATTGGCTTGCGGCATCATGAAACGCTGAATGCAACACGTCATCACCTCAATATGAACTCGTACATGTGCATGGAGGTACATACTATATACATAGAAACACAAAAAAGAGTGAAAGTGTTCAGTGAGCCGATTTGATAAGGGTTCAAATTTTGTGTTTGCGATGCTGCATGTAGCGCGCATTGCTCACAACAGGATGTGCAACCCCATATATATACACATACAAGTATAGTGTGTGAGTGTTGCCTACCAATAGATTGCTGCTGTGTGCGAATTTGCACAGGATGCTGCGGCGTTTGACGTTGATTTTGCTATGCAAAAGCATGTGAAGGGAGGAAACGAGTAGGATCTCCCCTTGTGTAATGTCACATATGATGGGCATAGTGGGACGGATGTGAAGTAGTGTGACATACGCCTTTGCTCACATAATTAAGTCAGTTTATCTTTTTTCACTGTTCGCAATATTTGTCATGCTAAATTTTTTTGTTTGTTAATTAAAAAAAAAATTGAAATATAGCTAATTGTATAACAAAAACCTAATAACAAAAATCCAAAAACCAAATTTTGTGCAAAACTAAGAAAAATTTAATAAATTTCTTCAAAGTTTTCAACTTTTTAATCAGAATTTTTAAAAATTTTCCGGTTATGCAGTTTTATAGCCTACTAAATTTTATTATAACAAAGCGTTAGTTGAATATCACTCCAAAATCGCATTGAATTTTCTCAATTTTTTTGGCATACGATGCTGAGTGTTTTCTACCATAGAAAGTACTTGTTCGGAAGTCTGTGACTTGACTTAATTATTTGAGCACAAGTGTGCTTGTTTTACACCATTACATTAATTCATAGTGCGGCTATATGGCATGTAATTAACCCATACCTACAACCAAACATACATTTGTTACATATTTGCATACAAACAAGTTTTCAATCACCTACGTACACTGCCATCGACTTGGCGACTTGGTGGCGCTCATTGGCTTTCAGTCAATATGTGTATCATATTTCCTCGAAACTGATTGAATCACTTTATGCTTGAACGATGTTGGGCAATATTAGAGACAGATTTGTCCAAAGTCTAAACAATTCATTTAAGGTAAATAACTGTTTTTGATCGAAATGCTTCAATCTTTCCACCTTTGTGTAAAAATTGCATGAGAGTGGCTTATCGGTAAACAACACCTTCGCCTTACTGTGCGTACTGGCGGGAATCGGCTTGTTGTGGTCAAGAGTTTGCAGGATTATCGAATTGCTGTTCATCTGATCTCAACAACTATTTATTATATTTTTTTTATTATTAGGTGCGCAACTAAGTTGTTTTTTTGATGAAAATACAACTTTATTTTGAAAAATTGATTACAAGTGAATCATTGAAAGTATTGCCCATCGCTGGCTACTACTTTTTCCCATCTTTCTGGTAGATCTCGTATACCGTCGCGGTAAAACTGTTCATCTTTTGAGGCTATCCACAAGCCATTTTTTGATGTCTTCATGACCGAGCAGTCTCCATGACTTTCTTTTCTTTGGATTACTGTAATGAATCCATTTTTCATCACCCGTCACGATGCGATAAAGAAAACTTTTCCTTTTTTGCCGTTGGAGCAGTTGTATACAGGCGAAAAAACGACGTTCAACATCCCTTTGTTTTAACTCATAAGGAACCCAATTGCCCTGTTTCTGAATCATTCCCAAAGCATGCAATCGCTTGGAAATGAATTGGCGGGTAATTCCTAGCACTGAAGCAAGCTCTTCTTGCGCTTGACACGGATCCTCATTGAGCAATGCCTCCAATTCAGCGCCTTCGAAGGTTTTTGGCCTTCCTTCACGCGGACGGTCGTCACCGTCTTTGAAGCGACGAAACCCATCTTGGCACGTTGTTTCACTTAAAGCAGTTTTTTGTAGCTCTCGATGCGCTTCAGGCGCCGTTTTTTTTTTTTTTAATGAAAGACGAAAATCAACACTTCCCGCAAATGACGATTATTCGGCACAAAATCAGACATTTTCACAAAACGAAAAGTATATGATACCAAAACAAAATCACTAATGTGTCGAAGCAGTTTGTTTACCATATGTCTAAGCTTGGTTTATGACATTCAGCTTATGTTAGAATTGACTAGCACACGCTGCTGGCGGCATCTATTGACAAACAGCGGGCCACGTAATATTTTTTTTGCGTAAAATATTTGCGCAAATGATTTAAACTGTTCTTTGGTCTATCTTTCTGTGATTTTATCGACATTTTCTGTAACAAAAAAATCCCTGAACATAAACAACGAAACCAAAATTGCAAGTAATTAGCTGTTACTACAGTATCTGCACCATAAATACCATTCACGATTTGAGCGGCCTACAGAAAAGCTGTAAAATGTACCGAATTTTCTCTTTGTTGACTTCCATTGTTAGCAATCTGTAACTCACAACTGAATGGAACAAACAAAAAACTGTAAAAGATTTTTTTTAGTGTTAAACCTCACCTTGACAACGAGCATAAACTTTAAATTGTTTGATCGATACTTTACGAGATATCAACCACTACAGCCAACTACCGAGAAAATTATGGATTTCTTTTTCCCCAAACTAATGCTTCGCCTTACCGGCTAAGCAGTGCTTTTAAAAGTTTTTTTCATGTATGACATTTTTCAGCTCAATAAAATTTTAGTATCAAAAATGTTATTACAACTTTTGACATTTTGATTAAATTTTTTCCATGTTTCTTAAGTTTTTAAAAAGTTTGAGATTTAGATTTACATATGTTGTTTTTGTTAGGCCATTAACTCTATGTTTATAATGAATAATAATTATCTATGTACATATGTACGTACGAAATAAAAGCTTTTATTACAAAACATACCCCAAAAATGTTTAGGGAATACTGTCAATTTTCTATACATATACATAAATTAATTGATTATGATAAGTAAGCTATCGCCACTTATCCCTTGTACGTATAAGTAGATTAGTTATTTGATCAATGTTCTAACATTCCAGTGGGCTAACTGTCTGTATTAGAGAAAGAACTAGATTACTAGATTATCGCATGCTAAGAGCGAGCCAGACATCTTGAGATTAAAGGAAGTTGTCTCTATTACTATTATTATTATAGCTGCTAGCATCGAATATATTGAATATTTTCATTTACGTTTCAGTGAAAAATTACATTTCCCGGAAAAAAAGCTTTTCTAAATTGCAAAAATGAAACACAATTGCTTCACATGGCACTGAAATTTAATCATTAACGGAAAGTGAGCACGAACGCCTTACAAATGTGTATGTAAATTTCAATGCCGGTCGTGATTTTGTAGACATACATACATGCACGCATACATACATACATTAGTGTATAGTACATGCGTGCTTAATTATCCATAATTCGTTTTGCTGTAGAAAACAAAACAAACAACAGGCAGATGAAAAAACTGGATTTTTTGTTTTTGTTTAAGAAACCATTTTTTGGGAAGTGAAATGGGCTTATCTGGTTTCAGGCCCAAAATGTGCTCATTTGTCCTACAACTCTGAGGCATTTGTTTCAATAAAAATGTGTTTTTAAATTGTATTATTTTAATTAGTACTCATGGAAAGTAATTACAGCGTCCGGCACTCGAAGTGTAAACAATTAAAAGGCCATAAATTTAGTTTGGAAAATTACTCTTATTCAGTTCAAAGGAAAAAATGTGTGAAAGTAATTCAAAATTAAGATTCAATTTGCTTTTTCTCTCGATATGACAACCTTTTGCCTTGACTTTGGCCTTGAGACGGTCCAGAAACGAATCGCAAGCTGCCCAAATGTGATTTGTAGGTATTTTGGCTCACTCGCGGACAATGGCTTTTTTCAGCGCCTCGAGACTGGTGAATCTTTTATTTCGGTCCTAGCTCACCAAAATGGCCCAAAGACACTAATCCATTGGATTCGCGTATAGTATATTTGAGACCCATTGTGTGGACGTTATGAAGTTCGGAATTTTGGTTTTTAGCCATTCTTAGTTCAGTCGAGATTTGTGAGACGGTGCCGAGTCCTGTTGAAACGTCCATGGTGTCCAAAGCAACCTCCAGAATATTGGATTGGCAAGGCATCATGAATCGTTTAACGCCAGAACAAGGCTTCCAAATTGTGGAAATTGACTTTGAAATAAAAAAATAAAAATGTATCTGTTCGCGAGGTTCATATAATATGTAGAGCATTTTGTCCATTTTACGGTTAAGATAATCGGCGAAGTAATTCGTGCAGTTATTGTTCGTTTTCGCACAAATTTTATTCTTATCAATTCAAAACCATCAACAAGACAAGGAAATGTGCGTACCAAAGGGAACATTGCTGCAATAATTATTATAAGAACTAAAAAAAATGCACGCCGGCAAAGAAAATATGTTTGTAGACATAATTTTAATACAATTTTTGTTGTGGCTTTTCTTCTTGATTGACACGATAATCGCTTACGCGATTTTGGCCGAGTTTAACAAAGCGCACCAGTCGTTTCTTTCTCGTGCTAACTGGCGCCAAGTGAAGCCGAGTTCTTCTCCACCTAATCTTTCCAACGCAAAAGAGGCTTTGCTTTTCCTCTGCTATCACCAGCTGGTACCGCATCGAATACTTCCAGAGCCGGAACGTTTGTATCCATTCGGACGACATGAGTCGGACAACGTAGCCGCTGGATCTTCATTCGCTGCGCTATGTCTATATCGTCATAAAGCTCATACAGTGCATCGTTCCATCGTCTGCAATTTTTGTTAGATATTACGAGTATTAATTAAGCATTCATATTACAGAAAAAGTGAGTGCCCATAGTCACTTTGACCCCTTTTTGCTTATTATATAATCTGGTATCGGATTTCGCATTGCTGCCATAATTTTTTGCAAACCTCAATAGACGTCGTTTACGGTTTTTCTCCAACTCTGTATTACTTGCAGCAAATCGCGCAATTCAATCAACTATTGCTTCTCTTTGCCTTTTCTTCATATCGTTAATAATAATTAAATACAAACACTAAAATATTCCAACAAACCAATTTCGATGAAGAAAAGCCTTTCAAAACATCTGCCATATGTGAACGAGTAGATTAATTTTTCTGGATTTATTACTAATTACTGCCTATATGAACGTACTTTTATAAGGCGTAAAACCTTGTACTTATATCTACATATTATATATTAGCTCTGTCACCATTTTAATAAACATCTTTGAATTTGCAGTGCCAAGCGGCAACAATTCGCGAACACGTCTGTCTGGGTTTGTGTGATAATTAACGTGCTTCGCGCCTATTAAGATTTGTTTAGTTAAACTCAAAGCGTTTGTTTGCACTTTTCCTCCACGTTGACGCCGGCAGCAGCTAGATGTTAGTGGCAGCGGCGATGAATGAATTAAATAAAGTTAGCTGGCGTTTAGTAAACAAAAATGTGTATGTATGTATGCATAAATGTACATATAAATGTGCATGTGGGGATGTATTCATGTATGGCAACCGTCTGTGGGTGCCGGGCGCGGTCGTTGAAAAATGCGTGTGCCGAATCAATGGTAAATGAAATGGATAGGCTTCCGTAATGTTGATACTGCAGATTAAACTTCCAATGCTTAAGTTTTCAAATTTAACCACATATTGTATATGTATGTATATATATTTTTTCATACAACGTGTGATTTTTTAGCTATTATCTTTAGAAATAGTTGGTTTAAACAGCTGACGCACGTTTCGTGTTTTGTTTCACTGTCAAACACCTTCAGTTTGGTCTATAATTTAACCATGAACCGTCTTACAAACGAACAACGCTTGCAAATCATTGAATTTTATTATAAAAATGCGTGTTCTGTTAAGAAAGTTTAAGATCCACTTTTTTATCGAAAAATTGTGTTCAGCGACGAAGCTCATTTTTGGATGAATGGGTACGTAAATAAGCAGAATTGTCGATTTTGGAGTGAAGATCAGCCAGAGGAATTGCAAGAGCCACCAATGTATCCAAAAAAGGTCAAAGATGCTGGGAATCGTAACGTAACTGTGAATGGTGAGCGCTACCGTGAAATGATATCCAACTTTTTTTTGCCTAAAATGCAAGAGTTTGCATAAAATGTGGTTTCATTTTCATTTCACATTTTATTTCACGTTCGGGACCTGTCAAATGGCCACCCAGATCATGCGATATAATGCCTTTAGATTATTTTTTTGTGGGGCTATGTTAAAGCTCATGTCTATTCAGACAAGCTTCCAATTAACGCATTGGAAGACAACATTAAAGCATTTAAATGTGAGATACCGGCCGAAGCATTCGAAAGAATATACCAAAATTGGACTAAGCGGATGGACCATTTGAAGCGCAGTCGCGGTGAACATTTGCATGAAATAATCTTCAAACATTAAATTATATGGACTGTACCACCGATTTAAAAAAAATTTCATGAATTTTTCTGAATTTTACGTGTGTTTTTTGAAAAACTTTCCTATAGCTCTTAAAAAATCACCTTTTATATGTACATACATTCAAGTATATGAATATCACAAATGCCATACCTACATATATCCGTACATACACGAAGCAAAGTCTCTGTTTGTCGCGTAGTCACCGATGCGGGCTCTTATTTGCCTGGCAAATTGTGGTCATCTAATTGTGAAAGATGGGGCTTGGCTTACTACCTATTACTATTTTTTTGTCATAATTAAAATAATGCGCGTTTTGTTAAAAAAAATGTAGTATATAACGCTACGTGACTATGTTCAAACGCATTCCAAAGAGGGCAAATTCGCAGCACTGCAGTACCAGTGGCGCTGAATGACACAAGGGGCGCATATTTCGGGCCAGGAGGGCAATTAAATTGTGTCACATTTTATTTGTAATTGGCGACATACACGCGGATGTAAAAACCTGGTAAACACAATATAATAATTTGCAGTCAGTTATGTATATACTTACAAATTTTTAACATTTGCATAATACTATAATGTTGCGATCGCTAACATTCTGTAAATGGAATAGACAAATAAAGAAGAGGTCAGTTGGGCATAATTTAAAAAATGACTACTAATGCACCTCCGAAATTATTATAAAGGCATCACTTTTGTGTATTTGTTTATTGTTTTGACTATTTGTATATTTCTTTTTGAATTTCAATTAAATTTGCATAAAAAATAGATCAATTAATAGCGAAACTTATAAGTTTTAATCCAAGTTTCAAAATTTGTACAAAATTTATAAAAATGCGACAAATTTCCATTTCCAAAATTACAAAATTTTTACCAGAATTAACAAAAAACAAAAATTTAATACGCAGTTTTTTAGTCAATCCAATTTTATTTTAACAAATAGCAAGTTTGAAGTCGCTCAAGATTTTCGTTAGTTTTTAATAATCTCTTTTCCGACGATGTTTCGCATTTTCTCTGTATAAAAAAGGAGTGCCTTGCGTTATTCATAGACAAATTCATTTGGGAGGAGTATTTTGGGGGAAACTTCCGGGTTGGACGAATGAAGGAAGTTCAAAATCTTGAGCTTGATTCCAAATATGCACCACTGGTGAATGGTCAGATTGAAAGAAGGCCCTGACACAGAGCTTTCATCGCAGTTTGTAAATGTGTCAGGCTGAGGTGCTAGTGACATCTACTGGCGCCAGCATAAACTTCAAAACAGCTCAGACAAGCCAAGCTGCCTTTAAGGCTCTCTTCAACGGGATGCTTACGTCCAAACGCGTTCACTAGTGTTATGATATATTTAAGGTTCGACACAGTTTCACTGTCCTGAGTATCCGGCCGCTGAGGTATCGAAAGCAATAAGATCGCCGACGAGCTAGCAAGAGGAGGATCGGAAAACTATTTTATGATACCGAAACCCTTCTTCTTACCCTTATGCGACTACTGAGGGTGTAAACTTAGGGCGCAGCAGTAAGTGCTGGGGGAAATGGGGGCCCCCGGGGAGACGAAGCTTTTTGATTACTTATATGTTAGGAAAGAATTTAGGTAGCTTTAATTAGGTTGCTCACTGGTTACAATAGGCTGACTGTTCACATATGTATACCCACATATAATATATAGGTAGATATCTAACGGGGAGGTTCGCACTTCAACCTTATTGCCTCTACTCAGCACGATATCGCATCCACACCCAGTTTTCTGAAAACACAAAAAAAAAAAAAAGAATAGATGTGTTGGGCTGAGCATGTACGTTTCTTCTGGCGGTATAAGATGTATTCTTCTTCTCATTATGGCATCACATTCGAGAAGCAAGTGTCACAAAAACGACAGGAGTCGACCTATGCAGATGGTTACGAAATCTGAAGTAACCGACGAAACCGTCAGTAAGCATTCTCAGTGTTAGGGAGGCTAATGATCTGCTTAAATACCTTCTGATTATATCTTCTCACTTAGGACTTAGCCTGGTGTAGCCCCGTAGTTGCTGTCAGCTTACGTCTCGTAGCCTTAAGTGTTCACTTCTAAGCTCCTCCTTGAGGTTGGTATGTTGTTCCATGGCAGAGAGGCGCTCAGGTTCCAGGCTGCAGCCCCTCTAGCCAGTTCATCCGTTACTTCGTTCCCAGATATACCTCTATGTCCGAGCATCCATATGAACCGAATGCGATTGTGCGCTCCAAGTTGATTTAATCTCACTATGCACTCAAAGACTAAAAAAGGAATTAACTTCAAAGTATGGCAAGGTCTTGAGTGTAGCGGCCTTTCGCTCAGAATGACAATCCACTGAGTTTCTACCTAGGTTGATCTGTGCACATAGACAGATGACATGTACTTCCGCCTGAATGTTACTAGAAAAACGTATCATCGGCACATGCAGCTTTGTTTTTTCGACCATAAATCTCATGCCTTTAGAATTCTGGGAGGTTTAAGAAAATTAATAAATATTTTGAAGCAGAAATGAGCACTCAATGTCAGCTTCAACAACATTAAACACAAACGAGATAGCATGAATTGATCTTCTACTTTCAAAATATTTCAAGTCGATCTTTCCTCACTTCTTCACAGAGTGCGTTTAAAAAACTCGCAAAAGTTAAGAATATACAAAACCTTGATCCGCCCTGTGCCTACCTATGGTTTCGAACTATGGACACTTAAAACTACTGGCATTAATCAGCTAATGGTCTTCGAAAGATAAATTTTACAAAAAATGTATGGATCAATAAGACTGCACGAGGACGGTACTTATCGAATAAAATATAAACATGAGCTGCAACTTTTACCATAAAACGAAGCTGTGATAAGATTTATAAAATGTCAGAAGATAAGATGGGCTCCTCTTTAAAATGCCCAAGGAGAGAACAACTCGAAAGGTGATTGAATTGAACCTTGTTGGAGGCCAAAGAAGAGGACATCCCGCAAAGAGATGGCTCGAAGACGTTGAAGATGACCTTGCAAAGCTGAACGTGCGGCGGTGGAAGGAAGTAGCGTTAGATAGAGACGGGTGACGAAAGGTTGTGAATGAAGCAATAGTTCTCTAAGGACTGTGATGCTAAGAAGAAGAAGAAGAATGGGAACCAAAAACTTGTTGCACTTGCTTGAACTTTTACACCCGAAACCGTACTCTAGCATTGCTGTGAAGTCGGATGATTTATTTCAAATTTCAAACGAATTTTTTTCCGCCTGTTCAGTCTCGGCATTTTTGCTAAGTAGGTTCAAATGGTCCCCAAAATGAATGCGTGTTGGTTTTTACAAGGTCTTATCATTTGATTTTTTTGCTGGTTTCTCCCCACCATTGTGAATTAGCATAGTTTATTACACTCGTGTGACACGTTAGTTCTTCAGTTGCATGCCTGTTGATTTTCTCACTTCTTTTAATATTTGAAGCATTTTTCAACTCATTACTATACGCTAGTGGCACTTCTGCTTTGACCTCATTATTCTCGGTTGGCATGGATGTAGGCGTCGTTGGAGTATTTGAATTATAACACGACGGTTTTTTTTTGTTTTTTCTGCTTTGCTGCGTCATTTTCACTATTTGTATGTAGATGAGTAATCAAAGTAAATGAAATGTGAGTACGTTGTGTAAATTGCAGCTTGTTGCTTGATACAAAGCTTTACATAGTAGCGTCCGCTTGACTGGTAAAAGTACGACAAAACATTGGTTTGTACCTATGTATAGTATATGCTAATAAATATATGCTGTAATTAGTATGTCTCTGTTGCTTTCCTTAGTTCTTTGTGCCTACAGAATTTTACATAATTTTTTGTTTCTTTCGAAATATTTGTGCCTTTCGTACTCGTTTTTCAAGCCTGGCTATTCTGTTGCGGCTAACAGATATTACTGTTGCTAATCCGAAATACTTTCGCTAAACTCTTCCGTGATCGCAAAAATATAATACCTAAAGCAATATTAATAATTTTAGTGTTCATTTTATTTTGTGAGATGTAGCTCTTATGTTATATTCCAAGAGAAATCATGAAAGCATGAGATCATTCCAATATTTGTACGTGCAGATATGTATGTATGTATTTAATGTTTTTATGGTTTTTATAAAAGTATAGTGCGTTCCACAATAAAAACCATATAATTCAAAGCTCCAAACTTTGTAAAAACTCGCAAAAAAATTAAAAAATTCACACAAAACATCCAACTTTTTATTCAGAGTTTTCAGAAAAATTCACGGTACATACAGCTTTATAAAAAAAATAATAATTTGCCTTTACATCCTTTTTGGGTGCTTAGCCGAGCTCCTCCTTCTACTTGTGTGCGACTCCGAACGGTAGTTATTTTTTATGGCAGAAATACACTCGGAGGTTTGCTATTGTCTGCCGAGGGGCGACCCATAGCCCATTCAATATTAGCATAACCAAGTGCAAATTTCAAGTGAGTGAAAATTACCTATAGTTAATTATTGACAATTTTTTTTCGTTGAAGTTTCCTTCCATATGAAATATTGTCGAAGATGTGCTTTATATGGGAGATAAATTCTTAACATTGCAGCAAAAAAAAACGTTTTAATACAAAAATTTAATAGGCTATACAGTTGCATGCCTTGAAGTATTCTAAAGATTCTGCTTAAGGGGTAACACCACTGTACACGCGTAAAATAAACACGATTTTTAAAGAATTTTTTTGTATAGAAGGAAAGGGGAAACAATCACTCTGATTTGGGAAGTTATTACTTATATACTAAAATACAAAACTACAAAGTTTGATCGAAAAATTTTACAAAATGGCGGCATTGGAGACATTTTTGTAATGTGGTTTCTCTTGAAGGAGCTCCGCGGCACGCAGCATTAAGGGTGCAAATTTTAATCTGGAACAAAGAAACATTTTTTTCTTAATCTAGATAAGAATAGCTAGAGAAACACGTAGGGGATTTAAAAAATATTTATTTTTGTGGAATTAGCAAGCATTTGAAGGAAAAAACTCTATTTTGGCCTAAAAAAACGGCACTTAAATAATTATAACAATCGTTTAAATTAATCTATCGAAAATCCCCTACGCTCTTCTCTTAAGAAGGTTATTATACAGACGTAGTGAAAAACCTGATTAAAAATATTTAAAATTGTTTGAGTTATGCTGCGTGCCAATTTCAGAAAACGTGTTTTGAGAAAAACGCGTTTAAAGTTTGGAAATTTGGAGAAGTCGTTAGGTAGCAGTCACTAACGCTTGGTTAAAAGCTTAAAATATTTATGAAATAGACTTCGGTAACGTATAAAACTTTTTGTTCTGTATTTTAAAAGGTTCAAAGAATTTTTTAAGCTTATAAAAAAAAAATCAATTTTTTGAAATTTCTACAGTGGTGTTACCCCTTAAGAAGTTTAAAATTTGTATGACAATTTTTTAAATTTTTGTGTATTTTC
Organism: Anastrepha obliqua; assembly: GCF_027943255.1. Lineage (NCBI taxonomy): Eukaryota > Metazoa > Arthropoda > Insecta > Diptera > Tephritidae > Anastrepha > Anastrepha obliqua. Next base: position 48,116,901 of record NC_072895.1, read on the forward strand.
TGCTTTTATAAAAAAAAATTAAGTACCAAAAAGAATCGCTACTTTTATTTTAAACACCAATGCCAGTTTATATGGCCTCGGTTTCGCTGGCAGTGCTACAAACGATCCATATAATTTTTGATAACTAGGTTCAATATGTGTGACGTTATTCCGGCATTAGTGTTTCGAATATTGGTCTCAAGCCCGTCGAAAGTAGTTGGTTTGTTAGAGTAGATTGACATAGACTCATGGGGATGCTTAAATTTCTACTTCACAACGACAGCATTACGTCGTTTGTATAGCATGTAGGGCCATCCTATTGTAACCACAGCTCAGATAAAACATAAATATGGTCAAGCTCTGGCCACAGCAAGTCGTTTAGCATCGTTTTATACCGAGGAGGAGCATTAATGATGACAGTGTCTCCTGCAATAACCCTCCGGCAATGCCCAATAAAGCTGATCGGCGTCGAATCGATATTTTCGGGTCTTCTTCCATACTGACCGCTTCGGTGGTTATGCTTTCTTCATCTCGGTCTAATGTCGATCTGATGGGCAGACCGGATTTTTGTTGCCGGGTGGTCGTCTAACATATTGCCGTGAACTCGTGCCGCCATATAAAACTATTTAGACTCGCCAGTCCGTAAAATATAACGCCACATGTTAGCACTCCAGCTAGCATGCTTTCTTATAAATTCCAAACGTTTTGCCTTATGTTTTGGTGTCAGGAGTAGCTTTTTCGTGTGCTGCTAATACATCTTCACATAGTCTTCTACCTACATTTAAGTTCACCTCTTTTTTATTTTGTATGGCTGACTTCATGTGGTTCTCTTTGGAGCACCCTACAATTCTGCGATCGTCTTGCAGGGAAGTTTTTCGTTTACCTCTTCTTTTTTTTGGCATCCCAGAAATTTGCTTGTCTTTGAAATCATTGCTGAACATGAAAAAATATTTTGTATTACTTTCAATTTCCGAATCTGCTCTATTTGTTCTATTATGGAGTGTTCCGCTCGATCCACAATAGTAAAAACATAAGAAATATATGCGTGACATTCACTTAAATCTAAAAAAAAATAAACAGTAAAAAACGTACTTTCGTCTAAATCTGTGCAAAGTTTGATTAATATTCCTTGTATAATCTTAAAAACTAAAGGCACTTCTATTTCAATGGTGCACTTAAAAACGTAATGACGCCAATAAAGAACCGTCTTTTACGCAGCATCCAGATTTATTCAGATAAACTCTATGCATCTTAAAATTGAGCATTGAAAGTTTCTTCTGTACGATTTATAGAAAAAAAATTGACTTCAAAATATTTGTTTTAAAGTACTACTATTTTCATGTTCACAGCTGTACATATATTTCACTTTAAACTATGTATTGAATAACTTGCCTTTTGCAATTTTATTTGTATTCCGTATTATGCAACTAAAAGTTTGCTTATAGTAACGTTTCACCTTACCTCAACTCTTACTCACTCTGGTTTTCCTGTGTAGCATTACGAATTTTGTTATAGTAAATATTTGAATTATAATTTGACCGTCAACGTTACTTGTAATTTCGCATGCGTTATTTGTCCTCACAAAATATTTACGATATGCGTCAATGGGGGAATTTTTATTTGAGTTTGTTTTACGTTTTTGCAGGTGCATACATATAGGCTGTACAAGGTAGTGTAAAATTAATAATCCAATTTTGTTTTTAAATAACTGAAAAAATATATATATTTGTGTCATCGAAATCTTTATTTTGAACTTTGCTTGTCTGTTTGTATAGTGCAGTTGTCTAGTCCACAAGTATCAAATATGATTGCCATTTGCAAAAATTACAAATCTTCTAATAGGGTGTATAATTTGGGGCTACCTTGTAGAAGTGAATAGAAATACAAATACATCGGATAGATGTATATATTGTATATGTATAAATCAAAAATTTGCAGGTGTTCATTGACAAAATATATACACTTACGGGCAAAATAGTATAATCTCGATATTTTGCCAAGTTTTTGACTTTTCTTTTATTTTTTTGATTTTTTTTTAATTTTTTTAAATTTTTTTAAATTTTTTTTTTAATTTTTTGACAAAAATATAAGCCATTCTACAACAAATATCATATCAACCAAAGTTTCATACTTTGCACAAAATTTATAAAAAAATCGACAAATTTTCATCAAGATTTCAAACCTTTCTAGCTCATTAAATTTTAGTATGATAAAGTGCAAGTTTGAAGTGACCCAAATTTCTCTTTGCTTTTTGATTGTTTTTCTCCGCTGAAGGTGCTGCGTATTTTCTCCATGTAACGACAATGGAAGAAATATTTTGTTTCCAATTTTATAGAAAATTAACAATTAAACGAAAGCAAAGTAGTCAAAACTGGTCAACATATCGCGATTCTATTATTTTGTCCGTGAGTGTAAATATGTACACACATAGCAAAGAACACCTATGCGTAAATATAGGGTTTCCACTAGGGGCAGATCAAAATGAAATAAAAACAGCAAAATGTGAGATATTAAAGGGGCATACTTTTATTTTTTTTTTCTATGAAAAATCCATGTACTGTACTTTCCGCTTAAATCATACTCCAAGAGACCGTGCAAAGGTCGCGAAGTTCACTTTGAGCGAATTTATTTAAAACAACGTCTCTACACATAATGACGAATTTGTTATAATTATTTAGTATTGAAAAATCTTTCAATTAACTTTTCTTAGTATTAATATTGGTTTTATTAATGCAGGGTGGCTAATAATTAATCATTAAATTGGTTTTTGGATACATTTTATACGAAATAAGGGAAAATAATTTTGAGTTATGAAAATCTTTATTTTGATGATCAACGTACGACGCTATTTGCGCCAGCTTGTACATATATATTGTATTTTAATTCAACCATCTGGTATATTACAATATTACTTATAGTCATTTTGAGAATCACATTAATAAAAGCACTGTCCAAGGTCTTCAAAAACAGTTGGTTTTACTTTTTTAGATTTAAAAAATTTTAATTAAAAAAATAATTGTTCGATAAAACTTTTCTATTTTTCGAAATCGTGGAGGCTTGCTTGACGTATTTCATGTTTTGAAAATGTCTTTCTTCGTATGATTCGATTATCCATTTTAATTTTTTGAGAGTAAATTTTTAAACACAGACGTAACCATCGAAAAATACTAATAATAAATAATAATAAGATAGAAATACGAAGTAAAATATAAAATAAATAAAGAAACAGCTGACTAAAACATTGGCACAGTTTTTGTTAATAAAATCAGTATTCGGTTTGTCTTAACCAAATAAAATATCGAGTTTGTATTTACCGTACGTTCGCCTTAGACGTGATTGTTTTAAGCTACCAAAAATACGTGTATGTTCTCGAAATTTGGCTTCTAATTTTTGATTAGGTGCGCCTTAGAAGGAAGTTCGTACTAAACAGAGAGTACTGTATGCTATTATGCATGAAATATTACGGCTTCATAGATCCTGCTGAAAGCGAGCAATGACTGGCTTAGGGCTGACTTTAAGGCCATCTGTGCATCGGTTACATATTAGCATAGGCTTAGAAAAGAGAACAATTTCAGATAATTTCGCAAGAAAAAGTCAAGTGGGTTTGAATCTCACCAACTTGGTGACGAATTTACGTCACCTCTGCAAGAGATAACCATACACTCAAGTCGTTTATAATAAAAATTTATCATGTACTCCTCGTACATTGGTAAAAGTAATAAACAAATAATGAACAACGCATTTGACAGACTCCACGAAAACAAAGTGGTTATCTCAGCCTGTCAATTTCGGTCAGCCCCTATTGGAAAACCCTATACAAATGTTTAAATTTCCAATAAGGAGATTCCCATATAGCAATCCCAATGAAATATTTATACAAACACTAAAGCAAATGCAGAGGTCTTTACTTTTATTTTGCATTCATCGCCAGTATTTGCCACCTTTTGCGAATCCACTTGCACGCTTTGCATATCTTATTAGTTTACTTTTTTGTATAAGTTTCATTAGCCAAGAAATGATTTATTTAGTCTTCGTGCAGTTTGCTCAAGTGTAAGCTCAAGGCTGTCATTATTTGTACGAATTGTTCAATAGTTTGACCTCACGTCCAGTCGCCCTGTCGGAAATGTGTGCTGGTTTCCTGTAGTCTGGTATATTAAAGTTGGGGTTCCTTATTTGATGAAGCTTCGCATTTGTGTCTTTCTGTTTATAAAAAAGAAAAGAAAAACAGTTCACATATGGAGTTGATGTCATTACTATATTTTTATTTTTGTTTTTACATTACACAAATTCAAATGGTAATCAGAAAATTCAAATTCATATGTGGCATTTAAGTTCTAGTGGTACTTGTCTATAAAACACACAAAAATTTACTAAGTTAAGTTACTAGGAACATTTTTTTATCGATCTTTACAATAGACTCCCTCTCTTATTCTACACGATGATTCTAACGTTGCTTCAACGGTAGAATACACCCTTGGTAATTCTTCGAATTTAACACATTTAGCACCGAGGTTACAGTTTCATTGACCCTTTTGTTGAGTCATTCTTAGTCGACAGACACAGGTTGATGCAGCTCTTTAAAGAAATCAGTGGTCAGTGTCGTTCTCGCGATATATGGGAAGCGTCACTCCATGTGGAGCTGCTGGGACTCTTTGTAATAGTAATTAACCTTTAATACCATTTCCCCACGTTGAGTGTTTGCCTTTATTTTGGTGTTTAACCGTGGCAGAGTACTAACTGTTCATAAACTATTCCGCGCTCCATGCAATGACCTCTGCTACAATTAAACCTCACTTAATCACAAAAGCTAAGGGCGCTGTTATTGTTGTAAACAGCATATTTCCCATAAGTCTTTGGCCGGATATGAGTGCTGGTCGTGGCGGTAACGTCGAACCGACTGTCATGCGAAAATAATCTTTCGGTGGGAACCTTTGACAGACAAACGTTCGTTCGTTTTCGTTCTCTCAAAAGAGAGTTGCTCACAGTAGAGTTTTAGAAACATAGTATCCACCACAATGGAGAGAATAATAACGTGGCGCCCAAGGATGATCGATTACAAGGTTTTCCATTTAGCAATGGTGAAAAAGAAAATTGTGAGGTGAACTTTGGCTATCACGTCATTTGGAGATTCCGCGGCTGAATTCTGCATGATCATTTCATATTTATTCACGCGCTCATCCAATCAGTTGTTTTTAGATGGCTACGAAGTGTCATTGGCTGATTTTTGCGTGTATCACCAACACAATCTAAGTTTATTTGTAAACACACCTCAAGTGACGTCATCCCATTACCCGATTCTGTCAAAATTTGCTTTTCGCTATGGCTGGCGCCAATGGTGGTACCGCTACTTTGCTCTCAGTGAATTTGACAGAATCACTGTTACGTTGCACTTGTGTAATTTATTCGTGTGTTGTTTGTGTAATTTTTTCTTCTTCTTGCATTCTTGTTCGCATTTTCACATCGCTCCGCTGACATCACATCACATCATTCTCTGACGAGCGCAATCTTGTTTCTACCATTCTTGGGTATCTACAATATAGTTTTCTATACTCAATCAAATCTTGATATATCCCTCTCACTCTGTCAGCGTGATGACTTAACGGGGAAAATCTTAAAGCTCGCTATTTTTATAAGTTCTGGTAAATCGAACAAACTTATTGTTAGTTACAGCTTTTTATAGTTTTCGACCCGTTCCGCTAACAAAACTCGGCAAAGAAGTTCGCCACCCAAATACCAATTGGAATTTAAATTGGTTCTAGCTAGTTCCAATCGGTTATCGATGCTCGGGTTCAAAACGCAATGTGGGCATGAAACAACAAATGATAGATCGATTTTTTTCTAACAGCGGTCTCTTCTCGGCAGGCAGTAGAAAAACAACGAAAAATGTGTTCAGTATTTTTAATCCTTTACGGTCGATGCCACCACAGTGGCAGCATGTGCAGGTCGCGTAAATTCGGTGCCAACAGTCAGGCGACAAGATGTCATTAGGAGGAAAGGAAAGATTTCCGGGATCAGTAGAAAGCTAGCCACTCTGCATGTCACGCGCGTTATTTTAAAATTAAAAAAAATTAAAATTAAATCAGTTTCAACAAATTCTGTGTTTTCTAATATCCATATATTATATTTGCCGTAAGTCCCTAAGGGAGAAACAACTCTGAAAAGCTAAACTTGCTCCGACTAGCTGGTACTCCCATCAGAGTAATTTGCCGGTCGCAAAGGGTTAAAATTAATTTAATTTTTTTTGTTCGTTTTTTTAAGAATATTTCTTGAATTTATATATAACACTTTAAAATTTCTAACATTAAAATTTAAAGCAACATTTAAAATTTTTTTTCCATCATAATTAACCACACACAATTATCGGTTTTTGCACTTCCAGATCATTGGCATTCTGGGCATCGTTTTTGGTGTGCTAATTCTAAATAGCATCGGAACCATCGAAGTAGATGGCCAAGTCGGTTTCCCACCACAGGCGATACTACCGATTGTACTCATAACGATTGGTTCGATTGTTGTCTTTATCTCATTCCTGGGCTGTTGTGGTGCCATACGTGAATCTGTATGCATGACTATGACTTATGCCGTCTTCCTGTTGGTCATACTCATCCTACAATTGACAATTGTTGTACTCTTATGGGCTAATAAGGATAAATTTACCGCTGCCATGGGTGAAGTCATTGATAAGGCTTGGGAAACTAAGTCTAGACAAACGGGCGTCTTTGACGCCATACAGCGTTCGGTAAGTGGAATTGTTAATGCTCGAGTGTGTGCATGTGGGAGTCTTCAAGTAATGTATCTCAATTATAGTTAAAATGTTGCGGTAAGAATGGATTCACCGATTATGCGGTGTTGCTGGAGAGTCCACCCCCAAGTTGCTGCGAGAACGACAACTGCATGAATCCATTGAACTTTTATGGTGGTTGTCGCAGCCAATTCCAGGAATTTATGTCCTTCAGCACTGACACTGCCAAATATGTTGGCCTGGGATTGATTTGTATCGAGGTGAGTAGTTGAAAAACAATGCTTTCATTGCAATTAGGACTAATATTATGCTGATTAAAATTCTAAATATTTTTATTTATTTTGTGTATTTTTATTTTTTTTTTTCTACATACAGTTGGTTGGCTTCATCTTTGCCTGCTGCTTGGCCAATAACGTACGCAACTATAAGCGAAGAAATGCTTACTAAGCGAGGATAAACTATGTCCATGTTCCACAAATTGTTATTTTCTTGATGTCGTCCGAAAACGCACGTTCAATATTCGAAACAAGAACTAAACAATTACCATTGATTCATAAGTATTTACTATGAATATTTTTTTTTAAGAAATATACAACTTACATTGAATACCCGAAACTGAAGAAAAAATGAACAAATAAAAAAACGAATAATTTTTATTTTAACTTTTAATTGTCCAATTTAAAGTAGGAACACAACAAAGGGGATGCAAATTTATTGTAATGAATCAATTAGATGATCCCAAAGCTCTTTACGAACGTTATATGCCTAAAGAAAGAAAAAAACAGCACAAAAACAGAAAGAAAAAATACAAACCAGGAAACAGTTGAATTATATGTACAACTACTAAACAGCAATACGAGAAAAATTGTGCATAAGTTAAAGAAAAATATGATATATAAAAAATAAGCAACATGTAATCTCAAGAGAATTTACAAGCTTTGTTGTTCTAAGTAAATAGTATGTCTGTATATTGTACAATACAATAATGTTATTGACTTCAATTACTCTCCGTATGTGGGGTGATAAGCATTCAAAGTTTAAAAATATATGTATGTATTCTATTGGATATAATTATATATGTAAATGTTAATCCAGTTGTCTACAAGTTATGTTGAATTATATTCTATTTGTTTACGCCTTATGAATATGCTAAACTAAAGCAAGATAAATTACTTGCAAAAAATGTATTTACGCATTAAAATAGTATGTATGCAAACATTTATCGAATACTATGCAAATTAATAAGCGAACGTTACTATGTTCGCCAGACCTACATTCAATCAACTTTTGTACCATTTTTTTGAGAATATATTTATCCCATGTAATTATAAAATTTTTTGACCTCAAAATGAATATAAATGAATATTAATAAAAAGAAC